>NW_027131588.1:22562500-23226500 GCF_026122565.2 Emydura macquarii macquarii | reverse complement strand
ACAGTCACTCCTTCCCCTCCCCCCAAATGCAGATCTCACGTGTCACAAGCACAGATGCCTGCCTTAACCAAATGCATAACGAAAGAAATCAGCAAACTGAGATCAATAGCTCCCCGGCTCTCTGTTCTCATTATGTTTGATTCACAATGTAGAGTCATGAAAGGGACAGTTTTTGCTGAAAAACACGTCTACAAGTTTGGTACCAGCCTTGTTCTCCTCCCACCCCCAAAATCTGACTGCATCTGTTCCTTTTCACAAGATTTCCTGTAAAAGTACTTGTGGGCTAGCTGCTACACAAATTTAAGTGAATAAATTAAGGATTTAAATTTCTCAAAATTCAGACTCTTGCAACATAATACATGCAACATCTGGCCGAAAACTGCTGGAATTCAGACACGTTAAGCCCAAATGCATGCATTTACAGCTTTGCACATGCTTTCAAACATTAAAAATAATGCAACCCATTTCCCTTCTTTTTCAAGAGTCATTTGTACTTAAACATAATAGTAACAACTCCCTTCACATGCAAAACCATCACTTGTCAAGCCCATATGATATATAGATTTGTGTAGTTCCACTGGTTCCCCAGTCTGAAATGATTGCCTGCACCTAAGGCCGGTTCTGGTTTTTGAGACTGCTCTCTCTTTAACAGAGTTAAGAAAAAGTTTAAGAAAAAAGTACCAGCAACTGGAGCCCTAGGATCTGTTAAATCTAGCCCAATTATTGTATTTTTTACACCAAGAGTTGGGGGCAATGTTACACTTGATAATTTAAAGATCTCTGGACTTAAGTGACCCTTCTCAAAGGCATCAATAACTGCTCTCAGGTGCTGAACTGAACTGCAGTTTGCCAAATAAAAAAAAATGAGAAGTGGCTTTGGTATACATTAAATGTCTGAGATTCTGTACTGGGGGAAAGAGTAAAATTCTATCTGGATCAGATAATTTTATTGTACTAAAAAATCCTCTAGAATTAAAGGTAGCTTAGGCACTACCAAAACCCGTCCTCTTTCATTTAATAAGAAATAAGGCAGACTGTAAAATAATGCTTCAAAGTAGCGACATTGCAACAAATAGGGTCCCTGTGTTCAAGGAGAACAGGAGGTTTAAAAAGCCAGCTCCCAAGCAACCACAGGAGCTAACAAACGGGAGTTTTGCAAGGGAGTGCATGAGGCAGATACTCTAAACTTAGGCTAATAACCCCCTGAAAAAACAAGCAAGCAAACAAAAACACCCTGTAAGAGTAAAAATACTGAAGGCAGAAGTCCAACAGCAGAGTGGGGGCTATCCAGTTTATTGCACTGAATGCAGCATGTACG
The DNA here is from genome assembly GCF_026122565.2 of Emydura macquarii macquarii. NCBI lineage: Eukaryota > Metazoa > Chordata > Testudines > Chelidae > Emydura > Emydura macquarii. The sequence goes on along the minus strand of NW_027131588.1, from coordinate 23,225,182 downwards.
ATTATGTACCTTGTGTGCAGTCTGACAGACTCTGTGACGTTAAGGAGAATGAAAGTCTCAGGGAAGGAAAACAAGCTGGAGAGAAGGAAAACGATCCCATTGTTGAGACTCTCCTTCCAGATGATGTCAGTTTCCTTACACTGAGGATACCCCTACAGGGGAGAGGACCCCAGGTAATAGGAAGAGACAAGTAATAGTAATAGGGGATTCAATTATTAGAAATTTAGATAGTTGGGTTTGTGATGACCAGGAGAACCACATGATGAATTAACTGCTGGGTGCAAAGGGTGTGGGCCTCTTGAGACATCTAGACAGACATGTGCAGTGGTGGGGAGGGACCGGTGGTCATGGTACATGTACCAATGACCTAGGGAAAGGTAGGTGAGAAGTGTTGGAGTTTGCCCCTTTTCGGCGGGGGGGGACTTCGGCGGCGGGCACTGCCCCCCGCCCCCCACGGAACCCCGCCGTCGCCGTGAAACCTCGCCGCCACCGAATTCTCCCCCGCTGCCAGGGCCACCATCAGGCCCTTGACAGAAAAAAGGTTCCCCACCCCTGCTATACAGGAAGGATGGGCTCCACCTAAACTAAAACAGAACCAGATCGGTGGCATGTAAAATTAGAGAGGTCATAGAGGAGTTTTTAAACTAAGGGCTGGAAGAAAGCCAATAGCTGTGGAGGAGCACACAGTTCAGACAGAGACATTCCTTACAGGAGGAGTTATTGAAGGAGATAATACTCTATATCCTAGTAAGGAAGAGAGGATAGAAGTTGATAAAGTACAGGTAGGAACTAAAGAGAAACAGTGAAATGAGAGAGTCCTATTTAATTACATCACATTAAGGCAGACAAATGAATATTGACACATTTTATAAGCGCTTGTATAGAAATGGAAGAAGAATGAATACTAAGGTGGGTGATCAGAGTGTCTGGCATTTCATGGAGATACTGATATAATAGGCATCACAGAAACTTTGTAGAAGGATGATAATCAATGGGACATGATATCAGGATACAAAATACATAGAATGACAGAGTAGGTCATGCTGGTGAGGGGGTGGGACGATGTGTGAAAGGAAGCATAAAGAGTCAAATATAGTAAAAATCTTAAATGGATCGAACAGTACATAGAATCTTTAAGGATAGAAATTCCGTGCTTGAATAATGAATATAGTAGTATATTCCTACTGCTGACTACATGACCAAGATGGTGACGGTGACTATGAAATGCTCAGAGAGATCAGAGCGGCTACAAAAACAAAACTCAATAATAATGGGGGATTTCAACTATCCCCAGACTGACTGGAACATGTCACCTCAGGACTGGATGTAGAGATAAAATTTCTGGACACTATAAATGGCTGCTTCTTGGAGAAGCTTGTCCTGGAACCCACAAAGGGAAAGGTAATTCTTGATTTAGTCTTAAGTGAAGCATGGAATCTGATCCAAGAAGTAAACATACCTGAACTGCTAGGTAACACCAGCCATAATGGAATTAAATGTAATATCCTTGGGGTGGGGGGGGAGGAAATAAAGAAACGGCTACAGTAGCATTTAACTTCAAAAAAGGGGAACGACACAAAAATGAGGAAGCCATTTACACAAAAATAAAAGGAACATTCACAAGAGAGAAATGACTGCAAACTACATAGAAACTAAACAGTTAAAGCAGGTTATGGTCGAGATCTACAAAATAATGAATATTATAGAGACAGTGAATAAGGAACTGTTATTTACCCCTTCACATAGCACAAGAATCAAGGGCCATCGGATGAAATTAATAGACAGCAGGTTTAAAACAAACAATAGGAAATACTTCTTCACACAACACACAACCAACCTGTGGAACTCATTGCCAAAGGATGTTGTGAAGGCCAAAGTATAATTGGGTTCAAAAAAGAACTAGATAAGTTCATGGGGGATAGGTCTATCAATGGCTATTAGCCAAAATGGGCAGGGATGCAACCCACGCTCTGGGTGTCCCTAAACCTCTGACTACCAGAAACTGGGACTGGACAACAAGGGATGAATCACTCAAAATTGCCCTGTTCTGTTCCTTCCCTCTGAAGCATCTGGCACTGGCCATTTTCAGAAGACAAGATACTGGGCCAGACAGATCACACTTATGTTCTTATGTAAGAGTTCAAAACATGACAACTTTAAATAATCAGCTGATGGGGAAGCCTCCTCAAATATAATCTCTCCCTCTCAAAAAGAATTTACCATCCCTGAAAATTAGAATAAAACAGCCATTATTTTTGGAGCTTCACAAAAAGACATGCTACACTCCCTCTGCTGGTGCTGCAACAGCAGTTAGCTAGTTAGCATTTATCTAGAGCACCAATGACTTCAATGGACATTGCTATCCCAAATAAAACATGTGGGCAGGAGATCATCTGTATTAAAATTGTGCTGCAGCTCACCAAAGCAAAATTCTAGTACCTTTTAGAACCTTGTTATTGGCAATACCCTAGGAAACCCTGAGTCATCTGCATCTCCCACTTCCACACTGGCACATCAACACTGGGCTGACTGCAGGGCTCCCGGTCAATCAGCAACAACGTGCTGTGCTGAATCAGGATATCATTTTGTCCTTCAATGCAAGTGATGCACATCAAGCTGGGCCACTCCAGCAGAATGCGCTAGCATGTTCCATAGGACAGGTGAGCAATGGAGAGGGGAAAAGTTGAGAGGAACGTAAAATGCTCAAGAGAAGACAATTAACAACAAAAGACTAGGCAATGGAGAGACGCACAGGAGTAGAGTAACCATAGCTGGGGAGAATACATAAGATGCTGTTGTAGGAAATCCATCTTTGGGATTCACTCACCTGATTTTAAGAGGGACTGTGTAAAGCTCCAGAGAAAGGAAGGAAAGCCCCAGGCACCCTAGTATATTTGGAGGGAAAGTTCCTTCTTGATTCAAAACACAGCAAACGACATGAGCAAGAATCAATTCCACTGCACTTCTAAAGGCTGGTCTACACTAGAAAAATTAGATGGGTGTAACTGTCAGTTGATTTTTTTACTGATACAGTGTAAATAGTACAGACCCTACTGTGGGATGCAATTATATTGGTAACCACTATAGCTTATTCTGCTTCCTGAAACTCCCAATATAGTTAAAACAGCAAACCTTTCCAATGCAGGTAAGCCTCTAAATCACAAGTTCTAAGACACTAACAATACTAAACTCTTAAAAACCTCCACAGTCACCACTGGTTCTGGCAGTACCTGCTAAACTTTAGGTGTGTAAGAAGTTTTGTTTTTTCCTGTTGCTGCCTGACTACATGGTTAAATCCTTACTCAGTTATTTTGGTCCCTCTTTAAAGAAGCAATAAAGCACACATTGCTAAGTCTTCTCCAATTGTATAGATTTAAGCTCTTCAGAGCATTGTAGTTAAAACATTCTGAACAGCCCATCATTTTAGCATGTCTTCACCAGACAATTCTCCTCAATTTGTATATCCCTCCGGAAGTAAAATGCCCCAAAACTGGATGCAGTGACCTGAAGGTGCAGCTTCACCATAGCCTGGTACAATGGTATAATGATTTCTCAAGTCTTGTTTATAATACTCCTTTTGATGCAGCCTAGGATCCCATTAGCTTTCTTTGCTGCCAGTGGACAATGTAGTCTCCTCTTTATGTTACTATTAAATGTGAATCCCCAAGTTCCTTGCATTGTTAGGAAGAATGAAGAAAGACAGAAAAGAAGGAAAACAACAGCAGGAGAGATAGAGTCATGAAGAGAAGGAAAACGCCCTTAGACATGCTCCTCGTTAGTGCCCGACAGGAAGCACTACATCCAAAAACCACAACGCAATTGATAGGAAAGCCCCAAATTATTTACCTTGAAGTAGAGGAATAAGATAAAAGTGAAGAAACAGGAAGAGTAGTAAATGTCTTGGCAGCAAAATGTTTTAAGATTACATTTGCACCCACTTTAATCTGGGATTCAAACTCTCCAGAAAATTCAGCTACTTTCCTTGTTTTCACTTCTTCTGACCCCTCCACACGCAGCCAAAACAATTTCAACTTCCATACATCTAACTATATATGATATATTGCACAATTCACCCTACACACACACGCCCTTTTCTTTTGCAAGTCTTCTTTCAATAACACATGCACACAGACTTTTTCTGCAAGGGAAAAAAAGGGTGCCTATGCCATTTTTTCTTTATGACAAACAATGTTTTTTTTGGTTTGTTCTGCTCATTTTTTACTTTGCAAATTCCGGTCTTGTCTACCCTGTTTTACTTGGAAAACTCTATGGATGACTGGAGAACTAGTAGATTTATTGTGTCAAAGATATCGCTAAAGTGAGGATTGACTGGTTGAGAGAGGAAGCAATTTAAAGTTTTCTTTTTGTGTTTCCACATATTTAACTCAGGCAACTGACATTTGAAAGACTGCTGTTAAGCTCAACATCCCTGCCACTTGGGCTAAGGGGTAAGAATGCTCTCAATTTGCTTCTCTGAACCCTCTAGCAAAACAGGGGAGTAGAGACTTGACCCTCCCCCCACCCACCCACACACACACTGTTTGGGGGAGATGATCAGTGACAGTATCTCTAAAACGGGAGTGCCATTCTGATTTTTGTCAAATCACAACCAGCCAGCATATTATAAAGTTACAAACTGAATAAAGGAAGTACACAAGAGCTCCAATTCAAGTCACAGAATTCAGTGGACTAGCAATTTTTTCCTCTTCTGAAACCTTCTAAATTTAGAAAAAACGAACAGATTAACAGTTTGCCTTTCACCACGCTTCTTTAGATTGTATCAATCATTTGGAACAGTTAGGTGACTCTGGTTGGAATAACGTAACCATTCCATTTGGAGCCAGGAAGTACTTTTGCAAAATGACAACTCAAGAAGTATTGGCTAATACTTTTGTAAGCAGTTTGTGTTGTATGCATTGTGCTTCCTCCGATTCCTGCCCCAAACACTCCACTGTAACTGAATTTCTAACCATAGTCATCAGTTCAAAACAAAGTATCAGGAATTCAGATAGGAAGTCACAAATATGAGATTTACTTACTTATCTGAATGCTCCCCAAAATACCACTCTCTTGTTACAGGTCCTTCTGAAACAACAGGGATAATGTCCAGGATTCAAAATCAGTTATGTAGATCAGTGACTACCCCTATAGATAGTCCATTTACTTTTCTCTCTCTCACACGCAAAAACAAATAAATCCCCATCAGCAGAATTTCAGTTAAAATGGGTGATATGATTTTCAAGTACTGGAATAGCTATTCTGGACAGCTAAACTCTATTTTGCAAGAATTAAAAAAAAAAATCTGCGAGAAGAGACTCCACACACAGTCAGTTTTGCCAAATCTCTCTTTTACACTCAGGGGCTGAACCCATCTATAGAAAGCTAGTATTCGGGATTATTATATCCTTTTACGATGAAAAGCCTCCTGGCTTTTTTTTTTTAAACCTCCTCCTGACCCAGCAAATCTATTATAAAAATACCTAGACAACTCATTAAGCAATTCCTGAGGATTTTTTTGGGTCTGTTATCTGTTAAAGGAAAAGGAAGTTTAGTATTCCCTACTGGGGACTATGCTACACCCTGAGGAATAAGGGAATGACACACTGACTTTTACCTGTCTATTTTAGGTACTGAGGTGTACTTATTTGTTGTTTGTCTTATGGTGTGCCAAAATGGAATATTTAATCTAGGTTATTAAATTAAGACTACTATCCTTTCATTCTATAAGAGCTAGCTACTCACTATTACCAATTCAAACCTATTCTGATGACCCTGTTACAGAACCATCATAGCTTCGGGAAGTCTTTGGAGGCAGAATCATCTCCCAGTCACTCTTCTAACACTGGAGCTAGCTCAATCCCAGCCTGCCACAGAAAACACGTTCTTTAAAGAAAGGGCACACAAAGAAATTAAAACAATTTCAGATTGTCATTTATGCAAATACAACAAAAAACACTAGAATGTATCAGCAAATTAGATTTCCTAAGGTTTTTTTTTTTTTTTTTTCTCTGCAACTGGAAAAAACAGGAGGGGGAAAAAACCTATGCACTTTTTTTTATAATCTACTGAAATTCAACAAAAAGGAACTGCCAGTTTACAAACTGTTCGACTGCACTGATATTATCGACACTTACTGAAGCTGCCTTCATTCACACAGGATTTATTTTTGCTATTTGGAATGATGGGATTACGACTAGTGAGACTAATGGACTAAGGCACCTGTTGTCTCATGCTCTCAGATGGCTATGAAAGGACAAGAAGAACATATTCCTTTGTTGGGAGCAGATTCCTAAATAGGGTTGATATTTAAAGCATAGTATTACCAGGTTCAGAGGCCCTACCCTGTCCCTGGCAAATGAGGAGTTAATAGCAACTCAGGTTCATGCAGGTGCTGCACAGAAGCAGCTGCTCTAGGAACAAAGATTGCCTGAGAGAAGGCTGTTCTTTGAACGCAGGATTGGGTAAAAAATCCCTGAGCCAAGAAACATCTCTGGGTTATATTTTGATGTTTGTTATCTGTTTTCTGAGACCAAGAGATAAAATTCTCTTTAGGAAAGGGGATGTAACTGGCTGATCCTGCACTTTTGAGCTTTATTGCTTCATCAGTTTACACACTGATATGCTCACAATACTTTGAATTAAGGCCCACAGGAGTATTATGATGGAAACCCACAACCATTTGTTTTGTTATATTACAAATTAATAAAGAATATAAAAAATACATCAGAATATGAAATGTCTTCAAAACGACTTTTAAAAACACTTTTCTTCTCTCTATTAGAAAAGAACACAAACCAATGGGACACCCCTGAATATATGCAAGAACAATAAAACTATTTAGAAGATTATGTAGGTACTACCTAATGAGCAGGGAATGTGTGCAAGACAATGGATATACTACAAGAAAAGGCTGGAAATCAAAAAAAAAATTAAAAAGTTTAAATAAAAGATGAAAGTATTTTCCATGGAATTTTTCCCATTTGTGTTGCCAGCTGTAATAAGCATCAATAAAGAACATCGAATACATATTTTCTTGCGTATTTGTAAACTGATACTTCAGTTTATACCATACTGTTCTTCACAAGTATAAATGTTACTGTCACATAGTCTTGATAGTTTTTACACACTAGTCGCTTAATTGGTTAAGAGCTTTTTCTCTCCCTTAAAATATAAAAACATTAAGAATTTCTGAAAGTTCTGAAATGACCCAATCCACAGGCATAATTTAAAGAGAACTATAGTATCTGCTATACTTGTTTCCCTATCAATTTTGTAAACACGTCTTTTTAATATAAAATCAAAACCTTGCTTGAAATAGATATAAACAAGTATTAAAAATACACATGCACAGTTTCTGCACCACGAAGACTCCATATGCTCCCATGGCTTGCGAGCCAAAAAGTGCAGCATCTTACTACAAAACCTGCCTCCAAATTCCATGCACAAGCCGTTTCTTCCTGCTTGGCTTTCTGCCGTACCAACTTAGAGAGAGAGAGAGAGAAAAAAAAAAAGTGGTCCCACGCAGCAAGAGATCCACAGAATATCTGCGAACTCCAAAAAAAGGACATAGTCTGATTACATAAGAAAGATGTTAGAAGTACTATAACACAACACAGGGGAAAAGAAAGTATAGCCCTAATCTTGCAACATTCGCAGAGATTCTTAGCTAAATCAATGGGACCATTCCCATGCATAAAGTTCATTCATAAAGTCTTTACACAATCAGGACCTAAGCTTCTACAGAAAAACAGAATAAGTTTATGCTCTGAACTGCAGTAACTTGCTACTGGCAAAATACACAGATACCTCTGTTGACATTCATATATACTGGGCAAGCTGTAAACACAGTGGTGAGGGAGAGCACGTACTTCACCTAGAACTGCCAGAGCCCTAGAATAGTTTGCTGCACACGGCTACATGTTGTGGTCACTTACTACGAATACTGCCACACATGGAGTAATGAAGCGCTCCTTATCTTTCCCAGCACAGAATCTGCAACTCTGTCTTTTCAATGAGTGTTAGTGGCCACAACCCCCTCCCTGTTACACAGGCAATCATCATATGATATATCTCGTAATACCACATATGTGCATGTATCTGTACTATGATAGTTGAACTGTTGTATGGTATTCCCTTGTAATACATATATACAAGGAGTAAGAATTGAGATTAAGTGTAAACCTTAGAATCAAGCAATGTTGCATTAAAAGCTCCTTTTAGTTTGTTTTTCCCTTGGAAGTCTCCCATGCGAATACTGACCAAACCCAATTGCTTAGTTTATGAAATCTGAAAAAGATTACAGTCCTCAGCAGAATAACTGCAAGCTGGTTATTAAGCAAGAATCAAACACTATTATTAAGCAAGGTCTATAACATAAAAGCTGCCACATCCATATTATCTGTTCATCTAGGAAACAAAGATGCCCAAAAAGACTGTTACAGGTGCTAGACAGCTTGGGGAACGCGGGTGATCTTCGCCTGGAGGCAGAAGCAGATATTAGCAAGATGTTTTGAAGTGTTATGCCACCGGTATGCTGACGACACAGATCCCTTTACATTGAATCCAAACAGAAGCTGTGACTGAAGCTTGGATGAGAGCTAGCAGGCTGAAGCTCAACTAACTGAGAAGGTGGCATCTTGGTAGCAACTACAGGAGATGCCTGATGCGAGCTCAATTCCTTCAACTGGGGGAAGTGGGGGGGCTGAGTATGTTTTAAGAAAGTGAACAACTGGAGCAGGTGCGTGTTTCAGAAGTTGAGAAAACCAAACACGGTGCATGCTCAAAACACTTCATAAAATACCTATAACTGCTATTTCAAAACCACTTCCCCCTCCTCCCTCCAAAAAGGACAGAGAGCATGCATTTTTCATTCTACATTACATGTCAAGTAACATCTAAAAGAGAGCTATATTGTTAAGTGACCAGAGCACAAAAAGACCAACCAATACTTCTGAACAGTTGAAAAATGTTTTCCACATTCAGGTAGCTCAAACAACCAAATGGATATTTATCACATTTTGGGCACACACGAGAGAAAGAGAACATGCATGAGAGATTTCAGCCAAAAGGCATTTATAGAGCAAATAAAAGGCAACTGAAAAATATGCACAGAATGGAAGTTCCAGCTCACCTCTCACTGCATGAACATATCACAATAGTAAGCATGAAGGGAGGAAAGTATAATTTATAACTAAATTAATCAATTGTAAAAGTTAAAGACCACAAACTTTTAAAGTCTCTCTCTTTAATATCTTGCATTCTCTCCTGTTCCATACAGTCCTTTCCTCCTTCTGTACCTCATCTCTTTCAGGTTGGACAAGTCCATATTTAACTGGCATTTCAGTCAAAACTCTCTGAACTTCTGATTCATATTAGAAACCAAACAAGAAACCACTTGTAATTCTTATACTTCAGATATTTTAAGAAAGAAGCTGAGGTTGCAATGGTATTAGCTGAAACAAAATTTAAAAACACCATCTTTCATATCAAACCATGAAATAAAATTTTGTATGCATTAGGGTATCATTTTGCCAAGATAATCTTGTGGGTAGGAAGTGGCAAGACTAAACACATAAAAAGGTAAGCAAAATCCTTCTAAAAATTGAATCTTTATATAATGTTCACAAACATGCTTAGTAGTACTCTTGTTAAAGCACTTCTTCCTGCTTCCTTTGGGTAACAGACTATTTTTCACCTTAAGTATGTGCAAACAAAACTTCACCTGCCTCTCCACCTGCCCCAAAGCACAACATACATATAAACCAGAAAAAGTACAAAACCTTCTGCTTGTTTATCTTCTAAATGTAATAGACTCTTTAGAAAAACTATGCCTCAGTAATAAGACACACACACACACACACACGAGCACCAGAACTGCAAATATATTAAATTGCATACAAAGAAAAAAAAGCAAGTTTTATATAAACTAAACTAAAGAATGTAACCATGACTATCCAACTGTAAAAGGGGCACTGAATCATTACAGACAGCTGAATTTATTCATTTACTAATCGAGGCTTTTTTTCAGTATTACTATGAGTGGGCATATGCCTCTTTAAGATAGTTTTGTTTAACTGAGGCTGCACTGTATTTTATTTAATTACTTGTAACTGATGATAATTTTGTATTTTTCAACTTCTTTGGAAACACTAGTTTTTAAACACTAAAAAGGTTAGAGTCTATTAATGAATGCTAACTATAAGACACTAGGCCTGATTCTCCTTTCACTTACACAGTGATAAAGCAGGAATAACTCCTCTAAGGTCTATGTCATTACACCAGTGTAAGAGAAGAGTCAGATTCATTGCCTTCACATGTAGCTTTGCAACAGTTTCCTTGTTGACAGAAGCACCTGACCCAGTCTTTTGTCAAGTGTAGCCAAGATCCTGGAGTGGGGGTACACCATGAGGAAGGAAGTACAAAAATCCAAATTTACTTGCATATTCTATAGCTTACCAGTTTTCATGTTTTAGCTAAAACAGCCAATAATATTCAGATGACTTTTTTGTACCAACCAAAAGGGGCTGCCAGCGCACCACAGCCATGTCCTGTTTCTTGGTAAGGCAAGCATTATACCCAAGGACACTGCCACTCTAACGCTGGCTGATTCTGCAAGTTCATTCAACTCTTACTTAAATCAATGGGAACTGAGGTCACTCATCATCTTGCTGGATTAGGCCTTCAGATAACTTGCTAAGCAATCTAAATTGATGTTGCACAGAAAAAGAGATTTTAAAATTAAGTACTTTCTCTCTTCCCCCTCCCAATATTAAATAGGAGTATGTCCTACAGGGACAGAAAATACAGATTTTTCTTAATTATGAAAGATTTGCTTCCCCTACCTCAGCAACTATTACTTTCAGAGTATTCATATTCCAGTAACTGTAGCAATAGCATGGTTTATGTCACAATGTTGGTCTGAAACCTGAAGGATCTCTACAGCTAGTTGTCTTGCACTTTTAAAAGAATGCTCCCTAAAATCCTGTTATCAGACTAACAGCATGATGAGCATTAAGTCTGAAAAATGTAAGTTTGTCAGCAGTTTGTTTGCTATAGGAAGGCAGCAGCGTTAACCCAAGCAACTGCCATCACTTCTCCATACCATTCCTTTTAACCAACTTAACACACTGCGACAAAACAACATAGCATATCTCTGGCCTAGTATACCATGTTTTCAGTCTCTTTTCCTGATTGAGTGAACATATTTATATTCACCATACATTAATAAATATTTAATTTGCTCAAGAAACTAGGAGCGAAGTGAAAAACTTATTGAAATTACAGAGAAGCTACACAGCAAGATTGAGCCATAGGAGAGTCTTACGGAAAGGTACATGATCATTTTCAGATATAAAAACCAAGTGTACATTTCCCAAAGTAATCCCCAGAAATCTGTCTCCTTTTGGTTATTGTGGGCATTAATTTTCTGAAAAATATACTAAATGCTTCCCCTTTTCAAGGGCTTAATTCCATTAACTGTGGTTGTTAATTTATTTCTAGTGAAAAGCTGTTTATAAGAACCAAAAGCAGAAATTAAATATTTAAACAAAAATCTTGGGAAGTGTGTGTTTTGTTTTCACTAAACAATTCAGAGGACCCAAAAGGTAAATTGTAATTTATTATCCATGCTAGATAATTTCTACCCAAAAAACTATGGTGCATTACATGCTCTGGGTTTACAATTCTGAGCAAGTTCTTGCCAAGGATTGCCATCAAACTACAATCATTTCACCTAAAATATAAAAAGATGCAAGACCAGATTTTTATCCACCAAATCAAAGTACTGAATTTATTATTACTAAGGAGATATCCTTGCATCTTGCTCTATTTAAGAGGGTCATAAAGCTGTGAAGGGACCACTGTAACATAAGTAAGAAGACCTACATTTCTAAGCATGCAAGATTAAGCATGACACTCCCCATAAAACCACTGTAACTGCTTTTCAATTCAAAAATAGAACCATACATACTGCACACAGATAACTGCAAAGGGCATTAAAAAATCGCATGTGACAATCTGAAATGTATTGGGAGTTTTCAGTGGTTAAATTAGAACTGTTTAACATATACTGAATCAGGCAAAATTGCTATGAATTGCAACAGCTTTCCACCACATTTTAATAGGAATAGTATCAGCACCCTTATAAGCAAGTCCATCCCCTCACACACTGCAGTTTTGCACAGGTTTGAAAACAGGCTCTGATCATTTAATCAGCAGTTTCAATTCCTCCGAACTAAATTTATTAGCAGCTGCTTATTTCCCACCATCCTTCATAATATTCTATGATAAGGCTTTGAGACTTATGAGTCTTTGACATCATTAATTTGTAGTTTTAGAGCTACTCCATCTAAAATTTAAATACAAGGCTGAAAATTGCAAGCAATGTTAATTGATTTTAGTGCAGCTACCAGGAGCCAGCCAAAAGGTATCTTTCCTAAGTAGCTTTTCTCTGAAATAATTCTATCTTTAAAATGCTTAGTATCCCACTCACTGAAAGTGCATTACTCTAATACATTATTGTTTTTAAGGTTCCCTCCTCCCCAAATGCCAAAACAAAAAAATAATTTTACAGATTGGCGTTTACGAAAATCTGAATGTGAAAGGTCTAAAATTTTCCATTACAACCACACCTGTCTTACCAACTGACAACCAGGTCTCTAGCTGTTCTCATCTACACTTACAAGATATGCCTACAGTGCCGGAGTAAAGCACTTTTGTCTAGTTCTGTCTAAAGTGCCTATTAAGATCAAGATCAATTTCCTGGATGAAAAAGTCAGCAGTTCAGCTCTCTGTTTACTATTCCAATACCTGTTTATTAATTTGACAGTCATGAATAAAGTCCTTTGTATCTGTTGACATGTATCTTTATGGGAAAACACAAATGAGAAACAAAAAAGCCATACTCCAACAAACACCTTTTTTCCTGTGGGGAAAAACAGCAATTGTTTGCCTCAGATTCTGACTTGGTCTGTAAAATGTACTAAGTTTTCTTAATAGTGAAATTTGAATAGCAGCAGTTCATAATATGGTTATTTCAATTGTCTGAGAACAGAGACTATATTAAAAAGCAAACTAATTGAAAAACTATTACTTTCAAGAATGTGACTAAAATCTTTATCAACAAAAAAACAAAAATTTTGATTCTGCAAATGCTTCAGCACATGGTAGTAAAGCTAATCATGTGCATACATGTTTGCAGAATTGGGGCCTTAAAGTGCATTTTTGTAAGACTACTGGTCAAGATTTTGATGGAAAACTGATTAAACATAAATAGCCTGATTTTTCAAAAGACCCAGCTTCAATCAGGCACCTAAATGAAATGGCCAGATTTTTAAGAGTACCAATACTCAGCAGCTCCCTAAAAAGGAGCTAATCTCCTTTGAAGAATCTGGCCCTAGCAGTTCTAAATACGATACTTATACATCGGCAGTACAAGCTTTCCTCATTGCAACAACTCTGCAACCGTAGTTTAAACAAATTTCTGAGCAAAAGCTTTGGACTAATAAATAATACTGGCCCTTCCCGTTCTCAAAGAGAGAAGGCTAAAGAAAATGCATTCAGCCTAATTCAGGGCTGACACAATACTACACAGTTACATAGACTATGACGAAGTAAACACTTCAACTATTAGGATTCAGTTTCTTCTCTGTAACTGTGAAAGATTTCAAATCACAGGAAATACACATCTACAGCTTCAAATTTTTCATTGTCAATATTTCTGTATAGGTTGTTGAAAGTGTAAGGAAGTTAGGAGCAGCTTTAAGAAAGGATGATTTTTGGTTTAAGTCAACAAGTCATCTTACAGCATAATCAATTCAAAAAAAGAAACAAAGTAGTTTCAAGTAAAACAGCTGCTCCCAAGATCTGCCAATTTTTGCACTTTAACAAATATGTTTTTCCTATTAAATAGCATCTCTCTGTTTGTAGCCGCCTTTCACAGAGTGACAACAGGGAAAATTTACTACATACAAAGTAAAACAAAAAAATATTTTTCTGAAATCTTAGGTGTTACCTTTAGAAATAATAGGTAAAACTATCAAACAAGTATAATTTTAAGCTGGTCTCTCTAGTACAAATTCCAATATTAAATTCCAATATAAATAAATTCAGATATTTATAAAATAACTATATAGCTTTATTTTTAAAGTAAAACTTGTACCAATTCTGCAAATCACCCCCCTCACCCCTCCAAAAAAAACCCCTCAAAACATCACCAGAGATATAGATATATGTCCTAGGAAAGGACAGTTTTTTCCCCATCCACCAACCCCCCAAAATTATTTCTCATTCTTCGCTGTTTTCCTGCACTACTTCATAGCTAGTGACGTCTTAAACATGCAGTAAAATTCCCATTGCCATACACAACTACGACAAAATAAGTCCCAATCCTGTCAATTGTTATGCAGGTGCTTAACTGTAAACATCTAGGAGTCCTACTGAAGTAAAGGAGAGCACCCACCTGCTTAAATGAGAAGCACATGCAGTTAAGTGTTTGCAGGTTTGAGGCCTTCACATTTTAGCACCAAAATGAAGTTGAAAGGAGCAGCCAAAAGCTGTGAAGCCATTTTTAACAAGAAACAGACCTGACACTTTTTTTTTTTTTTTTTTTTTAAGTCAGGTGTCTAATACCCAATATAAATAGTGATTAAGAAGGCAGATGGTGTTTCCAAAAGAATAAGCATATTTTCCAATAATCCTGACATCTCCAATATATACAAGAATTTAAGAACTCCCCCATTCTTAATTGGCACATTTATTAGGAATTAAGGAAAGAGGGAAAGATTACCTAAAGAGTTAGCCTCTGCTTTGGATTTATGCACAGACACAGTAGTTCCCCTCCCACATATTTTTTGAAACCAAGCACCATTGCTGATTGTGATTTTCTTCCCAAACTAAATAATGAATAAAAGTCAGAATGCTATTCCTATGAAAACTGATTTTCTGATGCCAACACAAAAACCTAGTGGACAGCAAAAATTAAAACAGTCACAAATACTGTGGAGATTAAATAAGAGTATTTTACATGTACAGTTGCTAAAAGCCATGTTACTGTTACTGAGTCAGTTTTATTACTAGTTATTTCTTTCCCACAGAAATCAGTGCTCGCCATGAACAATCATAGAATCTCACATGGCTACCATGTTTAGTTGATACTCTATAGATCAAAGTTCTGTTAAATGATTCCAGGTCTATATTTAAAAAATATTGTAAGAGGGTATAGCCACAGTTAAAGCCACTGTAAAGAGAAAGTAATGTCAAGTAAATTCAAAAGACCTACTATAGCTATGTGCTAGGAATAATGAAGAGGAAGATCTGTAGAAAGCACAGATAATATATTATTATTTAATAAATGATGTGCTATCTCAACTTTAACTACAGTGTCTCTACCACAATAGTATAATTTATAATTCTACATCTGACAGAAATGAAAAAAACCTGAAATGTCTGGAAGGATGGAATAATTTTAAATGCTTATATACTAACTTTTAGAATACAATCTACGCTGCAGGGGACATGTCCCAATGGATTACATGCAGCAAGATAATTAAACAGCATCCTTTGGCAGACAATTCACTCATTCCAGCATCACAAATATTAGGAGTAAATATGTAAAGATGGACAGGAAAGATCTTCTCAGTGCAGTCTTCTAGATTCCACAGATCCACAATGATCCTGGCCAGTCTATTTCTCACTTTGATGAACATAAAAGTTTCAGTTGGTATGAAAGTTACCATGAGGCAAAACTTGAATAAAATCACAAGTTTATTTACTTTGCTGCATTCTTTCAAGGTACTTTCCTGAAAGTCATTTTCCTAGGGACCTGATCTTTTCTTCTCCCTATATGCGCTGCTCCCATGTCATCCTGCGGACTTATCACCTCACAGCATCAGTGTGTGCAACACCACTGAGAGTGCCCATGGAAATAACTGTGTGTGTTCAGAGCTCAGCTCATCATGAGATCACAGGATGCCCCAGCAGAAATGGGACAGGCATAAACAGAAACACCACCAATTTGTGAGGAGTGCAGGGTAGAAAAGTGCCCCCAGAGACAGAAGTCCCTCCACCTCTCCGCACCAAACTTCCCCCAAGAAGTAAGCAGCAAGCATGTCTAACGTCTGGTATCACATACACCCACCCGCCGCCACGCCGCACAGACAGACACATGTCATCTTCCCTGCGGGGACTGCTACACAAAGAGCCGCTGCTTGGAAGAGCTCCGGCTGAACAACTCTCGGGAAGTGTGAGAGACTGTGTCAACTTCGGGAAAACAAAGTGGGCGGCTATTCCCAGGATCTCTCAGGGCAGCCCCCGCACCGCTAAACTCTTCGGTCCCCAAAGAACTCCACACACACAAACACACACACACACACACACACACAACCCCCCACCTCAACACCCAGCAGCCGCCGCTCCCTGTCCCTCGAGCACCCCCTCATTCCCCGCAGCCCGCTCCCCCCGCAATGCTCCCCAACCTCCTTAGCTGCCCTGCGCCCGCACATCCCCTCGCCCCCCCGGCGCTGCCCACCCCCCAGCCCCTCGCCCCCGCGTCTCCCCTCAGCCGCGCTCCCCGCCCCCGTTACCTGGCGCGGGGGCTCTGGGGCCGGGGGCGGCCCGGAGGTGGCCATGGCCGGCGGGGCTGCCTCTGCCCTGGCTGCGGGCTCCCTGCTCCGGCAGGCTCGGCCCGTGGAGGGGCGGCGGCTGGAAGTGCGCGGCGGCCCCGCTCATGGCGAGGCTGAGGAAGCCGGAGCGGGACCGGGAGCGGGTGCGGGGCGGCTCCAGCAGCAGGAAGGGGGCCGGCGGGGAGGCGGGGGCCGGCGGCGGGGAGGAGAAGGCGGGCGGCGGCGGCGGCGGGGAGGGAAGGAAGGGGGCGGCGGGAGGAGCCGCCTCGCCGGCCTGGCCGGGGGGATCCAGGCGCCCGGCGGCCCGCGGCTCCTCCGCGCCGGTCCCCTGCTTGGCGGGGTCCAGCTCCCGCAGCCGGGCCGGGGGGAAGGGGCGGGCGTCGGGCGGCGCCGCGCAGGGCTGCGAGCTGGCGGCGATCGGCATCGGCTCGCCCGGCCGGCGGGGCCGGGGTCTCCTCAGCGGGCGGCGGGGCCGGGGCGCGAGGGGGGAGCCCGCCCGCGGAAACTTATTGTGGGGGGAGGGGTGCCTCGGCCCCGGGGCGGGGGGGGCCGCCTGGCTGCGGGGTGGCTCCGTCAGCGCCGGGGAGAAAACAAAGGCGGCTGCCCGCCCGCCCGCGGTGCCCCCTCCCTGCGAGCAGCCGCGCCGCGCCGGGGAAGGGAAGGGAAGGCGAAGGGCACCCGAGCCCCGCTGCCCGCCCGCGCCGCGCCCGCCTCGCTCCCCTCAGGCTGGCGGCGCGGCAGGGGACGGCGCCCGCCCGCCCGGCCGCCTTTGTGCGCGCCCGCCCGCCTCGCTCCGGCCTGGCTGGCTGAGGTGGAGAAGTTGCTGCCTCGCCGCCGCCGCGGGAAAGCAGCAGCAGCAGCAGAAACTCTCCGCCGCTGGCTCCGGCGCGGCGCTGCCTCTGCGCGCCCGGCCTCCAGCCCCGCATAAATTACCCAGCGGAGCGCGGCGCCCCGCGCCTCCCGTCCTGCCCACTTCCGTGCCCAGCCCGTCCGCCCGGAGCCAGCCCGCGGCGCGGCGCGGAGCGGAGGGGGCCGAGCCTTCCCGGAACAAACGGCCGGGCCCGGCCCAGATCCTGCCCCGGGCCCCCCCCGCCCGGCTGCCCGCCCGCAAACTTTACTTCTCCCCCGGCCGGCTCCTGCCCTGGCCTGGCCGGGCCGCCCGAGACCCGCCCCGCTCCGCCGGAGCCCCGGGAGCCTTTTCAATCACCCTCGGCCGGCCGGCGGGGAGGGGGGCGCCGTGATCTCCGCTCCCCGCCGCCGTGCTCCGGCCAGGGGCTGCCCGAGCAGGGCGGGGGTCCCCCCCTGCCGCCCCTTTAAAAAAGCATCGGGGCAAACAGCAGGCGGGGGGCTGCTCGCCCGTGTAGGGACCCGAGTCTCTCCACACCTACGGCGGCTACTGTGTGATAGGCGTGCACACGTGTGTGCAACACACCCAGCCCCCCCAGCCCCGTGAAATGCTCTCATCGGTGTGTTGTGGTGTGGTGCGGGGGGGACAGCCGCCAGGGCTTCCTCTGCTCCTATACGTTCCATGCACGCGCCTTTGCACGCCCAGGTGAGCTCTGGCACACGCGGCCACGCTTGGGAGAGTTGCACACTCGGGGGGAGGGGGTGCCATGGGCAGAGATCGGTGCCATTGGAAAGCCCTGGGCAGACCAGACGCGCAGAGCCCGGAATCATCCTCGCCTCCTTCCCTCCCTTCCCCGCTTTGTTCCCTCCCTCCCGGCCCGGCGGGCGGCGCGCAGCAGCCAGGAGCGCGCCCTTGGCCGCTGCTTCTCCCGCAGCCAGCCCTGCCGTCTGCCCTTTGCACACGCACAGCGTGTAACACACACACACACACACACACACACACAGCCCCGGCGCAGCGAGTCAGCCGGTGCGAGCTGTGCAGGGGAGGGAGGCTGCTGCTGCTGCTGCGATCGATTGGGCGGCTGGGCGATTGCTCAGGGCTGGTTGCTCGGCTCCGGGCCGGGGCCGGCTCTCTCCAGCCCTCGGGCGCGAGTGCGCCGCTCTGGCTGGGCGGACCGGACCGGACCGGACCGCGCGGGGGGCTGGAGGCAGCGCGGGGCGGGGCGGGGCGGGGCTGAGCTGAGCGATCTACAGCCCCAGCTGCAGGGGCTGGAGCTGGCTGTGGTGCTGCCCTGCCCCCAACTTTTTAACCAGAGCGACTGCCCCGGCCAGCCCCTGCCCCTGCCCCACGGCTGGCTGCTCCTGGAGACCGAGGGGCCGCCCGCTGCTGGGAGGTGCTGCCCGTCTCGGCCCTAGGACTGGACGGAGCCTTGTGTGTGTGTGTAGCCCATCAATCGGCCCGCCCCAGCGCGCAGACCTTCCCCCGGCGTGCACTTACCCCAGGGCGGGTGCTGCAGAACAGTGCCGCTCGGGTTGATTTCAGGGGGGGCCGGGGGCTGTTGCAGGCAGGAGAACGTGCCCAGGGCTGTGACTTCCTATTGCAAGGTCGGCTGCCTGGGTTTTCAGAGCTAAAGAGTGATCTTGAACATTGTCACCCATTTTCATTTTCCCTCCTGTCAGTGCGCAGAAGTGTGTGCTTAATCGGTGAGTAGTTTCTGACCCTCTTGGCTGTCAGGTCAATCAGTTATCTTCAGAGAAAGGGAGCTCTCCTCCTCAGAGAGTGCAATAGGGCTTCCAGTTCTCTTGGGGTTACCTTCAACCAATGCAGGCCTCCGCCTTGAAGATTAATTTTCATTTAGTAATCCCAGCTGTTTAATTAGCATACTGATGCCCAGTTCTACTGTCAAAATCGATCAGGAAAGGTGTCTGGAAAGACAAACAGTTAATTTTGTTTAAAACATAAAATTACAATGTTTGGCTAGGCTAAGACAAGACCTTTAAATTACCTTGATTTGCTTCCAAAAATACTGTTTTAGTTCTGGAAGGAATAAAATTATCCAAACCTGCAGTTTGCTATCTTTTGGGGATAGGGATTAAATTCATATTCCCATTTTATAGAGAGAGTTTAATAAATCAGTAAGCTTTAATTAGGTACAAGATGTGACTGTATTCTGCAATATACAGCATATTGTGTTGGTATCAATGACAAATATCTTTACCTTAATCCTTATATGTGAAGAGATACCAAGAGGTTAGAGATTACTTTTTTCCTTGCAATGAAAGTCCTCACAGTAATTGTGTATATTTAAAGGAAATGCATACATTGGCAATGTTACTCAGTTAAAAAACAAACATGTATTACATTTTCAAGGATAGTAAAGGAAATAATGTGAAAAAGTGACATATTTTACTAAAAAAAGGAAGTCTGGGTAACTACCAATGAGATTTACTACCTGGAAGGAGACATACATTGTGTTGTATTTTAATGAGGACATTTACTTTGGCTCTTTGTCTAAACTTACTGAAACCTTATTTATTGCATATTGCATTGTAACAATGCCATCTTTATATAGCACATGGTACAAAATATTCGGTAGGAAGAGCCTTCTGCTATATATATATTTTTTTAAAGTATTGTAACAGGTAAAACCCATCACCAGACAGGCCCCACCAAGAGCAATTTTTCCACTCTGTTTGACTGAATGTGGAGGCTATCTGTCAACATATGCTGCTAGTGTTACCCACACCAATTTCTTCTACTTATGGTTTTTGTTTTTTAACAAAACAAAGGTGGAGAGACATCACCTTGCCAACACCTCCAAGACAGGACCACCGCCTCCTGCAGCCTAATGCTCAGAACCAGTGAACATCTTCCATCAGTTAATGTTTGAGGCCTTTTTGCATTAGTTTGCTAGCTCCTCAATCCTAAAAGTGCCTTAAAACTTGCTAACAAGAACCCACACCCAGTCACCCCATGGAAAACAGGTGCAGACAAACCTTCCCCCAGCTTAGCCTCAGAGAGCCTTCCGGGCCCCTTTACAAACTCCACCACCACATGAAGACTATGGAGGCAGGGCAATGGAAGAAAGAAAAAGATTTGGAGGGCAGCCATTAGTGACAACATCCAGTCCATTCCTCTGGGGAAGTTGCTTTGAATTGTTCCTGTGCTTTCAGTATCACACATTACTGAGTCATAGCACAGATTCACTCTTTCACAAGTCCTCCAAAAATTAGGAGGGTCAAATCTTAGGAGATTTCTTTCCTACAGAACAAAGTTGCCAAAAGGGCTCACTCCATTAAAATAAGATTTCTGTCTTTTCTGCAGAGATCTTTGCCTCCACAAATAGGTAAAGAAAGGATAGCGCTGCATTATGAAGCTGCTTTGGCCATTAATCTAATGTGCACTCAAAGGTTTGTCTTTCCAGTAGGAAAGAGAAGATTGGAAGCGCAGGGCAAGCTGTACTTTTAATATGTGGGTCTAGGTTACAGAACTGTAAAACCAAAAAGTTTCTGGTGCATGACAGTTTATTTACTACTGGAGTTATGTTGTATTTCCTTGCAACATAGTTTAAATTTAAACCAAGACTCTTTAAGATAATGACTGTTACATTAGAGCTGGCTTTTTTCAGTGTATGGCTGCATAAGGACATCATTTTCCCTCTTCTGGGATGAAGACAACTGGTACCATGCATCATTTTGTTAAACAAAATGGTCCACTTATCAGTAGTTCCCAGCAACCTGATCTAAGCAATACATGATCGAATGCACCCTATATTCACACACTATACATTATTGTAATAATCTTTGTACAGACCCTGTGGGGTTTCATTTGTGAACTAATAACTCATCAGTCAATAATATAGTGAAATATGTGTAACAACATTGTGTGTAAAGTTATAAAGGTAAGCTGAAGTTATGATTTAAATGTGTTTACCAGACAAGTCTGGGGAGGGGTATCTCAGAGACAAAGAACAAGCCAATGCCTCTAGCCAGCTGTCATCAAAGTTAATTAGCAATTACCGGTCAAGTGGCCATTTGTTGGCAACCAAGGAAGGCAGGAACAGATTGATCTGCATTTTAACAACACACATGGAACCGTAAGACTGTGTGCGCTTATCCTCCCAGTGGGAAGGAACTTTTATGTAGGAGTAACCCTCAGGAAATACATTTCAAAGGGTGACTGGATTATAAAATTGAGGGGCACAAAACACACCAAGAATTGTCTTTCTCTCTATCTCTCTTTCACTTAAGATGACAAAGGAACCAGCCTTTTGACTTTGGGAGGGATCCTGATGTGAAAATTTGGTTAGCAGTGTTGGGAACATGTGGGAAGGATTTTATCTTGAACCAAGTCTAGTTTGCTGTGTTTTAGTTACTAGAAAACATTTTCTTTTTATTTCTCTTGCAACCATTTTTTACTTGAATGCCTTCTGCTTGCACTTACTTAAAATCTATTGGTGTAGTTGAATAAACTTTTTTTTTAAATCAAAACTAATCCAGTGCTGTGTTTAAACTGAATTGTTTGGTAGCTCCAGTTGAAGTAGCAAACTGTTGTATATTGATCCTTTACAGGGGCTAATGGACATTTAATATCTGAATCCTCCTGGAGAGGGCAGGAGAGCATAGAACACACGTTTGTGGGGAAAATTTGGGACTGAGAGTGTTGGTCGCTGTAGTGAAGGGGTGTGGCCTCCCTTGGAGTCTGACCACCTGGTGGGCAGAGCCAGGAAACCCACACCTGCTCTGCTGGAAGCAGAGGGGCAGGACAGAAATCAGAAGTATAAAGGGTGGGCCCTCTAGCTCAGTTGGAGAAAGACTAGAGGACTCCCCTGCTGCTGGAGCAGGAACCTGAAGAAGACCTCTGCTATGCCAAGGACTAGCCCCACTTCCCAGAGCTACTAGACTACCCCAACACCAAGGAGTTACTGGGATTACCACTGGTAGTGTATCCAGCGGAGCCATACAACGACTCGGTGATTCAGGTACACCCCGAGGGCAGGGGAGGAGGGAAACCAGGGACAGCCTACTGTAGTCCGGCTGCATTGCTGCCTGAACACAGGTCGGTGTGTAGTGGCTGAATCCCCACTGACCCATGGTGGAACCATCCACCACTGCTAGGGACTTGGGCTGGGATCTAGGTGAGTAGCGTGGGCCTGTGCCCTCCCCACCCCTTCTCATGAGCTGGCAGCTACCTTGCCATAGGCCAAGAGGCCTGATGTATTGCTCAGCCCTGCCACAATGGCCAGAGCCCCCTCAATTGCTTTATAGCTCGGCATTGCCCTGAGGGCCAGGAAATCGGAGACAACTAATTCCCCTGTTTGAGCTTGTCGTGACAAGTGTGACAGTGGGGGAGTGTGGCCTCCCTTGGAGACTGACGAGGGTTGGCCATGCACGCCTACAGTCACTCTTCAGAGAGCAACCAAGGCTGGTGGAAGCCAGAGAGTGGCTGGTGTGTTGCCGACAGGCTACTGGGGTGAGAGTTGTTGGACCAGGACTGTACCTATACCCAGAGTTAGGGTGTGACATGGATGCTGTTAGGTTGTTTGTGAGCACCCTGGGCTGCAGGGTAGGTAGTGACAACTCCTCACTGTTCTGGATTGCATCCCAGAACATAAGCAGCTCTTTTTTTTCTTTTTTCCCCCCTATGTAATCACCCTTTTCACACTCAGTACTGCACTGATCAGAAATACACTGCAATCTAAATATTGAACATTTCGTTTAGTTTCATGTAAGTCAAAGCTCACCAGTTTGAAAAAGAATGAAAATTTTATGTTTAAATTTTGCTACAGATGTGGAGTAATTACTCGTGGTTTTTCCCCCCAGAACAACAATTTTAAACAAATCTCTCTATTGTGTTTGTTTTTAAAAGAAAAATGATGTATTTGTCCCATAAATCAATCTTCTTCTGTCAGAATCTCTTAACTGTAATGTGCTTTTCACTGTTCTCAGTGTAATCCAGTACTGGAAAGGGTGGATATTGTTTCATTGAGAATTAAACTCACTCCAGTCTAAGCACCTGTCCTAGGCATTATTTAAACCCCCTGATGAAGACTGAAGTGGCGCTTAAGGCCTTTTGTAAGCTGTCCACACTGGGTGTTTTTCCACCCTGAATGCTTTAATTATCTGTGTCTCTTCTGACCCAGCTAGTGCTTGGGTGAATGCCTTCCCCAGTGCCTGGCTGAGGGGGATGCATGGACGAAGGCTAGCTAGTTAAGGTTTCACTCCAAAGACCACTGCTGTGAGACTGGCAGGTTGGGGAAAGCAACCAAAAGATGTGGTGAATGTGTTCTTTAGCCATTCCATCTCTGCAGACGTTTTTCAACTCCACAGGCAAATGAAGACTGACAATTTTCCCAGGGGAAATTCACAACCAGTGTTGTCATTCTACTTCCACCATCACCAATTTACAATTAAAATAGTTGAAGACATGAGAAATTAAGCAACTGACAAGTCTTACCCTGGTGGCTCCGATTTGTCATGTGCAAGACACAGAATTGTCCTTTCCAGTATATTGTCTGGGCAGTGGCACTAAAGGCACTAGTTTAATGTAACTCACTACAAGGGGTTTGTTATATCTGTTCCATTGCCATCGACGTATGCGCTCTGTACAGGCAGCATGATTAGTCATTGTTCAGTGAAGGCCCAGTCTTGCCAAGTGCATGACGTTCTAAACTCCAGGGAGAAAGGAAATAAGAGCACTCAGCAGCCATCAGGATTGGGCCCACAAGCAGCGGAGATGATGAGTGCCAAAAGGGAGAATCCCCTCTAGGCGTCAGCTGGAAGAACGCTAGTCAAGGTGCTCAATTAGAAATGTGGGGATCCTCACTCACTCAAGGAAACACAGACCTCCCAGGAAACAAATATTGGCACCTATATGCGTGGAAGCACATTTGAGTCCATGACTCTCCAATGAAATTAAATTTTCCTAATACAAGTTAACTTTGAACAGCATCACAGAAGTCTTGGAACATCCACATGTAGCCTACTCTAATTATTTTTAATCTATAATGTCACTACATTCAGCTTTAACAAAAGTTTTTTAAAGCTCTGAAACAGATTTCACTGAGTGGCAACATCTCATGCTATGTAAAGCTCAGCCAGCAGATGAAAAAGAAGAGTAAAGCTGAGTAAATATCACCGTGGAAGAGCATGTACAATTACAGTACTTGCTTATTAGGAAACAAACAGAATCAAAGAACATGAATGAAATGAGAAGTCTTTCGCCTGTGGATGTGAAAAACTAGTTCCTGGGTGGCAGCTCATTGCGGCATATACTCTTTAGATTCCCTCTGTCACCTGTAGGGTCCTCAGAACCTCCTCTCAGTATGCAATTGAAGAATATCATTAATTTGAGTGTAGAATTAATATTGTTACCCCTTCTGATCCAAGTGGTTTGCCAAAAATTCAGGGCCTTAGAAGCTGCTCCAGTTAGAAGAAATTGGTGAGTCAGTTATTTCTTTGATGCAATTTTTGTTTATTTACAAGGAACCATAGATCAGTGGTTCTCAACCAGGGGTACTCATGCCCCTAGGGCTATGTAAAGGTCTTCCAGGGGGTATATCAACTCACCCAGATACTTGCCTAGTTTTACACTGAGCCACATAAAAAGCACTGTCGAAGTCAGTACAAACTAAAATTTCACACAGTGACTTGTTTATACTGCTCTATGTAGATGCTACACTGAAATGTAAGTACAGTATTTATATTCCAATTGATTTATTCTATAATTATATGGTAAATGAGAAAGTAAGCAATTGTACAGTAATAGTGCGCTCTGACACTTGTGTATTTGTTTATTTTGTAAGCAAGTAGTTAAGTGAGGTGAAACTTGGGGTATGCAAGACAAAGCAGACTCCTGAAAGAGGTACGGTAGTCTGGAAAGGTTGAGAGCCACTGTCCTAGCTCACAGAAATGAAGGGCTGGAAGGGACTTTGAAACTCATCTAGTCTAGCCCCCTGCACTGAGGCAGGATATAACTAGACTGAGGTATTTGTCTAATGTGCTCTTTAAAATTCCCGTTGATGGGGATTCCACAACCACCGTTCTAATGATTAATGTACAAAGTCCTGTTTCCCTGAATACTGATGGAGACAGAGTCCTTGCTTACAGGTCCTAGCCTCTCTCAGCCAGACATCCAACCCCCAACTAGGCTTCTTGCAGGCTGTGTCTGCAGCTTCCTTTTCTTCTGCCTGCTTGGCTCACACACAGACAAAGCCCTCTGCTCATATAGTTCAAGTTCCTGGCAAACTCACACATGCCCATGTTTTTGATAGGGAATGATTTTAATGTCTCTCAGTTATCTTAAATGAAGGGTAGTGGATGCACCTGACCCATAACAAGCTTTAACCCAAACTATCGCAATGTACAAAGAGCAGATATTCTTGTGTTTCATTCACAATCTAAAATGGGTTTTTGCCTTAATGTTAAAAATAAAGATCCTGGGGAGGGGCATAAGAAGTGGGAAGGGCAGGGAAGGCCCGAACGGGTGAACAGAGGCTTAACAGGACCAAATCCCACGTGGCGGTGCTATGTTTAAAATTTGTATTATGGTGACATCTAGAGCGGGCTTTCAACCTTTCCAGACTATTGTACCCCCTTCAGGAGTCTAATTTGTCTCGTGTATCCCAAGTGTCACCTCGCTTAAAAATTACTTGCTGACAAATACGAAAGTGTCACAGCACACTATTACTGAACAATTGCTTACTGTCTCATTTTTACCATATAATTATAAATAATCTGGAATCTAAATACTGTACTTCCATTTCAGAGTATAGTACATAGAGCACTAGAAACCAGTCATTCTATGAAATTTTAGTTTATTTGGACTTCACTAGTGCTTTTTATGGGGCCTGTTGTAAAACTAGGCAAATATCTAGATGAGTTGATGCACCCCTTGGAAGACTTCTGCATAACCACAGGTCTAGAGGACTCAACTGACATCAGGGCCCCATTGTGCTAAGTGCTGTACAAACAGTCCCTACTCTGAAGAACCTACAATCGAAACAGATGAGATACAAGGTGGAAGGGGAAACAGACGCACAGGAAGGTAAAGTCACAGGCAGATTCTGGAGTGCAGCCCAGATCCAGCTAAACCACGCTGCCTCCCCCAGAGTGAAATTCACCTCCGCTCAGAGACTGAGCACAAGGCCCTGCTCCTCTTCCACAATGCCTGTAAAAAGGCAATCAGTCAGATAATTAATTGTACTACTATTTTATTTTTTAAGTCTTTTTGATCAAACACACTAGAAATGCACCTGCCTGAACAGCATGACTTATTTAGGGCTTAAATTGAGGGGCAGGGAAAGTGATGCTCTCCCAGTCTCCACCCTTTTGAGATGCCAGAATAAGACACCACTTGGACCAGAGCATGCAGACATTGAAAACCTCTGAGGTTTGGCTACACCCCCAATCAAGGCATAGGTACAATACGCACATGCCTAGGATCCTGGATCCTAGAGTCATGTGATCACATCAGAATGACAGCTATCATTTAATTCCCTTCCCCCACAACCTCAAAAGTGCACCTGTTTCTGGTCCTCATGGTTGAGAAGAAAAGCTTGAAAACATGAACCAAGTGTAACCAAAGCAGATTCTGCAGACAGCCCCAGCAGAGGGAGGAACAGCAGTCACTAGAACAGGACAAGAGCTGTCTAATACCAGGCCCATCTCCAGAGCAGACCTGACCCCTACTGCTCCCACGCTAGGACAGACTAGGTTGGCAGGCCTCCGATGCACAGTGGAAGTAGCTGCACTGTGGGAGTGCTCACATTCACCTCCAAACTCTGTTCCTCCCTTCTAGCGCCACGTCAGATTGGTGCCAGGCGTTGGGCTGGGAGGGACTACGCTGCTTTCTTGCCAAACGGATGCCACACACAGTAGATCATGAAGGTGTGACACTGCCTCTCCTTTCTTACACACTGATCAGCAGTGAAGTCAATAAATTCCTCTTCAGTGGGCAGCTGAGTTAGCCCCATTTTGATCAGCAGGGCAGTTCACAGCTCTTGTTTCAGGCTCTCTCTGTATTGGTTACACTTGGGTCATGCTTTCAGGGTGTTCTTTGCAACCATAAGGGCTAGAGACTCATTTCTCGCCTCCCTCCCCCTCCCGAAGGTCTAGCCTTGGCAGAATTAGATGCCAGCCTCAGGTTGCCAACCCAGCACAACACAGCCCGATTCGAGCCCTGAACCACATGATCTTGTTGCTGCAAGGCCTGTCCTCCTTTCTCCAGTCACTACCTGCTGTCGGGTATCGCCACTCATCGTGTCATGTTTAAATTCGATTGAAAGTGCTTTATCTTTTAGTGTGTCCTGTACAGAAGCTGGGACACTGTAAACATGAAGACAAATTGCAGTAAGAGGAAGGCAGGGACCTCTGAGCCCCCACAGTAAGGACTGAAGTGAGGATGAAGTGCCCAGGACACTGGTTCAAATTTCACCCGCCCCCCCTCCACATGTAGAGGGAGGAAAGGGCTGAGCCAGAGCCCCCTGGAGTCGATGGAAAGATTCCACTGGAAACCAGATTTAAGAGGCTATTGGATCAGGCCCACAGTGCTTGCCCAGCACAGCAGCAGAGGAGGGAGCCTCAGCGAAATGGGACAGTCACAGGGAAAACCTGTCTATCATTGTGACCTTCCCAACAGGCAGGAGCGTAAGGAGGCCATTTAAATTAAGCTGGTGCAAACACCTCCTGCCAGGTTTTGCTGGAATGCTTGCTGGGTCTCAGAGGATGCATCTTTTTAGCTCTCAGACCTCAGTAGTAGGTGTGCAGGTGCCAAGTTTTCCCGAAAAGACTTCCTTCTTCCACACTGGTAAGCTGGCACTGACTTTAAATAGGTGTTAACAAAAACAAAATGAAGAGTTGAGAAAATGTGGACTAAAACCCCCTTCTGTTGTCTGTGCTGCAGATTTAGCTCAAGTGATTGGCCCCCAGGTTAGCCTGGCCCTGGTGTGGGCAGCCACTCTACAAAGCCCGACCCAAGGTCCTGGGTCCTGACTGGCGCTGCACTCACCGTTGTCTCGCTAGCACTTCCGGGGGTCACAGCCCATGGTTCTTTTGTGCCACAGTAACCTGAGCCAGGCTCTGATGCTTTCCCAATGAATTGTGTATAGGAGACCTTGTCTGTCCTTTTGGGGACACAGGGGAATTGTGGGAAGGCATTGGAGGATTATCAGTACTGGAGTGGTTTAGCCTGTGTCCTCACTGCAAGGCAGGTTACCAGCCCAAGTGGAAGCAGCACCCAGGCTTTCGCCTATAGCTCCTGTCAGGCCAGCTAGCGTTGGTGGCAAGTGCCACCACACTCAGGTGAGAGGGGTTCTTGTGTGGACAGAAGAGGGCTTGGGGCAACACCTGAATAGGTGCCAGAGTTAACTCTGCAGTGAAGACAAACCCTCACTTGCTTCACTTTCAGCCTTTTGGCTCTTGTGATGTCACCATTCTATCATCTCACTTATCATTGTGAGCCTCGTCTACAGAAACACGTTTTGCTAAGGTATGACGCACAGGGGCACCTGTAATATTTTAAGATGAAGTGTAGATGGAATGCACACATCACTAATATTGTGTTAGCCAGTTCTGACCAGGAACTAGGTTAGCTGACAATATTAAAATGCCTAGCACTCAGCCTGCATTACAGCTTAAAACAGCAGTAACTCTTACAGCTGCACTCATGCTACATGCTGCTAAATAACATTACAGAATTTTCAAGCATAGACCAGACCATAGAGTCTTCCAGGCTAGACAGACCTGACTCTCTAGAGTATAAAATGAACAGAAAGATCTTTCTGAAAAAGAACAAACAAAAAGGGCACAAGACTAAATTTTTTCCTCTGCAGGTCACTTTGAAGGTGCAATATCACATCCTGTAACACCACAATATTGTTACAAGGCGTGATATCACATTTCATGCCCCTTTTTAAAAAAAAAAAAAAAAAGTTATTTGCTATACTTCAGCAAAATGCCCTTCGAAGTACACA
The DNA here is from genome assembly GCF_026122565.2 of Emydura macquarii macquarii. Taxonomy (NCBI): domain Eukaryota; kingdom Metazoa; phylum Chordata; order Testudines; family Chelidae; genus Emydura; species Emydura macquarii. The sequence continues at coordinate 23,195,745 of NW_027131588.1, read as the reverse complement.
GATTTGCTATTCTGTTTGAAGGACAGAGATAAATATAGATGATCAAACAAACAGAAATACACTGAGGAGAAGAGAAAGTGATGACTGCTTACTAATGGAAGAAACCTTTAACATTTGAGCCCCAACCTGTGAACATTCATGCATGAGTACATTTATGGTCACACAATCCCAGTAACGTTAGGGGAACAACTCACTTGCATATAGTAAAAGTGTTTGCAGCATTGAGCGTTGGTGTCTCTGCTCTTTATTGGCACAAGACGTTTTTGAAGCTATGACCTCACACCCCAATGACTTTTGTTAGTGGGCTGGGTTAGTGGGCTGGTGGATCCTCAGCTCCTGTGAAGTGATCCCAAAAGAGGGTTACCAGCTGCATTTAGCCAGAAGACTGCAACCTTTCTTCTCAGATGTACACCTGCCTACGGTGATCCATGCCTTTATCACTGTGATACAAACTAGATTAGTGCAACACACTTTGCATTGCGTGACCCCTGGAATCCATGCAGAAATAGAAACTTTTCCTAGGCTTTTGGGGAGAAGGGAGTTAGGAGGGTGGGACTGAGGTATTCTGGGGCTTGCCTGCTCCTGCAAAGTTTTACACCCATGGTTGTCTCTACACGTCATGAAAAGTCCCAGAAGAGCTATTCACACGTGCAAGTCTTGGGCAGATCAAGGCCATAGTTGGCTATTTTCTGGGTTGGGGTGGATGAGAAGCTGTGCTATTAGTAGGTGTAGAAAGCACTTATTCTTGGATCAGCATGGTGTCCTATTGTATCATTGTTACAAACTGAAATAAAAGGCTATTCTAAAGCTGGATTTATAACTCAGGGCTCTAGTAACCGCCACAAAACTATTCCCCATGATGCAAAAGTGCTTCCAATGAGCAAAAATGTGACTCTGCCTAGGAAGCACAACTTGTCTATCTGGCCCCCGTTACCGCAGAATCCAAGCACCTCACTCTTTAATGTATTTTTCTCTCCCAACATCCCTGTGGGGCAGGGCAGTGCTATAATCCCCATTGTACAGATGGAGAATTGAGGCCTGATTTACAATAGAAAATTAAGCTGGTTTATGTAGGTCACACGGGGGTGTGAAAAACCCATGCCCTTGAATAGCACACTTAAGCCAACCTAACCCATAGGGTGGACAGCGCTAGGTCAATGGAAGGATCTTTGACTGAGGTTGCTACCACCTCTCAGGTAGGTGGATTGCCTACACCAGTAGGAGAACTCCTTCCGTCAGCATAGACCAGTGTTTCTCAATTGGTGTTCCGCGGAACCCTGGGGTTCTGCGGGAACCCTGTTAGGGTTCCGTGAGCAGCTGTTCTCCGCGCCACTGATCAGCTGTTCCCCACGCCGCTGTTCTCCGTGCCGCTCGTGCCGCCGAAAAAGGGAAGATGTCCCGGATTTTTCGGCGGAGGGTATGGAGTGTAAGTGTAATTTAACTGAGAAACGACCTAGTTGTTTGTGTTAAGAGTTTGGGGGGTTCCACAATTATTCATAGAGTTCAAAAGGGTTCCATGGCCAAATTTAATTGAGAAACACTGGCATGGAGAGTGTTTACACTGAAACACTACTGGTACAAGTGTGCCACTGCACCATTTCAAGTTTAGACCAGCCCTAAGGCCTGGATCCTCATACAGGAAGCCTCTGACAAAGCAGGAAATTAAATCTGGGTCTCCCATGCCCTTAACCACTGGACCATCCTTCTTTATAACAACTTGCTCACTACCGTTAACTGGATTGTGTTGAAGCCTGCTCATCTGCAGCTAGCAGCGTGTGTGTTTGGGGCGACATGCAGCATTCACTATAGGTCTGACCCTGCTCCCACTGGAGTCTGTGGGCTCTTTGCCATTGACTTCAATGGAAGCAGATTGGACCCTATGCCCACACCGTGGTGCTCCATGCCCCTCGGACAGATAGGGATGAAGTTAATTGGGCTCAGACGGCCACATTATCCCTTTCACCACCTGTGTGGAGGCAGACACCCCACCATAGACCCATGGTCAGTTTTCAACTAGTAGCCAGTTATCTGCCTGGGTTCACATCTAAGCACTGGTTCTTGCAAGGTGCTTATTTTTAGCTACCAAACACAGAACAGGGTCCCAGGTCATTTAAGCACTGGAAATGTCCATGTTTGTGATCTGAAACACACTTACGTTTATGATCAAAGATCACATGAACATAAAATCATATGTTGTTTTACCAGAGATCACCACAAAAATATAGCACATCCCTCTCATGTCATCAAAGCATTACACAATTGCGTAGGTATACTACCAGTTTGCCTCCCTCTCCCTTCTTAAATGAAGAATATTATGAAATATTAAGATGAAAACTTTTATTACAGTTCATAGACTTGTGTAATTGGGGGCTGAGTTTTGCCATTAGAGTATTACAAATGAGACTTTTGTTCAGGAGGTGAACAACAGAGATGGTCCCAAACACCAGTTTTTCCCAGAGAAGTCTTCAAGATAACATTTTCATTGGAAAATTTGAAAATGAAACAAACTGCATTTTTCATTTCATATTGAAATTTTCATTTTGTTTTGGTCTTAAAAAATAAAATGTTTGAAATCTCAAGTTTTAAAAGATTTTTATTTCAAACCCCCCTCCCCCGCACTCCCACCCACCGCTTTTTTTTTTTTTTGTTTTTTTTTTTGGCCCCTGAGTGCAATAAAATGAATGACTATGCTGGAGAAAATCTGAGTGGCAAAGCTACAGAGTTTAATTTTTCCTTTTGCTCCTCTATCGTTTTTGAAAATTAGGAGAAATATTGAAAATTTACAGAGTGGAAAAAAAAAAAGAAAATCTTCCAATCCTAGACATTGTTCTTTTTATGGTGTTCAGGGGTAAAAAAGAGCAAACAACTCCCCAGTCTCAGAATTTTGACATGTTCAATTTTCAAAAACCAAAATGAACAAAAAAAATTCAGTTTGACAGGAAACAAATGTTTGTTTTACTTCATTTAGAAACTTTCTGTTGAAAAATGTCAAAACATTTTCTACTGAAAAATTTTACTTTCAACTAAACTCCATTGTTTGATAGGAGAATATTTTGGTTGAAAAATTTCAGTCACCTCTAGTGAAACAAGTGAAAAGCAGACAGGAGCAATTATTGATTTGCATGTGAAAATACAGCAATGTTATTTAATTGTGTTGTGTTTTTCCCTACACAAAGAACAGCCCCCCTGGGTATGCCAATACATAACGGCCCAGATTTGTTAAACTTCAGATGCACTGCAAGGTCCAACTCTCCTCTCTGGTCTGTAAGGAGATGGGCAGTGTAGCTGGCCAGGTAGCAGGATGTGTGGGGAGTTTTGAGGGGATTTGGTTGGGGCAGGTTCAATTACATTTATTTGTATGCATGTTACTCCCAGGGAATTTCACCAAAGGGTAACTGGCAGTCTGCTGACTGTAATAGTGTATCTCTGACCGACTGCCAAGACCCACATGGAGCCTGGTCTGGGCCTTCTTTTATTATAGAGTAGTACACACCTAAAAAGATAATAAATCTATTACTTTCAGTCTAAGTGATTTTTAAGGGAAATAGCAAAACAAGAAAGAACAAAGGTAATGTCTCCATGAGAGGGAGCACGGTGTGTGTCTCCTCTGCAACACAAGTTCCTGCCTAGGCTAGACCATGAGCAGCTAGAGTTGAGTTCAAGGTGTTAATCTTTCTCCTAGTGCAGCTGCAGGGGAGGTGTAGGTCAAGGTTAGCCACAATGCATTAGCTAATCCCAACCTAAACTTCACTGTTTTTCCTACTCAAGAGAAACCCTGGGGGACCAGAGGTGATGTTAACCTAGCCTGGTCTACACTAGAAAATCGGGTCACGATAACTACGTCGCTCAAGGCTGTGGAAAAATCCACATCTCTGAGCAATGCAGTTAAACTGACCTAACCCTAGTGTAGATGGTGCTAGGTTGATGGGAAAATTCTCCCGTCAACCTAACTATCACCTCTCATGGAGGTGGAGTACCTATGCCGACAGGAGAACCCTTCCCGTCAGCGTAGGTAGCAATGCAGCTGTGCCACTGCAGCGTTGTAAGTGTAGACAAGCCCTTAGGGTTTGATCCAGCACTGGAGCTATGCTACTGACTTCCAAGGAAACAGGATTGAGCTCCATTACATATCAATCACATGCAAATATGTTTTCTAAATACATTCACACAAGTAGCCACGTACGTGAGGGTGAAATGTCTTGACTTCACTGTATTTGAAGGCAGCAAATTCAGTCTTTTTTTCTGTTAGTTTTGCAACCCTTCCAAACTGTGTTTTCACAATAGGTGGTGGGGATGGAAAAAGGAGCTGGTGGACAAAGAGGGAGCACGTTTCTGTAGCACTTCTTTCTAGGTCCTGATCCAATGCCTATGGACATCAGAAGGAGTCTTTCCACTAACCTCAATGGGATTGGTTCAGGCTCCTACTGTTTTCCTCAGAGAGAAATTTTACACTCAAATTTGTCTTTCCTTTCCCTGATCCACATTCCTTATGTTATCCTCACCCCAAGTGCTGTTCTGAGAAAAGGACCTGGAGCATCAAGTGATTTCTTAGAAGTTTGTACCTGCCCTTTATCAGTTGATCATCTATCTGCAAGCTGTGTAGGGGGGGAAAAAAGACACACAGTTTCTTAACTCCCTTCAGAGAGAGCCTTTCCCTTTGTCTCTAAGAAGAGTGGCACCTGACCTCCCATTCTGAACTTGTACAGTAAACAAGATTTTAAATGGAGCACCTGCTGGTCTCCAATATAGTCCCCAGGCGATATTCAGTGAGACTGAGAAGACACAGACTCTTTTTTAAAGGGGACTGGATTGAACAACAGAATGAGAAAGAATGCCTTTGTTTAATCTGCACTGTCTACACCCTCCCCCTCCTACTGTTCAATGAGCGATGCTACACTGCAAATGCTTTTGCCACAGTGAACAACCATTCTACTTAAAAGAGGTTTGTTAAAAAAGAAATCCTTGGCATATTAAGAATGCTGAAAGAATTAATCAATTCAGGAATTATATTTTTTTCTTATAAAATAATTCAGCCTTCTTTATTAGGGCTTGCACTGAGCATTTTTTTAGTTGAGTAAAATTACATCTTGAAATGAGTCCGTGTTTGGGCTTATGTAAAAATGTATCATGTAGATTAAAGCTGGTCTCTTAGGGCCAAATCTGTGCTCTGTTCTTCGTAGCTTCTCATCCCTCTTGTATCTGAGCACTTTCCTGCAGTACATGAAGCAGTGTGACTAACAGAGGGTTATTTTGGTAGGGTTTCATTTAAATGTACATGCCGCTCCATGTTTGTTAGAGAAGGTAGGACAAAGAAATGTGCTTTGCACTGGGACTGGGAGGATTGTGAGGTCCTTAGCTCTTGCAAGAGTTCATTTGAGACTCTGGCCCCAAGTAAGTTAACTATGTGTGCTTGAAAGCCACCCTTTTGCAGCCTTGTTCAACATATAACACACAACAATATGATCTCTCTTTTAAATAAGAAAGCGAGGCCCTGTGGACCCCACAGAATAGCCCTGTTGTAGGGGGGTACTCTGGTCACCATAACATGGGTGTCATGGCTCTGCACTAGTTCCTCTCCATGTCCCCAGTATGGGCGTGGGCTTGAGAAAGATGGGCTGTGACCAGGGAGTACCACACCCCAGGTATTCCAGGCCACCATAATTTAGAACTTGGGATCACTATAAATGATGCCAGGATCTGGGTGGGGTCTATCATACATTAAAAACTATAAAATTACAAGCAGTCACTTTAAATCCTACGGGGTTTTCTGGTCCTTGCAAGCTAGGGGGCTTGGTAGGGAAGGGTGCAATCTGACTCCATGTATTCTGCAGAGAGCCAGCCTCCAGTAAGATGGGGTGACTTGTACCTCTTATATTCTGTTTGAGGGAACAGCAAGCTTTGTCGCTCTGCATTTGGTATGTTGTGTGCTGTAGTTCTGAATTCAAAGCAGTAATACATTGCATCCTTCCAGCAGGAATATTTTATGGTTTTAATCTAACTTCTGTGTGTGTGCTGTGAACATAACAGGGTCCAGAACACAGAGCGTGCAAAGGTGACTGAAAACTATCTTCCCCTGCAACCTGCCCATGCTGTGCCCCCGAGCTGCAGCTCACTCTGCGGGCCAGGCTATCCAGACATGTTAGAGAGAGCGGTGATGTGAAATCTGCTATTTCCAATATGGTCCAATCTCCTATTTCCCTTTCAGGGGCAGAAAGGCAGATTCTGGGAGCAGCAGAAGGAAACTGGGAATTCCCAATGTCCTGCTGTTTCCTCCCCTAGTCAGCCGCCCTACAAAGCTAAACCAAAATGATCTGTGCACAGGAGTAGACGTCCTGCCAGGATGTGAGAACAGGAAGGAAAGAAACATAAGGAGGATACAATTGTCTCTCCTCTCTGCTCACGAGTTAAAGACAGTTGTTCTAAAATGTGTCATGAATGTGGAAATCAATTCATTAAAATTGACAGAATGTGCCCAATTTTATTTCTAACAATAACTCTCCAGCCCTGAAGTCCCTACGTTTATGCCTTAGCGCGGATAGTCTAGTGTGGATAAAGCACTGGCAGGAGAGTGGAATGCTGTCTCAGTTCTGCTGCTGACAAGTTACGTGTCTTAGGCTCGGATTTTGAAGAGTCTAAAGGCTTTAAGGATCCATCTCCCAGCTTTAATGTCTTCCTGTGTCTCCATTTATCCCATCGATAACTCTGGCCTGCTTCCCAGGGACTCTGCCCTCTGTGTTTACAAGAAGAGAGGAACATCTGAGCACTAATATGTAGCAGTGATCTCCAAAATTGGTATCAAAGAACCCAAATGAACAGCAGTTCTTTTTCTGTGCCATGCCTGCATGTGTGTGTCTGTTGTGTCTGCCAGCTGGTGGCCAGACACTGGGGTGGACTTGTCTAATTAGCAGCAAGGTTTGATTTATTAGGGTGAAATGCTCCCTGCCTGCGGAGAAGGCACTCAGTGGGGGTGGGGAGAAGTGCTCTGAAAGCTCGGCGAGGTAAAGCTGGTGGCATTTCAGAGGCATTCTGCCTCCTGGATAAGTAAGGGCTTTGCAAGGACAAAGCGTGCGTAGGATTCAGCCTTCGAACTGTGCAGCAGCTCAGCATCCATGAGGCAACCTGGGTTTGCCTCTGTGGACCTCTGTACAGACAGGCAGACCTTCAATACCATTCCTTAGCCCTCCAGCAGCATGATTCATCAGGAGCCATATGGCTGTAGGCTCTTTCCCCTACGCCATGGGCTACCTCACGGCCATAGGTTGGGGAGACATGCAAACAGAGGGAGAATGAGTGGGTTTCTGCGTTGAAATCTGCCAGCTCTGGAGGGGGAGCACATCAGGCGGAGAGTTTGATTCCCTCCCTAATCTGCTCCTTCTCGTCTTGATGTACTCCTCCCCTTAAATCTTGATTTTCAAAGATACTGCATGTCCGTATTCCCCCGGTGACTTCGAGACACTGCTAGGTGACCAGCATTTCTGACAATCATGCTTTCTATTCAGATGCCAAAATGTGGGTTTAGCAGCTTAATTTTAGGAAACTAGGTTAGAAGATTCTTTGTTTCTAGGCATTGATTAGAGCAATGTATTTGCTCAGAAGAACAGCCAGCCTGCTACTGGAGACAAATCTACACAAACACAATAAAGCTACATATGGGACAAATACAAGAGTGTCTACCAGGGTAAGAGATCTCCTACATGATGCTCACTGAGGTCAGTAAGTCTTTCATTAACTTCACTGCGGATTGGATAAGCCCTGTTTTCTACTTGCTTATTGTGCATTGTGCAGAAAGGAGAAGCACGAAGAAGGGGGAGGATCTTGGTGCTAGGAGCATGATGAGTAGAGGTGGACAATCAACGAGCCCATGGCAACTTCCGGGTAGAGGGAGAAGAGGTAGAGGTGTGGAGAAGGAGACCAGAGAGTAGGTTTCGCACCCACAATCTGAGCACTGCAACGGGCCCACAGAGCTCAGGTTCTGGGTTTCATCTCCCACTTTTCCATCACTAACTGCCAGCTGGCCCCAGGCTATGTCCTTGGTGGTGCCTGTTAAGGAATATCACCCACTGTTACAATGTTAGCAGGACAACACCAGACATGTTTCAAGATGGGGCACGTAGAACAGGGGTAATCAGTTATTTGTGGTCAAGGTCCAAATTTCTTTGTCAAGGTATAGTTAAGGTCCACACTCCAGAGAAAATACAAAAATAATAACAAGAATGTTAATATGTAAATAAAACAATTTTGTGGTCCATTCAAAAGCATTTGGCAGTTCAGATTTGGCCTATGGCCCGCTTATTGACTACCCCTGACGTAGACTGCCTGACAATTCTCCCTACTTAATACCTTCAAGCACCAATGTCTCTTTGACTACGTCTACACCACACACCACTGGCGGCGACGTAGGGTACATGTAGCTACGTGGCACAGTGAAAAGGGGGCGGTGTCCACACGGCCGTGTGTAGCTGCATGTGTCAGTGAAAAGTTCTGGCAAAAGGGAGACAGTGGGAAAAAGCTTCAACAGCTCCCCATTGCTGGAGTCTTGCCCATTGCTGGAGCCTGTCCCTGCAGCAGGGAAACTGCCAGAGCCTCTCCCCGCTGCTCCAGAGCCTTTCCCCGCTGCGAGAATCTTTTACTGCAGCAGGGAAGGGGTCAAGCAGCAGGACACTACGTGGCTAGAAATAGCAGTGTAGAGGCGGAGATAGGCGAGTAGAGAGCATGAATGGTAAGTACTCGCATGTAGATCCTCACCCGTTAGGCATGTCTTTAAGTCTGCTCACCTAAGCCGTGACTCATGGTCGACATTACTATTTATACCTGTGTTGGAGGGCTACACACATATGAACACTGCATGCCACTGAAAGAAGGGTGCTATGTAGATGTAGCCTTTGACTATGAGAGGGTTATCAACTTCTCAGGTCAGGGAACACAGAGCTACATCTCTTTCCCGACTCAGTGGAACTCCAGGTTGTTCACGTGCTAACTGGAATGGAGATGACACTAATCCACGAGCCACGTGCATATATAATACATTAACCGCCATCTCAGGGTGGGGACTGGATGGCTCAGGGGGCTGATAAGGAGACAGGGAGCCTTCCACCTCTAGGGCACTGAATCCAGTCCAGACTGGCGGAGTTACCATCTAGCAGCTGTTCAGTGACCTGTATGAAATTAACACGCAGCCGCAGGCCCTGAGCCTGTGTCACTGAAGTAAGCAGCTTTACTATTGACTTCCAGAGGCAAAGGAGGAGACTCAAGATCCAGTTCTTAGTGGACAAGGATCCACACCATAGACACCATCATCGTCGGTATGCTAGCAGACAGTTGCATTAGAAAGCCATCTATACGACAAAGATTCTTTTCATACATCTTTTAAGGGGTTGGAATCCACACCCAAAAAAGGCAGATAAAACTTCTTTACATTGAAACATATCAATAAATGACAAATTGCCATAAAATAATCCCACTTAATTTAAGAAATGCTTTTTTATCCTATTCAAACTGGTTAACAGAATTAACAGACAAATGGTTCAGATTAAACATATGCACCAGTACCATTTGTTTAATACTCCTACAGAACTGTACTGTGCATCTCTGCAATTAAATGTCATCACATTCCACGGAAAGGTATCGTCACAAATTTGCATTATTTTTATCTTCCCTATAAATCATTCTAACAACACTATCCCGCTATAAAATTAATTTTTTTAATTGCTACCTAGAATTGATGTTAATCTGTAGACAGGCCCTGATGTTTTAAAGATATTCTTCCCTCGTGAAGAGGGTAACCTGTGGTAATTTCACACTCATATAAAACATTCTCATTATGAGATAGTTTATTATTAATTAAAATGATCATCATTTAAAAAATAATGTCATGAGTTCATTCTTTATAATCCTTCCCATTTCCTTTCACTGTAAACTACTATGCACTATAGCTGACTACAACAGGAATTAAAACCCTAAATAATAATAGCGATAAAGTTTCAGAAGGGCTATTCGATATTGGCTTCAGTGCTCAAGCCGATCTCGAACTATTAGAGACTAGGCTGAGACCTAGTGTGGGGGCAGATTGTCTCACATGTGTTCACTGCAGGGTTCTTATACCTTCCTCTGAAGCAGCCGGTGCTGGCCTGTGCCAGAGACAGGATAATGGACCTCGGATCTGATCCAGCCTGGCAATTCCTATGTTCCTGTGTACCGATGTCCTCCAACAACTGGGGCCCGCTTCCCATGAAAAGCAGTCTTTGCAGCTGCTAATCTATATCTTCTGGCTCACTAGAATTCTCTACAATAAGGGCAAAGCTCGTCTGTGCTGGAAACAGAGTTTTCTTAGAGCATAGTCTGGGACTGTGGAATGAATTCTCCAGGACCCAAGAATCAATCGTCTTCCACTCCAAGAGCAGAACGCATTTCTTTGACCTTGCCTTCTCCAACATAAATACACAGCACCATGTGTATATTAAAAATAATAATAATAACCAGAATAGTAAAAACCAGCCCCACCAAAATACAGGACACTCCACTGCACACACATCTCACCCTGGAGAGGGGATGAGAGAACACACACAGAGGACAGACGTTAGTTGCATCACTTAATGCACTGCTGGAAGGCACACTGATACTACGATGACGAGTGCGGTATAAGAACCTACGAAGAATAGAACAGAATAAGCCTGATAGAACAGGCTGTTGATTCTGCAGGGCCTGATACTCTTGCCAGCGACTGTATAATGCCTCTTTGATTGTAAGCTCTTTGGGGCAGGGACTATCTCTTTGTTATGTACCTGTACAGCATCTAACACCATGGGACCCTGCTCTCTGATGGGGCCCTTAGGTGCTACCTCAGTACAAATAAATAATAAGGCACTAGATTGTTGCCCACCCAGGAGGATAAGAGGATCCTGGCTGTCTCGCGTATAGTCCGAGTCACAAAGGTGACCCTATGTGGCTGCCTGTGACTACCCCTTCCTAGCCAGGTAATCACAGACATTGCCTAGCCCATTTTCAATACGTGGGAGTCAAAGGACTCGACTGAGCATGTCAGAGTGCACCGCGTCCTAACACCAGAGTGATTTCTTTGCTGACTGATGGTCATCATTGGAGGAAGAATTTTAAAGGGGCCACAGCTCCAAACAGCTCCATTTGGGGGCTCTGCCAGGGAGCGCCTGGAACTCTCAGCCTGAAGGGGACTATAACCATCCCAAAAAAACTGCATTTGGAGCAAAAAGCCCCTTTGGCAGGATGTCAGTACTGGGGGGGAAGGAACCCACAGCAGTGGGCCAGGGATCAGAGAGCTCCTTCCAAGCTGATTGGCAAATAGAGGGCCATCACGCATGCACGCACTTCCAGCAGACTGCTGATGGAGATGCGGCAGGGCACATCAGCTGTCACTCAGGGCTGTCTCCCATAGGCCATGCAGCCTTCACAGGACAAAAAGGGACAGTCCAAGAGTTGACTCAGTCAGATCAAATTTATTGACGGTTGCCTGTGGTGTAGATTCTATTTTCCCTGCTTCCTTTTCTCTGTTCTTTACGCTCTTTTCTCCCTTCACATCCAAACCATCCCCTCTCTCTTTATCACTTCCATTCTGCCCCCCACTCTCTCATCCAACACCCAGGAACACGGACCTATCCCTCTGCTGATTCTGGAGCAGGGGATTAATCTACCCCCTTCATTCGCCCCTTCCCTCCCCCCCATTACCAGACCCAGCTGCATGGAAGGGCTGGTGATCTTTGGGGGGCAGAATGGCACTGGAGGAAGTGACATTTCTTCTGGCTGGGATAAGCAAGAGTAGTTGGAACACTCCTCTGCGGTTAGCCTAGAGCAAGCTCTGTTCTGGCTGTTAATTGAGCTGGCAGCATCGCTGGTATGCACAACTGGCAAAAGGTGCTGGCAGGGCACGTCAGGGATCCCAGCTCAATTCAGGCCCTCGCTGACTAGACGGCGTGGCATGAGCAAGGCTGCCCAAGTCTCTGAAGCCAGTAGAACTTTGACACTTGGCAATCACAGAGGCCTGATTTTGGAAGAACGAATTAAGCCAGAATTTGGGATTATTGCCTAATATTTTGGAAAACAAAAAGCTTCAGTCTTTGCTTTCATGAGTAGGAAAAACAATAGTTTCTTATAGCTTCTGAAGTTATTATTATTTGATTCAAATCAGTGAGGGCTAAATGCCTCTCAGTCCTTGCTGGTCTCTGCACACCTTCAGGCCAGTAGATTGCATACTGAATTCTCTTCTCCCACACGTTCTGTCCACACTGCAATCAGGACAGCACTGTAGAGCTACTGGAGCTAGCTCAGTAAAAACAGTGGTGTCGGCACAGCGGCCCAGGCAGCGGCCCAGGCTAGCTGCTGGAATATGTACCGAGGGTGCGGGGCAGGATTGTCATCAGGTGGCAAGACAGTCCCTCCGACCTGTGCCTCTGCAGCCTCCCTGCTATTGCTAGCGAGCTAGCTCGATCACAGCTAACTCGGCTAGGTCTGCGTGTGCTACAGTCGTGACTGCAGATCACGGCGTAGTCAGACCCGTAGTGACGTGGCAGGGTAGGGCCAGGAACAGGCCACCTCTGCAACAGCCTGCTGCTGACTCTCGCCATCCCTATGCTAGATCGTTTCGTCTGCACTGAGTAATGCCTTGTGCCAGGGGCTGACAAAACCAAATGTGCACACCAAACAAATACAATGCAACAAGAACTGCACCGGCAGCCTGGGTGGGAGAGGGCAGGAAAAGGCATTAATAGCAAAACGTCCCCATGGTCCTCCCACATACAATACTGGAGCACACCCCTCTGTGGTGTGGTGAATTCCACCGGCCCATCCAGCTTCTATTATAATAGAGGAATAGTATGTGGCTCCCCCCTTTCGACAGGAATCCATTCCACCTAGTCACCACCCTCTGTGCCGTGATACCTCCTCCAGAGATTGTTATTTATCTTACCTCTTCACGTAAACCTTTGCCCACTAGTTCTGATCTTTCCAAAAACCTCAAGCATTGAGCACACCTCGCCAGTAACCGCCAGCTAATTTAAATACTTAATTCATGTGAATTCTTAATTGGCTTCTCTCAAGAAGAAATAATCCCAATGTTATCATTTTCCCTCAGACCTAAGCCCCTTGATTCTATGTATTATCCTCGTTACTGTGTGGTGTGCTCTCTGCAATGTAAGCGATATCATACAGCAACCAAAAGTGGAGACACTTTCTCCTTTTTGTTCTGCCAATGCCCTCCTTGCTGTCCTTCTCTTTCTTATTATAATTCTCTCCCAATGCTCCAACTGCTCCCTGTAATTTTTAGAGCTCTGTTTTTACTCACAATTAACTTTAACAACCTATTACTTATTCACATAAATATGGATATGTATCTTCCACAGAGGGTCCACGTGCTGTTCTGGGTTGCTAGCAATTGCTCTGTGACCTTCCATTAGGTCATTCATAATATGGGCACAGGACACATTCTCCACCTTTCCCCTGCTGGCTCTGCTTCCGTGGTAGCTGTTATGCAGCAGCAGCTTGTCCTCAGACTACCTTGTGTGCCTAGCACCATGACCCAACCTGCTATTTGGCCACATTTTAGGACAGGAAGATATGGACTTGGTGCACACTGAAGCAAACTGTTCTTTTTAGATCAAACCACCCTGTATGTTTTTAAATACTGTGCTCAGTGTGTAGGTGGCACAAATCCTGGTTTGGAGCATGGAAGTATTGAGAGGACAATTTTTGCATTGAACATAGGAGCAAGAAGATGAAACATTGCACAGAGCAATAGACTTGAACAGATTCACTGGGATGCAACCTGGCAACAGTATTTTTGAAATGATGTTTTCTTTGTATAATGCCCACTAATGGCTAATAACAAACACCCAAACCTGACAGACAACTGGATGCTCTAAGGATTTTCAGTCTGGCGTCCAACTTTGATTTGTTGCCATACCAGTTTCACCTGGAATGCCTGCCATGCTATAGTCTACTGCAAATGGACTTTTGGCCCATAATTAGGAGGATAATAGTTCACCTTATAATGCAATAATTTTACAAAATGCGCCACGAATGCATTTCCTTTTAAGTGAACCACAAAGTACACCGTAATTCATGGAAAGAGTCTTCACTGACAGATAGTGAATAACTATTTTGTACACCTTAGCTAAGTGCTTTCTCCCTGCCACATATACACTGAAGTTGCTAGGAGCTGTTTCCAAAGCTACCTCCATAATATGCACGTGCATGAAGGAGACTCAGAGAACGCCGTGATGCAGAGGGAACATGGAAATGTAGTGAGAGCATCTCTCTAGTGCTTCTTTTGCTCATTGCCTAGTATCACCCATACCTAAGGCAATCAAAAACCTAGTTATTTGCTTTTTACATCTACATCTATCCAATGCAAACATCTGGTTCCTCCTAGCTGGGCTTCTGACCAAAACACCAAATGGGATGGGGCTACACTGACAGAGGACCTCCTGCTGCTGGTAGACAGAGGCAGAAAGTCCACATGTGGGTTATGGGCCCACCCAATGCATTTGATACTGTCGGTATGTCACCATCCTGCTTCAGACACAGCAGCAGTTAGAAGAGAAAGGCTGATGTGGCTGCATTCCTTTCTGATAGGCTGGTCCCAGAAAGTTGGTGTGACATGCTGTACCCCAAATACACCCTTATAGCATGATCTGTATATGGTCTAATGTAAAGTTCATCATGTAAGATGTTTTTGGACACACTGAACATTAGTGTTAGGGTAGCATGGTTCCTGCATTGTCACAAAGGTACAGATATGAAACTCTGCTATGCAATATCCCCAAAGGTGTGTCTCACGTGGCTTGAATAGATCCAGGCAAACCCCAAGCAGAGTGAGGGCTCACGCCGTGCAGAGGCATGCATACAGGAACAGTGGGCTGGCCTGAGCACCTGATAAGGCGACGCTCATTTGACTCAAGTGGAGGAAATCATGCCCATTGCTGGACCTGGCCGATCACCAGACCCCAGGGGGTGATGAATAAACTTGTTAAAGGCAGAGGCGTCTTTGTCTCAGGAGCTCTCCCTTGGAATCCATCTTCTAAGCAACATGAAGGACACTGACTGACTGCCCACTGTGGGGGAGCTGGCTGCAGGAGTCATCTCAGCCAGCCTGTGGGGTAAGCTAACATCACAGACTGTAAGGCTACCGAAATGTTAAGTTTAAGTTAGTATGCAATTTATCTTTTAATTAATTGTGATCAATCATTGATTCATATTAATCTGACTTATAATCACTTAAACTCTTGCTGTCATCAATAAACTTATTTGTTTGTTTTATCTAAAGCAGTGTATGTGGATTTGGTGTGTGTAGAGACTTCACTTAGAGTGACAGAGCTGACACATATCAATTTCTTTGTTAAATTGACGCACAAATGTAATGAGCTTGCAGGGTGCGGTATACAGCACTGAACCCTGTAAGACGGCAGTTCCCGGGTTGCATCTGGGACTGGGGGTGTTTGCTGGGGGTCAATCCCATGAGCGGCCAGAAGCCCTCCTTCTCTGGGCCAGGGACCGATTACTCACAGGAGGCTGGGCATGGGCTGACCCAGGAGTGGGTGGTTCACTCAGCAAAGCAGAGTAAGTCGGGGCCTAGGAGTGAGGGATCAGGGTGACACAGCTACACACCAGTCTTGATTGCAGGGGGGAACAGCACAGTAGGGATAGGCAATGGCTTCTCTGCCTCCAGGGGAGTTTTCATGAGGATCTACTTCATTCCTTTCCCCCCAGACCTCATTCTTCCAAAGACCTTTTTCAAGAAGTGGCCTCTCCAGGTCAGGGGAAGACATTGGAGAGACGAGTGGGAAGCATTCATTAACCGCATCTGCCTTTGCTGTGCCTGGTCTGTGGACAGGAGCACAGCATTCAGGAGTCGTTGTTCTTCAGAAATTAGCAGTTACCCAGGATTTTCTAGTGTAGCAGAAAGCTTTCTCCCCAGCTCTGCAAATACAGCATCTTTCATAAGCACTGAGGACCTGATCCAGCTCCCATTTGTCATTAAAAAGACTCCCTGTGGATTTAATGGCGGCTGTATCAGGCTCTAAATTCACCGCCCCCCCCCCCCCCCCCCATTAAAACGGACATAAAGTACTGTGTCCTATGCAAGCGCTCAGAGTGAAGGGCACAGAAGAGGAGCTGCTATTTCAATGCGCAGCTCTGTCAAAAAGACAAGTATTTAAACAAATGTGATGCAGTCATTTTCCCAGGCATTATGGCCAATGCAATCTGTGTCAGCCAAAATACAGCACAATTCATTTGTATAGTGTCCTTCCTGCAAACCGCCCTGGCGCACTTCACTGTGATAGGTGCTGAAAGGTAGAGAGGTTGCTTTGCAGAACCCGGCTGCTGACTCAGACAGGCCCTGACCCAGCAACTGTGTACATTTAAGCATGTGAGTAGCCTCACGGACATCAGTTGGACTATTGGTATGCTTAAGTTATGCAGAGACTGAAGGGCTTTGCTGGATCGGGGCCATAGTTAGAAAGGAAAATTGATGCCTGAAGAAGAAGTGAAAACAGAGAACATGAAATGTGTGAGTGATTCAGATGCAAAGAAGCATTATTACAGACACGCTACAATCAGGGAGAATGGAAACGGAAAGGTAAGCGGTGCTGCACAGATAATGACTAAATAATAAAACGATTCATAACAACATAGCAACACTTGGTACTTCTCTACAGCCTTTCACCCTACAATCTCAAAGTGCTTAAAAACTGCTTAAGTCTCAACTTTGTGAGGTAGGTAAAGGGCCATATAGGAATAACATAATCCACCAGGAAATGCAGCCGCTTACAGGGGGGAACAGCACTAAGTCAGCTCAACTTTAAGGTACCCTAACTCCACTGAGTACAAGAGAGCTATGCCAGTTTCCACCCACAGCATTTTAAAAAATGCTACACCAAGAATTGAGGGCAGGGAATAAAGGAGGACACTGTATGTCCCTGGAACTTCAGGGGAATTTAGATAGGCAGAATGCTATTGGGATTCAGTCAGGATGCTGTGCTTAATACCTTTAGTCTCATGAAAAATGCCATGGGATATTATCTTATGGCCAGATCTAGGGCTAGATTCTGATACCCTTGTTCAAAACTTGGAGTACCTTACTCCTTGACGTCAATGGGGCTACTTGCAGACTTATGTTATACTCAATATATGTAAAGGTGGCAGAACTGAATCATCATTTCTTTAACCTAAAGCACTAGGGAAAGATCCTGGCAAGGCACAACAACAAAACACAAAACAGAAACAATCCAAAAAGTGGACTCAACACTGGGCTTGCAAAAAGAGGAAGAGACATCATCTCAGTGGAGGAAGCAGCGTTAGGGAGAGGGAAGGGAATACTGTAGGGAATTGAAAGTGACATGGTGAGTTAGAAAAACATACAAAGAGGGGAGCCGAATTCCAGAGAACTGGGAGGAAAAAACAAAGTATTTAGAAGTGGCAAGGAAAGAATGAATTCTAGTGAGGAACTGGGAGAGATGAATGACAGGAGTGCACTGGAAGGGGATAATAGAAGGATACAAAGGACGTGTCGGAGTGATGGCATTCAGTGTAAGAGGGAGAATTCTAAAGTGACACACAGGAGCCTGTTTAGAGTGCAAACCCTTTGGGCTAGGGGCATTTATGGTTTATACAGTGCTCAGCACAATGGAGTCCTGATCATGACTGTGGCCGCTGGCTACTTCTGCGTAGGATAGATGATAAATAACAGTCTAACAGAAAGCGGGGAAGACATGTGACTACTAAGGTAAAACATGGGTGTGATGTGCAGCTTCGGGACAGCAAAGCAGATTTCAGAAAAGCACCATTGATACATTGCACTAATCAAGGCATGAGATCAACATGTGGGCCAGGAATCAGCTGCATCCAAAGTAATAAGCATGAGAAGGTTAGAAGATGCAAGATAGAACAACCTGGGAAATATGGGTACAGAAATAAAGATTCTGGTTAAAAAGAACATCAAGGTTCCTCAGAGAACTAGACCGATGACAACCTTGCTGACGTGGAGAAAAGAATCACTGGGTGAAATCTGGGACCATTGAAGGCAATGGGAATTTTGCCATTGATTTCAGTGGAGGCAGGATTTTACACACTCTGAATTTTCACTCTAGGCCCTATTTAAATTAAATGGATTTTCCCAATGGAAATCTGAAACAGGTAGAAACATATAGTGAAATGGAAGGAAAGGAGGAAAACAAGTGAGTGTTATTAATGTACAAAAGATAAGTTAGGCCATGAAAAGAGACAACCCCACCCAATGAGAGAAGGCCAGAGAAAGAAAGATGACAGTAGCAGGATACCCTGAAAGATTGATCAAATAAGTCAGAAGGCAAGCAACAGAGTACAGACCTGCCGAGCAATGAAGAACAGAGTGATCCACATATCAAAACTGCTGCTAACTCAAGAAAGATGAGAAGAGGAGTGAGACATTTGGATTTAACTACAAGCAAGGCATTAATAACTCCAGTGAGGCCTGCCTTAGTAGAATGACTAGAACAAAAGCCGGGTTGGGCGAAAGCTGAGTAGGGAAATGTGAGAAGAAGCAGAGCTGGTCTTAGATTTCAGAAAGGAATGGGAAGAGAACAATAGGGTTGTAATTGGCATAGATGGGGTGATCCAGAGGAGGGTTTTTAGGCTAGGAGAAAGGACAGCTTTTTGAAAGAAGGAAGGGACAGAGCTGGAAACAAGGGAAGAATTAACGAGTGTTGTGACAGAAGGGAGAAGAGCTGGTAGCAAGGAGGAATTCTTAACTAGTGTAAATCAGTGTAGCTCTATTGACTTCAATAGAGTTCTAGTGATTTACAAGAGTCAGGAAGGATGTGCCCAGGACTATCCGGAGTGAGATGTCACCAGCTAACAAGGGAACAGAAAGAAGCAGAAGGAGGAAAGTTAGAGATGGTGGTTGGGGAGGGTGAGAGAATAGGAGGAGGAGATTGGAGGTTTTTGAGAATCAGAGACTTTGTTGGCAAAATACTGGGCAAAGTCATGGAGATGAGGTTCAGTAAGGGCGAGGAAGAAGTTGGATAGTCAGTGGGACAAAGTAGAGAACTGAGTATAGGGACTAACTCATCCATATTAGGAATGATCTTGGCAAGCCAGTCAATTGACCAGTCAAATAATGTCAATTGACTGATCAATTGACCCTCTATTGTGTCCAATACTGTCAAACATTCCAGCAAGAATGCCCTGTTGCAGATAGCGGCCTACCTTTCTGATTACATCATAGGGCCACTCTTTCACTTTTTAGAACTTCATCTCATTGTGTTCTGCATTTTTCTGACTTCAATTCATTCAGTTAAGTAACTTGGTTTTTTGTAATTAGGCTTGAGTATCTATCTACGACTGAGCCCACTGGAGACCAGAAAGTCTTACTCTTGTTTGTTACTGTTGTTGCTGTTCTAATATATTAGTACTTCAAAACATTTGACCATTTTTGACATTATTTCACAATATTGGACCAATGTGTCACCAATATTTTACCACTCAACTGACCAATTATTGTTGTACAGGTCAAATGCCCAACTCTAATTATGTATCGAGTCCATTTTATCTAATTCAAACACTCCTTAGCTGCAAAGAGCACAGTGTGAATTGGGGAGAAGGCAAATTTAAAGCCATAAAGTGAGTCGTCATGCTGGATTCTTTGCCAGCTGTGATCTGTGCAATGAAGATGGGTGTGCTGGATTCAGAGGGCAGGGTGGCACAGAGGGAAGGGATGGGCAGCAGAAGGAAGAACATAGGCCAACACTTTCAAAAGCAGCTAGTGAGGGTGGCAGTACCCAACCTGAGACCACTTAAAGGGGCCAATATTCAGAGGGTGAGTGCTAGACCCCTCTGAAAAACAGGCACCTTTAAGGTGTCTCATGTTGCACACCCAAAATCACTAGTGACTTTTGAAAACCTTGGCCTGCCTCAGATTGTAAGATGAGCAAGGGAAGATGTCATGGGAGAATAAAAGGATGCTGGGATATCTCGAATAACCACATGAAATCAGGACCATAGTTTTAAGTCTCATCTAAAGACGGCACTTCGTTTACACAGTGCAATAGTTAATTTATTGCTTCAGTATTGACTGACAGGGAAGAATATGCCCATTGAACAACCAGCAACTCTTCCCATAATAAATGTAATCCCAGACCCTAGCTCTTATCAGCAGCAGATCTCAAAGTGCTGTACAAAGGAGGTCAGTATCGTTACCCCCATTGTTACAAATGGGGAAACTGAGGCACCGAGTGGTGACGTAATTTGCCCACGGTCACCCAGCAGGCCTATGGCAAAACCAAGAACAGAACCCAAGTCTCCTGAGCCTCGTTCCAGTTGGCTAACCAAAAAGATATCCTGCCTGCCTGTAGTCCCTCGATGTTCCTCGGAGCAGTTCTCGAAGTTGTGCATACAGTGCCTACCACAGTGGGTCCTAATCCCTGACTAGAGCCTCTAGGTGCTAGGTGCTACTGCAGTACACATAATATAGTAAAGAACAGTCATTTCTGCAGCATGGACCACATACTAAGAGTGACTGCCTTGTGTATCACATCAAGTGGACCATTCCCCATCACATGCCAACCCCATGGCAGCTGCAGCAATTGCTTCCATGGAAGAGCCACATCTGGAAAGTGTTTAGTGTGTCCTTTGTTACAGTCTAACTGGAAACAAAGAGGAGAGCAGGCACTGTGGGAACAGCTGCTCATCAGCTGAACAAAGCACTGCCCAGCTTGGTCTGACAGCAGCAGATTGTAGTGGAGCAGTTCTATCAGTCGCATGGGGGAGAGGGAAGGAGAGCTGCAACAGGCATGCATATTTGACTGTTGGACAGGTGAGGAGTGGGATTAGCAGGTGGGAAAGCAACCTCTCGACCTCCTTTGAAAGTTACCGCCACGCTACAAAGCAGCACACTTGTGCCAGGGACTGAAGTAGGGCTATGTCTGAGTCATAAGTTCGAATGTCCTTTACTGGGGGAGGAGGAAAAGAGGGGGCGGGGGAATTTCAAACCATAGTGTTACATAATATTATCCCTTCCCCCCCCATGTACACTTTTGTTTGTATTGGGTGGTGCTGAAATGCCCTCTTACCCCATTCATGCACCGTCTCCATGCTAAACCAGGACTTCCATTTCCAGCATTGTCCATCAGGATTTTTACCAGCACGAATGTCACATAGGGAGAAATGCAGCCTTGTGCAGAGGGTCAGCAGGAGGCACCCTTTCAGTCTCACTTAAAACCAGCTTAGCTGCTGGGACTCTGCATGGGGTGGCTTTCACCCTTTACAAATAAATGTACTCAATTTTACACTTCATTAAATCAATAGTCTTTTAAATGTGGAAGGAATGATGGTTACAATGGATTCCCTTTACAATCCACCCCAGTTTTAGTCTCACAACACATCATGCAAAAATCACACATTCATATGGTGGTCTTAGGAGGAAAATTACGCAGGGGAAATACTCTCTCTCCCTAAGACTCTGGTTTCAGTCTTTTAAAAGACATTTGCCTCTCTCCTGTCCTTCTCATCTCTCCTTCTATCAGCTAACCCTTAGAGAGGGAAATGATCCTATCTGACTCCAGCAACCTTGTGGTGGTGCCCAATTTAACTATTGTCAAGTCAATTGGAATCAGTATTTATGCTACACATCACGTTTGATTAGAACTTGCCCAAGCAGTGCTACCAACAATGGTCCAAAGATTGGAACAATGCATCCCCATTCACATAACTAATATATTGACATACAGTGTGTGTGGCTGGTAGGTCACATCATTTCTCAGTGTTCTGGGACACTAAGACACACAGTACAGCTGAATTTACCTCCGTAATCGCAGAATTATTGTCACTGTATAACACTACATTTAAGAGTGTGTGCTTTTAGAATATTTATCATAACATACACTAGGTGCTTCTTCACAAAAATGTATTCCTCTCCTGGATAAGGTTCATGGAGTGGCTCCAGGAGACAAGAATCAGGACTATGTCCTTGCCAGTTTTATAAATGGTGGTAAAGAGATGGAGAGCTTTCTCCCACTGGATTGCCAAGATCAGGTTTTTAAAGACGGGTAAAACTGGATCTCCCAGAGAAGCAGCTGTGTGCCCACTGCACTTGCACAAGCATGAACAAATGGGTGTTTGTGAGTGCAAATTGGGTAACTGTGCATTTAACTGTCCAGTTGTGTGCATAATTACCTAAATTGCATGCACAATGGGTGCACACATTTTTTGCAGACACACTGGTTGCACCGGCCCAAGGACCTGCTTTAGTGCATATGCTACATCAGTGTTTCTCTGCTAGCCCCATCAGCTTCTGCAGAATTTCACCTTGCATTAAGAAACTACTGTTTTTTTCTGTCCCTTCCCCCTGTAAAGAAGACCTTTCTAATGTGCCCGGATGCAGTGCTGTCTGGCCGAGTGTGCAGACAGTCGGCCTAAAGAAAAAGCTGTGGGAGGTGTGAACTTCTTCCATTCACCTCAGAAGGTGCACCTCCGAAGGTTCAGTGATGACAATGAAAATGGTAGCGTGGTTAAATATTTCATTGCTGATCTTATTAGTAGAAACATCCCGGTGTTCAGTGAGTGTGGGCAGGATATTACCATTAATCTACCTCATGTTCCCTGCCAATCATCTGAAAATCTAGGGCCTCATATAATGTCTGTGGAAGTCAATGGAAAGATTCTCATTGACTTCAATGGGTACTGGATTGGGCCCTTGTCTTCTAGCGTCTCCACACTATAATAGCCTCACATCAGCACATTACCAGTTACTTCCAATTAAGTTAATTCTACCAGCTCCATCCAACAACTGAGCACAAATGTTTTGGCTCTGGTCTCCTCATAGGTGCATGTCATGGCCCAAACCTGTGGTAAAGCCAATAACGAAGAGGGAGCTGACAACTCTGGTGATTTTATCATGGATCGTGCAATATTTGGTGTTCTCCTTAAAGCCCCTGCTTCTGGAGACGTGACACTCTAGCATCTCAGCTTTAGTTTACAGAAAAGGTAAGTTTCTAGTTCACAGTTGCCGAGAAGAGCTTGAAAACACGACCACACCCCCCCCCACCACAAAGCCTCCAAAATCAGAAGACAAATGAAAAGAACCTAATATGTCTGTCTCACTTTTAGAAATCTCATGATTTTTAAATCACTTTCATGACTTTTGAGAGCCTGACTCATGATTTGTGAATGGTTTGGGCTGACAATACTTCCTGTACTCTCAATCCTGCTGGCCCATAAGGGGTGTATTTCAATGTGGACTGCAGTGTGTGGATTCCAGGGGGCCATGTGATCTCCCCATTCTGTTCGTTTATACTCCTTCATGGTATCTTTATTTTACTATAGTTAATTTGTTCTTTCAAGTATAATAATTTTTAGACAGTGCAGTGGACAAATTATCCAGTCTTAGTGTGCCTGATCTCATCTGCTTCAGTTTTCATGCATTTATTTAGTAATGTTGTCTGCTGTATGTCCTCTAAATTTTGCTTATTTAATTTTTCAAATCTGGCTAAGAGCTGATCCATCTAATGAGCCATATGTTCCTGTGATACTCCCACTTTCTCTTCCAGCTACTTATTACATTGCTGTGCTACTATATCTGTTTTCCTCTCTGTCCTTTTCTCCTGCCTCTTACACTCATGTCTAGTAGTCTGATGACATGCCCTTATTGCCAGGGTTTTATATTAAATTATTCTTACTGGGCTTCTTCACACTCAGCTCACAGGTTTAGTCTTCTGACCTGAATCAGACTCTCTCTGTATTGCCTGGAAAGCTCTTTTATTACTTGCCCTGATGTGCCACACTTCTGGTTCTGATAAGTTACACATTTCTGCCCATTTGCTCATTGAAAAATATGCTAGCAAGCCCATTCCCTCAGGCTATTTTCTATGCTGCTCTTTTTATTCCGTGGGTGAAATCAGGGCTGACAATGTTTATAGGCCCCAATGGCCCATGCCTAGAGCCCCAGCTGCTGGAGTCATGTGATATCAAATTCTCAGCTTTCAGTGAAAAAAAATGTTTTCTAGCCCCTTGGGATACAAAGAAATACTTGAAAAATGCCTGGCTGAGTCTGCAGAGAGCCTGAAACAATAGCTCAAAGAGGCGTAAACTGCCACATTCATTTTAATTCGGAAACAGGCTGAGCCACACAGAGCTCTTCTTCAGGTCACAAAGAGATCTGTGTGGCTTGAAAGCTTGTCTCACTCACCAACAGAAGTTGGTCCAATAAAAGATATTACCCTTACCCACCTTGGCTCTTTAATATTCTGGGACTGACACAGCTACAACTACACAGCATACAACAGTGTAAGTTGTACATAGTTTCCCCAAATCACCACACCTGCTAATACTGGTGATCACAGCCAGTATTTTCTGAGCCAATGCAAAATCCCTCCCTGCTCTGCAGGAACAGGAGTACAAGTGGCAGACGGGGCTAGTTAGATCTCACTTTACACTGCACTAGCCTCTTGCTGACCTGCTACCTTTTTATTCTTTTCCCACTTGTCTTCATGCCTTCTTCCAGGCTGTCCCCATTCTGTAACACAACACTCGCACCTGAATCAATGGCAGTGGGAACCAACCCCCCCCGTCTCCTGGATCTAGATGCACCAGCCACAACTGCAGTCCAGAGCGACGCCTTCCTAACTGGAGACCAACCGTTGGTCTCAGCAGCCACAATGCACATCCTTAACACAGTAATCACAGCAACCCCACACAATGAGCTCTTCTGGCAAGATACTGATGCTCTTACTCATCTCCAGTCAATGTAAGGCACTACTCGGTCAGAGGAAGGCCCCTGGCTTCAGTTGGGCTCCTCACATGATTAAATACGATGACTGCCATCTTGGCCAACACGCCAGGGATTGAAACAGAGATAGAAGCATGAGCTACTGCAAAGAGCTAAAGAGCCCAGGTGCTACAGGTGGAGGCTCTAACAACTCATATCCTCCGTGGATCGGCACAGAGGAGGATCTATCACACATGCTCACTCACCAGTGGGTCATATACGCACTCACCAATGTGCGTGAAACTCGCACAACAGGGCCCCCTTTCTCCTCTTTGTGAATGGAGTGCAACATTTCAGCTCTGCACAGAGAGGGGAGAATGGTGATGCTTTGTTCTTTCATTTGTTCTGCTCCAGCAACTCGCAAACGGCCCAGTTGAGTTTGTTACTCACACAGTCTAGGAAAAAATCAGCACTGGGCTAAGCGCAAAAGGGAACAGTTCAGTCTCCAGTGGACCTGCTTCAGAAAGTTCGGAGCAACCCAGGAAGGGCAGTAGGACTTCAACAATAACTACAGCAGATGGTGCCTGTACCCTTTTTAGTATACACATGGACGTACAGTACACGGACATGCGTTTTGTGTGTTTGCTTACATTCAGCTGTGCAAAGCTCTGTGCGGGGAGTGTGATGGGGACTGCTCCACTTCCTGCTCGATGGCTCATTGGAGGAATCAACTCTGCCCCTGTTCGGACACCCCTGCAGTTACTCAGTCCCTCGTTCCCTTAGTGACTCCGTAGCCCTTCCTGTGCTGGGAGCAGCAGCGCTCTCCTCTTCATAGCCTAGCCCCAGCTAAGTCACACTAAAGTTCTCCCCCCTTCCGGGGTATCGAAGTCCTTTGAGGCAATCTGTCCCAGGCGGTCCGCTTCCCACTGCTTGGTCTGTGTCACTCCTCCCATGGCGGGAAGGGGAACCCAGGCCTGCCCTCTACACTGGGTTCCATTCCAGGGACCCTCAACCAAGCAGCTCTGGGCTTTCACTCTCCCAGCACTCGCTGCTCCTTGCCTGGCCTGCTTCCTACTCTGTCCTTGCAGCTTCCTGCTCTTCTTCCCGCGTGTATCAGGCAGTGCGACTGCCGGTTTCCTCCCCAGCTCCAGCCTGCCAGCTTCCTCTCTTTCGAGATCCTGCCCAGCTCCTCCCCCTGCTACACTTCATCTGCAATTAGGCCCTAGCACTCCCCGGTTTGCTCCAGGTGCCGCCTACGGTTAATGGGCCTAATTCATCCCTTCAGGCCAGTTGGACACCCCACCACAGGCAGGTCTGAGGCCAGACCTGGCGTCTGGGGGAACTCCCGGAGATGCTGAGGTTTTAGCTAAATTCATGGGCACCACACAGAGTGATGTCGGCGGCATCGTAAGTGCAGATCGAGGGCATTCTTTGGCTCTCAGAGGTACTGACGGTTTGGCCGTGTCAGTTCAGACTCTCAGGTAAAAGTCTGGATCTCAGAGACGCTGCGTGAGTTAGAGATAAACAGCATGAGATCTGCCACTGACCAGCACTTGTCCTGTACCTGAATCAAGGGCAACAGACTTTATGGCCCTCAGTCACTTGCAGCTATGTTTGTCTAGGTCAGAGCTCTTTGTTATCTGTTGCTATTCTGCGGGGGAGCTTTGCACAGTGTCAGCTAGGAAATGTATTTTTTATTTAAATAACCCAGAATGAGCTCTCCCCTCCGCAATTCCTTTGTTCCCTACTTCGCCTGTTTTCTAAGTGGGTCCTTTCCCAGCAAACACCATCCAGGCGCGCCCACAGCCTGGCTCAGGTTCTCCGGCATCTGCCCGGGTGTCACCGTGGCTGGCAGCCCACACCTCGGTCTAGCTGGCCTCAAATGGGGATGAAAGCAGGATCTGGGTCTTTAAAGCGGTGAGCTGGGGGAGGCAGGACCAATGTGGGCCCATGGCAATACCCACTGTAGTCAAAAGGAGCCATTCTATTGACTTTAATGGGTGGATCCGCCCTGAAGAGATCACTGGCTTCTATGTTGGGAAAATGACCCTTTTGTGGAAATGAGCCTGGAAGAATCCTGGATTTGCAAGAAAAACGGAGTGTAGTATTGAGCCAAGTGGTTTTGAAATATAACTGTCCAGCCACATAAAGTTTAATTTCCATCCTTGTTTTTAAATGAGCTGCCCAAGGCCTTTGGGTGAGTGCTAATAGTTATTGTTATTTAATTAGAGCTTTGAACAGCTCAGCTGTGTATTTGTTTAAGACTGAGATGTCCTAAACATTACAAACGCTAAGTACACAGATCTGTCTGGCAAAGTGCCTCCCCCCACCTTTTTTTTTTTAAAGTACATTGTGTTCTTTCTTTTAGAATTCAAACTAGGGGTCTAGAATTTCCCTGCGATACACTCATCTGTCCTGCTAGTATTCCTGCAGCCCACCTGGGTACCTCTGAAAGAGGAATGATCTCAAAGCAGGGATAACATTACAGCTGATCAACGTTGTTTCACTGAGCATTTTTTTTTACCAAAATTAACATTTTCATTTTGCGTCAAAATTTTCAATTTTTTTTCAGCTGAAAAACTGAAAAGCATTTGGGGGGCGGAGGGGGTGTTAAAAAAATTTCAGTTTTCAATAAAACAAAATTCTGGTTTTTGAAAACTAAGCATTTTTACTGAAAACTGATTTTTTTTAAAGGGAAACATCTTTTGAAAACCAAACATTTTTTAGTTTTCAGGTTCAATGTTTTTCATTAAAGAACTGAATTTCCCACCCCAAAAAATGTAATGTGTAAAAAACTGGCATGTTTTGACCAGCTCTGGATGACAAACATCTCCTTGAAGAGCTGCATGAAAAGATGGGGACAACGGAAGATCAGGAAATCAACAAATGATCGGCACTGGGATTGTCAAAGGAGTTGAATGGAATTAGGCATCAAGCGCCCACTGAATTTCAACAGGTCCCAGTTCTCCATTGGTCAAACCCTTCCTTTGTCTGTCTTGTCTATTTAGGTTGTTAGCTCACCGGGGCAGGGACTCTCTCCCTTTGGGTATGTAAGCATCTCGCACAATGGGGAGGCCTCTTTGTGTCACCTTAGTACAAATGATAAATAATATTAATAATAAGATTAATAGTCTCTCAGCATGCACTCCATTTCTTAAGCCAGCAAAGAGGACAGCTTATGGTTAACATGGAGAAACCACTTTGGAGTGAGCAAGTGAGCAAGAAATGGGACAGGTTGATATTTTTTGTTGCTTCTTTTCTAATTGTATCAGCCACGCCACACAACCTGGGAAGCCCTTACCGATTTCCAACCTGTGAGGCAAAGCCCCAAGTATTTTTGATTGTTTGTCATTGTTTATTTTATTCCTGCCCATTTGCTCTGATTCAAATCTTAAAAGCTTTTAGTGATGCCTGTGGGAAAAAAAAAAAGACATTGTGATCAAAGAGACCCTAGTTATCTGACCACGTGCCAGCCATCAAGCAAATGGGCAGTCACAGCACAGTTGACAACGGGAACACTGCCTGCCCGTGACATGTGCTTTTCTGTTTTTGTTCTTTATTACACTTCAGAGCTCCATGCGATTCTCTGCATCAGAGAGATGTAGGGCAAATGAGGGACTTGTTTGTTTAATCATGTTACCTTTGGCAGGCGCCTTACTTTGAACTCTGCCAGATACAATTATTTAAACAATTAGTTTATTATTATTTAAAAGTTTGTTATAAATTAATGTTGTTTGTTATTATTAATCATTTGTATTTGCAGTAGCACCTACAATACTCAGTCATGGACCTGGACCCTACTACACTAGGTGCTGTACAAACATTGGACAAAGAGACAGTTGCTGCCTCAAAGAGCTTACAGTCTATGTTATGATGATGCTTCCTGCAGTCCAAGGTATGGAAGGACCTAGGATAAGATGACGAGGAAATGGAAGGCATTTTTAATGTTAACTGCACAACTACAAGGGACAGCTGTGCTCTAGAGGATAGAACATAGTGCTGCGAGTAAAGAGATTTGAGTGCCCTTCCTGACTCCACCACTGCTGCTCTTTGTCACCTTCAGCAAATCCCTTCACCCCCATGTGGATTCATTACCCCAAGTGTAGTATGAGGATAATACTGCTATATCCTTGGGAAGGCGCTTTGAGGTCTACAGATATAAAAGAGCCCGATACTCCCGTGAGAGCTGATTGTAATGCTGAGGTTAAAGTTGCACAAGCATTTCCATTGTGATCCTGTGTTCAGCTGCTCATAGTTTTCACCTTCAGACTGAACTTTTCCAAACTTGGTCCCTGCCCAAAGGAGGCATTTGGGAGTGGAAAGAGAATGGGGAAAAAACTCAACATTCTGTATCTTGAAACAGTTCTGTCCTTTTGTGAAGATCTCTAGCACATATTTCCATTTTGGGTTTGGTTTTGGTTTTTTTGCTTACCTACCCACTCACCCACTTTCCCCCCTTTTTCTATTGAATGCACAGAACAGATGAAGTCTGGGCTTCCCCTCCACCCTTTTTCTTTATTCTTTTTATTTTTCCTGGGCCATTCGGTAATGGTTCCAAAGCTGAGAAAGTTTACAAAAGCTACAGAGTGGCAAAAGAAAAAAAGGTGAAAAAACCCTCAAGAACCCCTATCCTCGCCCGGACATTATTCATTCTGTTGTGTTGGGTGCGAAAATGGAAAAAGGGAAGTAGGGGAGGGGAAGAAAGAGGGGGCGGGTAAAACACAAAAATGAAAGAAAAAAATCCCTGAAAAAAATAGCAACATTTTTCATTTTGATTTTTTAAAAAGGCCAGTTTTTCAATGAAAATTTCCAAGTAAAAATGTTTAGTCTGATTCTAATACTAATAAACCAAAAGAACTGGACTTGTCTCCTGGGTGTGGCACTTTGTTACTCTGTGACCTTTTGAGTAAATCGTTCCAACTCTCTGCCTGGCCATCTGCAAAGCAAGGAGGTGACTGTTTCCCACCTCACCTGGCTGCTGGGAGGGTCGAGGGGGAAGATTTTCAAAGACCCTCGACAGGGTACAAAGCTTGTAAAGTATTGCTATTCGTGATTACCGGTATTTCATTGTTCTCTTCCCCTTGGCACACAGCAGCAGAGCGAGCAATGGAAAAACAACTTCCCTGCATTCGTCTTGGTTCTATTGCCATCTACTCATCCTGGGAGGGCGGGCTGGGGAGCGGGGGCGGCGGGCCAGTGGGAGAATCCCAGGAGATATGTAGGAAAGTCTTAAAATGTAGCATAGCTCATGATAGAGATCCTCAGCTGGGTAAATGAGTGTCGTTCCACTAAAGCTAGCGTAGTGATGTGGAGTAGCTGAGGATCCAGCTCTTGGTTTGCTCAAGTCTGTTGTGTTAGGCCAAACCGTGTTTTGTTCCGGCACTACCACGTTGTCTCTAGGTAGCTAGCACAGATGGGAACAACATGGATCAGTGATAAGATGTAAGAGGCTGTTTCTTTGGTATGCCACAATAGAAGCTACCCCATATCCTAACCTAAAGGATCGACACCTGGTTTCAGCCAGCTGGCAATAAAGCTAAAGTAAGGCTACACAAAGTATCAGAACAAGATGATAAAAAAAGAGAGCTTTCATCTGCCTTAATGTCTTCAATGAGATTCACTGAATGTGTTCACTGATTGAATCTGCTGAGCAAGGATTTCAGCAGAGCAATTAAATACTCCCCTTACTGACAGTCATCAGGGAGGCCCCTGTTCATTGCTTATTCCAAGTACATGGAATCTCTTGTGTTTGTGATATGTGGAGCAGGGACATTTGTTTTTGACAGGAGTATGCCATCGAAATAAAAGGACCATATGCCCTGGTTTTACTGGGGCAGTCCTGGTTTTTTATATGGCATCCTGGGAACTCTTTCAGGACATCTGAAATGCCCCATTGTTTCCTTTCATCAATCAAAAGTTGTTTTTTTTTGATAGCTACAAAATGTTTGTTCACGACGTGTTGCTGCTCTGAACAGAATTCGTTCTGTTTATCTGGAACAAACAGTGCAGTGGCGTGAATGTGCGGTGTGAGGAGCAGTATCTGGAGTGAAAGGCTGCCTGCGTGTATGATAGACACTAGCAAAGGTGTGTGCAGGAATACAAATTTGACTGCTTTTGGAGGGGCACTTTCTGTCCCTCCACCTCTCGGGGCAGAGGATCTTGCTCTTCCCCCATGGCCCTGCGGCTCCCTACCCTGGCTGCGGGACCAGAGGAGTTCTGTGCCCCTGCCAATTATTGGCGGAGGGGAGGCGTGCTGCTTGTGGATGCCCCTGAGCAGTTCTTTTCTAAGAGTAAATGTTAATGATGCTTGCTCAGTGGTGCATGACAAATGCATGCAGATCCTAAGACACCAAGGCATTGTCTTCACTGGGGAAAAAAAGTGTTCTTATCTCGTGTTAGCTAACGTGACAAAATAACATAAAGTCCTAATAAAGACAAAGCAGCTTGTAGTTCTAAGATGAGTGAACAAGTCCCATTGAACCCAAGACACCCCCATATTCTTTATCTCGACCAGCGTATATATTAAAACTACAAACTGCCCTGTCTTCAGGAGGATTTTATCTCATGTTAGTTAACACGAGATAAGAACACAACTTGTTCCTAGAGAAAACACACCCATAGAAAAAACCCTCCTCACTGTGCTGTGGTGAACTGTTTGCCAGGAGAATTTTACGCTATTCTACCAGCTCTAGTGCCCACCGACGTTTGGGGAAAATGGCAGTGTCTCCTCATCTCACCATGATAGGAAGGTACTGTGTTCCCTATGGACAGCTCAAAAGTCCTTTCTGATTCCACTGAGTCTTAAGAAGTTTTAAGAAACCATAGCACAAGAACCCAGCACAGCCATTCTGTATGGGTTTGGGCGGATTACAAGGGTCAGAAATTCCTGTACTTAGGGAGAGCTGCCCTCAGGTGACCTCAGTTCCTGCATACGTCTGCATGCTAGCTGAACTCATTTGGAATCTTATGTCTGTCCCTTGATTGGAGATGGAGCCATGGAAGAGCTTCCAGTGGGCAAAGTCAGCATTCATTTCCAGGATCTGCAGTAAGTTTACACCAGTGCTCTCATTTATACCATATTATGTGCAGAAGAAATGTATCTTGTTACAAGAGACGGTCCCAAACCAAAATACCGGATCCAAGCCACTTGGAACTGTCGGCAAATTCGGATCCACATCTGTATGCAAACTTGATGCCTTGGGCCCATCTCTAATAAATGCTGGGGAGTTTTGCAATATCAGTGACACCCCAGAACGTTGCAGTCTAGGGCATCAATAGCAGATATGGAACCAAGCAGGGGTGTGTAGAGACCCTTCTGAAAGAGTCATTTATGTGTTTATGTGCTGAAAGGGCTCTGAGCCTGGCTAATGGGAGCATTCAGTATACACTTAGGTTAGTTTCAATTCTCCGTTGCAAGGCTGCCTTTAAATAGTGGTGTACGTTCATGAAAAGGGCAGAGAGCTAACAGCAAGAGCATGGAGGCCTGCCAAAAATGGCCATTTGATTGGGAACAGAGGGACCGTCAATCACAGTGATTGAAAAATAGTTACAGCAGGAGAAGAGGGCAGACTCCACTAATACATCCTGAACTATAGAATCAATGGAATATTATTACTACACTTTGCCCAAGTAACATAATTGATTGCCTGACTTTATCCTTCACAGGTGCGGGGGAATGCCTCTACCTCAGCTGCACAGTGAAGCAATCACTGCTTTTTCAGGCATAGGTTTCCTGGAGAAATAAAATGTTTTCAAATTGGTTTCACTTACAGAAGCTGTCATCACTTACTGTGTGGGTCTGAGGCACAGAGAGAATGTACCAGGTGTCTGTAAAGTGAGAACATTCAGGACTGACAAGCCCAGACTCCCAGCTTATTTGGAGGCTGTGCTTTTGGGCAGGAATATTTAGTGAGTAGTAGTGGAATCACCCATTCATCCACTAAAATCAAAAGCCACCCATTGAGACATCATCTAAAGAGTGACATGAATCTCCTTGCTCGACTGATCAGTAAATCTCATGGAACTACATGTATTTTTCTATGGCACACAGAGTCACTTTGGTGAAAAGAGTCATTGAGACATACAGACAGGCAGAGAGACTGCACACTCTGGTGACAGAAAAAACCTCCCTTAACTTTCCTATTTACCTCTCCAGGCAGAGAAGCATCAGAACTGCCGGTGCTGATATGGCAAAGCAGAACTTTCTAGTGTTTGCCTTGAAAGGAAATCTGTGTAGTTTTCTTTAGACACAAACCAAGAGTGCCCATTGCAATGACCAGGATAAATTCTGATGCCAGATACCGTCTATGTGTGCATCTCCAAGAATAATGACAGGGATGGGGAGTTCAAAAGCACCTAAGTCACACAGGTGCTTCTGAAACTCTGTTTTCACAGTAGGAGTGTTGTGGAGATAGATATTCACACTTCCAACACACACAGGGCTGTCTCAAAGTCCATAAACACCAATGGAAAGATTCCCTGTAGAAGGATGGACTTGTTCACGCTCCCCCTCTTGGCTCGATGTGGAATGGCAGGCCCCCATCACCTAGCATTCCCTGCCTCATCGTGTGACCCAGCGCTCCACTCTTCAGTCCCCCCTTCCAGGGTAACCAAAAGAGTCCAGCACAAAATAGTTCCAGAGCCTCAAGCCAAGTCTTTGGCCTGAGTCCTGACACAACAGTCCTTTTACCCCTGGTCTCCGGGGTCTTTGCACCACCTTTTCCAATGGCCAATAGGGGAACCCAAACCCTCCCTCTTCTTTGGGTTCCAGCCCAGGGACCCTGTATTAAATAGCTAAAGTTTGTCTACTCAGGTTCTTGGCTTCCTCCCTGGGCTTCTTCCTTCTCCACCTGTCGACAGGTCTTTTCCAAAGCCCCTTCCTGGTCTCACTGTGTACCTGTGTTCCTCTCTGGCTTCACCCTTCCTTCAGGGCCGTGGCTCACAGGATTCTCCCCATTTCCCCAGAGTTTTCCAACAAATCCCCAAACAACAGTATACACTGGAGCCACTTCTATCCTTCCCAGGCTTGAACTTCAGTCCTTCACAAGTCTCCCCTGGTGTGCTGGCTCCCCAGCTCCCATGTACCCCCCAAGGCTGTCTGCCCATCGGTTGGCCTTCTCTCAGGCTCTCTTCAGAAGCCTCCTTCACCCCTGTCCTCACCCATCCAGGCCAGTCTCAGGTTGTAGATACTCTCCTACAGCTCCCCACCCCCAGCCGAGATCTCTCAGCACTTTGTGCAGATCCTTCCTCTGAGCTGGGTCCAGTCATTCCCCAAGGCCGGTTAGGATCAGCTGGGAGAGTAGCTGATCCTCACAGGCAAGGCTGAGCCCGTGACACTCTCATTGACATCACGGGCTTTAGACCAGGCCCTTAGTCACTAGCTATTCAATAGCTAGTCCCATACACGGATTACAAGCATGTGTGTACTCTTGAGTCAAGGCTTCTTGTCTCCACGGAACCAAGAACAAGCTATCACTGAGGCAGTGAGAGGCGGAGTGATCCATTGTCAGATGGAACTGATGTATATAGGGCCAGAGCCTCAGCTGGCCTCAACTGGCATTAATGACTCCTGCCATTTACAGACTATGGTTATGGGCATATCAGAAATGTGTGTGCGTGTCTCTCTCTATCTCCTTTAAATATGTATGAAATCTATAGGATGTACACATGCACATATTTGAGGGTAAATATGTCTCTCTGTTACAAAACTACGGTGTGCAAGATGGCAGGAAATACTCGTATTCATCAAGACATGTAAGCAAGTGAACAGAAAGGCAATACAATATTGTCTGGGACATCATACTTAGAGGACACACTCTAGCATCCGTACTCAAATTAAGTAGCATCTGGCTCTGTGAATAGCCCCATTGATTTCAGTGAAACTGCTTCTGGAGCCAGGTGCTGTTCAGCTGGAGTAAGGAAGACAGAATTAGACTCTGAGAAGAGACGCCTTCTCTTGCAGTACCGCCTTGACTTTAATTTATATGATCATTTCACCTTGCCTGGGGTGTCTTTCTCTTCTAGCCAATGCAGCCCTGCTGGATCTCACTCAGAGGGCCTGGTTTTCTGGATGGATGAGGTCACAATGAGGCTACATTTTCTCTATTGACTAACTTGTTGGTCTTTCTCCACTGAGGCTCTCCATGACACTTGACTGGGCACTGATGAATGGTGCCTAGCAAAGGACATAGATTCCTTAGCTGATAACAAAGCAAAAATGTCATTTCTGACTTCATCAGCACTTTTTATACCCAGTGTAATTTGAAAATAGCTGGTGGCAAAAGAGTTTTAAATGCTTTTCCATAGGCTTTTGTGAAGCCCTATGATTTGCACCCATAAAAGCAGAATGGCTTGACAGATGACTGAATGATGGGCTAGAAGAGCCTATTGTTAGTCATTGCAGAGCTTTATTCCACTCTTCCACCATAGGCTCTGTGTACAAGTTCACAAGGGGGGCAGTGTTGGGGAGGATGTATGTGTGTGTTGGGGTGTGTGTGTGTGTTATGACTAAACACACACCAGCCCAGATTTAATCTGAGCTGATGTTTTATCCAACAGTTACAAGGGAGATCTGACTTGCTGTTTAATTTTGTGTCAGCAGTAGCTGGAAGAATCCTGGAGGCCATGCTTTCATTCTCACGTGGTAATGGTGGGTGGGAAATGGAGTGTATCCCAAGAGCAAGCTCTGTCTAAGGCAGAGTGGCATTGCAATCTTGGGTGTCAAACTCCCTGATTTCACAAGGCTTTGTCCTGTGATGAAGTTGGGAAAAGGGATATATTTAAAACAAGGAAATGAGTGTCCATTGCTCAGATTGACCCAGATTCTATGTAGCTCCTTAGGGCACTGAGAGCCAGGGCCCAAGCATCATTTTTTCGGGCCCAGTACAAACTTGTATCATGGACTCCCTCCCACACACATACTACAAACCCCCGTCCCATATATACAATCTCATGAGCCATGAAAAAAGTTTGAATTCTGAAATTACTGTTCCATATTCTACATTTCTGAAAAATGCCCCCCTTGCTATTTTTATTTAACATAACACCCAGCCACAGAGTCCTACAAGTTTGCTGACTATTTTGTAACGTTTTGGTCATTATAAAGGTATTCTATCCTGTCAATGTCTTGATTTTTTTGTTCTAATGGACTAATGTGATCTTGATATGCTAGACCACGTCACAGAGAGGAGCACAAATCTCTCTGTCTCTCAGTCCCAAACGACAAGTCCTAGTTGAACTGCACAAGCACACACTCACTATTCTAGAGAAGGGCCTGGGCTGGGCTAGCAGGCCCAGCAACTCACTGTTCACAACGTTGCTTGAGACTGCGCTAACACTGCTTCTGACTGGCGCCAGCAAATCTCACCAGATCTGGACAATAGATAGGTAGATACAGGGAAATCAGTGTCTATAAATATCCTCAGTCATGATCTACAATTTACCCTCCATTTTTTCCTCATGGTAATGGGGGTTGCAGCCTGGGCTGGGCTCCCTTGGGCCTCCAGGCCCCGGTGAATTGTACCCTTCCCCCTCCCATATGGGGGCCCTGCTGAGAGCTCCCCTCGCTCTCCAGGACAGCCCCTGTTTCAGAGTGACCGAGAGTTCTGCTCGTAAAACAGGAATGTTGATTTTGAAGCAGCAGTGGAATAGGAATTGCCTTACTCAGGACCTCATTTATAACAAAAAGCCACCCCCTCCTGCCAGAACCCCGGTCATGGGACTAGGAAGAATTCAGTTATTCGAGACATATTACAGAGACAAACGGTGAAGTGCAGATGCTTTTGAATCTCAGCACGGTCATGCAGACAAACGCACAGACACATCTCTAGGGGTCATGCACACCGAGTGCTTGCTCTGGCGATGCATGCATGGTCAAAGGTGAAAGAAACCAGCATGGATTCGGATGGACACCCTATCTTTCACACAGGCGAGATAGCTGCTAAGAAGCACTGCTGGGCATGAGGTTAATTGCTTGGTTTAGGAAAGCAAAGTCTAGATTTTTGTATCCAGAATTTGATGCCAAGGAGAAGTAGGAGTGGAGTGGAAGCAGACCAGTCTGATGGTTTATAATGGGAGAGACAACTAAAGAGATGTGCTCTGAATTTAATTATTTATTATTTGTATTGCAATAGTGCCTAGGAACCCTAGGCATAAACCAGGGTCCCACTGTGCAAGGCGCTGTACAGACACAGGAAAGAAAGACAGTCCTTTCCCCAAAGAGCTGACAAGGTAAGTATAAGTCAAGAGACAACAGATAGATACAGACAGATGAAGACGTACAAGGAAACAATGAGACAAGACAGACACGGGGGTGTCTCGGGGAAGGGGTAGAACACACTGCACAATGTGCGTGTGTGCAATTTTCCCTGCATTAGAAAATACCATCACTGAGCATCTCTGTGGAAAGGCGGCAGTAAATCTGAGAACAAAATGCTCAATGAGCAGAGGTAGGAACATAAAGATGTACGACAAAGAAACTGAAGGGCTCTTCTCTTCCAACAACTATCATCATGCACATTGCAAAAGGAGAGGCTTTGGACAAATTGTGTGAGGCATAGTTGTGGACAGCTAAGTGGATGCAGGATTGAAGTCTCTATGGAGCTATGTTGATAGATGCCATCTGGGGACTTGGCCCATTGTCTCCCCCCCTCCCCTTTGGTTTCTCAGAGCAAACCAGCAGAGGAACTGACCAGAATAGTGTTTTTAGCTCTGCTTGACCCTGCGTGGACTAGGCAAGGAGGAGGGAGAGCTGTGCGCAGCACCGTGCCCTCTCTGATGGGCTTCTCAATGAGCAAAAGTTGCATGGCTTTCTTGGTGAATACAGCACGTATACGTCTGGGAAAAAGTTGATATCTTAAATTTCCACTATAAATAACATCAAGTTTGTGTTTTTGTTTTGAAAGAAGTGTTTGCCTAAACGCAGCCACATTTGCTGTTATCTGGGACAGAAGTCGGTTCTGCCCACAGTCGCTCCCAGTCTTTCTCACCCCCACGCCTCATTAAATATGCACTCACAGCACAGTGCTTTTCATTGCAAAATGCAAATTGCAAACCTGCACTGTGGTTCCCTTAATACTTAGAGCCCTAATGGCTTTTCATGCCTCCAGTGCACAGAAGAATGTGAATCACGTTAGTAACTGCTGTTCTAGGTTTCATTTTGAAGACGTGGCCTGATTTATGCGCCAAGGGCTGCTTATTCTGACATACACTCCCCCTTCCCCCACCCTCCGTTCAGGCAGAGTAACACCAGATTCTGATTTACTAATGAGAAATTGGAAGTCATTGAACAACATTCCTCATATGACTTATTAATGAATCTTCCAAGTGTCAGCAGCAAGACTGCATTTTAGCTGCTGGAATATCTGAGGAGCAAAAGGGTCCGGGGAACATAAAATAAAAAGCTTTATTTTATAATTTGGCACACTCCTGATGATTTTAGATAAAAGGCGATACGTGGGTTTCAAAGATGTCATTTCTCTTTAACGCTCTGTGTTTGCATTTGGTTATATTTTCTTTAGTGGCAAAGCGTTGCCACTTAAAGCCCAGCAAAAAGTTTACAGTCAATCCCCCGTGCATTAGCACTCTTTCCATAAAACATGCCGAAAGCATGATTAAAAGATTAAATTCCCCGTCTCTCCTGGCCTTCCTGAAATCAGAGAGAACAACTGTGTGTGACCCGAGGAAAGTGCCAGCATATTTTGAAATTGGAATCGAGAATTATTACAAATAATTACAAGAAAATAACGTTTTCAAATGAATGTATGTAGAACATGATTTAGAGCAAGTAAATATACTAATCCTTTAAACCGCCTTCACTTTATCTCCTAAGGCCTTTCTGTCAGTTCCAGTATAACGGATGTTAGATTACATATGCTCATTGTTCAGTTTATCATACAGAAACTTTATATCTTTAAAACAGTGCCACCGACCGCATCCCACACTGGAAAGAGACACAAGCAGAGTCTTTACCATGGCTTACTTTGATATAATTGGGGCTCTACATTTTCATTATAGGATGTTTTGAAAAGGTGATGTCTGATTTCTAGGGATTTTGATTCTCCACCCCTCTGTGTGTTGGATAAGCATTTATACCAGCTCACAGGAGGTGTAAAATGCTCCTGGTCTGCTTGTGTAGCATTTTACTCCAACTCGCACAGACATAAATGACCACACAAGGTGCAGGGCAGTGGAGAATCAGACCCTATGTGCTTAACCCCACATTACAGATTTGCAGTGACCAACATCAGGACACTGACCTTGCATACACAGGTAAGAATCTGGAGAATCATCAAGATATTTGGAACAAATGTTTCTCATTACAAATGTAACTACAGAACACTATTGTTTGTGCATAGAAAGAGTAGGATTTATATGCATGAGAATTTACTTGCAAGTTACTTGTTGGAACCATGTGGATGGATGAGCAGCACTGACGTGTTTTTAGCATGCCAGACTGGATGTTAGTGAAAGGGAAGATTAGCCACTCTATGAGGCCTTGGAGCACAAGACTCCTGCCTTCTTACCCTGACGTCAAACACCCCAGATGTGATTCCCTCCTATGGGTGCAGGGGTAAAGAGATATTTCTCCTTGGGAGAGGGCAGGGTGTATCCTCCCTTGCAGGTTCTGCTATGATGCAGTAGCTTTGAACTCCATCCAGGGTTCTATAGAGTCCCACCAATGGAGACTGCCTAGACGATCTCGTTTGTAGTGTTGTTGTAGCCATGTTGGTCCCAGGATATTAAGGAGACAATGTGGGAGAGGTAATATCTTTTATTGGACCAACTTCTGTTAGTGAGAGAGTCCAGAGCTCTGTGTAAGCTTGAAAGCTTGTCTCTCTCTCACCAGCAGAAGTTGGTCCAATAAAAGATATTACCTCACCCACCTTGTCTCTCTGGAAGACATCGTAACGGTCCTAGCCCCACCCCACGACTTACCTCACCCACTTTTCAGGCTGTACTAGCTGGTTCTAGGCCCCCACACAAAATGGGAGCTGTGGACAATAAGTGTCTCTGTATCATCTCTTAGGGTGTATGGTCTGCAGGTGAGGGCCTCCAGCCTTGGCTTAGACATTGACACTGAGGGTCCTGGTCTGCAATATGCTTACTTAGAGAGTACCTCATATCATGAATAGTCCCATGAAGCCAATGGGGCTAACTGTGGGTCCAAGTAGTTGACAATGTGAGTAAAAACTGTGTTTTAGGTGGTGTTGATACCTAACAGATATGGTTGGTAATGACTTTAAAGTCAATGTTAGTAAGTGTAGCAAAATTACTGTAAAATATATATGGATATTACAGAAATGCTAGTTGTGGCTCCATAGTTTAAGACTGAGTTGTTCCACACTTAAAGCAGGGATCCACCCTCTTTGTCATGTCTGAAGAACAGTGTTTGCTTTCCAAACTTACGGCACTTACATTTTAAGCTGAGAACGAATTTTCTGAGAATTTACATGTAAAACTGTTAATTAGGTTGAGTTCCAACTGATTCAAAACATGGGTCCTTTAAGAAATGTAGCCTTAGCTGTCACATCTGTATTTGTCCTGAACCAGCTCAGTATCTGAATAACACAGACTCTTCAGATTTCCCATATAGCTGAAACACACTGAAATCTCATGCACAGGCTGCATTTGAAGTCA
Source organism: Emydura macquarii macquarii (assembly GCF_026122565.2). Lineage (NCBI taxonomy): Eukaryota > Metazoa > Chordata > Testudines > Chelidae > Emydura > Emydura macquarii. Next base: position 23,155,406 of record NW_027131588.1, on the reverse strand, counting down.
TTTGTGTTGTAAATAAACTAAGTTATTAATTACTGTGGTAATTATGATTATGTAAGCCATAGCCAGATGAAAACCTGTGCTAAGACAGATTTAAGCTGAGTGTGCATATCAGTAACTAAAGGACTGAAGCCTCCTCTGATTCTGGAACATTTAACGTATACGTGTTTATAAGCCACGTCTCTGATCAGCTAGTCCTCTTCCCATCAAGGAGTGATGTGATTCCGTCTCCTGTGAACTGAACAAAGAGGCAGCCGAACCCTCTTGCAGATCCATGTACTAAGTGGTGCGAAGGACCTAGCGCTCTGCCCTAGGATGAATGTCACCCACAAACCTTGTCCACACTGGTGGTGGCTTGTAAGGTGTGTGTAGCTACATGCCACAGTGAAAAGCAGGCTGCATCCGCACTGTGGCATGTAGCTACACCTGGCAGTGAAAGGCTCCGGCAGCAGGGAGGCAGTGGGACACTACACTGCTAAAAGTGTGTAAAGAATGAGCGTGTAAAGAGCCATGTAGGGTATATACCCTGGGGGTTCAGACGAGTCTTTACTCACCTAAGTAGCATCTCATCGTCTACACTGCTATTTACACCCTTGCGAGCGGAGTGTGCATTGGCTGTACTCTACATGCTTCCTTAACTGTAGACATTGCCTCAGAGAGCAGCGTTAGGTGCTGGGGGTGGCCCGTAGGTCAGACTAGATGATCTGGGTAGTCTCTTCTGGCTTTAAACTCTACAACCAAACCAATACATCTGCACACTGGCGCAAAGATCAATGGAACGTTATGCTATCCCGACATAACCAACCATTTTAAAAGCTCACCATGACTTCCTAAAGCCAGAGAGCATCTTCCTGACAGTGTTTGATAACTGACATTCAGTTTGAAGGCTAATGAGGATTTTTGTGTCTTAGAAGCCAGTCTAGCCTCTACACTGGCTTTCTTATGGGACACACATGACTCTTTGTTCAGACGCACAGGAGAAGAAATCACATGGGAAGAGGACTAGCTGATGGTAAGAGGATTAGCCAATGGGCTGTTCTCTTGGGATGAACAGTTGAGACATCGACACCTAGGGACCTGGCCTGCAATATCCTTACTTAGACAGTACCTCACATCGTGAATTGTCCCAGTGAAGCCAATGGGCTGGGGAATGTCGCGTGCAGTGGGAATCCTTCCTTTGATGTAAAAAGCGATCTCGAGAACCTCCACTCCATGATTCTGCATTGCTGGGGTAATTGTCAACACTAAAAGGAAGAGGGAACCAAATCTGAGTGTCCCAGAGTTACCTTTGGGATGAAAACACGTGAAGTGAGGACATACGCGATATATGCCAAGCTCCCTGCTCAGTGACTCTCTCACTTACCCATTCCAGACCCCAAACCTGGTCACTGGCCAGAATGTCTCACAATATCGGAGCACCTGAGGCTGTTCAAGGTGCCGTCCCCAGTGCCCTGTGTCCAGTGTCAGTCCACTGAATTCTGATTTACCCTGGTGTACACAGAAGCAGAATCAGGCCTGCTGCAGGTATCACTGATTGGAACACTCTGGTTTTCAAATATGTGCTCCGGAATTTCTTCCTGTGAGTCTTTTTAAGATCCTTCTCTAGCAACCCCTCCAGTGACGCTGCTTTGAAAACAGCACCCGGCAACCCTATTGCAATTCACTCTGCTACCAGCGGAGCAACTGGTAGCACATTATCTAGTGTGCGACTTAGTTTCATAGAGGTTCAGCTACAGAACATGCCCGAGAAACCTGTTGAGAGCCTATTCTGATTCCTGATGTGATCAACGGGGTTAGGACACAACCTGGAAACATGACAACAGTATACTCTCAGAAGTCAGGATCATACATTTTCCATCATTTCCCTCCCAGATGCCCTCCCCACATTTGTTAGAGAGCACCTTGTTTTAACGCCTTGGCCCATCTTGATCCAGAGAAACGTGATATACCATGTTTTGGCAGGTCTAAAGTTAACACAGGAAGAGTAGCATTTCAAGTACAGAAGATCATTTCCCTCAACCTGGGAGGTCTTCTGTAAATTCTCACTCTCTTTCACATTCCAGCAGTCTTGGTTTCAAACTGGAGATATTGAGATACAGAAGTTTTTTGTTCCATTTCTGGCTGTGATTTTATCTGAACCTCCCAAAACTTTAACAAAACCTTCACTTCTTTGTGCAGCGTGTCACGTCACCTAGGCTTAGTGCCCCAGCTCTACAATCACAGCACCCTGCGTGACCTGAGTCTTGGATGGCTACTAACAACCCATTTCAGATGCCCCAAAGAATCTACAAGGACTTTCAAATGCTTTACAGGAAGTATTTGGTGACAATCTCTCATTCCATTTGTACTGTTGTGTGGGCTGCAGTGAGAATGCATATACTTTGTGTAAATAAGGACAATGAAATAAAAACATATATATATAAAGAGGAAAAGAAACAAGCCTAAAATTTTCCTTCCACTCTCTCGTTGCATTTCATCCATTCTCTTGTGTTTCATTTGGCTTTTAGAGTCTAATTTATCTCCTTCAGACTGAGAAGGAAGGAAAAAAGAGTATAATATAATCACAGGCAAACAAATCAGGAAAATCAATAGACACTGTGGGGTGGTGGGGAGGAAGAGGGAACTACGGAAGAAGGCAGGCATGCGAGAGATAAACTATATGCACATTAAGGGTCAGATTCTGCCACCCTTGCTCATGTAGAGGAGTAATTTAGTCCTATTGGAATCAGCTCTGACTCGGGGGGCCATGCCGCATGAGGAAGGGTATCAGAATCCGCCCCCTCTCCCCCCCAATAAGTTCCTGGTGCAGGCAAGGCTGTCTTAAGATGGGGTTTTAAGACCTGCATTGCTCCTCACATCACGTCTTCCCAGGGCAGAAGAAACTCAGACGGCCTGAGGGACCTGCACTAGTCTGAAGCTGAGGCAAGCTGGCTGGGAGGAATATAACCGTGTTGTACAGTACAGCAGTGTGACAGTTGCTCTTGGAGCTGTTGCTATAGCACTAATGCAGAGGAGTCACACTCGCGGCTGTGGAGACCGAGGGACAAAGACACAAAGCCAGGTACAATGATACTGGCTACAGGTGGGATTTTCAAAAGGGCCTAATTGACTTAGGAGCACAAGTTCCATTCAAAGTCACTGGGCCTTGTGCTCCTAAATCCCGTAGGTGCCTTGAAAAACCCCATCCACAATGCTGGGAGAGCAACCATTTTTACAATCCCTTCACAGTGTTTTCTCTTTATATTACACTCCCCTTTTTGGGAACAGAAGCTCAGGGTCTAATTGCTCTGTTTCCCTGCATTCAAAAAGCAGATTTCTTCCACAGCTTCCCTTGGCCATGGTTAAGGTTAAGTAAAGGTTAAAGAAAAGAAAGAAAGAAAGAAAGAAAGAAAGAAGCTTTTGAAATTCTTTAATTAAACTCTTCTATTTCCCGAAGACCCCAGAGTTCTAAGATCGTGGGGAGAAAGCGTCAGGGCTGATGAGGAGCACTTTCAGTAAGTCACTTGCCCTTGCGAAACAGCCCCAAGTCATTCTCCTGAGAGTTTTTACTGTTGCTTTTCATGCTCCTTTCTTTTTCTGGCTTTTTCACTTTGATCTAGTCAGGGTCTCTGGGACTGGCCCATCCTAAATCCCATGTAAGCTGCATCATCCCCTCTTTTAAGACGGTAACTGGACACCATCTAGACTGTGGTAACTGTCTGGCTCTTTAGTCATCATCAGCTGCCTTTCGACCGGTTGCCAAGTCATTTGCCGTAACTAGGGCTGGGACAGTGGAGGGAATGAATTACTGCTTTCATGGTCTCTGGCTGAATCCATCCCAGTTACTGAATGCACTGTGTGGAGAATACCACCAACCAACCCTAAATCAGGTCTGAAATCAGCAGATTCGCCCTTTAGGGGATACCTGAAAGGGGAGGAGTGTATCCAAAAGAGCGAAGAAAGGCGAGGTCTGGGGGCTAGTGGTAGTTCAGAGCGATACAGGAAGGGTCACTGGAACACAGCACAATTCATCCGTCCAGTCTGGCATCCTTCGTGCAGCTGTGGCCAGTAACTGATGCTCTGGAGGAGGGCAAACCCCTCCCCCAATAATGCATACATCCATTATTACTTTTCATTACAATAAATCAATGATGTCGTGGTGGTTCCCAGTTCAATGCCTGGTGCTGGCCAAGACTGAGGCCACCGCAAGCGAAACGACACAACCATCTATGTATGTGATATTCCACTGCTGTGCTTTATTGGCATTTCACTCAGCGTGGCAGTAAGCACCAACACCCTGTCGTCCTTCACTGGTTATTGCTGGATTTACAATTCCTCTCGAAACACTGGACTTAGCAGCAAAGTAGGCACGACACCATGCCGCTAAGTCAGCGCTGGCCGCGGCTGCAAAGCCTCTGGGAATCAATCCTGCAAGGTCACAGTGGCAACCATTTGCTTCCTCCTTGGGAGGCTCCCTGTCTCTCATTACGTTTGAGGCTGGGCATGATTCCTGAGGGTGCTGCGCTGAGACAGAATGCGCAGGGCAGAACAGGAGTGAAGAGGGCTGGCCGGTGCTGAGCTGTGGCCTGCAGATGAAATCCCTTTGCCGCACACTCTCTTATTGTCACTTATTATTTACTACTGAGGTCTCAGAGCTTGCTGCTCACTCGAGCCAGACAATAAAGGCAGCCCTAAGGGTCTGCATTAGCTTTGTACCTGAGTAACCCTACCCAACCCTGGTTTGCTAGGGGAGAGTAAGCCTCCATCATTCCCCCATCCCTCACTGAAAAATCAACAGCCAGTGCCTGGGGAGCAGAGCCTGCTGTGCTGTGCTGTGAGCTATAATCCAACAGCATCTAATGTGCAGCCCAGACTGCCGGGAACCTAGCCCCATGCCTCCAAGTCTCACCCTCACAGGAAGGAAAAGTGGTGTTGCCCATATCCCGAGTCAGCAGATGACGGAGGAGGGTGGTTGCCCATCTCGCCATCAGAGATGTGATCAAGGCATCAGCTCCCACACTGCTGGATTCTGCCACAAAGGAGCCCATTTATTCAGGACCTGATCCAAAAGGAACGGGAGAACTCCCCTGTGGCAGAGAGGCCACGGTGCTCCTTGGCTGAGCCTGGACGACCTGGTTTGGGAGTGGCAGGCGTGTGGTAGCTGCTGGGTCGGTACCGTACCTATTTCACGGGTCCTGCCCTTACTGTACGGGGTGCGGGGGGGGGGGGGTCAGAGGGAGGAGAACGTAACCAGGTTCTTCTCCCAGGGCTTCCCCCAGAACATTGCATGATGGGAGGAGGAAAGCCTCCATCCTCCTGCACCAGCTGAGGTGCAGGGTCCAGGGCTCTTGTCAGAGTTAGCCCTGTCCCACTTCTGTCAGCCTGGCTCCAAAAGGCTCCCTCACAGGCCCAGGCCCTGGGATTTTCCACTCCCAGGGAAGGTGACAGAGCCGGGAGGATGGAGCCCACGGGGCTGGCAAGGGATGTTGGGAGTCCCCAGTGACACCGCTCCCCCTGAAGATCTCTGACCCCATAGGGTGTCTTTGCCGGGCCCCCATGAGTATGAAAGGGACTGTCCCCACTGCCCGGGCAAAGACAGTCTGTGTGTGGATCTCTCTTCTGCACGGTGATTCCCATGACTTGCTCCAGCCCCATGTTGGGAGGCACCTGACCTTAGTTTGAGCTGACTAGCGCCTGCAAATACTATCCCATAATACTCTCCTGAGTTGCTGTTCTAGCAGATCCTGGGTTGGCCATGGACTAGCCAAGTGGTAAAGGCTGGTGGGGATGATTCTCAGCTCCTCTGCCTCCTGCACTGGGGGCGTAAAGACACTCATGTGCTCCTTTATTTTGTGGCTGGGCCGGGGCCTACCTGCCATCTGGTGTAAGTGAGAGCAGCCTCAGGCCTGTTCTGATTTACCTTCTGCTGCCCTTGGTTCCCTTGGAAGCAAAGAACAGCTAGAGCAGTGCACTCCAGCCATGCCCTCATATGCCACAAACAACTCCACATGTCGAGGCAGGAGCAGGGCACCCCTAATACCAGCTCTATACTGGGTAGGGGGACTCCCTGCACTGGGGAAATTCGCAGAGGCTACTTCCACCCACTTTAAGGTCCCTTTATGCTGCCAGAATGAAGCCAGGAGGTCTGAGTAGAAGCTCAGGTTTCTATTCACCATTCTCAGTCCCCAAAGAGACGAACACCTCAGCATTCCAAAACCTGGTGCAGGAGAAGGGGAGAAGGCCACTATCTCTGTACAGTGAACACGTCTCAGGCTGATCTAATTTCAGAGACAAGGCTAGCTGCAGAAGTGGCAAAGGTTGCAAAGCAAAGCACTCTAAAATAAAGACATGCCAAAGGCAGCATGCCACCGCAACTCTGTCCCCCCGTGCTCATGCATTAGGCTTCCTTTAATGACATCTTTGCATACTACGATTTGCAGAGGAGTCGTCTCATTCATTGCCTAGGTTTAAATGTAGTGCAGGTGGCCAAGGAATGGGGTGGAGCTCACCATGTTTAACACAATTTCTGGGTCCTCGATCTGGGTCTCAGTTTGCAACATACTGCAGTGCACACTCAGTGCAGCCCTCCAAACAAAAACGACCACACTTGCACAAACGTTGGTTGTCAAATGCCCTTCACTTGGCTAAATCCAAACTCGTTTTCATCAAAGCACAAGGAGCTATTTCCTTGCCAAATTACATCCTCTATCCTCACCCATTCAGCACCAGAGCTTGTCCAAAAACATCGCAATGACTTTATCGGCATGGAAATGTTGTTTGTTTCTTAATTCTACAGGATGAAACATTTTTACTCAAATTTCTGACAAAATTCACCCCAAAGCAGAGACCAGGCCTTGTAAATTTCAGCTCAAAGGCTGAAAGTTTCTGAAAGTTGTGAGCAACTGAAAACAGTGACTTAAAATGGAAATGCTCCAAAACCCTCTGTTCTGCTAGTGCTCCAGCTCTGAGTCTGATTAAAGCAGGAACTGAAAAAAGATCACACTTCTGGTCAAGGAACATTTCTAGTTCCTGTTTTAGTTCTAGTTCCAAAACAAACATTTTGGTTTTCATCAAGAATCTTTATCAAAAGTTTCAGGGTTTTGTTGAAAAACCAAAAAATATTTTGGTTTTTGGCAGATGAAAAATTTTCAGTTTTTGACGATTTTTTTTTTTTTGATTTTCAGTTGTTGAAACCCAATTCTTTAACAAAAAAAATGTTTTTGGTTTTCATTTTTTCAACAAACACCACAAATTTAATAAAAAATCAGACATTTCCCATAGAAAGATTCATTTTGACAAAAAAACCATTTTTTGTCATTAAAATATTTCGAATGAAACACTCTGACCAGATCTAACCACATAAAGCTTTCTTAGAATTACTGGAAAGGAAAAGGATTATAGTGTTAGTTTAAGTGAAGTCCATTTCTTTGGTGCCTGTTAGAAACAGACTATGAGGAAAGTAGACATGCTCTGAATTCTAGCATCTGAAAGTCACTTGGTGCATCAGTTAGTGGATACTCATTATTGTGAAGACATCATAGAGAAGTAGACACTTGATCATGTCCAACACTGGAGGTGTGTGTATTAAGTATATTGCATCACATTATTTTAATATGTGTCACCCTTCCCCCAAAACAGTCACAAAATATTCTGCCCAACACTGTCTCAAAACACAAGAAAAGTGAGACTCCGAGACCACTTCTTATCCTAATGATCCTAAGGTTCTTCTGTGAATGTATATGATGTGCCACAAAGGCCAATGTAATTGCAATAAAGAATCAAATGCACCTTAGTGACATGCACTTTGGGGCTGGAACAATTTACCTATGTCTATAAGTGAATTCCACTCCACCCACATAAAGCTGGAACTTCAGAGTGCATATGGGCAGATTCACCATTCCCATCTCAGAGCTAGCCTGCCAGATTGTTCTACCAGCACAACAGAATGGAAGATCAGGCCCCTTCGTTTGGGGCTCTTTTATTTCAATTTGCATTTGGAAATTGCTTGTTGCTGGCAGTACAGACCCTAAGATTATCCTCTGACAAGTGTTAACATGGACATCATTACCATACCATCTAGCAGAGCAATGATCGAATCAGCCAGGAAGCCCACCTGCCCATAGAAGGGACTGATGCTACATTTATTTTCAGGAGGGTTTTCAGTTTAAGCTTTCCCTGCTCTCTGCTGTGAGTCTGAGGATATTAGATTGTCACTTAATTGAGAGCATTCCAAAAATATTCTCCTGCTCCTTAGACTACAGCTCTCCAAGCTAATGAGGTCGGTTTCAGAGAGAGGAGTGGCTTGTTTATATTGGGTCTCCTGGCAGGAGGCAGTTTATGTATTGCGCCTTGAAATTCCTCAAGAGAAGCTGTTGCGCAAACCTTATTAAACCCGCCCTAGTTTTCAGATTTTGTTCATGACACTTTCCCTTTACCAGCTATTGATTCTGGCTTCAACATGCAGAATATGGTGCAATCTGGGGGCATTCACAGCCTTGTTCAAGTTTTAATATTATGGTAGGATTACCTGTAGCTGAAGAAAGAAAATGAGTCATCTGTCCTTTAATTTTCTAAGGGGAGCAGTTTCTAGAAGAGGCTAAAATGCATTAAACTAGCAACAATGAAATTTCCAGTGCACTGGGGATTATCAGAAATGTCCAACAGGGGATTCTTCTCACTCTGCTGTGGAGCTATTGGTTTTCTGGGGGAAAGATATTTATGAACAGTTACAGCAAAAGCTAACACTTAGGGCCAGATTTTTAAAGGCATTCAGACTCCTAACTCCCATGGGAATTAAATACCTTTAAAAATCTGTCCATTACTGCTCTTTGTAGTATCATAAAGGTATGTTGTAACAGCAGTGTCTCTATCAAGAGGCCAGTATGCCCAATGTACAGTACATGAAGATCTGCATCTGCTGTCTCCCCTAACCTTCCTGTTATTTAATTTATACAGTGGACTTCCCTGCCACACGAGGTCATTGAGGCGAAAAGCTTGGCAGGGTTCCAGAAACGATCCAAGATTTGCAGAGACACTAGAACCAGGGCCCCCACATGGGGGGGGGGGGGGGGGAGGAGGAAGGGTACACTTTACCGGGGCATGGAGGCCCTAGGGGGCCCGGCCCAGGCTGCAACCCCCACTACCACAAGGGAAACATTTTTCATGGCTCATGAGATTGTATGTATAGGATGGGGGTTTGTGGTATGTGTGTGGGAGGGGGCCACTGACTTTAACCCCCTTAGAACCCTTTCAAAATCCCAATCACAAACTCTCGTATTTTAGGTCCTAAAATAAGCTGTAAGTATTGAGGATTTGGGGGAAGCTTCTCCTGTAGGCAGATTATCCCATCACTGGCATCAGCAGGATTTCTCACACCTTCTTATGAAGCATCTGGTCTTGCCACTGTCAGAGACAGCATATGGGTCTAGGTGGACCTCAGGTTTGATCCAGTCTGGCGGCGCTTATGTTTCTAGTGCCAAATGTATGCTAAGAGCTGCACGGTATGTAGGTCATGGTATATAGTCCTTTGTGTCCAGTGAGGACAAGGTTGGTGTCAGACTGAATGAGGTTTTGTGTGTGCACTGGTGCCTGGGAAAGAGGATGTGTTATCAAGGCCACGTTTTCCAAGATAATATGTATTGAAGATGCTGAGCATGGAACTGGAAGCATGTGTCTGAGACAGAGGTGCTGGGAATCAGCAACTGACCCAGCATTCTGGCCCCTGTTTCACCAGCTGGACTCCTCAGGAAGGCCTGATAATAAGGAGAGAAGTTCCTGGTACCAGATCAGATTGGGGCTGAGTCGCTAATGAGCTAATTAGCCCATTAACAAGGGGATTGGATAAAAAAGCACAGAAATTTTTAAGCTCAGGTTTTTAAGATGCTGCTTGACAAAACCCTCGCTGAGATTATTTAGCTGAGGTTAGTCCTGTTTTGAGCAGGGGGTTGGACTAAATGACCTCCTGAGGTCCCTTCCACCTCTATGATTCTATGATTCTAAATGAGGGGCAAGGGGGAAAGCAGAAGAAAGAGAAATGGTAGCTGGGCCTGACAAAGACAGCTCTCTGTGTAGAGAGACTTTTCCCACCCTCACCCCTTGGGAGAAAGGGAAGTTAAACCGAACGACCCTGTGAACAGTAAGGCTGCATGTTACACAGTGGTATCTTCAAAAGGAAGGTCACTGAGCTGCCTGTGTGAGAGCAAAGACGATGGGAGCAGAGGTTGCCCCGTCACAACGTCTAGTAGTTTTCTCTCTCAAATACCTATCCAGAGCTCCAGGCACAGAGTTCATGTTTAAATATGCATACAAAAACATATAATGGAGTAACATCCAAAGCATTCCCCAGCCCAGACCAGTCCCCAACACACTTCTCCTCCGTTAGCTTCAATAATACTAATATTCCCCCGAAGTTCCACGCGCACCACAGATAAGATGTTAGGGATAAGTGCGAGAATGTATCAGCAAGGAACTGGGAGACGCGAGGCACCATATCCTAGGGCTGAGCCCTACTGAGAGGCGTGGCCAAATTCCAGTTCACACTGCCAATCTACAGCTAGTAGCAGAAAAGCCGGCAAACGGACTGCCAGAAGAATATCTAGTCACGGGCTTTGGGATGAATATGAATCTGTGTGCCAAATCCTCTGCTGGAGTCAGGGAAGTCAGCCTCCCGTCACTTCCTCCTAACACAGACATGACAAGGCAACGGCACTGTGCACTGTCACCTGGGGCCCAATCCGATGCCATGCTAGTCCTGCATTCAGTTCATCTTACAAAGGATGCTTTTGCTTTCTTGACTATTTCACAGTGTCCAGTAGCAGGCTAAGCACATCGCAGTACAAAGACAAAACTCAGTGTGTCCTCCTCAAAGGTTAAATTTCTTTGTTGTATTCTGCAGATCTAAAGGGAATCCTGGGAGCATTCTCCTCTGAACCACTCTGCGGCTCTGAGGCCAGCCAGTGGGCTTTCCTTTGGGTGGCCCGCATTCACCCAGAGGGATAGAGATCCACCTCTAGATAAGACAGCCATAACCAGAATGCAGAGGATGCGGACTTTAGTTCTCTTAATCTTATAAAACCTCGCTGGATTTTACAGAGTGCAAAGACAAGATTTTTTTCTTACATATTACAAGCACCAAGAAGAAGAGGAAATAAATGAAGGAAAGGCCAGATCTACCCTTAGATTAGATTAGGTAGGTAGAGGGGTGTATAGATAGATCGATGGATGGGAACTGATCCTGCATTTCGTTGTGCTCAGGTGGACTTCAGCACTCTGCCCGTGAGTTGCTTGTTGCCTAGAGTAAAGCTGGCAAGATCAGACTCCAAGTTCCATATCTACAAATTACAGGACACACCTGCAATTTGGAAATACAAATTGTTCTCGTCCACCTTGATCTTCCCAGGACTCCACGTAGTGACGTTTCCAATTGGGTTATTTTTCTACCATGTGAGCTGTCCCATTTGCATGTCAAGTCGGGCATTTGTCTCAGGATCGATATTCACTGGGGAGAGGTGCTTCTAGTGCTGTACAATACTTTTTATAGCAGCTTGTGAGCTATGGAGTATTTTGTGCTTTTATTTCTTCTCCAATGCTGTTGAATTGAAGCCAGATCCTTATTTGTGCTGAGTAGCACCTTACTTCATGTGGTGCTGCTCGGTGTGAGGAAAGCTCTCATAACCCGGCCCTTCAATATTAATGAAGGCAGACTCAGTGTTGCTTTTGTAATTATTTTGTATGTAATCTTCTTCCATCCCTTTGTAGATAGTCAATAGTATTAGTAGTAATACGGTAATGCAGAGTTCCAACCAATACCCAGTACGCTAGGCACTGTACAAACACATCATAAGAGACAGCTCCTGCTGCAAAGAGCTTACAGTCTAAATAGGACAGATAAAAGATAGGTTAGAAATTACAGAGAGGAAATTAATATAGGAGGAGGGGGAGAATAAATCTGAAACACAAATACTGATTGTGAATGCCGTTCACTTAGAAACCGTGAATGCTGAGAAAGACCTAGGTCTGTTGAGGCAAAATGGCATATGAGACGGTGGGATTCATTTACCAGAGAGATACGTGACAGACCAGGAAGGTGAGAGCTGAAACGACGACAGGTTTTCAAATAAAAAAAATGTTCATTCCTAATACCACTGGAGCATCTACTAACACAGCCCACAGATTGTGTAGAATCCAAAGTCATTCCCTTTCAGGTGGCTGGCTTTATCAACAAGGAAAACACTAAGAAGATATAAAGATTGGCTCAAATTTTCTCCTCAGACTTGACTGCTCCTAGGGCTCCTACCAGAGGATGGGTCAGCCCACATCCGAGGTCCTCTGTCCCCACAGAGCCACTCCCACCTCCCTTCTATCCAGGAGGATTAATGAGCAACCTGCATCAGCAGAATTCATTTAACCCATTCACAGTAAGATCCGCAAGGGGGGGGGGAAGGGAGTGAGTTTCAGGCAAACGCTGCCAGCCTGTTACAAGGAGTTATCAAAAATAACATATGGTTAAGAGAAAGCAAATCAGACACTCCTGTTGCCCACCCGCCTTCCCCCCACTGTGCCTCGTATCACTTAGATATCTGTCCTCTCCTTGCCCACCTTATCACAAAGGGCAGAGCCAAGATCCAGATAGACCAAACAAGCTAGAAGGTGCCTTTACTCAGTCGTAGAAGACCAGGGTACAGTCTACCCTTAATAATCAAATTCACAGGCACTTTATCTTAAGAGAGAGAGATTTAATTTTAAAGATCAGTTCCTAATGGTCCCTTACATTCTCCAGCTGGATTTCATTTGATATTTATCCTTCTATAAATATGTTTTTGAAGCTTTCTGGATAATGATCTTTGCTCAGTGCCATCACCCCTTTCATCATAATTATCTTTCACACTCAATTAACTTGGTTTGATTTGGTATTAAACATCCTCGCCTTGATGATTTTACGTATGCTACATTAAATTCTACTGTTTATTTGTGTTTATCTGATTTCTCTCTTTATTTCCTCATTCCCTTTATGTATGTTATTGTTAATTAAGACAATTACAAAAGATTGAAAAATAAAGCAAAGGCTGTAAATTTAATGCATATATGAGGGAATTAGGCAGATATGGTTTGGATAAATGAAAGTTAAATCCAATCTTCATTCCTAAACCAACCTGAATCTGGCACTGTTTCTAGTGGATGGGGGGGGGGGAAGGGCACAGCTTGCTGTGAGCAAGAGTAATTTTGTCTTTCTCAGCTGTGCTGGGATGTGGGATGAGAAGCAGTTTTGCCTAGTGGATAGACCACTAACCTGGAAGCCAGATGATGCTGTTTCTGTTCCCAGCTCTGGCACTGGCCTAGTGGGTGACCTTGGACAAGTCTCTTCCCCCCAGTTTCCCAGCTATAAAATGGGGATAACGATATTGATCATTGAAAAGCCTTTGTGTTCTACTGGTGAAGAGTGCTATGCCAGAGGTAGGTATTAATATTAACCAACGCCCAATTAAATCAACGGAAGAACCTTCATTAACTACAATGGGCTCATGTTGCAAGGCAACATACCAACGTAAGGGTGAAGGACACACACAGCTTGCTCTCAAATCATTCTATTCAGGACAGAACCTGGAGGGCTGGGATTGTGACAAGTGCCTCAGGAAGGTAGGTGCCACGCTACAGCTTAGTCTGTTAGCTAAATCTGACAGCTGAGCATTGACTGGGGAAAACCAGAATGACCCTAGAAAACGCTCAAACATCCTAGCCCTGTACGAGGGGTGAATAAAACTATATTTGGAATATTGTGTATATTCTGCTCACAAAAGGGAGAAGCAGTACCTAAAAAGTCAGAGAAGCTACAGCAAAGAGCCCTCACAGTGTGTCAGGCAGTCAAGGACCTGAGCTATTTCTAAAGTTACTGAAACCAGGTCTGCATTCTTCACCAAGGGGGAGATTACTGAAATATGTAAGATCCTGAAAGAAGCATGGAATGGGCTGTAGATGCCACAAGCCTATTTAAGCTTCTGTCAAATACAAGCATTTAAGCTATAGTATGTCAGGGTTAGCGCACGGAGGAATGTAGGTGAAATTTCCTTAAGTGGAGAGTAGGTATTATATGGAATAAAAAGCCAGGTCATCTGAGCAGATTTTAAAAAGACTTGCATGTACTGTACCTGAAAGAACACGCACCGGTTCAAAAGAGTGCATGGATCTAAATGGACTTCCTGCCTTGCTTCAGAAATAAAATATCAGTGGATGCCTAAAATATCTTATTTGTCACAATAATCAGCATATACAGAAAAACATATGGATGAAATGATTCTGCAATTACTTAGCACCTTTAACGTAGGGGGATCTCTACACGCTTACAAGTTACTCTAAAAGCCAGTAGAAAGTAGAGCTGAGTGAATTTTTTTGATGAATGATAAACTCACCAAAAAAATGCATGTTGGGGGGGGAGGGGGGGAAAGGGGGGCACAAGCTATTTGTAAATTTGGGTCAAACCTGGCAGAGTTTTGACTGAAAATAAAAAGGGTTTTTTTCCCCCTCCCCCAAAAGCCAAAGTGGTTTGTTTTGACCATTGTGAAATAAAATGTTTGACTTTTCACTTTGAAACAATGTTTCGTTTAGAAATTCAGCAATATTTATTTTAAAAAATCATTTTGGGTCAATCAAAACATTTAACTCAATCCCCAAATGACTTTTTATTTTTGGTTTTTCATTTCTGTGACAAAAATTGAAAAAGGCCTGTTTTCTGTTTGAACTGAACTTCGTTTGTTTTGGTTTTTCTGTTCAGCCCTTGAACTGAAAAATCATTTATTTGCCCAGCTCTAATAAAAAGCCTTCAGTTATCATCAGTGATCAGGCAAGTAGAATAGATAGCTTCTATGTAAGGCTACATCTGTACTAGGAGCTAGGGGTGTGATTCCCCGCTTACATACTCTGAATGAGCTAGTGGGAGTATAAGCCCTGGTCTACCCTACAGAGTAAGGGTAGCTTACATCAATCTAACTATGTAAGCATGTATACTAACATTTCACTCCCACTGACGTCCCTTGCCTGCTATGCTGATTTAGTAATTCCACCTCTGTGAGAGGTGTAGAGTCAATTTACACTAGCAGGATGAGAGCTATCATGAACACCCTTACTTTGTAGCATAGATGTAGCCTGAGAATGAACTCGGGTGTTGTGAGGTATCGCTGCATGGCAACTGTTGGCCAGTGTTGACTTCTTAATGATGAACTTTCCATTGCACTCTACAGAATGGAGCGACTGCTTCAACTGAAATGTTGCCTTTGGTGGAATTTGGCGGCTGTTTATGCACATCACCCTAACCAAACAACGTAGGGCAGGACATGCAGTGCTATCGCATCCCATCAATGGTGTAGGGGGAATTCACATAGGCAGAATGTAATCCATTCCAACTGGAATGTGGTCCAAACATCAGGTTACTCTGGAGGGAATATTGCCAAGGACCATGTCAGAGTTCTAACTCTGTTTGCTTCTCTCCTCCTGAAGTAAATAACAGAGGAGAAACAAGTAAATGAGAAAATTCTTTTCTACAATATAAAATGACTAAGTGGTTTATTCTGTTTTGACATGTTTCTGCAGGAAAAGTTCACAGGAATCAGAGCTCTGCTCAGCAATCAGTTGTGTCATTTATAAAGATATCTTAGCTGCAGCCAAAGCAATATAGTACACGGGGTAGACAGTAATAGAAATTTGAAAACACACTAGGAAAATACATTAGAATTTAATATGTGCAAACAGAACTAATGTTGAGCTAAAGTAGTTGCAGATATTACTGATGTTCAAGGACAGGGGCCAGCAAATTTTACACACATTAGAGCATAAATATGATTAAAACAAAGTGCAGCTGAGCATACAAATAAGATCTTGCTAATTTGTTAGAGTCACTGGGCTGGCCACAGGTTGTCTAGCAGTGGAGATGATCTAAACACAATTTAACTTCAAATGTGACAGCAGGCAACTCGGAGACAAGCAAGATTTATAAGCATGTGCAAATAGAAAAGTCATCAATGAAAATTAAAGGTGGATGTTAAAAAGTGAAATCCAAGTAATGGGATTTGCTGAGTGCAGGCACTTACTCTCAGGGTCATCAAAATTAGTATGTAGGAAAATAAATCACACTGAAAAGAGATGGGCAGAAGGTGAGGTCAAATTACATCAGGGATTGAGTGCAAGATTGAGCCTTATGAATGGATCTTGGCATTTTCCATTAAAAACCAGGGGCCAGATACAGCTCCTCCTACTCACACTAGAAAGCCCCTCACTCTGGATCAGTCCCATTGACTTCGATGGGATTATTCACAAAGGAAGGTGCTATTCAAGATGAGCAAGAAGATCAGAACCTGGCCCTGTTATTCTAATTATTGCTTATCTGACTGGAGGTGGGATTTTCAAAAGCGCCTATGTAATTTAGGAGCACAAGTCTCATTGACTTTCGGTGGGACTTGTGCTCCTAAACTGCTTAAAGGCATTTGAAATTCCCAAGTGATAAGCCACTAACAGCACCGACCAGGTCTCCTTGTGAAACTTATCACCGCTCTTCTTTTTGTCCTGTCAATTGGGGTCGGCGGCTCTCGTTCTTTGTCTCAAGAGTCCATGCCAAGTGTGTCTTCTACGCCGACACCAGCCTTCTTCATGTCTTCCTTCAGCGTTTCAAATCACCTTTTCTTAGGTCTTCCTTGTGGTCTTTATCCCATGACTATTGATTCTTGTATTCTCTGGCCAATATATCCCATACCTTGTCATTTCACATAACCTAGCCTTCTCAGTCAAAACTTATCACCATACTGTAAGTGGAAAATACCATTTAAGAGTCTGATCCTGACTACAGCTGATCTGAAATTTTTCAATGGATCATCTAAATGTGCTGATTCAGTGAAACTAACACTGAAAAACAGGGTTGGGTTGGATGAATTTCTGAACTCGAAAGAAATATTGAGACAAAAAGTTTCAAAATTGTTAAAATGTTTCTTCTGAAATTGTTTTGACATTTTCCAAACTAAAATTCTGCTTTTCCTGTTAACATGACTTTTTGTTTCAAAATTTAAACCTGTTTTCAGTCTAATTGGCTAAAAAAAAAAGGGGGGTCAAAATCAAAATGGAATATTTCAACTGACCCGTAACAAACACACAAATCTTTTTTTGGTTTGCAAACTTTTCCAGATGTCAACTTTTTTCCCCAATTCAAGGTAGAAAATTTTTTTAAATCCTTGAAAACATTTGGGAGATGGGAAAATCATCTCCTGCCCAGCTCTTGTCCTGATATGGAGTCACATGCTTGGCATCCTCACCAGCCTGGACCCCCATCAAAGTCATGTAACTGCATGAGAATATCCTTGCAGATCCAATTGCAGGATCAGGGCCTAAGTTTCTCACTTTGGTCTGAAATTTAAAAAAAATGATGGCTGTGCACACCTTCTGTAACAGAAATAAGGCAAGGAAGGGGAATAAGAAAACAGGTGCCTGTGTTGAACCTTAGTTTCATTTTAAAGGATTTTGAACCACATTGTGGCAATCTGAGATTCCAACCTCAACATTCTAATGAGGTTGGATGGATGATGTGTGACATCATCTTATGCTGCTATACTTTTTGTCAGGTGTCGAGCTGTTACTGCAAGATCATTTGCTCAGTGGCTTGCAATGTTTGGCCTCTATCTTATTTATAGATATTCTGACAGCCAGTATAATTTTGGCATTACTGCTACAATTTTTGGTCAGTCCCTTAAGATACACTTCCTGAAACCACTGCCCTTTTGAATCAGCAAGGCTGCAAATGAAAGAAACAAAACTCGGGACCTCCTTAAATTTTTTTCCAGCTCACTCAGCTAACAAAAGGAGAAAGGAGAATTCTGGATGCTTTGCTATTCCTCTAGTCCTAAACTGACAGGATAAGACCAAGTAATGCAAGACACAAAGAGTAGGGTGTCTGTAATATAACTAATTAGCTAAGATACAACATTCAAAGACTGTAAGGCAAGAGCATAGGAAGGTTAAAGGTCCAAGGAAACATAGATTGAAGATCAAAGGAAAACAAAGATTAGCTTTGGAAAAAACAGGGTTGTACCAAACACACAAAATATGAGTTTGGAGCCAGTTTTCAAGCTTGTGTGTGTTCAGATGAGGAGTTTTTGTCCGGCTCATTATAGAAATAGGGGCCTTGTGCAAACTGGATCCAGATCTAGCTTTGGATTCTGCCTTGCCCATCTTCCCCAATAGCTTGGAGGTTTTGGTTCAAGCCCAACTCAAGGGGGGGGGGGGAACCCCAAAAGCCAATTCCCCAGCAAGAGTGTGGAGAGAAGGGGAGCAGGGCTGGGGCAGGACTGTGAGAAATGGAGAAAATACAGTTCAAAGGGGACCGAGTAAAAGGAGGCCAAGACAGTGGAAGGTGGGAGAAAATGGTTAGATCTGCTCTCCAGGGGCAGGTCTCGAGATGTGGTGGAGAGTTGCCAGTTCTCTTGATTTTATCAGAGTCTTATGATGTTGGGTGTTTGTCAGACAGCCCCAGTTCCTGGAGCCCTGTGGGCGAGAGTCCTGCCTGGAGAACACCACCTGTGCAGGGGATGCCCCACCTGCAGCCCTCGTGCTGGGGTGCTTTGGGGCGGACAGCGGTGGGCACGAGGAGGGCTGGAGTAGGAAAACGTATTCTGTGTCCTGGCTGCAAACCCCAGAGGGAGGGATGCTCTCAGGGCTATCCTAGCCTGTTCCAGGGGCCAATCTAGGCCCCAGCAGGTGCAAACCACCTCCCCTCAGTACCCAAGCCTTGTGCTGTTATTCCTGGATAGAACGCTGCACTATAAAATGACGTCACTTCACTTCTATCCAGACTTGTCCTTCTGGACCGAATCCAGGCTGCCCTCTCGGGTTCCTCAGCAAATGCTCAGGCAGTGTGCCCAGCTCTCCTGCCCTCACAGGCCTCCAGGGTGAGGAACGTTTCTCTAATTAGCTCCTAGGGTTGCGATACTTGGCGTCCATGTGGCACTTGGAGCACAGGGAACTGTGTATCAGTATGCTGCTGCAAATCCACATTTGGAGATTTCTCTTTAGTCCAACCTTCGGTGAGTTCCCCCTCTGCTAAGGAGACATCACTGAGGCATTTAACTTCTCAGGAGCAGGGTGCTATCACAACTGTCACCTTTGGAGAAGAGGTAATTACTTATCAGTAACTGCTGTTCTCCTAAGATACAAGTTGTCGAATTATTACACCTCTATACATTTGGGGATATGTTTTTACATTCATTAGCGCTCGCTCGAACGAACTGACAGCTGGGGACACTAGTGACCGCAAAACTCATGCTGCTGTTATGGGCCGAAGGAACAGTAGCTGGCCTCTGAGGTCCTGGGAGCTCCTGCCAAACATGCACTGAGAGAAGAGACTATAGGGGCAGATTCATTACAACGTACACCTTCAGAGAACACCCAGGACAGATAGCAATACCTTCCTCCTCCTCCTCTGTGTAGTCTCATGCTATTCTCTTAGATTTTGTAGCTCATCAATACTCTTATGTTAGTAGCATGCAAAAAGCTACCTTCCTAAATGGTGAGTTCTTCAGGGGAGACTCTTCTGGTGTCTGCACCTACATGGGTCTCCACTGGGGGCTAAGGTAATAGAAATGTTAAGGCTCAAATCCTCAGCTGGTGTAGCAACACACTCTGCTGAGTTCAGTGGAGCTATGCCCATTTACACAAGCTGGGGATCTGGCCCTAAAATTGTAAAAAGTGGATGCACAACTAAAACTATCACGGATTACTTTGTCTATTTATTTATTTTGCATCCTTCTTTACTAGCAAATGGGAATGCCTTCTGAGCTCAGGAAGCAATGAAAAACCCAAAAGGTGAATATGAGACACATTAGGAGACACTCTGGTCTCAAACTATGAAATTCAAACATCAACACTGTCACTTGACATCCCTTCTTTTATCTTCAACTGTAGTTCTGGGGCAGATTATCACATTCAGTAATGTGGATCTGGGCTAAAAAAGCCATTCCAGATGCAAACTCCAACTGTGGCTACTCTCTTCTCTCTCTCTTATGCCTCTCTATTCCATATGGAAGATAGGGCTTTCACCACTGCTCTCCATCTTTGCTGGTCTTAGCTCCTGCTACAGTCTTAGCTTCTTCCCATGGCATTTTGATAGCTTTCAGTTCCACTTCTGTTATGTGTTTCCATGATATTCTTGGTTGACGTTGTCACTGCTTTCCCTGGGGGTACCAGTCTAATACTTGTCTTATTACGTTGTTCAGATATTTCCTCCATTTATGTCCTAGCCATCTCCATTTTGTTCTGTAATTTCCTGTCCTATTGGTTTCTGTTTCGTGTGTTTTCATTTTCTCATTTTTTTCTGGCTATCTGATATTGAGGATTTGTCTGCGGCAGATGTTTATGAAAACCTGAAGGTTAGATAGGAAGTCCTTAATAAGTCTCCAAGTTTCAGTGCCATTTAGTAAGACCAACTTTACAATGGTGTTACAATTGCATTACTACGCTTTATGTACTTTATTTTTACATGTAGGTTTTGCATCCAGTTATAAATTCTAGAAAAGAAAATAATGCTAGAAAAGATACTAGGAGATCTGGGAAATATTTATGCACATAGTTATTTCCTCCTTCCAAGGAAGTTATTGTTGAAAGCGAAGTACCACACTGGACATTAAGGAAATTCATTAATTGTTAGCACCCTATTCCTGGCTTGTCCCTAGTCTTACACACAGAACTGTTTCAGAGGCTTAAGTCAGCATGGTGGAGATTTTTAAAATGGCACATTCATCATACGTCCTAAATCATGGATGATAATGCAGGCAATTGGATGAAACTCAAATATTTCCCTGCTGTGATGGGTGGGTGCAGTTTCTATCATCAGACAACTAATAAGCATACTGTTGGAATTCATCTAGGGCTTGATCTAAATCCAAGTGATCTCAGTGGAACAATTCCCATTGAATTTGATGGGCTTTGGATCACACCCTTACTGGCGGTGGTGGAGATTCAGTATGGTCCAGTGTATCAGGCACCTGTCTGGTATTCAGGAGACCTTAATTATTCCAAACTGTGCTACTGGATAAGCCATTCCCCCCCTTTGTTTCTCTGTCTTGTCTATTTCAATTTCAAAGTCTTTGCGGGCAAGGACTATCTCGCACAATGTATTTGTACAGCACTTAGCACAATCTGGGTTTGGGTCTCTAGCTTTATAACTGGTGAAGTTTTCTAACTGTAGGTGGGGGGGCAGGTAGAGTGAAGATGAGTCAACATTAACTGTGAATTTTCTTCGTTTCTAGCCTTTAGAATGACTAATGTTCTTTATATTTTCTGCCTTAAACCCATCTCAGAGATTTTTACCTGGGAGTTTACAATGATAAGAGGATTGCACAAATGTTCTGAGTTTTTTTTTCCTACCTCAAACTAAAACAGTCTGTTAACATTGTTTTAAAAAGCAACATATTATCTTCCTTAACTCTGTCTCTAAAAGATTTTTGTTTGGGAGTATAAGCCTATGATGGGGACAGTAAAAACTAATTAGTTCCTCCTTTTCACATTGGCTCATATTACGAGAACAGTGATGCATTCAGTGAATGGTATGTACATTTAAAACAAGTAACAGAAAATACAGCTTTGCACTGTGAGTAGTCAGCTTGTGAATTCAGTAGGTCACTGAGGTAAATACTGTAGATGGATAATGAGTGGATAATTTTAAGATCCCTATTAACTAGAGATGGGATTGAACCGAAAGTTATCTCCAGACACGGGAGGGTGTTCGAATCTGAACGAGGGTCTGGATCCCAATTTCACAGCTGTTCCTTAGCCCCGCAATGGGATGCACCAAACTTCTAGCGCTGAACACTCCTGCGTCGGGGGGTTTGAAATCTAAATTCAAACACCGCAGCTCGGGGCCCACTCCTAATAACCATGGGCCAAATCCTCAGCTGGTAGAAACTGGAGTAACTCCATGGAAGCCCAGTTTTTTAAAGGCCGGATGCTGCGAGTTGCTGAGAGTCTCCTGCAATTCCCACTGGAGATGAAGGTGCTCGGCATGTTGCAGGAGCGAGCCCTTAATTTACAAGGATACGGATCGATTAATGTCTACAAGGTGACGTGCTTTGGCCTTGGCTTCTCTGGCCTCAGGATGGGGAGGCCCACCAGTTTCCACTGAGCTGGTCACTGTCAGTGCTGCTGCGTTCTGCGTCTTCCCTCTTTCCTTGTTAACGTGAGTGACAATCCACCATGGCCGGTGTGAAAGGGCCGTTTTCATTCCAACCCCTCTTTGGCACATCTTCGTTTTTGAAATTGCTCCTCTCCCACCTGGAGAAATACTTCAGGAGGTAAGTTCTAGTCCCTAGGGCTGTGGAGAAAAGCTTCAGAACGTGATCTGAGTGCACCCTGACGGCTCAAAACCAACAGCCAAAGAAAAAGAAACAATGTGTGCTTCTGGGTTTTGTTTTAAAATATCATGAGTTTTGCGCCAGTCTCATGATTTGGGGGGCCTGACGCATGACTATAGAATGCTTGGGGCTGGCGATACCGTGGCTCTGATCTGCAACCTGCTGTGGGACTACCAGTATGATATTTTAACTTATACAAATCCTGGAGGGCTGTACTGACTTTTGCTCAGACCTCTCTCAGGCAAATTCCTATTGGTTTCAATGGGTGTTTGCCTGAGTAAAATCAAAGGGCAGTCTCTGACACCCTTACTCACATTAAATAGTGTCTTACAAGACAACTGATGCTGATTAGCTAAGAATTGTGCACACCCCATTGTTTTTGTTATCTTGTCTTCCCCCACCCACTTGTTGGTTTGTCTCATCTACCTGTTATGTCTGTTTTAGAGTATAGGTTTTCCACTCAGGGACTATCATTTACTGTATGTGTCTGTACAGCACCTAGCACATTAATAGCTCTGACCAGGTTGGCCTCTCTGTGCTATAAATGTTAAATTAATAGTTAATAATGAATAACAACAACAACTCCATAAGTCATGCATATGAGTAACCGCTCACCTGTGTGGGGAGTAAGAGCATCACAGTCTGTCACCAAATCATGTTCTATAGAAATAAATTATAAAATGAGGCAACATTTTCAAAAGCACCTGTATGACCAAGCAGCCTAAGTTCCATTTTCAAAAGTGATTTAGATCTTGTCTACATGGTGTGGTAGTCTGCACCAGCGGGGGTGCAAATTCTCATGCACACCAGCACATCGTGCACTAACTGTCCACGGGGACATTGCTGGCCCGCACTGAAAGTTTCCTAGTACCCATTGACATGACCCAACAGTACTCCATCAACGTGCATTAGGGAACTTTAGTGTGTGCCAGCAGTGTCGATACAGACAGTTGGTGTGCCGCACTAGAATTTACACCCCAGCTGGTGTGCACTAACGCACCAGCAGACAAGCCCCAAGGCACTTCCTGTTGATTTTCAATAGGATTTAGGGCCAGGCTTTTAAAGGTACTTAGGTGCACAAAGAGGCTGACTCGTGGGATTTTCAGAAGATCCCAAGCATTAATTCTTATTGATTTCAATAGGGCCTTTTGATAATCCCACTAGATGTCTATCGGCATCCTTTGGCGCCTAAATACCTTTAAAAGTCTGGCCATTAAGGGCCCAAGTGCTGGGCCCAGGTCCTCAAAGGTATTCAAGGGCCTTGCTCCCACTGAAACCGATGGGATCCAGGCACTTAAATAGCTTTGGGAATCTGGGCCTCAGTCATTTTTGAAAATGGGACTATGGTGCTTTTGGAAATGTTACCCCTTTGAGTTGAATGTTAATAGCAGGGATCTTACTGTTCTATCCCTCGAAGAGAGAAACAAGGTGACTTCCTTGTCCTCCTGGAATTCATGGGCAACAACTACGTACAACTGAGCCCTGTCTCTATTTGCTTCTCACAGACAATTTCGGTGACAGAGGCAATCAGGGGATCATCAGTGGACTCTGACATGGCCTCACAAGTCTGGATTAGAATGTAGCTCAGAGCCATTGAGTTGGCTTCATTAGACAACAGCCTTCATATCACAGCAGCCTTCTCTCCCATCCTTCCCTCTGTCATGTGGCCTTTTGATGCAAAGATATGCAGGACCAAGACTGTATTCCCCACTCTCAGACCAGTCAGAGGGGGGTCTCTCTGAGGTCAGAGCTACTTAACTTTTATTAATTGGGGCCAAAGCATGCGTAAGACAGTGGATCTCACTTTCCCACATTTTTTGGGTCCATCCTGACACAACAGCATATGGCTGCACTGTATTTTACAGGATGCTACCTACACACTTAGACCGTTACTGAGACCGAGAGCAGCTAAAATGAACAAACGCAGACCCACCAAGATGCTGTTTTAAGTAAAGCTGGCATGGTAGCCAAACGGAATATGTAATAAAGCAGCCGGAAGGCTTTTCAATGATTCATATTATCATCATCATTTGTTGTGTGTATGATGATAGCAACAATAGACCCCAACCAAGATCGGGGCCCCCACTGTGCCGGGGGTGGTATAGAGAAGCAATCAAAGAGAGCTCATAAATGGTCAAACAGTGGGAGGGGAAACAGAGGTGGGAAGTGCCTACCTCAGTCATACAGATTTATAAAAAACTGGGAACAAAACCCAGGTCTCCTGCTCCAGTGTCCTACCCACTAGACCACACTGCCATAATTCATAAGTCATACTCCGTGTTCTGACAAATTCACTACACCTAGTACATTGCTTTCATGGTATATATCCATAAAGGACAGCATGTGGTCTCTGCTGAAAGCTTGTAACTCATCAATACTCATGATCATTGCGAGATGAGTGTATGGGTACCACGGAAGGAATAATGCAACCATATTGAAAATGATGCCCTTATGGTCTTGGAGTGAACGTGAGTCACCAGGGAATAACATGTCTTGGTGATGGCCCATTCAAGTGGGAGAGAGTTGTCGCCCCTCCCTGCTGAGCCGAGTATGTCATGTATTGCTCAGTTGCCCACTGTTGCACCAACCCCAAATCGTCAATGGAAAATTGCCAAAGACAATCTATAAACATTGAAACCCCCTGGCATTGACAAGCAATGACAGGACAGTGAGGGGAGTGCTCTGTCTGTGAATAAAGACAAAAGGCTGGTTCAGTATATCACATGGGGGGAAAGAGATTCTGGATCCAGTCACTAAGGAGGTACCTTGATGAGTGGGAATGCATCATGAAAGACGAGGTCCTAGCTCCCTGAGGCCAGCAAACACTGCAAGAGACTTGGGGTAAAACTCAGAAAGGTGACTATTAATAAGTGTTGGCCCTAGTTTGCGTTTTATGATTTAGTTTTCTGGGTAACCATTTGTTTCCATCACTCACACTTCTTTCTGGTTGAATCTCTGTGCTTTCTTTAGTAAATATCCTTTTGTTTTATTACAATTTAAACTCAAGTGCTGTGTGTGATTCAGGAGAGGCGGGCTACGGTAAAACTGGGTACACTGTTGCTTTGGGAATGGAGCGTCTGGGATTTCTGTAGCTATCCAGTGATCAGGGGTTGGGAACCACAGGGGGACACTTGGAAGGGACACGGGGATTGGGATGCTTCTACTGTCAACCTGCAGGAGTGAGGCAGCCCCAAGGAGGGCGCTTGAGTGGCTGACAGGCTGCTTGTGTTAGGAGCTAATACCCAGCTGGCACAGACAAGACGCCCTCACCCTGGGTCAGGCGGCAACAAGGTGACTCAACAGCCCTGGGTGTCCCAAGGAGCACCCGACATGCTCTGCTATATGACGGAAAGATTTCTCTCTTCCGTCTCATCCTCCAGACAACCTCACACAAAGTGCAGAATTTGAAGACTGAAAAGGAAGTGATTACTGGGAGTTTTTTTGTTTTTGTTTTAAGTATTTATGAGATTTAAATATTTTTCTTCTCTCTCTGTGGGCCAATCTATAGCAACATAAATATAATTAAATGCTTACATGCCCTATAAACTATGCTTTAACAAGCTCTCACAAAAGACATGAATAACATTAATTAACATGCTTAATGTTTGTAAGCTGCTGTGCAAAATGTAAAGCACTATATATGTACAATTACACACATAAAAACTACATTAAAACACATTATTAATGATGCAAAGTCAAACATTCAAAAGTTAGGAAATTCCAGAATTAAGGTTGCCTGTGTGACCTTAAGTCAGCCCCCCTGTGTATATACACTACGATACAGTCTTTAATTACATGATCAAATGGTCTGTTTTCCACAGGACCTTGCCCATTCAGTACAGATGGACCTGTTTTGGGGATAAGTCAGGGTTTTCTCTTTCTCTATTAATAATTTAAATGATAAATATGAAGGAGTGTGTAACATTTTATGCATGCCTTTATAAAATCACGTTTCTCCGGTTAAAAAAATCTTGTGATATCCTTTAAATATTTGGGGTGAAATCTTGGCTCTATTGAAGTCAATGGAATTTTTGCTATTTACTTCAGTGAAGCCAGGTTTTCACCTTTGGAGCATAGCATAAGACAGCTCCAGCATAGTTATCCTGTGCTACTCACTCATACCAGTGTGCTTAGCGTTCTACATTTGCTCACAATAACCACTGAGTGCACTGATCTTCCTCTATGGGACACACTCTAATTAAGCCAATGGAGCTAAGCCAGCAGTGAATTTGTCCCTCTCTGTATTGGTTTCTATTCCTGGCTTGCTGCATGTTATAATCTACCCAGTGTCAATTTCATAAGGAAATTGCAGGGTTCTACTCTTCCACCATAGGATATTAGTAACTATGCTGGACTTCAATGGCACATTGGCATTAGTGGGAGCTACTCATATCCCTATATGGAAGCATAGGGCCCTTGGTAATGAAATGTTATTGTATGAGAAACTAAAGCAGAAGTACTATTCAGCAGGAGGAAACAGATTAGATACACAAACAGAATGGAATTTAGGAGAGCCAGTTTCTATTTTTCATTCTCTTAGAATCATAGAATCATAGAGTTGGAAGGGACCTCAGGAGGTCATCTAGTCCAACCCCCTGCTCAAAGAAGGACTAACCTCAGTTAAATAATCCCAGCGAGGGTTTTGTCAAGCCGGCGCTTAAAAACCTCTGCCAAGTGCCTCAGTTTCCCCATCAACAAAAACTGGGTAATGGTATTGATTGCCTTTGTAAACTGCTTTGAGATCTGATGAAGAAAAGCACTATATAAGAACAAGGTATATTATTTACTTCTTGCTGACACAATTTCTTCATCTGTGAAATGGGGATAACAAATTTCTACCTTATCCAAAGGTTAGGAAGCTTAGTTGATTAATGTCTGTATGCGATGGCTGTAAAATTCAAGCCTCACAGCTACTTGTGGTTTATGGTAAATATATCTTATCAGCAAAGACAAAACTGGGATAAACCACAGACTTATGCATACAGTATTCTCAGTAAGCTGAAGATTTGCCTTAAGCCACAAATAGTTGTGGTTTACCATTGAGATAGAGCAGTTTACCTCTTAGAGTTGTGTGGCCTAAAAATGATCTGTGTAATGGGCCTGTAGCTAAATGCAATGCCACAGAACATAGCACAATGAATTACAAGTGATGGAAAGGGACATGGTGGGTAAGGAAGGTGTTTGCTTTGAACCTACTTTTATAGGATACTTCATGCACTCCTTAGGTCCAATTGTATGTGAGTAATCCTGACATGGTTTGTTCCATTGAGAGCACATGTTAAACAAGGCATATTACGGGTCTGATTTGTAAACAATTAATGAGCCTGGCTAGGCAGATATAGCATTCCTCCAGTACATGCAAATAGCTAATTATGATAATTTGCACACACAATTTCCCGGTGTGCTTGCTCAATAATAATTGCACCTGCAAATTAGGCATGTAATAATGCACCCCACTTGTTTAAAACTCAGGAACAATAGCTACTAGCCTGTTGCATTCTGGAAATCTGTAACCAAAATGAAAATAAAATTGGAGTTTGCAAATTATTATTACTTTTAGTGTCCCAGGAACATAGTGTTATTAGTGCACTATTATTATCATTATTTTGTTATGTGCCAGCAGCATGCACAGTGTGCTGCAATACATAGATGAAGACCCAGTGCCAGAGTTTTAAAAGGCAGTTAGACACCTAACTCCCACTGTGCTGGCCTGGAGGATCTTACAGTCACAATCTAGACTGACTTTGCAAATCATAGAAGATGAGGGTTGGAAGGGCCCTCAGGAGGTATCTAGTCCAACCCCCTGCTCAAAAAAGGATCAACCTCAACTAAACCATCCGACCCAGGGCTGTGTCAAGCCGGGCCTTAAAAACCTCTAAGGATGGAGATTCCACCACCTCCCTAGGTAACCCATTCCAGTGCTTCACCACCCTGCTAAGGAAAATGTTTTTCCTAATGTCCAACCTAGACCTCCCCCACTGCAACTTGAGACCATTGCTCCTAGTTCTGTCATCTGCCACCACTGAGAACAGCCTAGCTCCATCCTCCCTGGAACCCCCTTTCAGGTAGTTGAAGGCTGCTATCAAATCCCCCTCATTCTTCTCTTCTGCAGACTAAACAAGTCTAGTTCCCTCAGCCTCTCCTCATAAGTCTTGTGCTCTGTCACCGGGCTGTCCTCACTGGCCCGGTTGCTGGGGTCCTCCCTCGGGCTCTGGCCCCGGGGGAGGCCACAGCGCCTTCCAAACCAAGGGGAAACTGTTCGCTTTCGGCGAGCGAGCAGTTTATTGCTCTAGCCCTCAGGCAGGGCGAGCGAGCAACTAGTCTATCGCTCTGGCCCTCAGGCAGGGCGAGCAAGGAGCCACTTGCTCTAACCCTTAGGCAGAGTGAGCAAGCAGTTTAACGCCCTGGCCCTCAGGCAGGGCGGGCGAGTAAGCCAGCAGTGGGTTCGCTGTCTGGAGTAGTAGGGAGCAGGAGGTTCTCCCCGGGGTGGCTAGGGAAGGGGAGGGGAGGGGGACGCAGGCCCACCCGTCTCCACTGCGTCCCAGCCCAGGGCCCTAGCAGTGACAAAAGCGGTTGCCACTGTGCCGGAGGGGCTCCCGCCGCAACACGCCGACCAGGCCTCAGATTCAGCCACAGGCTTTGGCTGCCCCTGGGCTACTTCCTCCCCGCTGGCCCCAGTACCTGTCTCCTCGGTATCGCAGGGGTACTCGGTCCAGGGTAGGCCCGTCAGTCCCTCCTCATCCATGGGTGTCAATGCGGGGAGCTCCTCTTCTGATTGGGCTGGCCGGGCGGCCCTATCGCGGCCCGGTTCCTTTGTTGCCGGGCAGCCTTAGCTGCTGGGCCTGGTTTGGTCCATTCAGGCTGCTGGGGTCCTCGCTCAGGCTCTGGCCCTGCAGGAGGCCACAGCGCCTTCCTACATGCTCCAACCCCCTAATCATTTTCATTGCCCTCCACTGGACTCTCTCCAATTTGACCACATCCTTCCTGCAGTGGGGGACCCAAAACTGGACACGATATTCCAGATGTAGCCTCACCAGTGCCGAATAGAGGGGAATAATCACTTCCCTCCATCTGCTGGCAATGCTCCTACTAATGTAGCCCAATATGCTGTTAGCCTTCTTGGCAATAAGGGCACACTGCTGACTCATATCCAGCTTCTTGTCCACTGTAACCCCCGTGTTCTTTTCTACAGAACTGCTGCTTAGCTAGTCGGTCTCCACTCTGTAGCAGTGCATGGGATTCTTCTGTCCTAAGTACAGGAGTATGCAATTGTCCTTGTTGAACCTCATCAGATTTCTTTTGGCCCAATCCTCTATAATTTGTCTAGGTCACTCTATATCCTATCCCTGCCCTCCAGGGTATCTACCACTCCCCCCAGCTTAGTATCATCCGCATACTTGCTGAGGGTTCAATTCACCCCATCCTCCAGATTATTAATGAAGTTGTTGAACAAAACCAGTCCCAGCACCGACACCTGGGACACTCCTCTTGTTACCAGCTGCCAATTAGACACTGAGCCATTGATCACTACCCGCTGAGCCCGATGATCTAGCCAGCTTTCTATTCACCTTATAGTTCATTCATCTAACCCATGCTTCTTACCTTGCTGGCAAGAATACTGTGAGAGACTGTATCAAAAACTTTGCTAATGTCAAGATATATTACATCCACTGCTTTCCCCACATCCACAGAGTCAGTCATCCCATCGTAGAAGGCAATCAGGTTGGTCAGGCATGACTTGCCCTTGGTGAATCTATGTTGACTGTTCCTGATCATCTTCCTCTCTTCCAAGTTCTTCAAAATGGATCCCTCGAGGACCTGCTCCATGATTTTTCTGGGGACTGAGGTGAGGCTGACTGGTCCGTAGTTCCCCAGATCATCCTCTTTCCCTTTTTTAAAGATGGGCACTATATTTGCCTTTTTCCAAGCATCCAGGACCTCCCCCAAGCGCCATGAGTTTTCAAAGATAATAGCCAATGGCTCTGCAATCACATCAGCCAACTCCCTCAGCACCCTCACATGCATTGCATCTGGTCCCAGGGACTTGTGTATGTCCAGCCTTTTTAAATAGTCCTGAACCTGTTCTTTCAGCACTGAGGGCTGCTCACCTCCTCCCCATTCTGTGCCACCCCGTGCAGTAGTCTGGGAGCTGACCTTGTCTGTGAAGACAGAGGCAAAAAGAGAATGGAGTACTTCAGCTTTTTCCACATCCTCTGTCACTAGGTTGCCTCCCCCATTCTATAAGGGGCCCACACTTTCCCTGACCTTCTTCTTGTTACTAACATACCTGTAGAAACCCTTCTTGTTACCCTTTATGTCCCTTGCTAGCTGCAACTCCAATTGTGCTTTGCAGCCTTCCTCATTTCACCCCTGCATGCCCGAGCAATATTTTTATATTCCTCCCTGGTCATCTGACCAAGCTTCCACTTCTTGTCAGCTTCCTTTTTGTGTTTAAGCTCACCGAAGACTTCTTTGTTAAGCCAGGCTTGTCACCTGCCATGTTTGCTATTCTTTCTGCACATCGGGACGGTTTGTTCCTGTGCAGATCCAGATCGGCCATTATTGTTTCTAGTACCTTGCAAGTTAGATCTATCCCGGCTGAAAGTCCAGGGTAGGAATCGTTAGCTAATGTTAACTCCACACATGGCTTCCTGCTTCCATACACAATTTCCCCTAAATCTGCTTTGTTGCAAATCAGTTCACATAAAAGCCCGTTACCACCTTTCCTTGTACAATAACACGCCATAACCCCTGGGTGGAAGGTGGTTGTGACCATGTCACTCCTTTACTTCCCTTGATGAAAGCAGCACTAGAAGCCAATAACCGATTTATCCACCAGCCGGGGAGGACAGTGGGAGCTGCTTTGTGAGCTTCTGTATTACTGACCTCTAACCTGACCCAGAAAATACCCCTTTTAGCAATGACACATAATTCAGTTTCCAGGCTTGGTCATTCCCAAGGCAAAGCACTCAACAAAGTTATATTGCAGAGGGATTTCCATTTATTTATTTATTTGCTATAAACTAGTCCATTGGGAGCGAGCTGTCTCAAGGACTAGAACTATCCTTAACATAAGCTCTAGCGGATTTTATTCAGTGCCTATAGGACCATTTAAAGTTCATGCTGGCTTTTGTTGCAAGGGTGAACCTCACATGAGTAATCACAGACCAGCCTTTTAATCACCAGTAAAGCTGTGCAAATAATCGACTTTTTGGTTTGTTGGCCACAAAGATTTTTGTTTTAATTGTTTCGGGTCAAACAAAAATGCTTTATTTAATCCAGATGTGTTTTTAATTTTTTAAATGAAATTTAAATACATTTCTAAATGAAAAGTTGTTCTGAAATGAAAAATCAAAAAGCTTCATTTAGAAAATGTCAAAATGACAAGTTTCAATTTTTTGGGCATTTTTTTGACCAAGACAATTTGGCAAATTTGACAGGAATTTATTAAATGTTTCAGTCAATCTAAATCTGCATTTTTCATTCCCAAAACATTTTGGCCTCAAAATTTCACCCACCTCACTTCACCAGTCTCTTTGACAGACTCCCACTAGACTTTCCACATTAGTATAACTAGCTATCTTTTTAGAAAGGCATTTATTAAAATGTTGCAGAAGCCAAGGCAGGGTTGGAGAATGCAACCAAAACCAAGCCGTACAGCATGTTACTGATTTCAGATGGAAAGAACCAGCGCTTGTCTGCACTGGAAAGCCTTACCAGTAATACTGGTATAGTTAAACTGATATAGTTATGCTGGTATAACTCCCAATGTAGACATTCTTATTCAGGAATAAAAGTGGCTAATTTTGATTTAGTTTAAACCTCTTCAAAATGACATAAGCAAAACCAAAAGTCACTCTTACACCAAAAGAAGAGAGTCCACTCAGTGAGCTTTACCAGTAGAATTACAGCAGTTTAAATTCACATCTTAGCTTATATCAATATAACTTCCCTGTGTAGACAAGCTCTCAGACATTATAGAAAAGCACTGATGAAAATGCACATCTATTCCTCCTTCCTTCCCCCCCGCCGCTATCCTCCAGGAAGGATCTCACCAAAAAAATATCTTGAGCTGGACCTCTTCTTTGATCATAAACTGGGCGCATTGGTCAGATGGAGGGTGAAAAAAGTGCATTAGTTTACTCATGGTTTTTCCATGACCCCAGAATAACTGAATGGTGCTGCTGAAATGATTAGCACAGCAATAGCTACCAGTGTTCATGCCTCAGTGTTGCCAACTCTCACTATTTTATTGTGAGCCTCAAATTATTTGGTGTTTTTTTCCTCAAAGCACCAGCTCCTGAAGTCTTGTGAATGCATGAGGTAAGTTTCTAGCCTTCATGGTTGCAGAGAAAAGCTTGAAATGTAACACCTTCCCTAATGGCTCAAAACCCAGAAGGTAAATAAAAAGAACCCAAACTTTTATGTTTTTTTTTAAATCCCTTAAGCAAGTTAAATGATTTGGTGAAAGGCCTTACTCATGGTTTTTAAATGCCTGGGGCTGGCGATAATGATATTTAAATTGCCATCATTATGTTTCAGAATAAACAAGTGGCTGAATTCAATGAGTCCAAGTCACACCTCTCAGGCCTGTTTTTTTCCATTAGTTCACGCACAGGGTTCAGTAAGGCATCACTATTTTATTTCGCACTTGGAAGGCTTTTCTTGGGCTAGAAACTTCATTAAAAAACTTGAAATTCTAAATCTACAAAACCAGAAGGCTTGTGCTCTTTGGGTTAATGCTGGGATGGCGTCCCGGCAGACACTGTCTCAGTCTAACCTGTAACTGGAAAGCTGTTGCAGAATATGGAAGTCATCAAATTGTGGGGTGAGGAAGAGATATGCTTACATGGCCACTTCCCCTCTCTCTCCCATTTGAAATGCTGATGTATGTTTGTTTTGGGTATACTGTGACTAAACTAGTTCTCTCAATTCCTAATGCCCTTGCTACTGACCTGGATTTGAATAAATCTTTAACCCCAAGTATTTATATTTAAAATGCAATTTTCTAGTCAGCCTCTTAGTTTTATTTTTGAGGAAAGTTCTGTTATAGCTCCACTGTCTTTCATCATAAATAAGGCCCATCGAAGTTACATCACAGAAACTCTCCAGACAAAGACAGTTTTGTTTTCTGTGAAGAAAACATGTAAGATTCAATTATATATTAAGTGCATGAAATAAATCAAGATCCTAGGGAGGTAATTTTGGGGTCGGATTAAACTAAACCTCATGGAATTATGTCATTTGAGCCTAAGGAAAAAAAGCATAGCTTGGAACACGTATTGGTATTATGTCATAGCAATTTCCCCTCATTTAAAATGTAAATTTCAGGCTGGCTTGTGTTCCCAGGTTCAGGTTTTATGTGTGCCTCTGAAGTCATGTTTTCAGCTATTAAAATATGTTTTTAGAGATGAAAAACATCCATGTTGTCAGTGTTTTTAATTACTCTATCCCGTTGTATGGACTCTGCCATTTTTGGCCATGATCAACGGTAAGAAATGTGCCTCCTAGCTTCTCTGTGATTTCCAGAGGCCTTAATTATGAGTGATCTGCTTCCTTTCCATGTCCTGAGACAGACCTCCCATTGTTTCCCCTTTCTTGTGCTGTAAATCATTGACAGGGGAAATGTTTGAGTATTAAACAAAGGAACAAAACATTATTTTCAGAAAAGACATTTTCCCACACTTTGTTAGGTCTCATTCCTCACATTGTGCCCCTCCTTGGGATTGTCACTTAGCTAGTTGTCATTCATTTGCTCAGTGAGGGGATGGGAGATCCAGTGTTAAGAAAATCAGCTCTTTTGCTATTGCTTAAGATAGCCAGCAGTGATCAGTGGTGACTTTTCTGCTTGAGAATGAAATGTAGTCAGTTCAATGCCACAGCTCAGCTTCTATTTGCCACAGAAACCTGCCCCACCCCAGGAAAGCAGGCACGATCCTTTTATGGCTGGCAACAGATCTGTATTCATTTAATGATCAAGAAGTGGGTGATGTTGCTTAAAGGGCATTGCTCCCTTAGTGACTCAAGGAGTTTGCTTTGTATTGAGTATACCAAGGGCCAAATGCTAATCTCAGTTGCATAGGTATAAATCTGGAGAAAGTCTATTGAGTACAATGGAGTTACACCGGTTTAGACTCATGCAACTGTGATAAGAACCCAACTCCGAGAGTACAAATGATGTTGAGGATGGGACAGTTGGCAGCAGGATGTCTCTGTTTATGAGGATGGGACTACACATCGTGTTTGATATATCTTAGTGTGGCAACACTCTTTGCCCAAGGGGAGGAACAGGGTGAATATACAGGCCGAGGTTTTCAGAACTGCCCAGCAAAATTCCACTCACCAAACATCCGTTTGTACTTGCAAACAGGCATTTGTGTATAGAAATGGACAGTTAGGTGCACAATTTCCCATTTTGCACATGCAAACACCTGTTTGCACACACAGAG
Source organism: Emydura macquarii macquarii (assembly GCF_026122565.2). Lineage (NCBI taxonomy): Eukaryota > Metazoa > Chordata > Testudines > Chelidae > Emydura > Emydura macquarii. The sequence continues at coordinate 23,120,605 of NW_027131588.1, read as the reverse complement.
GTAGAGTTTACAGCTGCAGTTTAGGTGGCCAGTTTCGAAAATCCTCACGTTATAAAGAGTCTGAAATATTCTTGCTTTACAGCTCTGCACAGCCAAACGCAAAGGGACGCAGCTAAAGAAAGTTAGTGGGTAGATGTTCTTCAATAACATTCCAGTGGTAATTTTTCAGAGTGGCAAGTTGTGGTGTCTGAATTTAACAAGAATGTTATCTGAAATTTTAGTTTTGTTTATTGTTCACTTTGAAACAAAGACTCAAAATTGTTTAATAAATGCCATATATAGCATGGGAATTCCAGTAACTTACTTTATCCATAACTCAGCTAGCTCCAAGAGACCCGGTGCAGCATATAAAAACATTAATTTTTATATACACTCTCCAGGTGGAGCACCCACAAAGGACTGGGAAAGGAAATAATAAAACAAAGACAAATGGAAGGCTTTACGGCGGGACTTAAAGAGAGAAAATGAATTACTAACATGTAGGGAAAGGAGGCCGCAAGATGAGACTGGACATGTGAAGAAATGACCTTTAACAATATTGAGAGATTGGTGGGTGAGTGGCGGCAGGCACTTGGGTTCCAGGCCAGTGTCCCAGTTACAAGACAAGAGCTTTTCTCTTCTTGAAACAAACCGCCCCATTCACAGTCCATTCTGGCCACTGAATGAGGCAGGGTCCTGTTGAAGAAACAGTATGTTATCATGTAATTGAAGGCTGTAGCATAGTGCACGAGCACAAACAGGCCACGTTAAGGATGACTGGGCACTTCTGAGTTCTTCACTTTGCAATCTTAATGTTCCTTTAAGACTAGTTTTTTAAAAAGCAGCAAACTAGAAAAACAGAAATTGCATCATGTAGAATCATAGTGACACCCTCTATAGGGCATCAGTAGAGTTGGAACCAAGGACCTTCAGATTCACAGCATAGACCTCTACCATTTGAGCTAAGATTAAATGGTGGTAGTAGTAGAAGGTTATTATCCTCTTTGTGAACCAGCCACTAGAGGGACAGCAGAAGACTGCTGGGAATCAGGAATCCTGGGTTCTACTATTAGCAGTGGAGTGTCTCTAGTGGCCATAGAGAGCACAGCCAAACACATACATTTGCCACATTCATGATGAAAGGGAGCATGGCTGAGTGGATGAGACTCTCCGGTACCCTATTTGTAAAATGAGCAAATGATCGTTGCCTGCCTTCTAAAGTACAAGCATAGGGCCTTGCTCAGTAATAAGAGCTGTGAAGTGTATAGAATTAACACCAGCCGTTGAAGGACCCGAGACGAGAATTCGTGGTCTCCTCCTGGCTCTGAACCCAGAGCATGTTCCCTAGACTAAAGGTGCACCACACCTGGAGTTCTTCTTCTGTGCCTCCCTTGTCGGAAGCTCAGTGAAGGAAGGGACATACTCAGTGCAGTTGGAAGTTTGGGGGTGGGAGCATGTTCAGTGCAGACAGAATGGCCAAATGTTTTAGCAGAAAGCGTCTAACGAGCTCTATAGAGCACGTGCAAAGAGAAATATTCAGAGGCTTATGGGACAGAATTTTCACAGGGACAGCAAAAGGCACCTCTCTGACCTCAGCATAATTCTCCCTGCCAAATTTCAAGTATCTGCTTCAAAGCACAGAGGGGCTACTACTTCTCAATGAAATGCTTGTAAGAATTTTTCAACATAGGTAAAACAATGCATTTTTCCATTGCCTCCTTGGAAAAGGCTGAACCATTTTTGCTGAAACTTTCAAACCACCCTCTCCCCCCCGGCCAAACCCAATGAAGTTGAGGCAGACACCCAGCATGGAGGATTTCAGCCCAAATGGTTAGACTGGGCAAAGTTACCATGGGTGTAACTGTCAGCTCTTCCTAGAATATTCTGGCCTTCTGAAGTTTAGAAAGTTGGGATGTAGGAAGAACATAAAAAAGGGAATTTGCTATGAGCAAGGGAGGCATGTATAGAGATTTCAGTAGTCACAGGGTCAGGGTAAGTGCAAATTCTGGCGCTGTTTCCAAGGTTGCGATAAGCAGACTCACAGACATGGGAGGTATGGGAGGAAATAGGAGATTAATGACTATGGTAGATATTAGCGAACAAACAATTCTACAAGCAACATTCTTAAAGGTAAACCACTCATTTCTGTAAGGGGATTGAACAGCCAATATCTATTTCCGAAGGAGAAAGAATGCTGTATGCTGTCTCCATTCAGCTGCGTTGGAAAGTATTCAGCCTTGGATTTTATCTTAATGTTAACTAAATCAGTTAACTTAAAGACAGCACAGAGGGTGCAGTGCAGTGGGTTAGTCAGAACCAGGCCTATATATTTTGAGGCAAAGGGTAGGAGATGCTCAGTGGAAGAAGGTCTGTGTGTGATGCTAGTTCCCCTGCATACATGTTCTTTCCAAGACAAACCATCTCCCCTCCAAGACTTCCTCTACTGCCCAACTTGTGGGTGAAAATAGGCTGAGGGTTATGTCTTATACAGTGCACAAAGTTCAGTCACAGCTTCCCTTAGCTCAGTATCAGGCAGGAATTGAGGAGACTCTGACAGTCACTCAGCATCACTGGCTGCATTCAGAGGGGATGGAGCATCCATGGTTTGGCCTGTCAGAGAACTGGAGGATTGTGGACACAGGCAGATGGAGACAGTGGAGATTGTCAAGGGAACCGAGGACGTTTTTAAGAAGTTGGGCTGTGTCCTGTATAGCTTCTGGCATGAATAAGTGTTCCTTTTCCTTTAACTCGGAGATCACAGCTCAAACAGATGGGCCTGATTTCAAAGATGGTGGGAGACAAACCACGAGTGCATGTGCAAATCAAGCACAGGCACACGGACATACACGGATCTAACAGGCAATCTGCATATGCAGATACGGCAAATTGCCCCACTAATCAGGGTATCTTTGTGCTCAAAATAGGGTCAGACCAGGCAGATAAAAGATGTGCTAATATTTTAGGGTGGGATTTTCAAAAGTGCTCAGTGTTACCCAAGGGTGCTCCTGTTGAAGTCAGGCTGCAATGCATGTCTAAAGTGGTCATGCAGAAGGGTAAAAGGATAGGACTTCACTCTCCATTGCTCCTCTTCATGCCCACAGATCCTGAAAACACAACGGAGCCCATGATGAGCAGCAAACTGAGGCTGAATTTTAAGAGAAGAAAAATAAAAAGAGGGGCCTGGTGTCCACTTTCTATAAAATCAAGAGACCTTCCTGTTTATTTTTATGTAAGAAAAAAATACAATGGTCAAAGGTTTGGAGAAAAATCCCAGGTTCAGAAGACAGAAAGCCCCAAAGTAAGCCCTACCCTTACTGCAGGCCCTCACAAACCCGCTAGCATGCAAGGTTGGTCGAATGCAGATGGTTGTGATTCTCTCTGTATGTGCTTTCGGTTTCTATCAACAAATAGAAGTTGTTAGCAGAACAGAGCAGCATTCACACTTACATAGCGGCTCCTTAGAACATATGGTGCGTACGCGTGAGGTTTTCTATTTATACTTTTCTAAAAATTTTCCTTTGAGTTCAACTTTAAACTTGACCAGCTTGAAGAGACATATTAGCACAGCTGTGACATCACACTCTCACACAGCTACCGACGTGTCATACTAACTGCGGGACAAATCCTGACCCAGTGCTCCCTTGGTCCTAAGACAAAGCTCCTACTGGAGTAAAGACAGACGATCTGATTCTCCACTGCCCTGCATGTTGTGTCACCAATTACATTAATATGTGACATGCTTCCAGATCACCATGGTAGAATCCCACTCCCATATGGCCTTTGCTTTGCACAGGTTTAAGTGACATATCACTGATAAATGCTCAGATACTGGCCTTTAGAAAGGAGCCCAGAAGTCAAAGTCATTGCAATCAACATGATTTTTATGGGCCATACCCTGATTCCAGCTGACACACACACACACACACATTATATACTCTTTTTTTTTTTTTTATACAGTGGATAGGCACATGGCCAATACATTTTCCATCTCGAGACAGTCTGCATCTCTCCCATACAGAGCCATGCTATTTGACTTTTTACCATATCACAGAGATAACGTAAATTGCTAAATTAAATTTGCCCCAAAAAGCAGATTTATGTACACCATAAAATTCCACAGACCAGCTTAACAGCCACACCTAGGAGTGGAGCTCTTATAAAATCTGTCTGCTTGTTTTAGGATCCTCAGTGAGAGTTGTTGGATGAAAGCACTCTTGAAAACCTGGTCCCATAGCTATCTCAGCTGCCTATATGGCCCACATCACCACTGTATCAGACGATCTCACTCTCACTGTCTTTGTATTTGTGTATTGTGTTCAATCTCACAGCATGCTGGGGAGGCAGGGCAGAGCTATTATATCCATTTTACAGTTGGGAAACTGAGCAACAAGAGATGGCTGAATCTCAAATTTCTTTAAAGAATAAAAAAATTAGTTTCTAATCTCCGGGGTGGCAAAGGTGAAAACCTTCTTTCTGGCTAAATGGAAGGAGCAATTAAGCCCCTTCATACAGTGAGTCAAGCTTGTTACGAAGCTGCACATCTACAGAATCACAGTTATACCAGCTCTTTTGTATGGGTAAGAAATGCGGGTGCTGAGGAAGGCTAAAGAACACCAGACTGATGTGTTCAATTCTCATGATTTCCATCAGCCGGTCCATATCAAATGGCAGGACCAGATCAGCAATGAGGATATTCGAAGTCAAACCCAGCAACCGCCTCCGTCAGCACTGGTTCAGTTTCAGCAGCTTTCTTGGTGTGGACATATTATTAGAATGAAAGACCAACGAATCCTGAAGCTTGCGTTCCAAGGAACGTGGCTACCTGGCTCATGATCACATGGGCACCAAAAGCTTTGGTGGCATGACAAAATTGCCAGTGCTGGACATAAATTGAATATACCGTCAGATCATCATAAGCACCTTGCCAGAGATTGATCCAGGTTGTAATTGATTTTCAAGGAGGCCACATCCCTTTGGGATTTGCCATGATGAGGATGAGGAGGATGATGATGAAGAAGCGGTGCCTTTTTGGGGAAAGTACTTTGTCTTTTTAAGATGCTGAGTGCATCTATCACCCATTATTGATTACTGTTGTTAAATTTAGTATTTATATTGCAGTAATGTCTAAATAGGCTCCAACCGGGATCAGGCCCTCCTGGGTTAAGTACTATACAAATACAGAAGAAGACAAGGTGCTTTCCCCAAAGAGCCCGCAATCTGAGCAATGTTACGCTGGAAGATGTTAGCGGCTGCCATCAAGAGGGGCTTTGATCTATAGACAATCACAGACCTGGTTAAAAACACTGGATGTGCCAACTATCCTTCTTTCAGGCTAAGTGCATGGAACAATTAAGCCATTTTATGTAGTGAGACATCTTGAAACAGAAGCCACTGTCTGAGGCAATGGGACTCATGGCAAGGCGTGGTCGGCGGCTATGGCTGAGGGGTTCCCTAATTGGAAATGTAGAGGCTAAGGGATTGTTTGGCAAGCTCTGTGTGTGTGTGAGTGAGACTGTGAGTGTGAGTGAGAGTGTGAGTGAGAGAGAGAGAGAAAGCAAGCCAAAAGCCAGGAAAAAGCCAGCAGACAGGGAACGGTACTGTGGTGAGTATGGTCCTGTGAGGAAACAGAGGCAGAGTTCCTTGGGGCTCAGGACTGACTGGAGGGGCAGGCTTGGAAATAGTGAGCAAGGAAACTGCTTGCTGTTTGTTACTCCTGTGTTCAGGGAAACATCTTTTGAAACAAACAGCATTGCACCAAAAAATGCACCATTTCTCTTCTCAGTGGAAACAAACCTGCAAGGCCCCAAATATTGGCCAAAAGGGACAATGCAGACAAGCAACACACAAAAGTTAGGGACAAAGGGATAAATACATACAATTAATAAAAGTATCAGCTGTCCCCATCTGTCCTTTGATCAAGCAGTCATTAACCGGCCAATCACTTATCGGCCTTGTGGCGTAGTAATAATGTTTTCATTGTTTCATTGCACTCCTTATTCAAATAGTCAGAGTAGTTGAGAATGAAGATGTAGCAGGATCCTGATTTGACAGGGGAATAGAGACATGGGGAAAGGAAGCTGTGTTATCAGTTAAATTAAAGAGGAATTTACAGGAAGGAGGTTGGTGCAAACTTTTAAAAAGGTGCAACAGGGACCAATGTTGAAATTCTCTTTTCTGTGCAGAGAGTCTGTGTGAGGACTGTATGGGGAGTAGGACTTGTGCAAACACACTGTCCCTGGGATCAATTTCACCCCAATAGAAACAGTCAATAACAAATTAACACCCCTTTACCTGCAAATATATAAACTTCAGAGGATCATGTAACCTGGAACGCTACTGCTATCCCGTCACCATTATGTTAATGTAAATTTGGCATACTGGCTAGAAAACATCCGGGCTTCGTGTGTCATTATAAATAATCCCTTCTGTCAATACACAGTTGCTGATTTCCTGATGCCATTCAGAAATCACAGGGCAGCTGCTATCCCTCGAGTGATTTATATTAAGATAAATTTCTTAGCACCAGCCAGGAGCCGATACAGGGGTTTATTCCCTGAAGGATTTGGGCGCAGCTCTTTGCAGGTGCCAGAGGCAAAGCGAATGTTGGGATCTGGTTCAACACTGAGCACTAGCAGAGTAGAGAATGCCCGGAAAATCCTTCCCCTAAAAGATATTGCTTCCCACTCGGTGATTAGAGCAATGGAGCAGGCTCTTTCCCTAAGTGCCATATGTAGCTTAGCAGAAATGTTATTTTGCGACTTAGGTATCACTGCATGACCCCACATAGAGACACTATGGAATTAAAACACTCACTCTTGTGCACAGTTCCCAGTTCAGCTCTCTTGCACAATGACCTGGAATTCAAAGAAAGAAAGAAAGATGTAGCGTGACAGCCTCCATCTGAAGCCTCTGAAAGAGCGGCTCAGAACTGAGTTGAGACAAAGCAGTCAGTTTATTAGACAGTCAAACTCCCAAGATCTAATGTTCCCCCCTTGACCCTCTTTCTGTAGGCTCTGGCTATTGGTGAATCTTGCTAAAGTGATGCTTGATTACTTTCCAGGAAAGAGTGTCAAGGAAGTGTCAGTCTTAAAGCGGCTTGTGGGGATGCCCTGAAGGTCACCTCAGTAGCCATGTATGTTAAACTGTGATGACCCAAGCCTTTCGCTTGAAACCCTTTATTGTTGGGGTCTGTATATATCATAATGCCTAGGGGGCTCTATAATCAAACAAACCAGTGAAGTGGAAAGGGCACGACTTAGACAAGTACCTCTGAAGGACTGAGCATCATGCAGTGTATGCAGGACTCTACTGAGTGCTTCTTAGCCAGACGAGACTGCAAATAGTCTGTGTAATTAGGACGAAACGACCAATGAAGTCCATTTTGCACAAAAGAGCAACCAAAAAGCAATTTGGTTCTGTCTAAAATCATTTGGAGCCTCTAAAGTTAGCAGCTAATTCTTCCCACTGCAAAACTTTGCAGCCTTTCCTACTCTTAAGAAACTATCAATATTATAATCCCCTCAAAACCCTCCTTTCCCAGAATGCCTACAAAAAGTGTGACAACAGTTTAGGAGGCTGGTGTGCAGAGATCACTGCCCATCACTGCTGACCAGTATTGTTGCGTTGTTTCCTTGTACACCCCCATCATGTCTATATCCATCTGTTGTCTCTTGATTTATATTTAAATTGCTAATCCCTTGGGGCATGGCCAATCTCTTTGTTCTGTGTTTGCACATCATCTACCACAATGGATTCCTGCTCCCTGGCTTGGTTCTTAGGTGCTACATGCTATAGTAATACAATTAATATATGCAGCAGCCCACCCAAACGCCTACCTGACCAGTCCAAGAACAGGTATCAAGTTACTAGAGAAACTATGCAAATCAGAGGATGTAATTATAGCATGAGAGTCCCTGGGCTAATATCTGTTAACCCTGTGAGCATGCCCAATGTGAATTAGATGTGAATTAGATTGACAGAACTCATTCTAGGCTGGAACGTATGTAAATCCAAATTTTAAAAAGACATCTCTTAATACGTGGAATAATCCTAGTTTCTTAAAAAACAAAAACAAAAAAAACCCAAAGAGATCATTGGTGCCACTCTGCTAAAAGACTCCAGTAATTCACTCAGGGACATGATGTTCCTATACACCTTTGGCGAGAGACCAATTGGGCTGAAAAAATCCTATAAAATTCATCTGCAAGGCCACCTGTCACAAAAGCAGTAGTGTAATGTGGCCTTCCAAATCTGCTTTCAACACATCTGACACTGAACATGGAGAAGCGCATTCTCAGAATCCTTTGATTTGAAAAATGAAGAGAGAAAGTCCAAGGATCATTTTGATGTTTTATCTACTAGCTAATCTGAGTTGCGAGTCCTTATAATGTCGCACATCACTAGCTGTCTGATTGGATGGGACTACAAATCAGATTCAACAGTTACATCCAGGAGGAGTTTAGCTAAAGCTTCCCCATTTCTGGAAAAAGTTACTTTTGTTGCCATGTCATCCTATCAAGTCATTTCAGTTTGTCTTTCACCTGACAAAGACTAAACAACATTAACCCTTTTAAACCAGTGAGCCAATCTGGCTCATTCTATCTCTGGCCCAGCAATTTGTTTATATCCGGGCTGTGGGAATCTTTTACACTCTGCTGGGAAAGAACCAGTCACTCGCTGTGTGTGCTGTTGTAGGGCTAGGCTGTAACTTTACCATCTATCCAGAGTGAGGGGTAGTGTTGAGCTACACAGGCCCCGGAGCAGCCCAGAGAACACATGGTGACTCAGAGCCACAATTCCTCCTCTGCTAGCCCCCATGCTGGGGGCGTGTGTGTAAATGACGCTTCCTCTGGCCATGCCAGCTCTACTCTGGCCAGGGCTCCTCCCACTCATTGCTTCCCTCCACCCTCACCCCACCACTTGCTCATGAGAAGGGGGTGCAATTTCAGATGAGTAGCCCTGGCTCTCCTTCCTCTCTTCTCCCAGCAGCCAGTCACAACCTGAGCAGTGGAATAAGGGAGACAGTGGAATAACCGAGACAGTAGGCAAGCAGACTTATAGGCGAGAAATCTTAACTGAGCATGTGCAGAGGCCTGTGTCACAGGCTGAGAGGCCTGTGATTGCCTGGCTGGACCCCTCCCCACTTTCATATGCCTAAACTCCTCGTGTGTGACCCACCAAATGAAGTCCCTCCTGACACTGACCCTCTTTCTCCAGTTCCACTCACCACCCTGCAGGAGGGACCTGCCTCCCCCAGGCTCCCCTGTCTGACTGAGGAAAGGCTATTTCAATTTAACTCTTAATGAGATACACAGTGCCTAATACTGATGTATGGCTTCCTAGGAAAATAGTCACCACCACCACTTCAGCACCGACAGCAAATTTACTATAAACATACAAAGCGAGGAAGAAATATTCTTTTCCCTTGTATAGGCAGAGATTTCATTTCTGCATCACAAGCTGCAGATTCACGAATCTCTATTCCCTGCAAAACCAAGGAGGTGTGCACATTTACTTCATGAAACTTGGGTGCATCCCCCGCACTAGGAGATTGTGGGTCTTTGTCCTCCCCTAGTGGTTGGTGCACATAAAAGCTTAATGAGCCTGTTACAACTACCAGCTAAAAAAAAGTCATTCCTCCAGTATAAGTGGAAGAGGCTTATGCTTCCAGCACTGAAGGTCCAGGGTTTGAGCCATCTTGTTGACACAAGTTGTGTTGATTTTACACAGACAAGGATGCAGACATTTTTTTGCATCTCATTCTAGATGGCTCCCCAGAGTACGTCACATCAGCAATACCTGATGGTATACCTGAGGCCATATCATTAAAAAGCGGGCACAGATTCTCTTCTCCTTCCCCCCACCCCCCCCCCCTTTTTTTTTTTTTTTTACTGCACCATCAAACAGGGCTGAGTCTGACAGCATATATCTTTAAAACAAAGTAAAGGAGCAATATAAACATCTGGGTGGGAAAGAGGGAGAGAGATGCAGAGGAGTTATGCATGAAGTATGTGTAATCAAATTCAAAACTATTCAAAAACTGGATTTTTACATTTTATTACAAACTCATAAATGAGCCCATTTTGTAAAACTTTTTTTGCTAAGATATGCACATTTATTTTGCAGCAAAAATGATTAATAGATTTGAAGGCCAGAAGGCCACTGTGATCATCCTACATAACACAGGCCATGGATGTCACCCAGCAATTCCTGCAGGAAAAGGAACTGTTCACGAAGGAGTCAGTGACACGATCAGACCCGATGATTTGGGTTGAACCTGGCACATTTTGGAGCAAAGAGCCATGAAAATCAAGCAGAAAATTTCATTTTCAATGTTTCTGATGCAAAAAAGTAGGCATAGAATTCAGCCAATAGAGGAAAACAGGAGAATAAGGTATCTGAAGTACAGTGCCTATGAGCCAACTGTGGTGGCATTTCCCAATAGAAGTGCTCAGTTTTCAGACATTATTTTGGCTTTCAATTTTTTTTTTGCTGAAAATTCCAAAAACATCCATTGGCAAAAACAATTTTTTTAACAAAGTTTGTCAGTTTTCTGAATTTTTTTTCTAGCCAGCTCTAGTCATTACAAACTGCAGCACTGATTCCAAAGCTACATAAACGTGAAAGGCTAGATCCTAATACTCTTACTCACATTGAGTAGCACCTGATTCCAGAAAAAGTTAAATCAATTTGATTAGCACTTGTGGAGTAAATTGCTATGTAATGTGACTACGGGTAGAAGAATCTGGCCCAAAATACATAAGGAAGAAACCACCTCCTTTTTTATTTATCAGTCTTCCTTCATGTTGTTATAGCGGCGTGGAAGTGACTGTGATGTAACAGACGCTGGCTGGTGGGTGGCAATGCTGACTGTACTATACTGATTAGAAAAAAGAGATCGTCTGTTTCCATACAAATACAGCCTCTCAGTAATGAACACTGACAGGAAAGGAAGCAAGGAAAGGACGCGGCATTTGAATGAGGTTTGATAAAATATAATCGTTGGCCTAATTGTCCCCGTGGCTTTCTCGGTGTTCTCAGATATTCCTATGCTCAGATCAGAGAAGTATTTTAAATTTCTCCCATGTCTGAAAAAAAAAAAAAAAAATTGGATGGGATGTGGCACAGTATCCCTGATAGTTCATATTGTTATTGAGGACAGGCCTGAAAGCTGTTCAGTCTGGTAGGGCAAACAGGAAATATAATGAGGCACTCTCAGGGCCTCCACTGCACAGCCCAGAAATGGGAGATATTTATAAACCTTTATTAGTCATGTTGTTTAAGCCACCAGTAGACTGGTGCAAAGCATCCAGCTCAGTTCCTTCCACTTCTGAGCCTGCATTAGTATGAGTACCATTGCACATTTATAAGCCAAGTCAGTTTTGCAATATTGCTATGTTTTGACAGTCTCATTTAAAGCATAAAATACACATATTTTGACATCTAAAAGTGACAACATCTTGGATCACACAGTTATAACCCAGGCTTCCTTCAAGTAATTGTTACGTAATATAGTGGTCCTTTTAATACATCCTCTTGGGGTGAGGTGGGGGAAATAAGAGACGCTATTAAGAAATCCCAAACACTGTTTTCCTTTCTTCCCCCCTACAGCACTGATTACAGAACTCCAAAGGGTTCTGAACAGGGGAGTTATTTTTCTTAGTTAAAAATCACAGAACATTATTTCCCATTACTTTTGCAAAGACCTTTTACTGCAATCACTGTGACAAGTCAGACTTTATTGCACTTCGGACAGAAGCAGACAAAAAGCCAGCCTCAACCTTCTGAGATTTCATGTTCTGGAACAAGGTGCCATTGTTTGTTTTAATCCAACAATGTACTGGAGCTCTTGTTTTCACGTTCCAAAAATCCTCCTTAACGTAATACTCTAAAGTCCCCGCTGCTAATACGGAATAACAAAAGGGTTCTATTTTATAAGGGAATTACTCGAGGGAAGGGAAATTAGTAGTTTAGCATTATTATCATGTATATACAGTTCAATGGTAGTGGTTACCCTGTAGGCAGATTATTCAATTCTACAGCTCAAATCTAACCTTCCTGAAGCCATTTCCTATTGGGGCTAGTGAGTTTGCCATTTGCTTCTAAGTCTAATCCTGCATCATTGAAGTCAGTGGGAGTTTTACCACTTATTTCAGCAGGAGCAAGACCGGGTCTATAATGATCACTGAGAATAAGGAAAATATTTGATTTCCTATGATGTTTCCAAAGGAAGGAAAGGATGCCATAGCCGCCTGAGTGTCACTCTCTACATGCAAAGAAAGTGACAGCCTTTAACCACACCAGTTGATGCCAATTACTGTGTAACCTGCCATGGAACTGTAATGCTTGACAGAACTCACTTTGTCCTTTGCAGCGTTGTTGTAGCTGTGTCGGTCCCAGGATATTAGAGAGACAAGGTGGGCGAGGTAATATCTTTCATGATTGGACCATCTTCTGCTGGTGAGAGAAAGAAGCGCTTGAGCTTACGCAGAGCTCTTCTTTGCTTGTTTCTTTCTCCAACAGAACCACAAAGTCTTTCTAACTTTGTCCTGGCAGGTTACAGATTTTGATTCTCTGCATAAATCTGATTTAGGAGCCTCTTGAACCAAAAAAGGAAAAAAAAAATCCTCCTTCATTTATGTGCCAGTGGGAATCTTTCTGTCAATTTCAAAAGGAGTTATGGCATACCCCTGGGATTGTGTGTGTCATTGGCCTTCCACAAGCAAAGCATGAGGGTGGAGATTGGCTCCTGGTGTTTAATATAACGTTACCGAGTTAAACACAGGGTAAATGAGGATAGAAGAGATTCCTAATGATGAAATCACAGGCCAGATCATGCAGTCTTTAGCCCTTAGTCAGAACTCTCTAACATTCAGGCAGAACTCTCACTGAATCAGTGGGAGTTTGGGTTGAGCAAGGACTGCAGGGCTTTGGTTTGATGTGCCCTTTATCATTATTCTGTATGGATAATCTCATGCATGTGAAGAATGTTTCTCATTACGAGTTCTCAAATGGCGAATATTTATCAGGGGGAATTCCCCTTCCTTTTCCCTATATTTCCCAGAAATTGGCTTAATCCAAACCCCAGACCCAAACAAGCCTCACAGTGTTCAAACTCCACATCAGAATTTTGAGGCCAGAATCCCCCTGGTATTTAAGTCCCCTCTCAGTTTAGGTTCTTTTTTCTAGAGGTGGCAAACAAAACAGCTACAGTGCAAAGCTCACAAATGGGCAGTGTTTATCTGCACCAGGAGGGAATCCTATACACACAGAGAAGTTAGATAAAATATAAAGTCCTCTTGCTGGAAGATTGCAGCATAAGAATACTTTAGTTCTGAGACTCCAGAACCCTAGCACACAAGAACCCCAAAGCAGACAGACAAAGCAAGCTGCTCCTAGAAAAAGAGTACCACAATTAACTCAACCTACCCTGTTCCTAGGCTGGCTGTTTGCAGAAGGCGGGCTGCATCTGCTAGGCCCAGATCACATGCTTCCCCCGCCCCCAGCCTGCGAGCAGGACTGGCCAACCCCTTACTCTGAAAGTGATAGCTTTCCATTCCAACACAGTTTTCATATACCACACCGATCATTCATATTAAAAGCTGCCTGCTCAGATTTTTCAAAGGGGGCCTAGGGAGTTAGAGACTTTCAATGTGAGCTAGCTGCCTAATCTCCTTTGGCAACCCCCGAGCCTGAATCCTTTGGGAGGCAGCTTCTTAGAGAAAGCTCTGCCAGCCCAAGTCATACACTGCAGGATTGGGAACACAAAGCAACGCCCTGACTCATTTCAAGGCTTGAGCATACTGATTTTTTCCAAGGTGCTTTAGGCCTTATCTACAGAGTTGTAAACCTCCTGCCAGGTGCTGCTGGCAGTAAAAAGGGCTGGGTTCAGTTTTCTAGGTCTTCCTTCTGAAAACTTAAACACCATCAGATCGGGACCCCACTCAGGAACCTGGGAAACTATATATATCTCCATGGTGCCCTTGGTAGTGCCAAGGTTTCAAACAGAATAAGCTCGGGAAAGCCAGCAATGAATAATTCAACAACTTCTATGAGGCAAAACTTCCCCCAGGTGTCTTGATAACAGTCCCAACCTCCCTCATCCTTCGGCGGTTGTGAGGGGCTGAGGCATTCTAGCCACTTCCTTCCTCCCTACTCATTGTCCTGGGCTGCAGAAGTCCAAGGATTTGGGCAGGTCAGTCTCCAGCCCCTCAGGCAGTTACTGCCAGGGTTGTTTCTGGGACTCTACCACCTGACCCAGCTGCAGTGATTGCAGCTTTGATTACTGGGAGTGTCACTCTCAGCTAGGCTGCTGCTCTCCACGGGCATGTCTACACTGCAATGAAACACCGCTGGCTGGCCCGCCCATACCAGCTGACTCTGGCTCCCGCTAAGGGGCTGTTTAACTGCAATGTAGACATTCAGGCTGCAGAGCTCTGTGAGGTGAGAAGGTCCCAGCCTGAGACTGAACACCTACATCACAATGAAACAGCCCCTTAGCCCCAGCCAGAGTCAGCTGGTACGGGCCAACTGCCAGCGGGGTTTCATTGCAATGCAGACACAACCCAGTCCCCCGCAGCACCGTCCCCAGCCTCAGTGCCACTGACCACCTCAAAGCCATCAACCGTCTTGAAGCTGCCTCTGTGCTGAGTCTTCTGAGAAAGACGAGGGACACGCAGGACATGTCAACGGTCGCCACCAAGAGCCTCTCCCCATAGATGGGAGAAAACCCTTCTCTGCGACGGGTGGCCAGGGTCCCTTACCCACTGTGCCTGGCTGTTCAGTCAGGACGACCCCGGCCTTGGGCATCTTTGGGGCGGTTCTCTTGTCCTTTTATTTCCCAGCTGGGATAACAGTGTTTTATTGCCCCAAAGGTAACTGCATTTTAACAAACATTTCCCCAGCTGTCACGTAACTGAAATGAAAAAGAGTCCTGGCCCATTCAGTCACTTCTTGTTACTCACTGACGGATGCCAGCAGAGAGCTCCCTCCCTGGGGAGCCCCTGTGTCCCCCTGGAGTTCCCCAGCAGCGCAGGCTGCTCGGCTTCCTGTGCACAAACAGGTGTCAGTAGCGAGCTCGCGATCCTCTAGGGCAGTGGTTCCCCACCTTTTCGAGCGAAAGCCCCACTAGTTAACGCTAGGTAAAACACGTGCCCCTCCTCCACTCCCCCTCACTGGCCCTAATCAGGTATAACCCCTATGAACACATATAATGATCATAACAACACCACCCAATGACATGACGAGTAATAATCAATGACTCTTACCTGAGTAAGAAGCGAAGCCCTCCCTGGTACAGCCGCCCCCGCACGCTAGATGTGGCTCCACCTCTTCTTGTCCCTCATGGACCGATACATGCCGGTGGGGGCCAACCCACCAGGGCCCACCTCCATCACCCTCAGTCCATACGGGACAGGAAGAGGCGGGGCCACACGTGGCGTGCGGGGGCGGCTGTGCCAGGGAGGGCTTCGCTTCGTACTCAGGTAAGAGTCATTGATTCTTCTCCTTCATGTCACTGAGTGTTGTTAGTAGGATCATTACATGTGTTTTACTTCGTGTTAACTAGTGGGGCTTTCACTCCAAAGGTTTGGGAACCACGGCTCTAGGACTTCAGCTCACATACCTAGTGAAGTGTAACCAGTTACACCACTGTAGTTATACAGGTATAGTTCTACCAGTATAACCTCCCTGTGTGCCCCTGCATATTCCAGTACAAGAATGTCTTCTTTTGGTTTATCTTAAACCCCTTCCCAAGTGATATAAGCTAAACTGGAACAGCAGTGTCCCCATAGGGAGGAGGGGGTCATATAGGTACTCACATCTTAGGTTACACATCTTGTCATGTAGACAAGACCTTAGTCATCTCTCCTACCCCTGCAATCCTCCTCTCGAATCTCCTTTTGACTCTGGTACTCTGCTCAGTAATAAAACATCTTTCTTTAGGCGGAGAGTTAGCGTGGGTGCAAGAGGGTGTGATGCCACTGAAATCCTGGAAGCTATTGTAAATGTTACTGATTTGAAATCAATGGAGTTGCTGCCATTTTCACCACAGCTTCATTTGGTCCCTGAGACTCCTACAAGTTGGGCAGCAATCATCAGGTTATGGTATTGACCCGGTAATTCATGACGGTCACTACATGAAACATCAATATTTGCTTCCTCATATGAGCGCATTGGTGTGTCAAATAAAGTATGGATTTCAGGTTTGTTTGAGTCCCTGCAAAATGTTCATCAAAGTGTAGATGAACCACAACCACCTCATAAAAAGGTCCCCTGGGGGCTGGTTTCACGCCAGGTGCCAGAACGTGTTCTGCATTGTAGGGTGTGCGGGGCAGGAGGGCACATGATCAGCCTCTGAGCAGAATCGAGGGGCCCTGCTTCCACAACGGCCAGGGCACCACAGTCTGAAGGGGATGCAAGCCCTGCTTCTAGACAGGCCTGAGAAGGGTTTCCATTGAGCTGGGACAGTGCTTCCCCTTAACTCAGTGAAACTCTGGCATGTCTCTGTCCCCCGCGGTTACAGAGCCATTGAGATGTGAAGGGCAGTGGCACGCCCCTGCTGGATGGGTGTCCTGCCTACGGCGTGACACAGGGAGATGCGTCAGGCGCTCCATGCCCAGATGTGTTGGGATACCAGTGTGCTGAGATGGGAATTTTACTTTTAAAACTAAGGTGTTTATTAAAACAAGACAAAGCCACCAACAAGACTCCCCTCCTGGTCCCACAGGGCCCTCTCTTTGGATTTGTAGGGGAAACAGCATCTATGCCAACTCCTCAGCGACAGCAGATGGGGGAGGCGCAGTTTTCCACCCTGAAAAATGATGGTGCCAAGGAGCTCTGGTCTTACGGTTACAGCAGTGGACTGGGATGCTGGCAACCTGGGCTCTGCTCCTCCTGGTGCTACTGCAGACATCCTGTGTGATCATGGGCAGGTCCCTTCATCTCTTTGTTCCCTAGCTGTAAAATGAGGGTAATAATCCTTCCTGTCTGCTTTCTCCACTTGTGGCAGGTGCTGGCCGTTCCTATGTGTTTGTACAGCGGGGCCTCTTGCTTCCACTGGAACACAAATAATGAAACTGTGGCTCAGGCCCCCCTTCTGACATCACAGGTACAGTGAGAGGAGAGATGTTGTTTGTGGGGGGAACAGTGGCACCTCTCTTCTGTCTCCCCAGGGATGAAAGAAAGGGAGTCAAGGATCTTCACACAACAGTGGCTCCAAGAGAGGGGCTGGTGCGTGGAAAGGGTTGGGATCAAGCGGTGAGACTCAGCACTTCTATTAGAAGCTTGCCAAACTTTGAATTCCCAGGGCCAGCTCCTTAGCTGTTTTAACTGAGCCCTACGGACACTAGTGGAGCTGTGTTGATTTGCACCAGCCAAGATTCTGGTCCTTAGGATTTTGTCCCTCCCTCGTTTCCATGCATAGTAAAATGCCAAGCTTTTCTGAGGTTGGCCATTGCATGCTAACTCAGTTGGTTTTGCTCCTTAAATCCTGGTGCCTTTTTTCTTACTGAATCATCTAACCACACAGATCACCTCCCCTCCCCAGCCCTGCCTGCAGTTCTGGTGCCTCATCCAAGAGGGGAAGGCTTATCCGAGCCTTTCAAAAGGAAAGAAAAAAAAGTACTTCCTATTAGCACATGACACCGAAGCTCCCAATAACCCATGAGAAATCAGAAGTGTGACACACCCTGGATGTAGTCGTGGCTCCAAGTCTAAGAGATGCAGATTTGTGCCAAAAACAGATGAGCTCCATTAGCCCAAAAAATCTGACTAGGGTCCATGCCAGCTTTCTAGATCTACACCCAAACTCTGACATGAAAATCTATCCCTATGGACTGGCTGACTGAAAGCAAACTGGCTCCCAGGAGGATTAGATTAGACAAAGTAACACTGCTTCATTCTTCCTGTCCATTTCCCTTCCAAGCAGTTCACATGAACTAACTAGCTACTATGACACAGCCAGAGAAGAAGCTTTGCAAAAGGGCAGGGAAGATACCAAGATACAGATGTCGCTACTAGAAAAATATGTTGCATGACTCGACATCTGGCTAAGGCAGCTGCCAAGCTCACTTCGTGACTGCCCACAGCAGTTGGCTGGAGTGCTGGAGGCTGGCAATGAAGGACAACAGGGATGGTATGCCAGGTTGCAGTCAGTGAGACGACACAGGACAAAATGTGCATGATGACGTCTTCTGTATGCTCTTGTCAGTCAGTAGTCCTTTGAAATGGAACATGTCATTTTACATGTTCAAATTACAAGGAAATCTCCCCCTTCCCTCACTCCCCACAACATAATTCTGAATATGGTAAACTGGAATTACCATAGACTGGAGTAGCAAACCACATGTCCGTGAGACAAGAGGTGCCTTTCATTGTAAGATCTTGGGGTAAAGAACCTCAAGAACAATTTCCATTGGATAAAAGATCTGGCACATAGGAATGCTTTATCAGGTGCTCCCAGGTTGGGCACATGATATGCTAGGTAGATTGAAGTGTAAAAAATTGTTTTAGTCACACTAGAGCCACGTGACAAGTCCAAAGTCCTTTGCCGATCTGTGGTCAACCTGATTTTTCAGTAGAAAATGACAATCCCTTTTCCCCACCACTAAATAATGCAGCTAGACAATTGTGTAGCACTGACCTTGGGGCGATTGCTGTGGAGTGGGAATTCTTTCAGCAGGCATTAAGCTATGGACTGTATTTTCTAGCAGTCATGTGTCGTGGTAAGTTAGTTGTCCTTTTACAAGGCCTGTCATAGGCTGTGCCTCTACAGTGCCCCCTTGGGGTGCAGATAGGCGCTTACTCTGTCCCTAACATCTTCGTTTGCCGTAGGAGTGTATCCATCCGGCTACGAGTCTCAGGGCAATTTCCTCTCTGCCTTCCGAGGTTTACTGGTAATTTACACAGACAGGACGACGGGATAACAATCCTGTTACCCTTAATCAGTCTGTGTTCACCCTGCAACTTGTGTATCACTACGGGGTCCTAGCTCTGAGCAAGGGCTGGATCTCTACCACCTTGTCCAGGTGATCCTCCCTGACTCAAAGAGCAAAGAAATAAAGTAAAGCCTCTCCTTATCTAGAGAGTGTGGGTGCAGGGGATCTTCAGCAGCTTTCCTTGTCAGCCAACTCCACGCTGTGGGCTTCAGGAGCTCTGCGCTCTACCTTTGCTTCCCTCTGAGTGCTCGGATCCTTCCTTATAAGGAGCCACACTCCTCCAGGCAGAACAGGCCTCACCCCTCCCTGGTGCTCTGGGTTTCAGCTCTTTGTGCCCACAGGAGCTTGTTAACCTTTCCCGGCTGGGATGGGAATTTGTCTCATCCCAAAGCCCCACCAGCACACTGGAACTGTCAGGTTGCTATGCAGGAGATGCCAGTTTTATTTACCAGGGACCTGATTCTGTCTCTCCCCGAAGAGTACAAGTAACTTTTATTAAGGGGGTCTCTACACTGATGCTGGAGATGTAATTTCCAGTACGGGTAGACGTATGTGCTGGCTTTGGTTGAGCTACCATGCTAGAAATAGCAGTGTAGCTGCGACGGCATGGGTAGCAACATGGGAGCTTGCGGCCCGTGTCGGTACCGAGCGTCCCAGGTGGGACTGTATTCAGGCTTGCCTCTCCTGTTGCTCACACCGCAGCAGCTATTCGCTTGATCAGAGCTAGGATGTGTGTATGTGAAGCTGAGCTGGAAATTACACCTCCAGCTCCAGCGTACATGTAGCCACAAAGCCGCTGTCAACATTATTTTTTTCCCAGACAGAAAACGCATTGCAGCCAAGTCACACATTTTTTGCTAAAGATTTTTGAAAAAAAAAAAATTGTTTTGGTGGGAGAAAAACCAAACCCAACCCAACCCTCACTTCCTCCCAGCCTTTTACTCTCCCTTCTCAATTTTTCCCGTGGTAAAAAAGTTTAGAAGTGTTCCTGTGCTGCTCCAGATCAAAAACCAGATCTGTTAAGAACATTTTCCAGAAAAATAATTCACAGAAAATTTTGAACAAAATGTACAATTTTAATGTCTTTCGAAGTCTGTCTTAAAAAATACATTTCTTTTTTGACCAGCTCTCCTCCCACTTAAATCCAGGCCCATTGCTCATACACTGTGCAGGGAGAGTCTAGTCCAGTGTGTCTCCATTGGTGTTCCGCAGAACACCATTAGGGTTCTGAGAGCAGCTGTTCTCCGCGCCGCTGAAAAAGGGAAGATGTCTCGGATTTTCCGGCGGAGGGTATCCAGTGTAAGTGCAATGTAAGTGCAAATGCTGACCTTTGCTTATTTCGACATTTGAAGACTGCTAAGAGTTTGGGGGGTTCTGCAATTATTTATGGAGTTCAAAAGGGTTCCATAGCCAAATTTAATTGAGAAACACTGGTCTAGTCTAAGGGAATTAGTAATGACACTAAGAAGTCATTTTGATTTAGATATAAGAACCTGGACAAAAAACAAAAACAAAAAAAACCACACATTTAGAAAAAACCCTTCCATGATATATGTCACTTGCTTGATAAAATACTCCTGCAGTTATGCACTAGACTTCGGCCCCTATCCTCAAAGTTATTTAGGAGGTAGCATCTAAATGCCTTTGAAGATCTAGGTCTGAGGGCCTAATTCTACCATCCTTACTCCCGTGAGTGATTCTTCCTCATGCAAGTAGTTCCAGTGAAGTAAACTTGCAGCTGCAGAGCCTGCACAAAGCTAAGATAATCATTTACAGGATAAGCTCTTGTTTCCTGGAGTTTACAACTTGGGCACAAACTTTTGTTTTGTGCTTGAAGCTAACAGACAGGTCTGAAGGTGAGATCAATGTATTATTTTTAAAATAGACATTTGCTGGGTTAAAGTTGGTAAAATGTCTGTGCATCTCAGTAACAGCTTTTATGTGTTGTAACGTTGTCAAGCAGCTGTGATTTTGAAATAAAATCCTGTGTAGCTGTCACCTCCTATTCCTTCAAGTCCTCCCGCACCACATCCTGCTTTGATTCAGGCAGCTGACTTTCCCACTTCTGCTCGCCCAGGATCCCTCTCACCCTAATCCTGGGTGACTTTAACTTCCTCACTGGTGCCCCATTAGCTTCTTTCCTTCTAGCTTCCTTACTTGACCTTCAGTCCCGGATTACTCTCCTACTCATCAAAATGGCCATGCACCCAACACTAGGTAAAATCCTGATCCCATTCGAGCCAATGGGAATTTTGCCATTGACTTCAGTGAGGCCAGGATTCCACCCACTGCCTTCAGAAAACACTGCTCCTCCTCTAATCTGCCAGTTTCTGAGTTCCTGCCCTTTGCTCTCCTCTCTTCCAGCATTGCCCAGCTACTCTCTCCTCCCCACTCCCTCGCCTGACATTTTGGTTTATTTTTTCCCCTAGAAAAGGGGGAAAACAGTAGAAAAGAACGAGAGAAAAAACCTCCAAAGAAATCCAAAATCTGAGTAGTAAAATATTTTTGGGGTTTTGAAAACCAAAACAGAATGAACATTTCAATTCAAAACAAAACTGAAATGAGAACTCTTTGTTTCTTTGCAGGGTCCCAGCGCTGCAGCCTTCTACCCATTGTTAGCTTCTTCAAAGGCAGACGTGGTCTATTGTGATCTCCCTCCAACACCTCCCCTTTTCCCTCAGTGACAGTGGTTTCTCACCTATCCTTCTCTAGCTCTTCAACTGACCCCAGCTTCTCCCTGTCACCCAGCCACTGCCTGACTCAGATCTAGTTGCAAGACCCACCTCTTTGCTAAAGTCCTCCTTGATAATGTAACCAAGATCAAACATCTGACAAGGACAGCAAGATTTACAAGAATAATGAGAGGTGGAGGAAGAGAGTAGAAGAGAAAAGAAGATGGAGGATTAGAGGAGAGACACCCTCCCTGCAACAATCCCCAAACCTTGGAGCCATGGAAAAATGAGGCTATGCTAAGAATGATCTGGATAGAGCAGGGTCCTGTGATGACAAGCACCCCAGAAGTACAATTGACAGGCAGATAGAGAGAGAGAGAGAGGTGCAGAGTATTAATTTGCAGGCTCACTCTGACTGCTTATTAGATGCTTCGGGGAGAGGAGGGGGAATTTGCTCAGCAGAAAGTTAAAGGGCTTCCTAAACTGCCTGAATTTCTTTCTATTGATTCAGACTTTGCTCGTCCGTTGAGGTTCAGAATTGACAGATAACATTTCTTTCTTTCTAAATTACAGAATCTTAATTTACTCTCAGGCATTTGCAAATGCACTCTTTATTATAACACAAGATAGATGCCTGCAGGCAAGCCATTCTCCAGGGTGGGTATGCCAAACAATTCTATGTTTTATATGCTAAGGCATAGACCCTAGATGTGGCTCTGATTATCTGTGGTTGGACAATAACTTCTAAAAACACAAAGGGAAATTCACACCATTAACACCATAGGACATTAAACAATTCACACCTTATTTCTCTCTGCTCTTACACCAACTACAATCAGAGAGAATGTAAGAGGATTTTTCTTATTGCAAACGAGATCGTCGGAGACGATTCCATTGTAAGAATGGCACAGGGCCCTGCCTTTGCTTAGGAACAGAATGCATGATTGTTGAAGGGAAAATGATTTACCTGTAAATCTGCTTCTTTGAGGATTTCATCTCCTGGGCTGCTTACTGGGCTTCTCTTCCTCTCTCTTTTTGTTTTTGTTTTTATTGGTTCATGTTACTTTATAGTGATTTGATTCTGGTTTCCTTCTGGAGCTGCGCTGCATGAATTTGGAAACAGCCTGGTCTCTCCAGACAGGCTAGCACTTTGCTAGCTATTTTGGCTGGCTTTGACATAAAGGAAACAGGCTCCCGCTCTGCCTAAATGCCTATTCCCTCTTCTGTTTCATGACTTTGTGGGGACAGCAGAGAGAAATGGATCACTACCGCACCCTCATTTTTCCCATCGTGCAGCGTTCAGGGGGAGGGACGGAGAAAAGGGAACCCACTGTTTCCTGGTGGCCTGTTATGTAAGATGGAGGGCCAGGAAGAGAGAAAGGGACTGGCACAGCGAGTAACTGAAGTGAGCATAAATTTCTCCATGTCCCAATTCCCAGTGTTAGGCTGTGGGCGTTGGGGATGGCTGACACTGAGGTTTGCGCTTGGAGCCCGAGTCTTTAGCTAGGCTCTTGTTCTAGCAGCTGTAAGAGATTCACCTCCACGGTGAATTGGGCACAGAAGGGGACCTGTGACACACACGGAGTTACACTAACCACACCAACTTGCCTGATCCTACTTTTTTGTGAACATTCTCCTTTCCTGCCCAAGGCAGAAGCCGCCCCTTCGATTCCACAGGGCTGGGCTGTCCAGCCGCAGAAGCTCATGACAGTAAAAGCTGAAGGAGACGTACTGCCTTCTAGCTGCTCAGCTGTACTTCAGCCTACTTCCCAGCCTGTGACTTCCTGGGACCAAACCCTGCTCTTCGCTACCGCACTGCTGCTTAACCTCTGTAATGCTGCTGCGCCTTGACAGGCAACAATTCCAAGGAGGATGACAAGAGAAGAGATGAGAGAGGGAGAGACTGGCTCTGTGCATGCAGCACTTCAATTCAAATACACGTGGGAAGATTTATGTACACCTCCAGAGTGACTTTCTAATCATTAGTGATATTCAGTGCAACTCTCCCCCTGGGCCCTATACTAATCTGCAGCAATGTATTAGGGCCGTAATAGGGCAACAAGGGACTGGGCACGAATTCCCACAATGCAGGTGCTGCATAGAGCCAGTGTAAGCGGCCCTACACTGTCCCACATCAGCAGAGGCAGTGTGTCAAGCTGGGGAGCCAGAGGAGTGACCATTCTGGATTGTAGAACACCATAAGCAGCTGGGGGCGGCCGCCATAAATCAGATCAGTCCCCAGGATGCTCTAATTTATGCTGGGACTGAACCAGTTCCTGGCACCAATAGACTGTGGGTGCTGCAAAGGGGGCATAAAGCGTAGGTACTGCAAAAGCTAGGAGCTGTATATAAATGGAGTGGGCTCCAAGCAACTTAAATCTCACACTGGTCCTTTTTCAGCTGTCTAGAACTACGAAAGGGAGAAGACACGTGCTCCTTTTTATACCATTCTTTAGAAGTGATGTGCAGTGTGACCACGAAACCAATTTGCTCAGGTGTTGAGAAGATAAGGGAGGAATTCTACAGCAGAGAAATGGATTACAGCTTTACGAGAAGCAGCAATTTGTGACTGATTAATCTACTGGCTACAAAATGGTTCAAAGACATTTGAAGATATTCTAAGTCCCTTTTGGAAATGATTAAATCTTGGAGATAATTAATTAATATCATGTCACGTAACAGTGGGCCCTACTTTTCCACTTTCCTTATACAGAAGGTGGAGTCAATAGAATTAAACTATACAAAACAGGCATAAAGGATTTGTCATAATAATAAGATGTTCAATACAAATATATTTATATTTCTTCCCTTCATCATTAGATCTTGTTCTGTGAAACTATACCTTCTCTTTTACTTGTGTATTAGTGGTAATAAAAGCCAAAACCAAACCAAAAGACACAATGCCGGCCAGATTTTCAAAAGTCTCCAACAACTAAGCAACTCCCATTGTTCTCAACTGGGGTGTGGGAGGGAAAGGGGAAGGGATTCTCCGGTGTTCTCCATAGGAACTGCTTGGTTCAGAGTTAGGTGCTTAAATTGGAGTTGAGCTCTTTTGAAAATCTGGATGCTTATTTAGCTGAGTCGAGCTGAAACCGAAATAGAACCTATGGTATGAGGAAGCAGAGCTGCAAGTCTCTTCAAAAAAGAAGAGTGCGCCTCAATGGGAGCTCTTTGGTGTTCAGCTGATTTGAAAATCTGGCCCTTAAAACATTCCATAAACAACCCCACATCCCCAAAGCTCATGGGTCACAGAAAGGGCCACTGCATGCTGTCTACAAGAAGAAGCATTGCCAGACTAGAAGAGCAGCCCATCTGCTTTTCCGGTGCATGGCAGGAATGTGCATTGGATAGGAGAGCTAACACCACCAATGAGGAGTGCTGGAAAGAAATATTGGGGTTTTCTTTGTCTACATTATTTTGAAAAGGCACCTAGCTCTGCTTTCTTACAGCACAGGATCCATTTCAGCTTCTGATCTTTTCACTTAGGACAAGGTAGTAGTTGTCCTCCCAGGGGAAAAGCAGGCCAAGTGTGACAGAAACATAACAAATAGCACTACAGTCAGTTCAACAGCATCACACACTCCTCCTGGCTCAAACAGAAGGGATCACACAACTGTTTGCTCTGCCCTAACTTTTCTGGATGCCAGGTTTCCAGTTTTCTCCGGCAAACCAGTGTGCAAAACACACCGAAAAGAATGGAAACCTGAGTATGCAGGAGCTGGATTCAGATTTTTCCCATGGTTTTTGTTGCTAGGGAAACTCATTCTGGTTTCCATGTGTGTAGAGATCAGCTACTTTATTTTAAAGTCAGGCTGTATTGTGGTGCTCTTTTCAGAATAATAAAGAGAGTAAACCCTAAAATAATTGAATGTAATATTATTAAATCAAACTGCACAGTTTATTTCCTGGGTTGCAATTATTTGGGGAAGAAGAGCAGATTCTTAGGCTGCTCCTTGGATATTCACAGGAGTATTCTCAGCTTACTGACTGTGGCTGGATGCACGTACATAAAATGTGAAATCATACTTAGATTGTCAACTTTTGGGGTCAGGGACCATCTTTTTCTTCTGTGTTTGTACAGTGCCTACCACAACCAGCATCCTAGTCCATGGCTGAGTTCCTAGGCACTACTGCAATACAAGTAGCAATGACAATAAATGCTGGTTGCAGGCAATTTTGTAAGAACAGAAGAAAGAAATCACCGAATTTCAAACTTCTTTCTCTCGTAGTTGTTGCTGTGCATCTCAGGCTGGGTGCATGTCTCTGATCATAAAGAACCATTCTGTATATATGTTCTTAGGTGGATTCAAGACTATATTTGTGATTGGAGATGGCCACACGTCATAGAGTTTGGATCTGGACTCAGATTTGAATCACAGCTTTCCAAAGATTTGGGGGTGACTATATATAAAGGGTGTAAATTGTCCTAGCGCTCAGTGAAGCTATGCCAATTTACACCAGCTGAGGAACTGCCCCAAGGAGTTCCCGTTTGGGCCAATTCATGGAGACAGGTCTGAACCATTCAGTTTGGATCCAGATCTAAATTTGGATCCAAGCCTCCGACAAGTCTGAGGGAATGGGAAGTGGATCTGCATCTGCTTAGGAAAGGAAATACAGTCACAGGGATACGTTCTACCTGTGAAGGTCCGTCAGCTTCAGTCAGGCTGCAGCAGCATGAGTGAAGGAAGAATTTGGACCATTAATGGTATTTACAAAATCATTTAACTGCCTGAGAGTTTTTTTATCCCATCTTAATGCAACTTGACACACTAGATTCCTTATAAAGGGCCAAGTTCTGTCCTTACATGAGTGCATGTGGCTGTCATTCAAATTAATGGGAGTTGCAGTTACAATCCAAGAGAAGAATTCGGTCCAAAGACTTTTTAAATATACTATCGCTTCTGTGTTTCTTGAGGTTACTTGTCATTTTCCAGTTTTGATGCTATCTTCCTGTTACGGGAAAATCCTACAAAATTTCACAGGGAATCGTAACTTCTCTGTACAATTTTCAATCTAAGCAAAACAGTTCTATAGCAGAGATATGATTCTCTATTGAATTCTAGAGGGTGATTTAAAATTTTCATAGCAAATATGTTAAATCCTAGAGGTTGAGTAATTTCTATAGAGTATATTGGTGTAATCTCTGGTAGATTCTATAGGACTTTTTCATAAGGTTATTAATTGTATGATACATTTTCATCTGTATAGTGAGATTTGGTCTGATTTTTTCTCTGCGAATCAGACGTTTATTCATAGGTAACTGTTTTTTAAAATGATAAAAGTGAATAAAAACAATGAGACTAAGGATATGTCTGCAGTACAGTCAGTGGTGTGACTACAGGTGGGGTAGGCATATCTTTGCTAGCTTTTATTTAACTAGCATGGCTAAAAATAGCAGTGAAGATGCAGTGGCACGGACCCTGGTGTGAGCTGGGAATGCAAGTACATACATGGGAATGCAAGGCCCCTGATGCCATGTCTTCACTGCTATTTTTAGCATTTTTAGATTAAAGTTAGCACGAGTATGTCTACATGAGCTGCAATCATTCCTCCCACTATAGTGGAGACAACCCTAAGTAAATAAATAAATCAGGACGTCTTGCTGATCTTGGACCTAATCCAATGCCCACTGAAGTAACGGAGAGCCTTTCCACTGACAGTCCAGTTGCCCGTGACTTATTGTCAATCACCTTGTGGGATTTGACAGCTACAGACAGATTTCTTCACTGGCTTCTACCAAATCTAACTTTGCCTCCTAAAATTTGCAAAAATATATGCAAAGTTTAAAAGCAATTTATTACTAGTAGATTACATAACCTGATCCTAATCAAGGGAACAATTTCCAGTGTCCTAGAACACTTACATACACAACATGACTCTGTACAAAACACAACACGTTAGTTCCCACACAATATAGCTCACAGATAAAAATAAAATCTTGAAAGCTGTGCATCCTTTTCCATACCCACCCTTTCAACACCATATAATCAACATGCTTTATAACACCAGTCCTTCCATTTCCTTTTGTAAAAATATCTTTCTGCTTCACTAACACATCACGCTTTGAGAAAACGAAAGGAACTTTACACTTCTTAATGGACCCTGGGACTATAGTTCTTCAGAAATCTTTACACCATACGTAAAAACAATATATAAAGCCAGCAGCTCATTTCCCATGACAGAAGGGGGCACAGGTAAGGCTAGGGATGGGGTGGGAAGGATAAATTGGGGTGATGATGAATGATGAAGAATTACATGGCAATGAAACACTGGCTGGACTCAGAAACTGTTAAATTTCCAGATTTTTAATTTTTTTCTTTAACATATAGATTTTCAGGAAAGAGAGTTTAACCATATGTTTGCTTTTGATTGGACTCCATCGAAACGCTTTTAACCTTAACAACATCACCCAGCAACCTTAAGGCTTTTTAACCAAGTCTTATGTTTTATACACCCAAAATGTGTGTCTGTATCTATTTAAGCAAAGGATCTAAAATCATGGTGGAATTCATCCTCTGAGACACAGGAATTTCACTCAAGTACTTCTACTCAGAGAAGAAAAAAAGCATCTTGTGTCATTGAACAGAATAGCCTACATTTGGTGACTCCTTTCATGGAGACTGCTGTCATTTATTAAGTTTGCTAGACAATTAGAGGTTAGTGAAAACATCCCACAAAGTGGTGAGAAATGCTGAACTGTCAGGTGGTGTTGGTGATGAAACAGAATAATTGCCCTTATACCAAAGATATTTAGCCAAGTGCCTCATCAATTGGTTTCCTGGCCTGAAACGTAAGTGCGATTAATTCTGCTACCAATGAGGTACAATACAACCCTGATTTAAGGACACATGGGTGTTCTGCAGAAGCCTGTTTAGCTTCAAAGAAACATGCTAAATTGTTCAGGAGATGGATCAGCCAGACACTTCCCTTTTAATTGGATTGACATCTTACTTTGCAAGGGCAGTTCCATTATGAGTAGATCAAATACAGCTAGTAGATTTAACCTGTACACTGGCAAACACACTCCTTTTCAAAGGCATCTTTACATGTTTTCAACACAAGCTGGATTACTTCTCAACTGCAACGCTTTTCTAACCTCACTGGAGAAAAACCAGGTTTGTGCGCCATGTCAAGATTTTAATTAGTGAGGCCATCGCTGGTAACACACCTGCAAAGATTCTGAACATGGAAAAGAGACCTGCAAATTAGATGGAGGATTTCATTTGCAACAGCTTGCAGTGATCACATAGGGCCAAATCCTGCTTTTTACACATTAAGACACATGGAAAGGAAAGGGATAGAAAGGCTCCTACTGTGCCATTGCATTCTTCCCTCTAGGGCAAGAGGGGAGTGGATTTAGTAGAATAACCCCATGTGTTCCTGGCTTGTGGCACGGCAGAGACATGCCTTCATGCCTCAATAGCATTGCTACTTGTTTCTCCCAGCTCCTCATGCACACAGAACCTCTCTGTGTGATGTTAAAAAGGCACAAAGGGGGAGTTACAATGCTTTAAGCATTGTAAGTACTAGAGGTCTTATGGAGGAGCGTGATGCAGTCAGCAGCTGTTCTGCTGACTCCTTCCTCTGTCCCTGCATGAAGGACTACACTGCAGCCGTTGCGGGGTGGGAGAGGAAAGAAAGCCAGCTGTGCAGTGTGTGAGCACACGCTACCTCTCTTCTGTGCATTCGTCAGGGCCTGTAGCAGGGCGACCTGACCTAGTGCTCGGAGACAGGGTGGAGTCAGTGCTGCAGTCAGAAATCACACCAAGGGTTAATCCAGAGTCAGTCAGGAGCTACACCAAGGCCATCACCAGTTGTGTGATCCTGCTCTAGCAATGGAAGGATTATCCTGGGTCATGTCACTCCTTGCTATGGTAAAGCCACTGGGCACGGAATCAAAGACCTGCTGGATGCTGAGACCTTTTCAAAGCCTGGCCAAATGCCCCTGCATCCTTGATGACCCCTAAACTCCTTTATTCCTTCAAACACCCAAGAGTCCCCTCAAGATGAACCTCACAGATTTCCCAAGCTCTTCTGTTGTCCTTGCCTCCATGGAAGGGGGTGACAGGACACAATCTTTTTACCAAGCTAAGCATTAATATGCCTTTTATGACATGGGAGAAAGCTGACCATGCACAAGGGAATATGCTTCAATTTTAGTAGACTCCTTCCACTCAAACAGACTGGCCCAGGAGTACATCATTGAGTTAAGGGGGGCTATTACTGAGCCTGCTTACCAGGGAGTCCCTGGCCTGACCCCCTCCCTTGCTAGAGCAGGATCACACAACTGGGACTCATTCTTACAAGCCTTTGCCACTGTTTTCCATGACCCTCACGAAGACCGCAGAGCAGACACTGTCTTACAATAGCTTCAGCTGACTGCCGCCGAATCTCCGAGGTAAGTGTAGACAAGCCCTCAGCGTTTCCAATTCTCATGGTTTTATCATGAGTTGCCCACTATTTGTGGTTTCTCCTAAAGCACAAACTCCTGGAGTCATGGGATTGCTGGAGAACATCAACTTTCATTGAAAACAAAAAGTAGGTTTCTAGCCTTTACAGTTGCAGATGAAAGCTTGAAAATGTGACTCATTACAAGCTCAAAAAGCAGAAGTCAAATGAACAGACTGGAAACAAGGTGCAAATTTTAAAATTTAAATTTTAACCACTGGAAAAACTTACCAAGGATTATGATGGATTCTCTATTGTGGGCAATTTGTAAATCAAGACTGGATGTTTTTATAAAATATCTGCTTTAGTACAAACAGGAAATCATTCAGGGAAGTTCTAGGACCTGTGTTATACAGGAGGTCAAAACTATGTCATCACAGTGGTCCCTTCTGGCTTTGTAACGGATAAAAAAAGAACCCACCATTTATTATTTTTAGGTAAATCTCATGATTTTTGGTGCTTGATTCATGCGTTTTGAATACTTGGGCTTGACAATACTGGAAAACCAAGCTCTAAGATGAAGGATGTTTTACTATTAAAATTGCTGTATTAAAGCCTGGAGCACATTTCAGTTATCTGGTCCATTAGGCAAGACACTTACATTTCAGGAATGGCTACCAACCATTTGTGATGAGGTGCAGTAAAGCTAGGCAGAATCAAGCAGAGAAACAGAGTGCCTAAGTCCCATTTACACTGAGGCAACTCTGCACTATTCTTGCAGAGAAAAGAGCACTTAAAATAGGTGTGAACTCCATTTGTACATAATGTAAGCACCATTTACACTGCTGAAGAAGGAGCTAGAATCAGGCCTGCCATGTTTTAAGTATCATCTCGGTGGTAAAAGAAGAAGGTAGAAAGGTCTAATGGTCTGATTCTGATCCACTGAAGTCAGAGTTTTGCCACTGATTTCAGCAGCTGCAGGACCATGTCCCAAATGGATGTCTTCTTTAGATGCCCAAGCAATAGCTACTAAAATTGCAATGTAAACAAACAGATTGACTTTTTAATTAAAAAAAATAAAGCATATTTCCTGGAACTCATAAAGCAATTCCATACGGATACACTTTACAGGATCTAGGAGTTTCACTACCAAGGAGATAAACTAGGGTATCATGGATTTCTGACGGAAGGAAATTCTTGAGGGAAGTGCATTCCCCATTAGAGGTTCACCAGATGTTCAAGGACCAGCTGAGTTCAGTTAGATGGAAGGTCTTTTTGCCCAAGTGTGCCTGAGCTAGTTTAGAAGGAATGTGCGAGGGTCACTATTCCCACTTCCTTTCCCCCAGGAAATATACCACAGTGCAAAACAAATAGCATTTTCTGGGGGATCACAAAATGTTTTTCTTGCAGAACCATATCCCAGTGGAAGAACTGGCACTGGGCCTGATGCAAAGCCCACTGAAGTCAATGGAAAGGCTCCCAGGACTTAGGGGGCTTTGGATCAGGCCTCCTGTGACTAGCCAACTTCAAAACTTTCAGAAAATGTCTCTGTACGCTGATGGTTCTCAGCCCAGAGCAATCCATGATGATTGCCTGCTGCAGCGGAACGGCTGAAGTAACTCTCTCGATCCTTTCATGATTCACTTAATTTCTCTATCCCCTCCCTAAATTATTCCGAGTCTAGGAAAGAGCAGCTGAAGAATATGCTTCTCTTCACTTTATTTCATTGCTCAATGTTGATGTTAATATTCTCATGAAGATTGCGTCTGAAAGACTTGACGAAGTTGTAACTAAGCTTATTCAGCCTGATCAAATGGTCTTCATACATAATTGTTATCTTACCAACAGCACCCAGAGATTTACTTTGAAGTTTATAAACTGGGCTAATACCTGCTCTCATCCATTACTGGCTTCATCTCTTCATGCCAAGAACAGAAGGTGTTTGACGGGATGAAGTGGAAACATATGTTTGTCCTCCTCCATCAAATGAAACTTGGCATCATTAAGTAGGTGGAAAACTTGTACACTCCTCTTTCTTCCTTAGTTCAGACAAATAAATATTTCAACTCTTTCCTTTATATAAAAGTCCATGTTGTTGTCTCCATTTACCCAGTCCTTAGCTTAATCTCCACTTGTTTTTTATATGAAACCAATAACCATGATTCTATAGACACTACACCACATATATTGTACTAGTCCTAAAATAGCAAAGGCCTTGGTCCTTTCTCCTTTGGATTTCCTGGGCAGCTTTTATTCTTTCTGCTAACAAACATTCATCCTGAATTTTGCCCTTCCTGTTTTTTCCCAGATCACACTTTATTGCCTTCAAATGGTTATGACACTCACTGAAACACTTGGGTATCAATCATTTCCAACCATTCATTTTTCTTATTGCACTATGAACCCTTTCTGTATTGAATTATGGGAAGCTGATGTAGCTAAACTGCTCATGTGTCATTTACTCTCTACACATGTTTTTTCAAGGTCTATATTTTGATGTGAGGATTAGATGGATTTTATCTCAGCTGAGTAGCTTGCATCACAGTCTATCTTGACAAGCCCACTGCTGAGTCTGTCCATAACACAAACCATGGAACTGGTCTGATGTCTATTGATTTTCTTTTAACCTATGGTCTTGATGGGTCCTTGTCCATGACTAGGACACCTACGTGCTACATTAATACAAATAACAAATAATCGTTTACTAGCAGAATTAATATGGAGGAAATTAGGAACAAAATCAGTTTCACTGTCAGACGCCAGTTACTGCAACAATTTTGTTAAAGTTGTCTTATCCTATTTTCAACTACAGCAATGCCTTTATTGGCCAGGTTGCTTATGCTCTCATTTTATTACAGTTCATTTGTGAAGACAAATCCAAATGCACACATTAGCCCCACCCATGATTTCCATTATGGGGGAGTGTAATGGAGCAGATTCACCTACTGAATGCCTCCTAGTGGCTGGGTATGGTACTGCAATCTTTCCTGCCCCTGTCGCTCCTTGTAGTCTGTCAACCATGCTTGGTAGGTCTTCAGTGGCTCAGCCCTCTGGCCAAGTCACACAGTCAAATAGATGAATCTCTTCTGGGGTTGCAAAGAGTTCAACACACCGTCAGCTCTTACCAGGGTCAGCCCCTTTCTGGGCCCATTACATCCAGTTCTTCCCTTGGGCTTCCTAACACAGCCTTGTCTCCTTCTAAGGGCTTAGGTCATTTTGCCAATGGCTGGCAGGAAAACTCAGGCCCACTTATTACTCCTGTTCCCAAGCCAGGGACCCCATAAATAGCAGCCATGTACTGCTGCCTCCAGTTCTCTGCTGCTAGTCCCTGGGACTTTTCCCACGTAGTCCCCTTTCTCTTCACCCTGACTTCAGGGCTGAAGTTCTCAGATCCTCTTCCTCCTCACTGAAGGAGGATGCCACCAGAACCCATCTTCTGGTTTTCTCTCTCATGCTACCATGATGAGCAAGGAGCACCCTCCCTTGCCCTTCTGGTCCCAGCCAGGAACTGACTTGCTCAGGCTTGCAGCTCCTTTTATCTGAGCCTGCTGGGCTCTGATTGGCTGCTTCCATGCTGCCTCTCTAGGCAGGCCTGGAGGACTCACCTTCAGTGTTCCTTTCCTGAGGTGGGATGTGGTAGGATCATGAGGCTTCCAGCAGGGGGCCACAAAGGCCTGGTACACCACATTGCAAGGCGCTAGAGAGGAAATATTTACTTCCTTCTTTCTCAGCTTTGAGGTCACCTTCACATCAATGAGGCAGCACACTTATTTCCCCATCTTCCCAAAACATCCTTTCTCAGGTTTGGGAGAATCCTAGGTTTTGGCTTTCTTTTCAGGGTGCAGATTCCATTGCATCTTGTGATCATTTGAAGGAATATTTGATTCATTTTCATCACCTAAAGAAAAGCATCTCTGACTTCCTGTTCTTTGCTGTGTTTAACCAGAGCTGGAAGTACACGACACTCCGGGCAAAGTCCTCTGCATATACTGCAAGCTCACTTTTCTCCGCTATTTCCAGGGCATTGACTTTCTTTCTGCATCCTCCCAGGGTAGCACAGACATGTTGGGTCAGGGAGAAGGAGAAAGGAGGTTGTTTAGCACTGAGAGAACAGACTACCTCTGCTGTGATACTCTAGTCACCCATGTTAGTAACAGCCCATTTCTCCTGGAATCACAACTAGACATGCTGAAAGATACCCTGGCTCCAGAATAGACCCTCTAGAATGCCAGGGAGGGAAAAGCTGAGACTCGTGTGTGTGTGTGCTCCTGTCTTTTAGTCACCCTCATTTCTCACATGGCCACAAGAGATAGGCGGAGTTGCCTAGTGTCTGCAATCATTTCCTCTCTCTCTTTCTCCTGACTCCTATCTCCAGGCTCCCGGAGTGCGGAAAGGGATCCCTGAAGCTCAGACACTTGCCTGTGCTCTCTTGCTGGATGTGGGGCAGGAGGGAGATGTCTTCATTTCCTTCTTGAGCTCCCACCTACCCAGCTCAGAAGGGTTTGGTGCAGCATGCCAGCCACAGAACCCTCCCTGCTCCATTAGTCAGCTCAGAAGGAAGCCAACAGAGTGGCAGGCAGGGGTTGTCCCACAGTGAAGGGAGCAGGGAGAAGATGATATGTGAATCACTTTCCTTGAGACTCAGATTCTCACTGCTAGAACAGGAACCTATTAATTATAGCCCCACTGATATCGGGATTGATTTCTCACCCGGCCGCACACTGATAAAAGCTGCCCAGTGCATGGCAACTCTTCTCCATTTCTGTTTCACCCTCTTGCTTTTGGGGAGCAAACAGAATAACAACAAAAGAGAGAAAATAGAGGGGGGAAAAGTTACTGACCATATATATACTCAGAGCTAGTGGATTCCCATGGTAACTTATGTGAATAGTCACGGTCTGTTCATGGGAGAAAAAGGCAACAGTTACAAGTCACCTTGTTTTAGCCAAACTCTCTCCTCTGCTTTGAAACCTCCCCAGGAACCATTCAATAACACTGAACTAACATTGTAAAGCCATTTAAAACCTTTATGCCTGGGCCTACTCAGCAGGGTTGAAATCATAGCTTTGGGTGGTCGCTCTTTGCAGAGATGAATTTCACCCACTGCCGGTATGGGAGCAGTGTGTCCTAGTGGATAGAGTATTGGCCTGGGACTCAGAAGATTTAGGTTTTTTGCCACTGACTTGTTGTGTGGACAAGTCACTTCACCTCTCTGTTTTTCCTTTGTCTATTTAGATTGCAAACTTTTAGGGTCAGGGACTGTGTAGAGCACAAAGCCCAGTGCGACACTGGACTTGCTTGAGGCCTCTAGGTGCTCCGTTAAGATAAATAATCTCAGGACACAGGCATTCCCAAACATTTGCATAAACAAAAAGCCATTTGCAAACCGTGAGTAAAGAAGGGGTAGGACCATGGTCAAACCGAACAGTCGTTTGGAGTTCCAAAAAATGCTTGTGAATACTTTTTTGCAGTATTCAACCTGCCCGAGTTTTCCAGCTGTAATGGTCACATCCACATCCACACAAGAATACTCCAACATGTCACAAGCCATGGGTACTGGTATAGAAATAGGAACACGTTGCCTGTGAGAAAAATGCAAGCTTATCCATACAGGAAGTGAACTATGCATTTGTATATAGCGCCTAGGGGCTTCTGATCTCAACTGGGACTTCAAAATAGACAAGCAGTCAATAATTGCAACTGATGCACCCCAATATTCAGAGGAAACAGATTCACCATCATGGGGGCATATGTGAGACTCTCAACAAAGCAGGCTGAAGATGAACATGACTGGAATGAGAATTATGCCAGCCAGATATAAATATATAAATCCTTAGAAAAGTTCCTTATGTTTCTTTCCTTGTTAACAGATGTCAGCCTTATTCACTGGTTCTTCTTCTTAGGATTTAAATGCCAGATCTGTTTGTGTTTTCTTTGCGCTGCTATCTCCTATAATATGTTGCTGGTGTTGTAACTTATAACCGAGGGATGTATTCCCAAAGCAGCGCACACAGATTTAGCAGAGTTACTTACATTGATGTTATAATGGAAGTGCTATAGATAAACCCCTGCATTCTGCATTGAAAATGCACTGGGCCTGGTCCTTAGCTGTTATAAATTGGCTTATTAATGCTGAGGTCAATGGAGCTATGCTGATTTATACTAGCTGGGGATCTGGGCAATGGTACATCCTAAAGTCTTTAGCCCTTTCCTTTGTAACCTGGCCATTCCTTTGTCCGTATGTTCAGCAGCATTATGATGGCCCTGGTTGGAACTGATTCTATTAGCTGTTTGTTATTTGTAGGGGAATGCTAATCATGTTTGGCCGCTGGCTGGGGCTGTAATGCACTTCTGCATCTGCATACAAAAAAGGAACAAAGAATGTAGGCCACATATATAAGATGGGGGACTTTATTTTGGAAAGCAGTGACTCTGAAAAGGTCTTAGAGGTAATGGCAGACAACCGATTACACATTGTGATCCCTGGGTGAACGCGATCCTGGGATGAATAAGCAGAGATAAATCAAATAAAGTAGAGAAGTTGTACTACCTCTATATTCAGCACTGGCAAGACCATTTCTGGAATATTCTGTCCAGTTCTGGAGTTCACACTTCAAGAAAATTGTTGGCAGCTCCACATCACATTCGGATAAGTAAGCTGGAGAAATGCAGGCTCGGTGAAACTACCATTAAGTGGATATATAATTGGTTAAACAACTGCAAACAAAGAGTAACTATTAATGGAATGATGTCAGATTGAAGGGAGGTCTCAAGTGGGATTCCACAGGGATCTGTTCTGGGTCTGGTGTTGTTTAACATCTTTATTAGTGACCTGGATGTAAGAATAGAGAGCATACTGATCAAGTTTGTAGATGACACAAAGCTAGGGGGTTGTTGCCAACACTTTGGAGGATAGAGCTAAAATTCAGAGGGATCTTGTTAAATTGGAGAACTGGGCTCTAGACAACAAAATGAAATTCAGCAAAGACAAATGTAAGGTGCTACACTTAAGGAAGAAAAACCAAATGCATAAATACAGAATGGGGGATAATTGGCTTGGCAGCAGCACTGCTGAGAAGGATCTCAGAGTTGTGGTGGATCACAACTTCAACATGAGTCAGCAGTGCGATGCTGTTGCAAAAAAAGAAAATGCCATTTTGGGTTGCATTAACAGAGGCATAGCATGCAAGTTACGGGAGGTGATAGTACTGCTCTACTTGGTGCTGGCTAGACCTCAGCTGCAGTACTGTGTCCAATTTTGGTCATCCATGTATAGAAAGGATGTAGAGCAGTGTTTCTCAATTAGTTCCACGGGAACACTGTTAGGGTTCTGCGAGCAGCTGTTATCCGTGCCGCCGAGCAGCTGTTCTCTGTGCCGCCGAGAGCAGCTGTTCTCCGTGCCGCCGAGCAGCTGTTCTCCGCGCCGCCGAGCAGCTGTTCTCCACCGCCAATCAGCTGTTCTCCACTCTGCCGAAAAAGGGAAGATGTCCTGGATTTTCCGGTGGAGGATATCCAGCGTAAGTGTAATTTAATTGAGAAATGCTGACCTTTGCTTATTTCGACATTTGAAGACAGTTAAGGGTTTGGGGGGTTCCGCAATTATTTATGGAGTTCAAAAGGGTTTCATGGTCAAATTTAATTGAGAAACACTGGTCTAGATAATGCTTAGTCCTGTCTTGATTGCAGGAAACTGGACTAGAAGACCTCTTGAGATCCCTTCCAGTCCTACAATTCTATGAATATTGATCAGCATGATGGCCAGTTTTTGTAGGCATTACAGCAAAGGAGAGTTTGAAAGAGGGATTTGAAGGAGGACAATGAGGTGACTTTGCGGATGTTTACAGGGAGCTCCTCCCAAGTGTGTAGGGCAGCATGGGAGAAAGCTTTTTTCACAATTTATCAAGTGGGCATTGGAGGCTGGCATCAAGAGCTGATCAGAGGTGAGAGTCGACATCTTGAGAGTGAATAAGAGATCTGCTTTACCAAGTGTTGGGGATAGTGACACATGTTTTAGAATAAAGGTCCCAGACCAAAGCCATCATTGGATTCAGCTGACACTATCAAAGGAAATGAGGATTGTGATTTTGAGTTGCAAATTTTGCAAAAAACAAAAGCTTTCTTTTCTCCTCCTGATTTTGAGGCAAGATGCGCATAGAAAAAAAGAAGTCAGCTTGTGTCTGGGTGTTGCTTGCTTCTAAAATAACTGGAATTCAATTTTATTAAAAGAAGAATTTCATTAAATAAATAAATAAAATCCTCCAGCCATGCATATGCAGAAATCATGTTGTCAATATGAAAGCTTCAGCTTTTTTCTTATTTCTTAAATCCCCATATGGCTGGGAGGCTTGTAGAGATTAACATTTAGCATCTGGTTTTTAAATCAATAAAAAAAGAAGTGATTAAAAACCAAGTCCTGATGATATTGTCACGGCAGGAAGGTTACTCTGCACTGCATTTTAGTAAATACCGTCAACCTTGGGGAGGAGTATTTGCCATTTGTTTTTCTTAAAGCGAGCTACATGTCTCATCTTGAAAACCAGTTGACAGCAAGAATGTATCTGTCCAGAAATAATATGGAAAATCTCAGGAGTAGCACTGCTAACACCGTCTCAGGAATCAGACATGAAATCATTTAGTCCACTTTGGGCCAGATCCTCAGCTGGTGTAAAACACAGTACTGTTATTAACCTCAGTGGAGTTACACCAGTTTATGCCAGCTGAGCAACCAGCTCTTTTCACATGGATCCCAAATCTCCTTTGAATGCACATGTGCAGAACATATTGGAGCTACTGTCAGCACACATTCAAGTTCTGAATTTGACCTCTGGTGCCTATCCATTGCTAGTGTTCCAGGAAGAAATGGACTCATACCAAAGCCCTGGATCCACACCCAAACTTTGCAGTCCAGCCCAGACTCTAATTCAAGGCATTTCACATAAAACTGAGCATTAAAACATGCAATCCAAAAATCAACAAAACCATGTAAAACCCAATAAAACAGGACAGAAAGTCAAGAAGGTTGGAACAGTGAATTTCTCTGATGGCGCTTCCCTCAGAAAAATAGTTAAGCAAATTGATATTGGCTGGCATGCCATGCACGTTTGCTTCTTCTTTGGTAAAACCAAAAACAAGAGGTGAGACTATCTGGCTTTCTGTCTCCTGCATGAAAAATGGTGGGTGCGGCCTGGACCTGCAGAACTGCCTTTGTAGTTTAGACCAGATGATGACGGGGACTGGTGGAGGACTCTTCTATAACCAAAAGGCCACATTCCGAGTTGGTGGAGTACCTCCAGATTTATCCTGCTGTAACTGAGAACTTGACTCTTTGGTTTAAGACTTCTCCCTAATCTTGTCTAGCTTTGACTGCTGAGTTGGTGCATCGGTACTTTGGATTTACGCTGGTGAAACCGAGATCAGTGCTGAAGGCAGATGGAGAATCCCAACTCCTCCCAAAACTCAGGGAAAAGGTACTGCTGCTTCGAGCTGGGCGAATTTTTTCTGCTGCAACATTTTTGGGCAAAAATTGCAGATTCAGCAACACTTAACCATTTCATTAATTTGTATCAGTTTCAACAAATTGTTCTTGTCAAACATAAAAATTCAAAAAAAATCTTCATTTTGATATTTTCAAAATCAAACATTTTGGTTATTCAGATTGAAATGACTGTTTCAAAATGTCTTTAAAATTCATTAAAGAAATTGAAGAAACATAAAAAAGCACTTGAAATCGAATTGCAATGTTTTGTTTTGATGGAACAAAACATTTTGTTTGACCTGAAACAAACATTTTTTTTACTTTTTGATCCTCTGAAAATTAAAATAAAATCACGATTTTTTCCCTTGACTTTTCAGAATATCCAATGAACCAAAAATCTATTATTTGCCAAGCTCTACAGCTGCCTGGGAGATGTGGTTGAAGGGAAAACAGGAGGCTGGGGGTGGGGGAGGATGACCTAATGGGTGACAAAACATAAGGATTCAGCCATAAATGAATATGTCTTTGAGATCTTGAGTGAATCTGTCACCATGCCTCTCCACGTAATGCCCAGGACTCCGGTGGGTCAAAGGGCAGTCTTGATCAGTGGTCAAAGTTCACACAAAGGGTCTGATCGCCTGCAGAGTCAATCCCAGGTGAAGGTACAGTGAGGGGGAGTCAGGGTCAGTTACGGTGAAGTGATAACTAGCAGGCAATGACTTGTTGCTCAGACAATGCCAGAAAGGAAGCAGGAAGTTTATATATAGTCACACCAGCCAATCAGGGTCAAGATCATGTGGCCAATCAGAAAGCAGGTCATGGGACCCTAGAAACTGGCCATCCAAGTCTGTGCATTCGCAGGTAACCTAATGTATTGGTGTGGCAAGATGGCCATAGCCGTTTCCTTAAAATCCCCGTGGGCCTGGACTCAAGACAAGGGTCATACCACCCACCTATTTTCCTTTTTAAAATGCTGCTCCCTGCAACATGCTGCTTTGCACCCCATAGCCCCACCCAATTCCAGTGCTGTTGGCAATAGATTTAGAATCAATGTTGTCACACGTGCAGTGCTAACTACACAGCAATAAATGTCTTCCCCAGGAACTCCGGACAGAATGTGGGCGACCCACCAATACTAGCAAGTTGAGCTCAGTACTCAGAACATAACCTAATAAGACTCAAAATGATATTACTGAATGTTTCTAATAAATGACAGGCACGGTTAGGTTTAGCAGCAGCTTATAGAAAAGAGCCAGTGTAAACTGGTGCCACTACACAGGGAGAAATAAACACTTTGGGCCTGATGCAACTTGTGCTGTTGTCACACCCTTGGAAAACGGGTGGGGGACGGCGACCAGCTCAAAATGGCAGCGTTGCTCTGGGGCGAATGACAGGGCAATGGAGAATCAACCCCCCTGAGCCAGATTCTATCTGAGGCATTTGTGTGGATTGCAGCACCATGTTATCTGAGCGCCTCAGTCATTAGTGTATTTACCCGCACACCATACCTGCAACGTTGGGCAGTGCCCTATTGTACAGGTGGGGAACTGAGGCACAGAGAGGCTAACGGGTCAGACAGGAAGTCTGTGACGGAACGGGATCTCCTGAAATTACACCTACCTCTATTTTCAGGCTTTTGTGTATGGCTGGAGTGGTGCAAGGGGGCCTTGGAGTAAATGTGTGCCACCCATTTTGTGGGAGTCCTGCACCCCAAGGGTGGAAGACACCAGTGTTCCTCCCTCCGCAGGGCTTGGTAACCCACCCTGGGGCTAATGGGCCTCGGTGCCTCCACTAGGGGCTGGGTGCATAACCACGCAGACAGCCCCTACCACCTCTCGGACTTCACGGATTCTAGTCACAGGGACTCAAGGGCTAAACGATGATAAGAGCAAACCCGCAGGGAATCGGGGATAGTGATTCGCTGAGTGGCCCCCCACGCTGACGGCAATGATTAAACACTACATGCCCACAAACTAGTACAGCTAATGAGAATACCTCCCAAAATGCTCTCCGCAGGCCATCACTGGCTGGTGGAAGTGGAGCTCCATGGGAAGGACTGGTGTCCCTTGCCGGGAAGCCGATAGCTCTCCCTTTTGGCTGGTGTGGCTTTCTGGCTCTGTCGAGCCATGACCATTTCCTGGCGCCCAGTGCAGAGGAAGCCTACTGGGCTCAGTCTTCCTATTGTAGAGCTGGGGACAAGGGTCAGTCTCAAGCTCCCAGGCTGAGAGAGACAAAAGGGCACCTCCCCTTCTGCTGCTTTCAAATGCAGGGCTGCTCTAAGCCAGCTCCTCTGCAGCCAGTTCTCTCCACAAACACTGTCCCCTCCTGGGCTGCACTCCTGCCAGGGAGGTCTTAGCCAGGAAGACTCTCTGGAGCCTGCAGCTGGTTGCCAGTCAGATTCCTGCGCTAGCCCTCACAGGCAGCATGTGCCTTAATTACCCTAGCATCTGCGCTGCTATCTGTTGGAGCTGCTCTTCTACAGCCCCTCAGATAGCAAGAGGGTTATGTGAGAACCCAGACCTTTATCCCTGCATTTCCTGGCATTTGTGTCATTCTGGCCCTGATCCTTAAAGGTATTTAGGCCCCTCACTCACACTGATTTCAATAGGGGTAAGGTGCCTAAATACCTTTGGGAGTCTGAGCTTCAGATCTCCTCCTCAGTATTACAGTAGTGTAGTTACAGTAGTGTAACATGGGGGTTTTTTGCGCACACTGTGATTTCTCTGACAAGCAGAAAAGGAACCGAAAGCCTGTTACGATATTAACAAATAAAAAGAAGCAAAGCAAAATTGCAACACAAGGCTTTGGAGAGAAAGCAGGTTTGGACCCTCAGCTTTCTGTAGCATCGGTTCCCCAAGAGAATCAAATCAGAGGTACAGCACGTAACATATTGACTCCTTACAGTACCTGGGTCCAACCAGCCATAGCCAGCAGCAGAAGTTTTCCCTCATTCCACCTACGTAACAGCTGATTAATACCTAAGTCCTATTAAAAAGAATGCCAACTCCTTGATTCCAGCACAAACCCTGAGTTAACAGGCTTTGTGCTTGAGATCTTTACAGGGGCAAGGAAGACGGTCCCCACCCTCCCACCCGCAGGCAGCTTGCACAGACGTGACTGTTAGGAACTTAGCAAACAGCATGCTGAGGTGGAATATGTTTCCCAAAATGCCCTCCAGTCCACCATCCATTGTGACACAGAGATAGCTCTCCCCAGAGCTCACTCCTCCTGCACCTCCTCTCTGCAGCCTGCACAGTGCAGGCAGTGTCATTATCCCCATTTTACAGATGGGGAAACTGAGGCATAGGGAGATGAAGTAGCTTACCCAAGGTCACCTAGCAGGTCAGTGGCAGAACTGGGAACAGAACCCAAGTCTCCTGAGTCTCATGCCACTGCTCCAGCCACTACGCAACACTGCTACTCAATTCTATGAGAGTCTTAATATAGTCTCCAGGTTGCTGTCTGTCCACCTGTATCTGAATGCATATTCATTCATATCCATGCAAACATTTGGAAGAATGCACCTTGCTATTCACACCTGAAGTTCAGGAAAATAATATATTGCCTTATTCTGTTTCCAATTACTTAAATACTAATCCAGATTCTGGCCTATGCAAAAATTTAGTTAAAAATAAAATCAGTTGCTGCATATAGACTTTTTTTCAAGGCTTAAACCCATATTAACAATAATATAAAAATCCCAAGAAAATAGCTCAGATTTTTAACTCAACAACATCCACACCGATTGTTTTCAAATTTTGTAACTAGAAATGTACTCCAGCTGGGCTAAGACCTCATCAGCTACATTTTAATTTGGGGCACTTTTTGATGACAGAGGTATAAAACGGCTATTATGAAAATGCAAAGTAAAGCGAGTGGTGTGAAGGGATCACCATAAATACTGCCATAAAAATGAATGAAGACTACAGATCTGTACTCCTCAGCATTCAGCACTGAAATATATGATCGGAAGTGAAGTCCTACTGTAAAGGGGACTATTAAGATACACAGGAAATGAATAATTTATGTTTATCTTTCTTCTCCGTGTTTTTCTTATTTCTCTCCTCCCAAATGAGCATTACAATGTCCTACTTTATGTCCTCCGTCTGTTTGTTGGTATTGTAGCTCCCATTTACCCTTTCATATTTATTTCTTGGGCACATTACATTTCAGTCTTGCTCCTTGCAGTGCTGGGTTGGCCTGTGATATCTTCTACAAATGGACTTGCCCCGAAATCCCAGAGAAGAGCACCAGTGAAATTATTTTGTTGGGGGAGGGGCAAGGAGACGTTTCAGACTCTGGACCCTAATCCAAATTTGGGCCCCTCTCCAATGTCTTCCTTCACCTGGTTTCTCCCTCTTGAAGCTAGACTGTGCCTATTTGACACTGTCCCAAGTGGAGGGGGTGAGGAAATGAACCTAGCAGAGGGGTGGTTCAAGAGCAGCTTCAGAGAAGTCAGAGGAGCACGGCCATTGTCAAACAATGATTTTTTTCCTTTCATGGGAATTTTTTTTTAAACTCAGTTTTGCTTTCACAATTTTCTGTTGAAATTTTTCAGTTTTTCAAGGAAAAAACAAAACAAAACACTCCCCAAATGTTTCTGTCCCCTCTCCCCATCTCTCCCTGTGCCCTGTTTTCCTTCCTTCCCGTTTTTCTGGTGGCCATATGGAAACAGGAAAAAAGAGAGAGAAAGGGGAAAAATCAAAAACCAAAACATTTCGAGTTTTTGAAACCCAGAAACCAATATTTTTGGGGGGCTTTTTTAGTTTTTAAAAAATGAAGTTCTGAAAGGAACGAAAATGTTCATGGAAAAGTCTCATAAAAAAGGCCTTTGTTTGTTTTCAGTGAAAACTTTCTAGTCACTTCTACGGGAGAGTGTGGGCATTGCCCTGGCGCAGCTGGCCTTCTCTTCACCCATTCCATTCGGAAGTCCCTGCTCTGGTGGCGTCTTTCTGCAATAATTCTGGCTAGTCTCAGGCTCTGTCCTGCCCAGCCCCACACGCATAACCATGGATGTCAGCCTTTTGGATGGGTTCCCACGTGGACATTCTCCAATGCCACAGCCCTTAGAAATACAGTGCAGTCAGCAAAGTAGCTCTCAAACTATACATATAGCCCTAAGGGCCTGATGCTGATCTCATTTACACCAATGTAAACCAGGGAGAACTCCACTGAAGTTAGTGGTCACCAGTAACGAGCAGATGCAAGATGCAAATCAATTTTCAGTTTTATGAGCGTGACCTCTTCTGAAGATCAGACGCAAAATGTTTCCCCCTCTATTTGCATTAAAAAACATCTTTATTTTTTGCCAAGGTGGCAAAAAACATTTGTTTTTTCACATGCTTCCTTGGATGGATGTCTTCAGTCACGTCACTTGACTGTGGCAGGTTAAACTGCGGTGCCTTGCCTTTCTCCTACATCAGAGACCAGCAAACAACACTGAGAGG
Organism: Emydura macquarii macquarii; assembly: GCF_026122565.2. Classification (NCBI taxonomy): domain Eukaryota; kingdom Metazoa; phylum Chordata; order Testudines; family Chelidae; genus Emydura; species Emydura macquarii. Next base: position 23,075,709 of record NW_027131588.1, on the reverse strand, counting down.
AATTTGCCATCTTGCTTTGCAACTGGATGTTTATATACATTTTATGCACACTGTCTATTTTACAAAAACACCTGCTTTTAAACCTGTGGCGTCGTGAAACCAGAGTGAGCTATGACATATCTTCAATTAAAAAATTCTGTTTCCATGGTATCCTAACTCAATGGAATAAATGATCTTTCTTTACCCTAGCTCTGGGCTAGATTGTTACTCTGTGACCTGCTCTGAGTACCGGGCAGTGTACAGTTGCAGGAGCAGAGCAGAGAGGGATCGGTGACTCTCAGAGTCAACATTTTCTCTTTGGCTCCTTTCTTCCATTCAGGAGGAAATAAGCTGCCTCTGGTCTCTGCTAGCAGCTGATTGCCAGCTCAGCTGTGCCCCCTGGAGCTTTCAGGGGCGGAAGACGGGCGAGTGGCCTGCCCACTCCTAACCAACTTGTGCAATAGAGGCTCTGGCAGTCCCACAGAGACTTCCTTGTCTGCATGCTGGGACCTGCTGGGGGTGTAGTCTGCACAGGGGAGGAAGGGGTACCTTGCACCCCCCTTACTCATCTGCATGGGCATACAGGGCAAGGTATAGTGTTGTCCTTTATTATATTTTTTGACCTTCATCTTAACTATCCATAAAAGACCCGTAAGACATGTATTTCCAGTCTGAGTACATGCTCTTATCTTTTCCCTGCGGGTTTATTCAGTGGAATTTGCCAGCCACAGGTTAGCATCTTTTTGTGGTAAGGAACCCACAAACCCCTGCTGTCCTGCATAAGGGCCCTTCAGAATCACAGTTCCTCCCTCCACCTATGCTTCTTTCACACATACCTTTTTGCTCATGCAAAAAGCATATGCTGTGTGTGCTGGCAGTATTTGTGTGTGCAGATTGAGCCACGGGGTGTAGAGTGACCCTTTTGGCCATCAGAAATGCACTTGGCATCCTCAAACTTTGGGGTGGGGAAATGTGAATGGAAGATTGTGGGCACAGGTTTAGGGGTGCTGAAATTTTGTGTCTACCATAAACAGCGCAGCCTCCCGTTATCTACACTCTAGACTCTCTCCATCTATCTGTCTGTCTCCATCTGTTGTCTCTTTTCTTATACTTCAGTTGTAAATCCTGTGGGACACTGACTGTCTTTTTGTTCTGTGTTGATACTGCGCCTAACACAAGGGGTGCTGGTCCATAACTGGGGCTGCTACACACTACGGTTACACAAATAACCAATAAGAAGTTGCTTTCGTTTCCTTCTCTAACATCACACTACAGCAGCCATTCTTTTCAAAGGAAATGTCATTATTGTGTGCTAAATACTATAGTCAGTGTATTACTATTACTATGGAGAGAAACACTGCTTCAGCTAAAATAAGATCCTTCTGCCCTAAAACTCTGGCTGTATTTAGAATCAAATGTGATCAGAAGCAATGGCACAACCTTGAGTGAACCAGAAATGTTTGTATCCAGGAACAAACATTTTAGCAATGTCTAGACTGGCATTTACAAAATGTGTTGAGGTAACTCAAGTTAATTGGCAGTCCGTTCACTTGCATTCCAAAAGTACCACAAACTCTAGTTTAAACATGTCCTAAGCTCTTGTCTTCACTAACGAGAAAGATGTGTTCTTAATTCATGTTAGCTTATTTGAGATAAAATCCTAGTGAAGACACGGCAGTTTTTAGTTTTCACGTTTGCAGATGTAGGTAAGTCCTAGGCTCTCCCTTAGGGTCTGTCTTCAATGCAGAATTAAAGTGTGTTGTGTATTTTGTGTCCTGCCTGGTTGGCTGCCATAACAACCGAGTTAGTCTATTATGGGATAGCTCAGCCAGTTCTGGCTGGTCTTAGCTGTAGTTCAATAAAGACTCTCTGTGTGTTTACATCTCTCTGTGTTCCTGTGCTGGTTTCTCTCTGAAGGCAAGTAACCTCCAAGGATCCAAACATAACAACTTGGGTGATCAGCACTTGGGTCTAGTGCTTGGATAGGCCTAGCAACAGTGTGAACAGCCTCACCACAAAGCCAGACCTGAGTTACAGTGTCCTCACTGGGGCTGTCTACACAGCAAAGAAAAACCCGCAGCTGGCCCACGCCAGCCGACTCGGGCTCGTGGGGCTTGGGCTGTGGGGCTGTTTCACTGCTGTGTAGACACTGGGACTTGGGCTGCAGCCCTCCCACCTCGCAGGGCGCTACAGCCTGGGCCCCAGCACAAGCCCAGACGTCTACACAGCAGTAAATAGCCCCGCAGCCTGAGCCTGAGTTGGCTGACACTAGCTTCTGTGTAGACATACCCACTGGGGCTGTGCTCCCCTGTGTGTGTTGCTAGGACTTCTGTGGACATATGCCACGTTTCTTAGCACTGCACTAAGCTGAGCTGCTCTATGATTCTTTCCCAGTGAACAGTGGGAGAATTTCTGTCCTTCTGGGTAAATGGGGGAATTGTGGGAAGGCATTGGAGGACTATCAACACTCAAGTGGTTTAGCCTGCATTCACGCTGCAGGGAGGGAGGGTTACTAGCTTGAGTATAAGCAGCTCCTGGGCTTTAGCCTATGCCCCAGATAGGGTGACCAGATGTCTCGATTTTATAGGGACAGTCCTCATATTGGGGGCTTTGTTCTATATCGGCACCTATTACCCATCACCCCCTGTCCCGATTTTTCACACTTGCTATCTGGTCACCCTAGCCTCAGATGGACCAGGTAGCACAGGTTGGAAGCACCACCACCCCTGTGTGAAAGGGTTTTGTGTGTGGTCAGAAAGCAGGCGGGGATAAAACCTTGGTAAAAGTCTGAGTGAACGGTACAGTGAAGACATATCTTTCATCTTTAAGTCCACCTACTGCCTCATCTTCATTGGGATTTTACCTTGAGTTAGATAGCTTGAGTTATGAACACTCCTTTCCCCTGTTGGAGACAAGGCCCTAGGCCAGATTTTCAAAAGCATTCAGCATGTTGGGTGCTGAGCTCTTCTGAAAATTTGGCTCTGGTTGTGGGTGCTGAGCAGCTGAATGGGGTCTGAGCAACTGTGAATTGTATTCGGCACCCACTGCTTTTGGGGTGATCATGGGGCTTCATTGCTGGCTGGTATTTGTGGATTTAGGAAATTAGCCAAGCCACCTCTGTCCCTCATGTCCCAGGCACAAGGGAGGGAGCATTGATGTTATAAATTACTGCTTGGTGACAATGAACAAAGTGGAGGGGAGTGGGTTCAACTGGGAAGCTTCAGCAACTAAGAGTTTATTGTTAGCATTTCCCAGCACGTCTGAACACTGGGAATGTTCAGACTCCCCTTTAAGAAGAAAAGGTTTTGAGGCGGGAGCACAACACAGATTTTGAGACGCTTTAGAGGGCTCACAGAGTTCAGGTGAGCCTCCTCAAGCATGCTGAGAATTTTTGCAGGAGGAGGAGACCCTATTCACACTGGCTGATAAGAACCTACAGAGACTATGCAGAGTCAGTGCTTAGTACACAACTGTAAATTTGCTCATTTTATGTCCAGAGGCATATTTTCATGGGGTTTTTTTTTAGAATACATAGGCATACTATTGTTTTATATGCCACATAATCTGATTAGAGATGCTCTGTTCTGAATTCATTATTACTTTATGGTGTAAAAAAGAATATTTATTCTAATGTCAAACTTTAAAAAAAAAAAGGTTCACATAAAAAACAACAGTTAATCACTCTGATTATGTTTAAGAATACAGCATCTCTAAATGGCACCATAAAACACATGTCACTTGTTAAAAATGTTGTGAGTTGAAACTGATGAAACATCTGTTCAAATGGCAGAGTGTGCGGGAGATAATTTCAATACCAGTATGATCATAAGAAGAGTAAGTGGAGAAAATATACCGCTGAATCTTGGTCCCCAAAAGAACATCACAAAAGGATTAGAAAGTCTGTGCAGGCCATTCTAGAAATGTATGTCACCAGCCATGCTCACAACTAATCTGTATGAATACGGAGATTCCAAAAGCTTAGGTGAATTTCTTGCATCTTACTATGTAGTTGTAGTCCTAGTTCACGCTACGTAAGATATTTTGAAGCAGTGGTTGAGGTTAACAATGCATCAAATGAAAATATCATGTTCACTAGACAGCTATCAGTGTCTGCATGGAGTGATTCCTAGTCTTCCACAATTACCAGAGAGGACCAGGATGTGTTGCAGTGGGGAGCTTAACAAATGTAGGAGTTTCCTGGTTAGGAGGTTCTCTAATTTCTGCTCAAAGCCTGGCTCTTTGAGTCCTGATGCTACATGGAGTCAATAGCGAGTGGATCCTTCTCTCCAAAGGAGGAGTAAAGGAAAGACAAGAGACCCTCAGGTTATCACTGTGCTAAGTGAGTGGGGAAAGTGGAAGATCAGGAAGGAGACCTGTGAAAGCTGCAGTACGAAGGAGGCCCAGCAATGCAGCCCACAGCGCAAATAGATTTATTAGAGAAACTTGATTTTGGCAACTCAGGCACCTGGCTTTGTTTTATCTGTAGGTTAGCGCAATTCCAGGTGGCTTTAGTTTAACAGAGAAAGCACAAGGATACCAGATAAACACCCTGATATTTGCCATGGGTGATGTTGTTGATGACATCCTGTGTGTCCTACTCCACACAGATGAGAAAAAGAAAGAATACTTCAAAATGAAAGAGGCTTTTGATGCCCATTTCATAGGAAGACAGAATATTATATATGAAAGGGCCAAATTTAATAGGAGGTGCTAGGAACAAGGGTAAACAACTGAGACTGTAATTACTGCAGTTCATAGTTTTGTTGAACATTGCAAATACGGAATGTTAGATGAAGAATTAATAAGAGACGGAATAGTTGTTGGTATAAGAGAACCAATTTATTAGCCCAGTTTCAGTTAGACCCAGATTTCACACTAGCAAGAAACCATAAAGAAATAGCAGCATAATAGAAACTGTATCAAGCAGTATTGACACAGTAAAGAGAAAAGACACAAAGGTGGAGAGGGCAATGCAGACTTTAAAAAGACTTCTGTAAAAATCAATTGTCCAGTATAAAGTACTCCTGACATGTCAGTCAACACTGCTTGCAGCCGGACTACCTCCAGCAGAACATCTGATGGGAAGACAACTAAGGACACCTTTACCCGTGGCCCTAATGCAACTTAAACCTAAGTGGCCTCACTTGAAAGAATTTTGAAAATGGGATTCTGAAATAAAGTACGACAACAATAAAACGTCAGTGTTTGCACAGTACAAAAGCACTCCCTGAACTGAGACTAGGGAATAAAGTCTGGCTCAAAAGATCCCAGGCTTTTGGAACTGTTTGGACCTTGGCAGAAACTCCCAGATCCTACCTAGTGGAGACTCCAAAAGGACTTCTGCGGAGGAATCAGGTTCATCTTCAATATTTCCCAACACAACAAAGAGAGGATCTAGGACCTGCAGGTACTCTCAGGAAGAGAGCCCCCTCCACAGGCAACACCACGCACAAACTCAACAGAAGAAAGAACATGGTCTGGAAGACTTATCAGATCCGCTCAGAGACTTGAATACTCCTCAGGACTACTGAAATGCAGTTGATAAGGCGACACAGTAGTGTAAATTGTTTTAAGGAATTTGAAATTTGTTTTGAACTGTTGTGTGTAGATACTTTGGTTTATAATTTAAATTTTAATCTTTTATTATAAAGAAAGGGAGATGTGGAGTGGCTATAGAGTTCTTGGTCCTTCACAGTTACCAGAGAGAACCAGGATGTGTTGCAGTGGGTAGCTTAATATGCATAGGAAGTTCCTGGTTAGGGAGCTTTCTAGTTGCTGTTTAACGCATGGCTCTTTGTGCTTATGTCCTCACACTACAGTCTGTACTTGGACGTCTTTTCGGAGCAGTGATTCCAAGTTACTTAAAGCTTCATTCTACTTATGACTGTAGTAACATACCATACTGGGCTCATTAAACTTTTCCTCCTTCTCCATACATGATGTGACCTTGAATCCCTCCATTAACTATTGGATAACAATGCTCTCACCCAATATTAGAGAGAAAAGATGAGACACACTTTGTAGGAAGAGGACTGTTGTTAAGAACAGAATACGTCACTCTAAAATGGATTTGCCAGGCAAATTATACCACCACAATATATTGTAGAGAACACTTGTTCTTGAGAATAGGAATGGTTAAGTAGTATCCAGTGAAACCAAAATGTGATGAATTTAGGCATGATTTTGGGCTCATGAATGATTCTCTAAGCTCTTCTGATTTCTGTGAATGTATTCAGTATTGCTAAGGACTGGCCAAATAGTTCAGCACAGACTTTTCAGGCTGGTGAACTTTCAGTGTGCAAACTGTTTGCTTTCATTATTGCCTCTTCCTATGTGTGACTGACCACATGGGATATTTTCTGTTCCCTGATTAAAATGTAGATTAGTGAATGGTGAATAATGAATAACACATTTTCAGCACAAATTCATGAAGCTTCCGGAGCAGTACTGGACCTGATCCAAAACCCACTGAAGTTTATGGGAGTCTTTCCATCGACTTCCCTAGGCATTGGATCAGGCCCTGTGTCAGGAATATGAATTGTATTGTTCACTCTTCAGCAGGAACCATGTTTTAATCTATGCTCTGAACACAGAAGGTGCTCTGTTTAATCATAATGAAAGTGGTATGTAGCCTATTGCTTAAATCAGTCTCTGTAGCAGATAACTGGAGGGTAGCTAATGTGACACCAATTTGTTAAAAAGACTCCAGAGGTGATCCTGGGAATTACAGGCTGGTAAACCTAACTTCAGTACCAAGCAAATTGGTTAAACTATAGTAAAGAACAGAATTATCAGACACATAGATGAATATGATTTGTTGGGGAAGAGTCGACATGATTCTTGTAAAGGGAAATCACTCCTCATCAATCTACTAGAATTCTTTGAGGGGGTTAACAAGCATGTGGACAAGGATAATCAGAAACCCTTTGACAACATCCCACACCAAAGGCTCTTAAGCAAAGTAAACGGTCATGGGATAAGAGGGAAGGTCGTCTTCTGGATCAATAACTGGTAAAAAGATAGGAAACAAAGGGTAGGAATAAATGCCTCTGTTTTCACAATGGAGAGAGGTAAATAGTGAGGTCCCCCATGGATCTGTACTGGAACCTGTTCTGATCAACATATTCATAAATGGTCAGGAAAACGGGAAGAACAGTGAGGTGTCACAATCTGCAGATGATACAAAATTACTGAAGACATAAATTCCAAAGCAGACTCTGAAGAGTTACAAAGGGATCCCACTAGACTGGGTGTCTGGGCAACAAAATGGCAGATGGAATTCAATGTTGATAATACAAAGTCATGCACATTGGAAAACAATCCTGACTACACATACAAAATGATTGGGTCTAACTTAGCTGTTACCACTCAAGAAAGAGCTCTTGGAAACATTCTGAACAGGTCTCTGAAAACACCTGCTGAATGTGAAGCAGCAGTCAAAAAAGCTAACAGAATGTTAGGAACCATTAGGAAAGGGATAAATATTAAAATAGAAAATACCATAATGCCACTATATAAATCCATGGTACGCCCACACCTTCAATACTGAGTGCAGTTCTGGTCACCCGATCTCAAAATATATTCAAATTGGAAAAGGTACAGAGAAGGACAACAAAAATAATTAGCAATATGGAATAGTTTCCATCTGAGGAGAGATTAAAAAGACTGGGACTTTTCAGCTTGGAAAAGAGATGACTAAGGTGGGATATAATAGAGGTCTATAAAATCATGAATGGTTTGGAGAAAGTGAACAGGGAAGTGTTATTTACCCCTTCACATAACAAAAGAACCAGAGGTCACTCAATGAAATTAGTAGGAAGCAGGTTTAAAATAAACAGAAGGAAGTACTTCTTCACACAATGCACAATCAACCTGTGGAACTCATTGCCAGGGGATGTTGTGACTGCATTCAAAAGTGTTAACCTCAGCCATCCAAATAACAGTATTGTGGCTAGCAGGGAATTTTGTAGTTAGCAAACAAAGGCGTTCCCCCCTCAAGTTCTTCTGGGCCAGCAAACAGCTGCTGGATTGGAGTTCCTCTCTTGCAGATCTCCTCTTTCTGCAGAGCCTAGGGCTCTTCTCCAACCAACCTTAGGATGTAGACCAGTGGTTCTCAACCTATTTACCATTGTGGGCCTCATATGCAACTCTCTATGTGTTATGTGGGCTGCATCCACACAATATATATACTAGCTCTATGGCGCTGAGGATGTCACATGGGCTGCAGCTGTGTGCTGATCGGGCTGCGGGCTGAGGACCACTGACAGACAAAAAGCTTTGCTAAGCTGGAGTTCAGAAAGAAGGTTGAGCAGGGAATGGGGAAAAAGAGGCCCAGGGAGGGAAAGTGACTTGCCCAGGGTAATTCATAAGTCCGGTGTAAAAATTTTCATCAACTTTTTTTTTGGACGAAACAGAAATTTCTGTTTTTGTCAAAAACCAGAAAGCGAGAAAGGTAGGAAGAGGTCCCAGGTGTTGTGACTCCTAGTCAATCTTTCTAGCACTTGTACCACTGTGTGTCCCCATACACTGCTGCAGTTCTTTTTTATTATACCACAGGCTTTATGTTAAAAGGGTGAAAAACTAGAGTGCCCAATGGTGTAAAAAATACTAACTGTGTTGAAGACGTAACAACTTGCTGTGTGATGCATATAAATGACTCCTTACCTCCATGTCTGTGAATGTGGGTGGAGTATCCTGCACATGCTCAGTGCTCTCCTTGTAAACAGCTAGATCTTTATTTCAAGACCAAATTTCTTCAACACAGGAAAAAGATATCTTTTCCATTCGGGAGGAGATGTCTTACATGCCACTCTGAAAGTTTTTAAAGAAAGCAGCTTTTGAGTTATCTGAGTTTAAAAAAAAAAGCAACTGAAAAATATCAGGTGAAGAATGCCTTTAGTCACATTCGGATAAAAGCTGAATAGATTTGTATTATATTTTAAAACTCTCTCTCTCTCAGCTAAGAAACCACAAGAAATTTCAGCTCCTTCCCCTCCTTTTTTAAAAAATGTGTTGGAAAAACCCTGGGTTTAAAATAACCTTAATAATATGGAAATGCCATAGCATCATTATCATGACAGTAGGTCACTGAAGCTATGCACCACCAATGGAGCTATGCACCACCTGAGAATCTGGCCCAATGAGATTCTCTTTCATTGCAGAAACTCCAGGGATTTCCAGCAACATATGGTCCTGATCTGGGCCCCAGTAATATACCTCCACCTTCAGTGTACCTTGGGGAATTAGGAGAACAGCTCCCTGTTATTAATAAGAGTTGAGCACCAAATGCCATTTACACTAGTCTAAAAATTAAATCCAAAGCATGACGTAAGTAAGGCTGCGTGGATATTGCAAAACAATTTTTAAAAATAAATATTCTAATGTAGGTTGAAACAAATTCACTTTAACTCTATTTATAGCCCTTTTGAAGTCGCTTTCCACAAATAGCTAGCTGACAATTTTACTGCCGGGATCATTCAAGGAAACAGCGAATTTTAAGGAAATGTTGGTGACTTGTGGAAAGAGAACGTTGAGTTTTGAAAGGTGAATCCTGAGCTTTAGAGTTACACTCAGGGAAAAAATATTGCATGTGACCTAAATAGCCAATCAAAACTGGCCAACAGAGCTTGAATTCCAATGATCCCCTCTCAGACAAATTACAGACCAAAGAACTATTCATCAAAATTAGTTATTTACTGAATAATCAGTAAATCTGAGAAAACTGGAAGGTATTTGCAGATAATTTGTGAACAGAAGAAGAGATGACATTCATTGGATAGATTATCCCTTCCAAATGATTCATCCAGACCCCCATTCAACAAAGCATTTATGCACATGCTTAAATCCATTCCTATTCAACAAAGCCCTTCAGCACGAGCTTAACTTTAAGCATTTGCTTAAGTCCCATTGGAAAGCATGTGCCTAAAATAAATTATTTGCTTTGCTGACTAGGGATGGACTGCTGAATCAGTATCTATTCTGTAACTACCTTTACTGTTGTCCTAACACTATTACATGCTGTTTATAGAGCATGAGGCTCGGTGGATTTTGCTGATATCAGAACAGATAGAAAAAAATTGTATGACTGGGACATTCATATGCTATTGCCAGAGGACATAAGAACATGCTATTAACTCAAATAATCAACCTCGTGTTTCCTGAAGCCTTTTTGTCTTAGAGCAGACGTGTCTGGAAGCAGAGGAAGAGAGACAAGTAAATCATGAGACCTGGTGATAGTGCTGAGTCAGCCACAACACTATAACTAATTTGACCTGTACGTTCATTTCTTTCCTATCTTTCAGATATTTAATGCAGCATTAACATCCAGCCTACATTAGGTTTGGAAACAGTCTCACTGTCATAGTGCTGCTCAGAATTTCGTCCAGAGGAAGATAAGCCTTTTCTTTTGTTTCCTTAGTAAAGATGCTATTGCAGAAATGCTCTGTATTTGTGCATGTGTTTGCCAGCTCTTCAGAGTGGCTGCATTGTATTAGATGGGAAAGACAAATGTAAGTGTGTCTGACATGGAGAATGTTGCTGCCTGAAATTAGGTTTAATTGTAATTAATTAGGCACCTTGGTCCAAATTCAGCTACAGTGTCAGAATGCATAGTTCCAGTGAGACCACAAGGAGTGAATTTGGTCCATTGTGTCATCATTTAAAACAAAGGCATGTCTGTTGGTTGCTCTTTAATGCAAACGAAAATGACTGGTAAACACCTCCCCTCAGCTGAGAAAGCTCCTGGCAGCTCTTTGAGAAAGGTTTCTAGCAGAAACATAGTGTTCTGGGGTGTAGGATGTCAGGGCCACCCCTCTCTGCCCATCTGGGTGGGAGCCAATACCCCCTCGCTATTGCACCAAAAGCGACAGGCTCAAAAATGGGGAATTAGCTGCCTTGGGGCCCAGTCTATTGCCCCTGGCCCTCAGGCAGGGAGGGGTGAGCAAGCAGGCCTACTGACCTACAGTGGGGTAGCTGCCACCCCAGGGGAGGAGCAGGAGGGGGGAGGGGGACGCAGGCCCTCTTGACTCCACTGTGTCCCAACCCAGGGCCCTAGCAGTGGGGGATGATTCTGCCACTGGGTCGGCGGGGTCCCATCCGAAGCATGCTGCTCGCACATCAGGCCACAACACAGACTATTGTCTGCTTTCCCTGGGCTACTTCCTACGGCTTCATAAGATACAGGGCTTTCGGGGTCATCATTGGTCTCCTCCAGGTAGACAACTAGCAGCAGCTCCAGCAGCTCCTCCTCGCTCTTGATGCTGTAGTGCTCCTGCTCCAGCGGTGGTGGTGAGGCATCCTTCTCCTTCGGCAGCTCTAGCCCAGCTGAACTGCTGGGCTCTCCCTTTATACTTCCTGTCCCCTCTGCCCTGCTTCGGATGTGGCGAGTGTGGCTGTTCTGGTTCCGCCCACCAGGCGGCAGGTAGGGTGCCCTCCCTGTCTGTCTCAGGGGGAGGCCACACCCCCTTGCCAAATGGGGAGATAGAAATGTGTAAGTTGCCAGTCCCTCGTCTACTGATTATGGCTGAATGTGATTGTGAATGTAGTAAACACAGTTAGATCATTTCTACATCAAGGTGCTTTCTCAAGGTGCTGGCTATGTTTCTAATTGCAGAAACGTCTGGGTGCTATCGAAGGTTAATGAATTTATCACTCCCTGCGGAACTGCAAGTGCAAAGTGGAATCTGAGATCATTTTTTTTTCCAGTAGTTGCTTAAAAATTCACTGCTTTTGACAGCGACTCATCCTGAGATGCTACATCTTTGGCTGGCACTAAGCTTAGCCCTCCCCTGATACTCCCCCCTTCCTCCCCCCCAAAAAAAACAAACCTCAAGACAAATTCCAGCTGAAATGGAGAGCTAAGATACCTTTCTGTCTGTCTTTTTTCTGTCCTGCCTGTACAGGAAGTTGGATTTCAGCGGAAATCTTGGTAAACCCAGAGACTGATTGCTTATGAATTGGAGGGGCTCATGTGAGCCCATGGTTAGCAGAGTTGACCACTGGGCCTTGTGGAGGAGACTCTTGGCTTCCATTTAAAAATAATATGGCCCTGACCTGCAAGAACATAGCGTTTGATCCAAAGCCTATTGAAGTCAATGGAACCATTGTTACTGACTTCAGTGGACTTTGGATCCAACCCTTCCTTCAAGTCCCTGACACCTGGTTTCTCATTGAAGGGAATGGGAGGGCTTCCAGGATAGACATCCGATCCTCCTCTTCTTCATAGCCTGCGACCCTGCATAGCAAGATTCACCCGTGAAAGAGGAATTTCAAACAGAGGTAAAGAACGGTGACAATGGGGGTGGGAGGCGAATCTCCTATTATTAAAAGGCCAGAACAAGCTTAAACAAGGTTCTCCTGCAAACCAAACGAAAAGTGACAACGTGCAATTAGATGTTCTTGCCTTCGCTTATGCAGGATGCTATATCTGACTCCATTTGCAAACACAGAGGGCCAGGAGTCCTCACCTGGTGTAATCAGAGTCACTCCATTGAAGTCAATGGAACTAGGTCAAGTCCCACCAGCTGAGGACATGGCCCAGTAAGAACAAAGAAAGCTAAAGATACCAACACCAGCTACACTGGGCCTGCCTGAGTTCACTGCCATTGCCACGGCCCTGTATCTCTTTTGTTACAGAAGCAAGGCCCGTTGCAGTGCTGATATGTAACTGCAGCAGCACATAGCTGTTTGGGGATTATGATGGGTTTACAGACCCCATGCCAAACCAGAGCAAGGCATGGGGCAGTGCTGGGCCAGGGAGACCCCATCTCTCAGCTGTGGCAGGGCAAGCGCCAGGTGGAGGGTTGGTTTAAAGTGGCACTGGTAGCCCAGGGGCGGGGAGACGGAGGTGCAGGCTGCACCAGGGAGTGAGGCTGAGGCCTGGAGTTGTGGGAAGAGTCACTTCAGCCTTGGTAAGGCCACTGCTTGGCAGGAAGCAACACAGGAGGAGTGTAACTTGGGGTGGACCAATGAGCAGTCTGGACACCGCAAGACCACTTTAGGGCGCTGGGTTGGGAGCTAGTGGAGGGGGAGGGCCCAGGTCCCCCTTCCCTTTTCCTCCTCCCTTCTCCCCAGGATAGAAGAAGGGACACGCAGAAGGGAGAGGCCAGCTGTATATGACTTGGCAGGGCCCCTCTAGAACAAGCAAGCTGAAGAGAACTGTGCAGACACTGCCTGACCATTAGGGCAGTCGGCCATCAGATTGACTTGCTACCAGGATGTGTTTGCTGGGTGCTGCATGCATGCAATGATACAGCCTGTGCAATATCTGATGGTGCCTGCATTTGACTGAATTTCCCTTAGTATTCATGGCAAGCTTTAAGAACAGAGATTTGCACTAAAAGAGGAGTTTGGTTTGTCCTGAGAACAAGCTCATTTTCTGAGCGGAAAGGGAGCCTAGAGGCTAGGGTGAGAGCTGGAAGCTCGGGTTTTATTCCTTGCTCTTGTGTGAGACCTTGGGCAAGTCCTTTAGGGACAAATTCTGAAGGCATTTAGGTGCTTAATTCCCTTAGGTGCCTAAATAGCTTTAAAAATCTGACCCTGACTCTCTCTGTGCTTCAGTTTCCCATCTGTCCAATTGGGATAACAGCACTGCCCTGTTGTGAGACGAGGAGGTGCTCAGATATCACGGGAAGGGGGCCATCCTGGCTCTTTTACCAAGGGAAAACAAAGCTATTGCTACCCAGATTGAGGGAGCTCCTCCCCACTGAGGTGGGGCGTCCCAGACAGACACAGTCAGTTAGCTGTCAAAGCAGCAAGGCTGCTGTTCATACCACCCACAGAAAGGCCCTAGCTGGGTCCAATGTGTTAAACCCATGCTCCCAGCCTAGGGTCAGGAGGCAGGTCCAGTGTGGTATAGCGGCTGCATCCCTTCCCCTCCACTTGCCTACCAGAGTCACTTAATCAGGGTGAAGCTCTCTGCTGATTTTATGAGCCTTATAGGCTTGGACACCCATGAAAGGGGGCAGGTGTGAGCTTCCAGAGCACAAAGAGACAGGTAACGGGAGCTTTTGACTGTGCAGCACTACCTCCACTAATTTGATTTATACCATAGTTAGGCACTGAGTTCACCAAACCATCATCCTCTTTGTGTTCTTTACTGTCAGCTGCACATTGCCCGGTGAGTGACACTGTCCTTGCCTGAACTATAGCAACATGTGCATTAGCAGAGATCTTTTCTCTTCTCAGCCTTATTCTTTTACACCTTTCCCTTGGTTATAATTCAGAGCTGGTTTGTGTCCCCCAAAGCGGTGCTTGCCACATGTTGCTGGGGTTTCCATTATCAGAGGGGAATTGATTGTAAGGATTTCGACATAAACTGGAATGTCAGCCATGAAAATGTCAGTCCAGCTTGAAAAAGACTCCTGTTCGGCTAGCCTCTGTTACTTTCCCTTTAGTATAATTTTTACAGCCATTTGCAAATTTTGGCATTTAGCCCTGTTGTGTCCCACCTTTGACATTATTCTCCTAGTACAAAATGTTGAAAGCTCTCAGAAAATCTGAGGGTTTCATGATTCACACTGAATCTCTGTCTTTTACCATGGTAGTGACAGCTGTAAGGATTCCAAGCACTAGTAGGGCACAACCTCCTTCCCATGAAACCATGTGCTTTATTATTAATTAAATGCTGCTTTTTTCCCATGTTTGCCTATTTGCACTTTTAACATTCTTTTTGACTGGCTAAGTGGACTGTAGTTTTCCAGGTGGGTCCTCGAGGTCATTTAAAAAAAAAAAGTGTAACATTGGCTGCTTTTAAGTTTCCAAGGATCTCTTCTGAGCTGTGGGAGCTTGCAACAATTGCTCTTTAAGCTGCTCCACTTTCTACTCCCACTTCTTTTAGCACACTTGGATGTGTATTTTCTATTCATAGCACCTTCTCAATTTTAAATACTAATGAGCTTATGATTAGGGACGGGCAAAAACTGATTCAGATCAAATGACAGACAACCCAAAGTTGAACTATTTTTGAAGTTTGAAAAAAGTTTGCTTAACTTTTTCTACTGTTCCATTTTCACATTTTACTACAACATTTAAAAGTGGATTGAGCACAGCCCTAGAAAATAGACTGCAGTGACCAGCCCTTTGGAAGGGGGAAGGACTGGCTTATTAATAGGTCTTTTCCTTCAATTCCCTTCATGCTTTCAACAGCAATGAAGACAGAAATACCAAGAAAAGATTTTATGGCAGAATTTCAGATCTGGTTTAAATCAGGCAGTCTCCTGAGAGAACCTATCTCACAGGATTTCCAGTCTGACTTGCAAATCAAAGATGTTCAGGTAAGTTTGGATAAACTTGATTAAATATCCGCACTTTGAGATGCTGATCGAAACTGAAATTACACAGTATTTCCAACCTCAAGCATTCTCAAACATCAAGTGTCATGAGACTCACAATAAAATTGCAAGCGTTGATAAGACTGCTCACAAGTGCCCATCACTCTATAAAGAAGTCTCTGCTCCCATTTCTTCCTTCTAAAAGATACCCACACCTTCTCATTCCTCATTTTATGCTTCTGCAAGTCTAGTGTTAAACCCTTGCCCCCTCAATGTGTATATCTGCATACTCATTAGCATTAATGAAAGTTAAATTCTTATGTACCTCTCTGCTTAATTTGTAAACACAGATGGAAACAACAATTGTTTTTTTAGTCTATTTTTGACATTAGCTCAGAATGACCTAGGTTTCCAAAAGCCTAGAGAGATTATGATTAACAATTCAGGTATTGCATTTCCAGTTAAACAAGGTTTAACCAGGTTTAACCAAATTTTTAAGTCAGGTTGAACCACTCTTTTTTCAGTTAAGTTCAAGTCAGTTAGGACTTCTCTACATGGGAAAGCTGCACTGGCATAAGGTGTGAATCTAAACAAATATAGTTAAACTGGTTCAAACTCCTATGTGGACTCTTAATTCTGGACAAGTGTACCATGAAACCAGTGATATACTGAGATACATGGGTAATATTTTCTTTCTGTGGATGGAAAACCTAAACACAACTTCAACAACCACCACCCATCCATCAAACTCTCTCTAGAACACTCCCATACCAGCATCAACTTCCTGGACACCACAATCAACTTCAACAATGGTACCCTACAAATGACCATATACACGAAACCCCTCGATTACTACACTTTCTTCACAGATCCCGTAACCCGTCAAACAAAGCATGAAATCTGTTATCTACAGCCAGGCCATCAGATACCATAGAATATGCTCAGAAGAGAAGGTTAGGGATACACACCTTAACACACTTAACAGCACCTTCACACTCCACCAGAGAAGTCGATTAAATCATGGAATGGGTCACCCAAATGCCCTGAAGAAACCTGCTTCAACACAGAAAAAAACCACTCCACTGACCACATATGACTAGTTGTCACCTACCACCCCACATTGGTATCACATACTGGGTATCATTACACATTTACAGCCCATACTTGATGGAGACCACATCCTGAAAAATCTTTCCTGAACCCCCTCTTCTGGCCTTCAAACAACCCCCCAGCCTTACCAGCAAGCTCCTCACAGACCCGAAGGATACACCAAATCAAAGTGGTAGAGATCCAGCCAGAACAACAGATGCAAAGCCTGAAGACATATCTCCACGGTTACAATTATCAATCCTCCCCTCACCTTTACACCTTTAAAGATCCATGCCTATCCCATCATGTGGTGTACCGCATCCAGTGCCTAACAGCCACTGCTCCAAGAAGTAAAGCTGGGATACACACCTTAACAGGTAGAGTTTTGCAGCAGTGATGCTCACATCTGGGTAACGAGACAATCACTATGCTCCTGAATGAACTCACAGAAAAACGATAAGACAAAAACACCATATCACCTGTGAGTGAACACTTCTTACAAAATGGTCACCCCATATGTGACCTATCAGTTCTCATCCACAAAGGAATGCTACACAACACCTTCAGAAGACACGCCTGGGAACATAAATTCATAACTTTGCTAGACATTAAAGATCATGGACTCAGTAAAGACACTGGATTTATGGCTCATGACACTGAGTACCTTCCCAGACCTGAAGAACGGCTCTGTGTTAAGCTCAAAAGCTTGTCTCTTGCACCAACAAAAGTTGGTCCAATAAAAGATATTACCTCACCCACCTTGTCTCTCTTTTAATTCAGTACAAAGTGGCTTATTGTAGTTTAGGTAAGGCCTGGTCTACACTTTACATTTATATAACTATGTTGACTAAGTCTGTGGAAAAGAATCCCCCTCCTCCCACCCACAGACATAGCTGTATGGAGCAAAGGCTGAGACTACAGTGTAGTCATACCATTACTGACCGATGCAAAACCAGTGCAAATCTGAGTGCAGCCAAGGACTCAGTTAACTGACCTGATTTCGCAGTGACCTCCATTGACATCAAGTGGAGTGAAGTGTAAATAAATTCAATATTGGGCTCAATGGCTCTGAGACTCTGGAGGTCAGCTCCTCAGCTGATATAAATCAATGTAGCCCCATGGCAGTCAATGGGACTCTGCCAAGTTACACCAATTGAAGACCAGAGCCAAGGTATTGATTAGGTCCGTGTTTCCCAACCTTTTCCAGTCTAAACCACACTTACTTCAGTGAAAAATTGTGCAGCTCTCTCCCTAACGTTATTAAAACAAAAAGTACTTTTAATGGGAAACTTGAGCTTGCTTTGGGTGCGTAGTGATTTAATCCTGGCAGGAAATGCTGGCAATGCAACTCGGAGCTCTTGCTCCACTCATCTCAGATGTTTTCTGTTTGTTTTTGATGTAAGTCAGGCTTGAAAACTTAACTCACCCAGGTACGTTGCTGAAAATGGCAAGAAAATGGAGATAGCATGGTCTGAGATTACCGGGTATTCATCTGCCACCTTCAACCAGAACGAGTCCAAAGGCATGTCACCAAACTAATTTTAAAAATGCCATCCTCCCTTAATGCAGCAAGTTGCTCTTGAGCCATTACTGTAAGATTCTTAGCACTTTCCATTGCAGAGGAACTCCAAGGATCTTGGATCCAGTTGAAATCTTCTATATGGGTTGAAGGAAAATTAGCTGAATTTTTCTTCCAGACTTTCCAAGTGCTCAAGAAATGACATAACCAAAATGCTGCCAGTAGGATCTGCCCCAGTTTGCCAGGGGGAACATTTCTATTGTGCCTTTTGCTACTTTTTCATGCCAGAGGGCTAACTTAGATCTAAACCCATGCAGCTTGTCCTTGCTGGAGAGAAGATTCTCCTTTCTACCTGGCATTTGCCTGTTCAGTGCATTGAGGTGGTGGAATATACCAGCCAGCGAGGCAAGTTTTGCACATCATGCTAGATCAGCAATCCAAAGTTAAAAACTTTTTAACTCATCTCTCTGTTCATACAAACGTGAGAGAGCTTTTCCCCAGGAAAGCCTGCATATTTCTGCGTGCAGAAGTAAACTCTGGTGTTCTGTTCCCATTTCCTCACGGAACAGTGAGAAAAGGCGACATTTTAAGGACTGTGATCTTATTAAGTTTGCCATCTCTACTGCTTCATCGAACACTAAAGGAAGTTCTTCTGCCAGTGTTTTGGCCACAAGATCTTCACAATGCAGAAAACAGTGGGTCACAAGCAAATCTGGGTTTTACCCCTTCATTTTGCCAGTCGTGGAGACAGCCATTTAATGTGCAAACATTAAGACAATTTTTCCAGTGCAGTTCTCCCTCCTCAAGGTAGGCTGTCACCCTGAAGATTTCTGCTGCAGTCATGTAACCTGGCAGTTGTTTGTAAAATAAAAATGTTTTTTATGTTACCTCTGTCAACGAACCTGACGTTAGCCAAGAATTGAGCATGTCCACTGATATGTGTTGATTTATAAAGCTGCACTGCAATTTTTCCTCTTGATTTGATTTTTTTTTCTTGGAACACAGTCTCAAAGTCAGCTGACGTCATCAATTTGGTGACTTTTTGTGTGATCTGAAAGGAGAACTTTTGTGGTTTCATTGACTGCATTTGCACCTAACATTACCTTCACGATTTCTTTACATGCTGGTAAAATTAATGTCTCTGCAATTATATGCAGCTTTTTTCCTTCGCTACAAGTGCAGTGACCAAGTAGCTTGCTTCCAGGACTTTATCAGAAACAGTTACACAGTCTTTCATAATTTGAACTTATTTTTCATTCTGATCCTTCAAACACATGTAAAAATATTTGTCCTTGTTGGCAGTGGATGGATGTTTGCTTGTAAGGTGTCGTTTTAACTCACTTGGCACCATTGCATGGTGTGAGAATTTCTTCTTACACACAAGACACAGTGGAAGATGGCAAGATGGTTCACATGTAAATGAAAATCCAAACTGCAAATAACTAACAGTGGCATCGGCTCACCACTTTGACTTTCCTGTGTTCATGTTCTGCTTCATCACTGAAAGTAGATATGGAGGTGCCAGAATCTCTTTTCTTCACATATTTGTCCATTTTCGAGTCTTCAGTTAAAAATTCACCACTATAACTTAATGGCTGGTAAGAGAACACGGCTACCACATGATACCATACTAACGCCAAGATCATCTGAGTATAGCGTGATGTAACATCTGTCTCACATGTACACCTGAAGAACAACAAAATGCAATTTGCTTCTGACACTAATTAAAATATGTGAGAATTTTTTTCCCTCACAAGTGCCTTTTTCCATGGCATACCTGTTCACGCCTAACAGCATGCTAGTTGGAAAACATGGGGCTAGGTAACCATTGGCTCACCATGCTAGCTTCCCACAGCTAAGATACAATATTTTTCTACATTTTCTTAGCTGCTGTACCACATTTTTTTGTGAACAGCCCTGTATTGCCTCAAGGAATGATCTCCCTTTCTTAGCTATTCATTTATGTCCTCATTAGAGATTTTGAAACCCTACAGAGCCATGTTGTAACCTTTGAAAGGCTTCTCCATTATCTGCATAACCATTTCCTGACTTGCTTTAATCACCTTGCCCTGCAGGTCTATGACTGCTCCCCATTATCATTTATTTTGCTATTATCTCTTTCACCTCAGTCCAAACCACATCTACTGCACATGCCATTTATTTTCCCTTCAGTCACAAGTGCCTTCCAATGCCTGTTTCCTTACTTCTCCCTCCTCTCAGAACTAGCCTTTCAGCAAGTCTCTTCATGCTGCTTTCCTTCAGTTTCCCAACTCCATTCATATGCCTGATTCAGCAAAACCTCATGGCACTTAATTACATCACAGTTCAGCTTAAACACATGGGCAGAAAGTTCTGCATAGGTTAAGGAAGGCAATTAGGCTTGAGGGAAACACAGTGCATCTTGGAGCATGGGGGAGAGTGGCTTCTGCTGCTCCTTATTACGGTGAGTGCTCTGATCCATTTGGGGTCAGTCCCCTTGGCCAGTGTGGAGGGCAGCTGGGATGACTTGCCCACTTAGCGCCATTGTTAGCGACAGCCTTGCACTCATGGGACCATCAGAGCAGTATTTACACAGGGCTATAGGGGAATGATAGGCTCCTCACATTCGGTCATATGGTTTTGTACTGCCACCTCTCACCATAGCATCTGGGCACCTGCCAGTTTAATAAGATTGCTATTTCCAAAGTCCCTACCAGACTTTATGGAGTCTCTGGCTCTTCTCCCATTGCTGCAGTCTCATCCTGAATCTCTAACTATCATATGCTGTGTGCAGAAAGGGGCTTTGCCACTGCCAGCACCAACCCCACTCGCCCCCACAGATCCTGGTGTTGCACGTCTTTAACGGCTCCCCACCCCACGCTGAACTCTGCATTTGGCAGAGCACTGCTGTATGTCTCCTTGAATAAAACTGCAGCTTTAAGAGGCTGTGTGTCCTAGTGATATAGCTTGTTGGGTGACCTTGGGTAAGTCACTTCTCCTCTGTGTGCCTCCCTTCCCCCTCTGTAAAACAGGGCTGATGAGACTGACCTTCTTTGCAAAGCACTTGGAGGTCTATGGATGAACAGTGCTACAGAAGAGCTAAGTTTTGTTATTTGTTTTGGCAGGCCATGGGAGGTCACAGAAGGCAGCTGTGAGATGGGCCCTTTCAATCCGTTAGGGTGAGGCAGCCCAGCTCCCCGAGGGTGTCAGAAATGCAGT
This sequence comes from Emydura macquarii macquarii, assembly GCF_026122565.2. Classification (NCBI taxonomy): domain Eukaryota; kingdom Metazoa; phylum Chordata; order Testudines; family Chelidae; genus Emydura; species Emydura macquarii. The sequence continues at coordinate 23,054,655 of NW_027131588.1, read as the reverse complement.
ACATAGCTCTGAGATCACACAATGTGCCGTTAGGCTGGGGACTGAAGAGAGAGCCTGAGGCACGCCCATCCGTGGTACAACATCACTGACTGTGGAGGAGTTGTACCAGGGATGAATGCAGCCCTTGCTTTTCGACATGCTGCACTTCACCGCAACCTTTCTGTGTGTTGGCAACTTTTGCTCCAGTCATTGTTCCCACTGGCACCTTCGGGGTTTGGTTTCCCAGCTGGGGTGTTTATTGCCTTCTGCTCCACACAAAATAACATGGAAACAAAGCAGGAATTCTCCACTTTAAGGGTTTGGAAGAGTCCGTGAAACCTGAGCAAAGCCCTTTTGTCACCGGACCTTAATCCGAGTGGTTTTCATTGTGCTCGCTGGTTAAGAAAGGGCTGTAGAGCCGCACTGTTAGCAAACACTGCGGGCAGTGCATGGCTGCTGAGAGAGGACTGGGAATGGCACAGCCTGTGCGGCTCAGAGGCCTTGGCAATTATGCTGGTTGTGTTTCACAAAAGGAAAGGTTACTGCACTGACAGGGGTGGGAACAGACGGTTTATTAAAAATCTAATGGCATAAAGGAAAAGACCCTTCTCCCCAGCAGCGCAGGAATCACAGGGATTTCTCTGCCTTCGTCCTGCGTTGGACACCATCTGCCATGGGAGGAATGTGACACCAGAGGGACAGCTACGCCTCTCCCCCATCTCCTCTTGTTACTTGAGTTTCTCCCTTGGGTCCAGATCGCTCATGACCCCTTCTCAGCTGTGCTGGGCTGCCCAGGGAGCAGGGCCCTCCATCCATCCCCTCCTCAGAGGAGGAGTCTGGCCATGGGGGGGAGCAGGGGTGGTTCACCTGACTCTGCCCACTGCAGGCAGGTGGGTGGAGACAGGGTGGGAATGGGTGAAGCGTGGCTCTGCCCCACCCCTCCTACTCACTAGGCAGAGTGTGCTGCTCTTTGCTATGAAAGTGTCAGTGGCCAGGATGTGGGCGGCCAGGTCCAATGGTTAGAGCCAAGGGTCAGCAGCTGGAACCCAGGCTCGGGACTGAGTTACCTGGAGAGAGGCAAGGCAGGAGCAGGGCTGGGAACATGCAATTGCAGGAGCTATCATAGCTGTGGACAAAGGCTTTGAGCAGCTGCTGAACAACTGCTGCTGCTGGGCTTACGGGTCGGCCTTCTGACTCCTCCAGCCAATCTGGCGATGTAGCCAGTCAGGCAGCCTACAACCGCCCAGATTCTCCAGAGACTGGCTCTGCTGAAGACTAATTCCTGATGGAGCTTGTATCGAATCACTACATTAAAAGGTTACACAAGCTCTAGTCCAACAGAAACCAGAACTGGCTCTTTGCTGTAGCCAGCAGCTCTCCTTGGAGCCCCAGGTCCTGCGTTCCAGTAGAGGAGCTCCCCGCTCTGGCCTCACCCCCACAGCAGGACACCACTGCTGCTCCACACACACAGCAGCTGCTAGGCGCACACAGGGAGGAGGAAGCTGCTCTCCCAGAGCAAAGGGGCTACCAGGGAAGGACTTGTGACTCTGAGTCACCATGTGTTCCCAGGGCTCTCTTAGGGGAGAGCAGCTACGCACGGCCTGGCTCCAGGCAGACTGCGTAGTGGCTGTTGCACTTACCATAACCAGACAACCCATCCAGAGCCAGCTGCTAACGGGAGTCACAGTTTCTCAAGGCCCCACATCACCAACAAATCAAAATGTGACTGTTACGTTTTCCACTCATGCCTCCCTGCAGTGCAGTAAAGAATACAAATCGCATGAGATTGGTGGAGATCCCTCTGGATCATAATCCACCATAACCGCTCTCTCCACAAAGAGCTTCTTGCCCTCTGGAGCTCTGGGTGAATAGCTGACGCAGCTCCAGTTCGCAGTGTAAAGGAGAGCAGCGTCTGCCCCTCAGTTGCAGTTTTTCCAACAGATGGGAGCAGAGAGCTCCTCACCCTCTGGAGTGCTGGTTTGCAAACTGGGGTGAGGTGGGGGCAGCGACATGACGAGGTTACCCGGAGGGCACGAGGACCTAAGTGTCCTCTGACTAGCTGAGTCTTCTGCTCTAGTTCCTGCCACTGGTGCCAGGCTGGAAGGAGGAGGAGGAAGGAAGGATGAGACATGAGGGGGCATGGCTCTGCCTGCACAGGAGGTGGGGCCCTATCCTAGCTCACTCCCCTCTCCAGAGGCTAATGCACATGCGTGTGGGTGATCCTGCCAGGGCGAGGAGTCTGTGGCCTGCGAGTCATTCTGGGAGGTCCCGGGGCATGGGCATGAGAAGAGGGGCACAGCCTGGCTGTCTGTCTCCTGCTGGGACAAGGTGGGTGTGGCCATACGTTTTACTGGACCATCTCCTGCTGGTGAAAGAGACAAGCTTTCGAGCATACCCAGAGCTCTTCTTCAGGTCTCTGGTGTATCCTGCTGGGGCTGCTTGCCCGGAGCGTGTCCTGGGAAGGGGATACTCGTGGGCTAGGGAGCAGTGGCATGCACCAGCCGGGACCACAGGCACTTGTAGAAGTACAGTTTCTCAGAAAGAGGGGGGTGCACCTGGGACATAAATCTCCGAAAGAGGGCACAGCAAAAAAAAGGTTGGGAACCTCTGCTCTAGAGCCTCTGGTCAGAGGCTTACGTAGGGAATACTGACAAAGGTTGGGAGAGGAAATAGAGTCCCAGGGAGGTGAAGTGACTTGCCCAAAGTCAACAGCAGGTCAATGGCAAAAAACAAGACTAGAACCCAGGTCTCCGGGCTCCCGTTCCAGTGCCCGATCTACTACATCAAGCTACATAACACAGTTTCCTCAGTCAATGACACTCTGCTGAGCACTGCAGGCCATTATCTCTTGCATACAGCATCCTCTCAACCGAGCCTCTAGCTGTGGCAGCCTGAACAAATCTCTCTGTCAAAGGTGTCAGAAGACTTCAGCTAAACAAAGCCTCTCGATGGATGCAGACAATGTACCGTCCTGTGCACTGCAGAAGCTGAGGCTTCTGTTTCCTCTCTGATAACACTGCCAGCAGCACACAGTATGTGCAAGTCTTAGGTTTCAAAATTCACCTTCCAGGGTAAGCAGCTTACAGTGTGCACCAGTTCCCAGAGGCAGAAGCTTGCCAACATTTTCCTTTTGAGTTTCAGTCACCTGGCTGTGTTTATCCCACACACACCCCCCCAAGCCAACAAACGAAAGTTAAAGCTAGTTTTGTCCCACTACTAATACTGTGTCTCCATCAGCCGAGGGGACGTTCCACTCTTGTGTGCTAACCATGAATATCACCCTAGAAAAAGTGTTCCCGATACAAATACAGCTCTCCTTGATGCTCTTGAAAACCTATTGGCTTCACTAAAGTTGGATCAGTGCAACAGGGAGTGAAAGTCAGTCTTGGAATAATTACCTTTCAGTCAAGGAGATGCCTCCCTCACAGTAGTCATCTTTAAACCTCGGCCTTTTCCGTGAAATCCATTTTCTGAGCAGGTGCAGCCAGTGTTGCTGACAGGATAAGGAAAAGAAAGCTGCTTATGAAAGTGGTGCGGAGGGCTTTGAATGACCTCCCACATGGGAAGGCAAGGAGTCATTCTACAGTCCATTTTGCATTAAAAAGGGCTCAGCGCGGAGCAGCAAATAGCTCCTGGTTTATCTTTGCTTTAATGGTGAGTGAAAGTTCCCATTAGCCTGACCAGGGTAAAAATGTATTGATAGCTGTTCCTGGGTGAGGGGAAGAGGAGGGAGGCATCAGCTGGATGGCAGATTCACGGAGCCCTAAACAAACATCCATCCTAGATCTGTTATCAGAGCAAACAACTGCCTTGTCATGCTCTTGCACTAGGGAAGGGGTTTACACTTAGCCAGAAAGCCATTCACTAATCAAAAGATTGGACTATGTAAAAGATCATCAGGCCAGCTTCTGGCTCATGCGAAGGCCCCTCCAGCAGTGCTAGGGGGCCTTAAAGGCTGTTGAAGGGTCCCCTTGTGCAGTTAAAAGCTGTCACAAGTTAGAGCTGTCCTAAGGCTGCTCTAAATTACACATTGGGCCAATTGCAGGACGACAAAGGTCACTTTCTCAGAAATCAGTGTGGCGCTCACCCCAGAGCTGCCTACATGAGAGCTTCCCTGCTCCGTCACAGCCATCATGATCTTGGAGTTCACCACCCCTGATTGTGACCAGTCAGTGGCTGACCGGTTTGGTGTTGGCAGATCAGCCCTTGGAGCTGTTGTTACAGACCAGGGGTCCCTAAACTATGGCTTGTGGTCCACATCCGATCCACCGACACATTTTGACCAGCCTGCTGAGTCCACTCCCCCCAGCCCCTCTCCCAGGTGATGCGGGCCCAGTGCCCTGGCCAGGAACCATGCCTGGCCCCAAGCAGCACCGCACAGCAGCTGCTGCTCCCTTCCAGCCCTGCCCCTTCCCTCCTCCCATGTGACGTGGGCCCATGCTCTGGCCAGGCGCCACTCCCAGCCCCAAGAAGCGCCGTGTGGCAACTGTTCTCCCCTCCCAGCCCCCCACGTGACGAGGGCCCAGCGCCCTGGCCAGGAGGAGCTGCTCCGGCCCACCAGAAGAGCAAGACTGAGTGATGTGGCCCTGGCAGCTGAAAGCGTGGGGACCCCTGTTGCGGAGGAATGCGCTGCTCTGAAAAGAGTGCTGGTGCCTGCACCGTAAAGCTTGGCAATGCACAGCAAGTTACTGATGCAGTTGCTCTGTTGCAGCCTGACCGAGGCCTTGCCTCCAAACAGAAATAGCGGTAGTCTGACTTAAACTGGTGCAACCCCTGTGTAGACACTCATTTCAGGATCAGAGCAGCGTATCTGGGCTTAGCTTAAACCTGTCCTTAATGGACTTAAGCTAAATTGATATGTCAGATTTATACTGATTATATCCATGCGGTCTCTTGCACTGGTTAACTAAATGGATTTAAAATCACACCTGTGGCGAAACCAGCGCAGTTCTGCATGTAGACAAGCTTTCAGTCAAATCTTCCATTGAACTGGAGCTTCACAGGAGTAAGGAAAGGAGAATTGAGCCCAACTAAAGCCAGGTCTACACTACAGTGTTTTGTTGGCATAGCTGCCCGTCTGGGGTGTGAACCTTGACCGACATAGCTATGCTGGCACAAGCATCCATGGAGGTGCAGCTATATTGGTGAATGGACTCCACATAAGTGGGGACGTGCTTTAACCATGCCAACAAAAGATCCCCTGATGCTGGCTCTGCGGGTGTAGCTGGACTGGCTACACCTGTCTAGTGCAGACCAACCCTTAGTCCTGTGGTTTCATAAATGCTACGTTTCCAGTCTGTGGGGGTAGGGGATGCTATTGCCACAGCTGTTGGTGGATTAAAACTTTAGAATGTCCTGCTGCCATTTTACAATGTACATTTGAGCCTCTTGTACATTTTAAACACGGGGTCACGGGAGCTGTATGGGGAAGGGAGAGGAGCTAGTTAAATATATATCTTATTGGGTTTATCATGCAAGTACAAATGCATTTTCAATAACGCAAGCTCATTAAAGTTTTTAATTAAATCTTAAAAGCTTTTAATTAAAAATGTAAATTATGGCCAACTATTTTAATTTAAATTGTCTCTGCGTGTCTCTCTGTGAATTTTCTTCTGGCATATTCTTATTGACTTGGACGATAGCAAAGCACTCTAACTGATAGCCCCCACCTCTTCATTTGTACCATCACCAGTTCTTTATTTAACACAAGCAATGGCACCTTCCTGACAGGACACGTGCAGTAAGACCCTTTCCCATCCCTTCAGAAAGTGACGGATAATGCAGAATGATTTGGAAGTTTCCTTATTTACTGAAGCGAATATATTATTTATTATACATGACTGACCCACTCCATGCATCATACCCTTCACAAAACACATTGAAACTGCATAGTGGGTTTCCTACAGCTAATATACTGCAATAGTTAACTACCTCTTGAAATAAATTCTTCCCTCACTCTAAGAAATATAGCATTTATGCAACCAACTATTTCTAATACTGGATTACATTTGCTACATTGTTCCTAAATGAAATATGTTTTCCATCAAACTGGTTATTGTATACCAGTGCTACATTGAACATCTACCCCTCCATGTCACATCAGCCCCACACAGCGCAAATAACAATTCAGTATTGTTCCTGAACTTCTCATTGAAGGGTTTGGTGAAAAGAATCAATGTGAGCCATGTGACTTTTTGTCAGACTTGAAAAGAATTTCAGGACATCACCATAAGTGGCATAGACCATCCACCTTTTGGAACGCAACAGTTGGTACCACCTGTACCTCCTATGCAGAATGACCAAATGTCCCAACTTTATAGGGTTTTGTCTTATTTAGGTGCCTATTACCCCCGTCCTGATTTTTCACACTTACTATCTGATCACCCTACTTCTGTCTTCAGGCTCTACCATCTTCATCTCTTCTGCTTCATTTCCATGCTTGCATAGGGTGAAATCCTGTCCCCATTCAAGCCAGGGGGAGTTTTGTCAATGAGTTTAATGGGCCAAAACTTCACCATAAATTCTAAAGCCAGAAAGGAAGATTTTGATCACCTGCTTAACAAAAGCCGTAGACCTTCACCCAGTGATTCCTGCATCAGTCCCATAACTTCTGTTGTGCTAGAGCGTATACTTTAGGAGGACATGTTGTTTCCATATGTTTATTATGCACCTAGCGTCTATCTCGGTGACTGCACAACAGCTGAAGTTACATTCTTATCTAACCATAACATAGCATCACAACGCCAGCTATCTGTGGCCACTTCTTTAATTTTTAACTCTGTCATTTTCTATCAGTGCCAGGGTAACAAAAACCATGTTGGCCAACACTGGAGTAGGATCTGAAACATACAGCAAAGCCCAGGAAAATAAACTTGCTACATTAACTACTGAACCTAATAGATCAACGTCTGAAGCAGCTGCATCAACGGCTGTACGTGATGCATCGACGTACCTCCTGCAAGCTGGCTGAAGTCACAGTCAGGCAGCAATCAGACAAAAACCTGGTCTCACGTGTAATAGCTATTTGTTAAGTCTTCTGACAAGGCCTCAGACACAAGGACGCTCTGTGATCTCAAGCTGAATCCCATTAGAATAAAGAAGGCTATACTGGTGATAAGTCAAATATATCTATTGTTCACTGCGACACTCGTTCTGAAGAGTAATGAAAATCCACCATTACGCTGCATAATGGAATAGAAGTAACTTTAGAAAGGAAATCCAAGCATGGATGTGTGCAATATACTGGGCTAAAGCACAGCTTCCTTTGCTGCCGTTCTCTCTGCTGATCAGCTGGAAATCAGTCCGAACTGGAAAATATGCAGGACTCCTATTTACTAATGTATTAGCAGCTGTCATGTCCCCCGAGTCTGCTGTTGCCTCTGCTTGGCTTCTGATTCTAATAATTTATTACCCCAGCATCTCAAGGCTGTCTATCTTCTCCCTGCAATCAGCATCTCCTGTGCCCTTTGTAACCATTGCCCTCCTCTGTTGTTATAGGAATAAGAACCTGAACAGGCTTTGTGTTTCTAACAATATTGAGAAAATCAAGAACTTTATAATGGGTCAGAAGTGAGTTTTTTCAGAAGAAAAAAACAAATTTTAGAAAGATTCTTCTTTTTTCTTTATTTTTAAAGTTGAAGAATTTTCCATTTAAAGTATAGCCTTATAAATTCACCCATATTTCACCCAGTGCCATGAATGTTGTTGTTATAAGACCTTAGGATAAGGGGTGTGTTTGTGTGTGTAGCACATCAGAGAATAAAGCAACTGTGCACATTAAAAAGACAGAGTCTAGATAATATTACAATAAAACTTTGTAGAAAAATTACTGTGTTTAAGTTAGACACGTGTTCCTGGTGGCTTAACTTATCCAATTAGAAATGTGAGAATTATTGACTTCAGTGGGCTTTGGATTAAACTCCTTAAACTTCTTCAATGCTACATATTTTACTCAGCGTAAGATCCACACATTTTACAGCACTGATAACTAGATCTGTTTGGAATTATATTGTTTGCTACTAATCGTATAAGTATACGGTAATTACCCATGCATTCTCACGGTAATGCATTATGTGGTTATTGCTGTCTTTCAAAGTAGAGCATTTTGAGATCTGAAAAATGTAAGATACATGGTAAATAATCTTTGGTTTCCTTGGAAAGTAAATTGTAATTGTAAAGTAAATTGCAGGGATGAGCAATTACAATGCATGGTAGTTGCAGTTCAATTCAATAGTAGTGGCATGGTTATATGTACTCTGTGAATAAAGTGACGTCGCATTTTGCTCAGTTCCTAGCAAAGAGTCAAAGGCATTGTGCTGAGTTCCCGGGGCTGGTTATGATCGTGCCCAATAAAGAGTACTGCTAGACCCTCCACGGTCTCTTCTACTGTTGCAGGAGGAAATGCAACTTGAAGACCATTGTTTAGGGCCTTATCCAAACCCCACTGAACTCAATAGGAAGCTTTCAATTGAAGTCAATGGGCCATTAGTGTGGAGACTGGCCGGCTAGTAAATGGGGTGTCGTCACGCCAGTGTAAGAGACCAAGACTTTGTGATCTGCAATGGCTCCCCATGGCTTCCGGGTGGAGTCGAAAGTGCTGGGTTTGCCATGAAAGCCCTATGTGGCTTCACTGCTATGAAGGGTATTGTTTTCTGCCTCAGAGTAACTCCCCATGCTCGTGCACTATCCTGTGGTGAAAACGCAGCAAAGACCAGGCACTTTAGTTCTACCATACAGTCAAATGTCCGAGGTCAACCCTGCCTCCCTGCTTGGCCTTCACTAGAGTGAGTTTACTTATCAGTAAAACTAACATTCCTGGTCTTCACAGTGTTTCTGCTTGGGGATAGTTCATGTGCCCAGGTAAAAAATGCAGCTTATTTTGGCAGGGAAGACGAGGCCTCTTTGCCCCGCTGACTGGTGCTCAGGATGTAGGTTCATGTTATGCCAGGTGTGCCTGGAGCATGTGGAAAGCAGCACCTTATAGGAGTGGTTCTCAACCAGGGGCATGTGTAGCCATGGAGGTAAGCAGAGGTCTTCCAGGGGATACATCAACTCATCTAGATATTTGCCTAGTTTTACAACAGGCTACATAAAAAGCACTAGTGAAGTCCATAAAAACTGAAATTTTATACAGACAATGACTTATTTATACTGCTCTATATACTATACACTGAAAGGGAAGTACAATATTTATATTCCAATTGATTTATGTTATAATTATATGGTAAAAATGAGAAAGTAAGCATTTGTTCAGTAATAGTGTGCTGTGACACTTGTGTATTATGTCTGATTTTGTGAGCAAGTCGTTTTTAAGTGAGGTGAAACTTGGGGTACACAGGACAAATCAGACTCCTGAAAGGGGCACAGTAGTCTGGAAAGGTTGACAGCCACTGCCTTATCGTATCTCAATAAACAAATACAGATCTTTTTCTTACTCTTGGCTTCACCCTTAAACCCAAACAATGGAGCAAATTTCCCCAGTGTAAACTATGCAAAAGTGAGAGATAAATCAACAGCAGATAAAGCGGAGAACAAGACAGACTGTGGCTTGCAGAGTTGGGATGCAGGGACTAGCTAACAGCAACAACAATAAAGAGACTAGTAATTTCATATTGGGGAAGTGAGGCATGCCAGAAAAGATGTGGGTTTATATAATGTGGCCACCACTTATGACTGTCTCTGCCATTCCCTTGCCACATGGCTAGTGCCTTTTCTCTTCTCAGCTTGCAACATTACTGAGTGCTTCTTTTCGAAGGTGGCTCTGATGGGAATGTCATGACAGCATGATGCATTAGGGGGTGTATGTGTAAATGAGGTGGATATTTTAATATTGCAAAAATAATCTGAAGTCACCTTTCTCCAGCTCTACAAAATCGATGCATCAGACCTCAGGGCAGCTCTGTCCTTGCCTTCAGTAAAGAAGGGAGTGCTTCTCAATTCTTACTGTGCAACTGTAGAGCTCTTAGCATTTATGTTCCTCCCCAGATACGCTGATTTTTATTTTCTCAAAATGAGAGTGAGCCCATGTATTTTAATGGGTGTTTCAGCTGACCTTAAATATTTTCACTCTTCGAGGTTGAGTAAGTTGTAAAGCAAGTAAGATGGGCGGTTCCTGTATTATACACCTCAATTCTCCCAAAAGAAGAAAGGAGGTATTATTTGCAATCATCTTAAAAGCCTTAACAAAAGAGTGGCTGTGTTTGGAGTTAGCTCAGAGCCATTAGATAGCGAGCACATGATCAATTTCCTCAAGGAATCAATGTGTCAAATTTGTGAGCTTGTAGATGTGTTTTTCTCATCAGCAGAAACACAGCTAAATACTTGTACTTTGTAAAGTCTATTGATAATGCAGCTAGAACCACCCTCCCCCACCTAATTTCTCAAATAACTAATGCCAAGTTTATTTAAGTTTATTTCTTAATTAAAATGGTGCTTATAAAAATCTCAAACACTTTGTTTGGTGACTCATCCTCCAAATCATAGCCCTTAGAATCCACAATCCCCTTCTCCCCCCAATTCAGGTGTGAGCGTTAACAGTATATATCTTTGGAGAACCTGAGCAAGCCCAGAGAGGTTTGCCAGTCCTGAGAACTCTAAACAGGAAAAGCACTCAGGTAAAAAATAATTTGGTTCTTTATACATCATAATCCCCCCTCCCCTCAATGGGCACAAGCCCAATTTTTTCCCTTTATGGGTCACTTTTAATACAGTAAAATATGACATCACTTAGGATTCTTGAAAACGGTACTCTCTTGTGCCCCAGCACATTCTGTAAGTGGGATTCCATGCACCTTAGTCCAATACATTGTCCTTACTGACATTTATTAATTTAAGAGCCGGCGATGGAGTCCAGAATCCCCTAGCCTAGACCATGCTGCCATCTAATGGGTACCTCCCTATCCGTTAGCCCATACCCACGACAATGGGACTGCTTCCCTGAGTACAGAATGGTCAAGTGAATGAGGCTTGCGGGATGGGCCCTGAACTGGGAATGAGGCAGGTGGGCTAAGGGAGATGTACTAAGATGACTCTGAGGCCAGGTCATATTGCCACAATTCCGATAATTCTCAGAGTGAAACTGGATACACAAGTCTTACACTTCCTGACACGATGAACTGACCCCCCCGGTTACCCCTGAAGTCACAGCTGCACTATTGCTGACCCCATCCGTTCAAAATTCATGAGTCATCCCCCGTCAAATAATGAGATTATCTTAAAGATCATAAGGTTTTAAAAGAACAATAAACATTGGTGCTTTTGCTTTGCCTTCCAGTTTCTGAGCTTGGAGGGTGCATCCAGGTCACATTTTCAATCTTTTCTCTGCAACCACGATGATTAGAAACTTCCTTTTTGTTTTAAATAGAAGCGGAGAGTCTCACCTAATCCCATGACTCCAGCAGCTGGGACTTTAACAAAACACCAAATATTCCAAGAGTCACAATGAAATCATGCGAATTGGCAACACTGTGATTGAGTCCCTCTGTATTGTGGCCCACGTTGTAGAACATGCATTCTGCAGGATCATGCGCGCTCATCTATTGGCACTGCCCTGGGGGGAGGGGAGGTAAGGGCTGAGTTAGCTGCTGCTGTGGCTCCTTATCTATTGCTCCAGCAGCATACAGGAGCTGTAAAGGTGCAGCAAATGGCTATGGGAGAATTCTCCTGGCGCAGAAGCCATGCAGGGCTGATGTAAGTGGCCATACACAAAACCCACTGCCCCCAGCAGCCCTGGTGGTAGGGGTCATATTGAAGGCAGGGCTTGGAGGGGGCACACCTACAGCATTGAGCATTGTGGGGGATTTTGTGAGGCTCCATGGGAAGTTGCATCTGCAGGTGTGCTCTAATTTACTGCATGGGCCATTCAGGCCCTCACAGCTCCCCAGAATCCACTGGGGCCTGGGACCTGACAGGCTCATGTTCCTGACTAGCTCATGCGATTTCATCCAGAGGTGTAAGTTTGTTGAGTGAGGCCTTTGACCCATGCAGCTCAACACATTCAGCACGGCTGCAGAGTCTCCACAGCTCCGAGACAGACGCAGCTCCTTGTACGGCATCTCCTCCCCGTGCGTGTGCAGTGGACTCTGATTGTGTCACCTTTATTAGGTCACAGTAGCACCTACCGAACCCAGCCAAGAGCAGGACCCCACAATGCTAGATGCTGTGACAACACAGGCAGAGGGCAGGAGGGGAAACAAAGGCAGTGAGATGTGAAGCAAGTTGGCTCGGGTCACGCAGCAGGGCAGAGCTGGGAAGAGAGGGCAGGTCTCCTGTTGCACAGTCTACTGCCCTATTCACTGGACCACACTGACTCTTTAGACCCATTATTCTTATTGCTGTAGCATCAAAAGCCCTAGTTGTGGACCGGCCCTCTGCTGTGCTAGCACTGTATGGCCGCAGGACGAAGAGCTGGTATAAGTATAATTTAAGTGTAAGACAGGAGCCAACAGATGGATATGGATACAGATAGATGGGGGAGCACACAGAAACACAGAGAGAGAATTTAAGGAGAAAACGCCCTTTTAAAGTATATTTTGTGCCAATCCAGTTGCATCACACACTGTAAGGGCTACAGATCTTCCTGCTACAAATGAACCATTGTAAGACATCAGAGGATTCCCGTAGTGGGTGAAATGCCATCTCTAATGCATTAGGTTTGCATTCTAATTGATCTGCTCTCTCCAGCTTAGGCTTTTGTTTTTCCCATTTTGCACTTTGGTTTGCTTGCAGGGACTGCCTTCCCCATCAGCTGCAGACAGACTCCTAGAGATTCAGTCTCATTTGCATTATTGCCACCTCGGGCTCCTACAGCAATCTAGCATTTAGGGGAGAAATCCTGCTGCATTGTTTGTGGGTTTGCTGGGACGAAGAGACAGTCAGGATTCCTCCCTACTCACGCACCCAGGAAGTAGCAGGGCTAGAGCCCCAGCTAGCATTGAGATTAGCACAAGGAGATGGGCTCAGTTACCAAGTGGATATATGTTATTTGAATGGCTTTTGCAGGCTTCTTTGAGCTGTTTCAGCTTGCAATGAACTCTTTCGCCCTCTTTTAACCAAGTCATGCTCCTTTTCTCATGGCTGAGAGATCAGTCATCGGAAAGAAAGAACCCTTTTGAGGGTGCATTCCATAGCATCAGTCCATAAAGGCCAGCACTAACTGTAGGAGGTTGGTGAAGTATTTGTAAACAATGTATATCTATCAGATCCAGGTATTTCCTGCTTGGCCCCATTGGCCTCTATCTGTGCTGAAAGGAAGCCACTGAGCAGAGGCATGTAGTTCAAGCGCGCGGTTGCGTCTTCTCTTTTCTCCCGATGTCCACCTTCAGCAAGATCAGGACGTTCTCCCAGGGGCTTTTTAAAGTCTTCCCCTTCTGCAGTCCTCTTTGGCCCCATCTGCCCTAATTGAAACGGGCATCAGTGGAATAACGCCGCCGAAGTAGACAGAGTCACACTACAGTAGATTCTGGTTTTCAGCGACACCCGATAAGAGCAACCCGTCGCTTACGAGCAACATTCCCCCTGGGAACACTTTCCCTACCATGAATTGTCCACTCAGTAGCAGCAACACAGCTGCCGCATAACAGCAACATCTATGACGCTGTGATGTCACATCCGGGGTGAAGATGGGGGGAGGCATGGAGGGGTGCTGTCCCCCAAACTGCATCTTTCCCTTCCCCCTCCCGACCCTGGCCCTTCAGCCCAGCTCCAGGCACCCAACCCGGGCCACATGCCTGGCCTGATACAGCCTGCGAGCAGAGCATGTGTAGGGGCAGTCTGGGGGGAACAGTCTGGAAGAGGGATTTTTGGGGGGGGGGAGGGTAAGTGGGTGTGCAAAGCTGGGGTCAGGGGAGCAGCAGAGGCACAGGTGGAAGGTTTCCTCCTCCCTTCCTCAGCATCTGGTTTGCAGGTGGGGGGGGAGGGGTAGTTGTTTTGCAGTGGGGAATGTCAGGGACCCCCTCATGCACTGAGCTGTCCCCTCCATCTTGGTTGCCAGTGATGGGGTGTGGGTGCTGTTTTGCAGTGTGGGGGGGGGGGGGGGTCAGGGGACACCCCCCCCCCTTCCCCAGGGGACTGACCTGTCCACTTCCCCCCTCCCGTCTCTGCTGTCCATGCTAGGAGCCCCCCCACCCGTGATTGCAGGATGTGCACGGTGCCCTCCCCAGCCTGCCCTCGCTCAGCACGGCGGAGCATGACGCTCCCAGCAGGAGCATCCTCAATCTGTTCTCAGCAGCTGGGATCACTCAGCCATTTTGCCAAATGGGGGCTCCCTTGCCAAGTCCAGGGTTCCCCTTCTCCATTCCCCCCAAACTTCAGGGCCCCACACTCCCCAACTCCCCCGCACAATGTGGCTGTCCCACCCCCTTCTGAAACACCCTTAACTCTTCACACGCCTTAGCTCAGCTGACACTTCCCATAACAGCAACAGCCGTTTAGGTGCAAGGTCGCAAAAGGGCACCACTCTGTTGCTGCTAACGAGCATCTACTGTACCAGGACAAATGAGATCAGAAACTTGCCCAAGATGGTGCTCGTTTACCCCTGCTGGGGACCTGACCCTAGGTTTCAAAAGAAAAACCTGCTGAAATCAACACTGTAGAAGAGTAAGCCTACATCCCTGCTTCAACCAAGAAGCCGCTTTAGTATTTCTTTCCTTTCTTCCTCCTGAGACACCACTGGAAAGACTTTTCTTTAAACTGGCCCCTTTTGTTAGGCTGAGTGCTGCTGCTCTTGACGCCATGGTAAAGAAAACAAAGGAAACTGAGTAAGATAAGCAGGGCTGACATATTTAACCTTTTAGTCAACAAGAACATTCGTTGGTTTCACACTGTGTGTAAAACTTTTCATACAGCTTGTGTAAATTGTCCTCTGAAAGCTACTTTTTTTATAGCTCTGTTTGTTATAGAAGAACTGAACCTGGTTAAAAAAAAAAGAAAAAGACATTTCATTCTTCCCCCCGCCCCCCAGGTGCAAACATTTTGTATTGTTAAAGTGCATTAGAAAGTCTGGTTATTTTCTGACCTGTCATTGCAAGCGATAAATTATTGAATGGGGTAAAATGTTAATTACAAATGAGATCATCTTGAAAATACCATACAAAGTTATGCATACTAATGAACAGAAGGGACCATTAGATTACCAAGTTCGAACTCCTGTATAACACAGGCCAGGGAATTGCATCTAGTTACTCCTGTATTGAACCCAATAACTTGTGTTTGACTCAAGTGTGTACTGGAGCAGGAAAGGGACCCGAACTTGTCTTACTGAACCCTATTAATGTCCAGAAGATGCATCATACATAGCAGCACAGTGCAGAGAAAAAGCTGAACAGGGAGATATCATCATTCCAACAGAGAAATATTAACCAGGAAAAGGCAGCAAAAACTGAATGAAAAATAGTAAAATAAGGCCCTGATTCTGAATGACCCTATCAGAGTGTGTGTGTGTGTGTGTGTGTGTGTGTGTGTTGGAGGGGAAGGGGAAGGAGAGACACCAAGATTAAAGTAGCTGACAAACAGTAAAGATATATCTCCATGGGGACACTGGAAATTTAAACCAAATTAACTAAAGGTGTGAATTTAAAGTGCATTAGTTAAAGTGCATTAAACCCCTGTGTGGACACTCTTGTTCAGAAGTAAAACGGCTTTATCCCCCTGTTAGTTTCGGAATAGTCTACACTGAAAACGTACCGCAGCACAGCGATATCGGCACAGCTGTGCCGCTGTAAGAGCACTTGTGTAGCCGCGCTATGTTGATGGGAGAGATCTTTCCCAATGATGTAATAAAACCACCTAAATGAGTGGCAGTAGCTGTGTCGGGGGGGATAGCATCTCCCACTGACATAGCACTGTCCACACAAGCACTTATGCTGGCAAACCTTGTCACTTGAGGTATGTTTTTTCACACCCCTGAACAACAAAAGTTTTGCCTGCGTAAGTGCTAGTGCAGATAAGGCCTTAATTCTGAAGGAACTCAAATGTGAAATTGCAGTACTAACTGTGGTATGTAACCTATCATTTAAATTAGCTTCTGTACTGAATGACTGGAGGATAGCTAATGTGACGGCAATTTTTAAAAAAAGGCTCCAGAGGCGATCACGGCAATTACAGGCCAGTAAGCCTAACTTCAGTACCAAGCAAATTGGTTAAACTATAGTAAAGAACAGAATTATCAGACACATAAATTAATATTATTTGTTGGGGAAGAGTCAACATGACTTTTGTAAAGGGAAATCATGCCTCACCAATCTACTAGAATTCGAGGGGGTCAACGAGCATGTGGACAAGGGTGATCCAGTGGATATAAAATGGGTTTATGGAAAATAGATCCTGTCAAACTAACTCAGTATTTTTTTTATGAGATTACAAGTTTGGTTGATAAAGCAAATAGTTTTGACATATACTTAAGACTTCTGTAAGGTGTTTGACTTGGTAGTGCATGAAATTTTTATTAAAAAACTAGAAAGATATAGAATTAACATGGTGCACATTAACTGGATTAAAAACTGGCTAACTTATAGGTCCCAAAATGTAATTGTAAGCAGGGACCCATCAGCAAGGAGGTTTGTTTCTAGTGGGGTCCTGTAGGGATTGGTTCTTGGTTTTATGCAATTTAACATTTTTATTAATGATCTGGAACAAAACACAAAATCATCATTGATAAAGTTTGCAGATGACACCAAAATTGGGGGATTGGTAAATAATGAAGACAGGTCACTGATTAAAGGTGATCTATGTCACATGGTAAATTGGGCGCTAGCACAAAATATGGCTAAATGTAAACGTATACATCTGAGAACAAAGAATGTGGGCCAGACTCATAGAATGGGTGATTCTATCCTGGGAAGCAGTGACTCTGAAAAAGATTTTAGGGGTGAGGGTGGAGAATCACAGAATCATAGAACTGTAGTGTTAGAAGAGATCGCAAGGGTCAACTAGTCTAACCCTCTGCCAAGATGTAGGATTTGTTGTGTCTAAACCATCCAACACACATGGCTATCCAGCCTCTTTTAAAAAACATCAAATGAAGAAGCTTCCACAATCTCCCCAGACAGTCTGTTCTATTGTCCTATTTTTCTTACAGTTAGAAAGTTTTTCCTGAGGTTTAATCTAAATCTGCTATGGTGTAGGTTGAACCCGTTGCCTCTTGTCCTGCCCTTTGTGGCAACAGAGAACAACTTTTCTCCATCTGTTTTATGGCAGCCTTTCAAGTTTTTAATGACTGCTATCACGTCACCCGCTATCACGTCCCCCCTTAATCTCCTCTTTCCAAAACTAAATATACCCAGTTCCTTCAGCCTTTGCTCCTATAGCTTGCATTCCATCCCTCTGAACATCTTTGTCACTCACCTCTGGATCCTTTCCAGTTTCTCTACATCCTTTCTATATATGGATGACCAAAATTGGACACAGTACTCCCGCTGAAGACTAACCAGTGCCAAGTAGAGGGATACTATCACCTCCCATGACTTGCACGCTATGCCTCTGTTAATGCAACATAAAATGGCATTTACTGTTTTCACAACAGCAACGCGTTGTTAATTCATGTTGAGGTTGTGATCCACCACAACTCCCAGATCCTTCTCAGCAGTGCTGCCACCGAGTCAGTTATCCCCCATTCGGCATTTGTGCATTTGGATTTTCTTCCCTAACTGTGGCACCTTACATTTGTCTTTGTTGAATTTCAGTTTGTTGTTTGTAGCCCAGTTCTCCCTTTGAATTTTAGCTCTGCTTTCCAGTGTTGGCAACACCACCCCCCTGCAAGCCCCAGCTTTGTGTCATCTGCAAATTTGATCAGTATGCTCTCTATTCTTACATCCACATCATTAATAAAGATATTTAATAAACACCAGTCCCAGAACAGAGCTCTGTGAAACCCCACTTGAGATCTCCCTCCAATCTGACATCATTCCATTAATAATGACTCTTTGTTTGCACTTGTTTAACCAATTATGTATCCACTTAATGGTAGTTCCACTGAGCCCACATTTCTCCAGCTTACTTATCCGAATGTCATGTGGGACTGTCAAAAGCCATGCTAAAGTCCAAGTATATTATGTTCACCACATTTCCCCTATCCACCAAACCAGTTACCCTGTCAAAGAAGGAAATCAAGCTGGTTTGGCATGATTTGTTCTCAGTCAATCCATGCTGACCGCTGGCAATTACCCCTTCATCCTCTAGGTATTCGCAACTTGAATATTTTATACATTGCTCTAGTAGCTTCCCAGGTATTGAGGTCAGGCTGGCTGGACAGTAGCTCTCCAACTCCTCCTCTTCCTCCTTTTTAAAGATGGGCACTGTATTAGCCCTTCTCCACTCTTCTGGGACCTCTCCTGTCATCCATGAGTTTGCAAATACTATTGCCAGTGATGCTGAGATTTCCTCAGGTAATTCCTTCCATTCCCTGGGGTGAATAGCATCAGGCCCTGCTGACTTGAATTCATTCAGGTTAGTCAGAAGAGCTTGGAGATGTTTTTTACTTATCCTGATTTGCATCCCTTCCCCTTTATTGTCTATGGTAACTTTGCTAGTCATCATGTCACATGTTATTTTTTGTGAGAAGGAAGCAAAGTGGGCATTGAGCAGCTCTGCCTTCCTATCATCTTCCGTTACCAGCTCGCCTTCTCCATTGACCACACCATCCCTGAGCTTTCTTTTTTGTCTGACATATTTCTAACATTCCTTGCTAGCTGTAACTCATTCCTGGCCTTTTGTTCCCTGATTTTGTCCCTAGACACTCAAACTATTCCCATGTATGCTTCCTTGTTGACATGCCCCCTTTCCATTTCCTATATGGATCCCTTTGGGTTTTAGAGAGCTAAAAAGCTTCTTGTGCAGCCACATTGGACTCCTGTGGTTCTTCTTATCTTTCCTCTGCATAGGAATAGCTTGATGTTGAGCCTCTAATATTACATTTTTTAAAAGCTGCCAGCCCCCTTCAACTCTTTTCTTCCTAACTGGTCTCTCCATGGGAACTTCCCTACTATATCTCCAACTTCCTTGAAATCGGCCTTTCTGAAGTGCAGTGTCCTTGTTTAGCTGTTCTCATATCCTCCTTTCCATAAGGTCTTTAATTCTATCAGATTGTGATCATTTTCTCCCAAGTTCCTGACTACCTTCACATTCGCAACTAATTCCTCCCTGTTGGTCAACACCAGATCCAAAACGGACGACCCCCTAGTTGTTTCCTCAACTTTCTGAATAAGTTGCAGGACATACTACGTTTTCCTGTAAAAATCTTCCAACAAACATAAGAGAAGTTAAAATCCCCCATTAATACCAGCTCGTGTGTGTTGGCTAATCTTGTTACCTGCTTGTAGAATGCCTCTTCCACTTCCTCTTCTTGATCTGGTGGTCTATAATAGACTTTAACCATTACATCGGTACTATTCTTTTCCTTTTTTATCCACAACCAGAAACTCTCAGTTGGTCTGCTGCTCACTTCCGCTTGGACCTTGGAGCAAGTGTATACATCTTGATATAGAGCGTGATGTCTCCTTTCTTCCCTCAATACTTATCCTTCCAGGACCAGCTGTATCCCTTAATGCTGGTGCTCCAATCATGGAACTGAACATGAGCTCCCAATGTGATGCTGGGACCAAAAGAGCTAATGTGAATTTGGGATGCATAAACACAGGAATCTCAAGTAGGAATAGGGAGGTTATTTTACTTTTGTATTTGGCACTGGGGTGATGGCTGCTGGAATCCTGTGTCCAGATGTGGTGTCCACAAGTCAAGAAGGATATTGATAAATTGAAGAGGGTTCAGAGAGAAGCCAGGAGAATGATTAAAGAATTAGAAAACATGCCTTATGACACGAGATTCAAGGAGCTCAATTTATTTAGCTTAATGAAGAGAAGGTTAAGGGGTGACTTGATCACAGTCTATAAGAACCTACCTGGGGAATGCATATTTAATAATAGGCTCTTCAGTCTAGCAGAGAAAGATATAACATGATCCAATGTCTGGAAGTTAAAGCTAAACAAATTCAGATTGGAAATAAGGCACACATTTTTAATGGTGACAGTAATTAATCATTGGAATAATTTACCAAGGGTCATGGTGGATTCTCCCCCACTGACCATTTTAAATCAGGATTGGATGTTTTTTCTAAAAGATCTGCTCTAGAAATTATTTTGGGGATGTTCTATGGTTTTTGCTAAACAGTAGATTAGATTAGAAGATGACTGTGGTCCTTCTGGACTATGAATAAGGGTTGAGCTGGGCAAAATTTTTCAACTAAAACTTTTTTTCAGCAAAAAAGATTCGGTGACATCAAAATATTTAGTGAATTCATGTTGATGTCGCCAAATTATTTTGCTTAAAAAAAAAAACCCTAAAAAATAAATTCCCCCAAAATTAACATTGTTTCCACCTGTTCAAACAAAACATTTTGATTTTTCAATTTAAAACAACTTTGTTTCAAAATGCTATATTTTTATTTACTTTTTTGAAAAATGTTAAAAAATGCTCCAAATGTTTTCTTCTATCTGACACCATTTTTTTGACTTCCAAAAATGAATATTTTTGAAATTTTCTGCTTCAAGTCAAAACAATCTTTTTGATTTTTTTTGGAATTGTCAGCAAACCAAAAATCAGGTATTCATGCAGTTCTACATGATAGCTCCATCGTAGATGGCTGGGACCCAAAAAGGACTAAGGGCCTTATCCAAAGCCCATTGAAGTCAATGGGAAGATTTCCAAAGACTTTATTTGGTTTCGGATCTAATAGGCTACCATATTCAAGTTTGAGCATCCAAGTCATAGGCAAGCAGATATTGGAATTGGAAAGGCAACAGTGGATTTGCATTAAGACTGGAGACAATGAAATGGAATAATGAAGCAGGTGCAGACAGAAACAAAGAGTCGATATGTATAAAAGGGCCTGAATATTTATGGCACTGCAATCCAACTGTCTTAGTATCCATATCCTAATGAAGTGATGAAGACAGAGAATTAGAGTTGGAGATGAAATTATCATCCCGTTTGTGCCATGGAGCTATGCAAGGTTAGGCTCTCAGCGCACTTTCCGATTACTGAATTTCCATCCTGTCCCATGCACTTGACAGTACTGATGTGCATTTGATTAAAATGGATTATCTAATTGTACAACAAAGTAGTGATTCCTCATAATGTGAAATGTGTATTTCAGCAGAGGAAATATCAGCTGTAGAATTGTCATGGCTTTTCTCCTGAGATTGGGGAAGTGGCTACCACTTCTCAGTGCAATAGGAATCTGCAGAATCCGAGCTTCCAGTTTTATGAAACATGAAGACTGAGGTTTTCAAAGCTACCAATGAGATTTAGACGCACAATTTTGATTGAAATTACTTGGAGGTTGTGGCCTAACTCCCCTAGAAGACTTTTTGCAAACCTCAGTCTGATATTTTAACCCTTAACTGCCAAAACATCTTTCGGACTGTGACTCGAGTGTAAAGTCTGTGCTACTTGAGACTGCAGAAAGCCTGACACAATAGCTTATCTCCACCGACCATTTAGGGAGCATCCCTGCAGCATTGGAAAAGTCCCATTACTGCTGACAGTGGATGCTAACATAGCCCAGTTGTCAATGTTTGTGTCATTAGGTTGTGCTCTAAGCAGGATTCTATGGTATTTAGTACAAATGCTGGCAGCTGGTCTGCACTAAAACTCCCCTACCCCCATTGCTAGCAATGATGGAGGTGGCTGGGATTAGAGAGATGGTGGGAGATTTTCCTGCAATTGTCAGTGAAGAAATAGTCCACCAGAGTGTGAAGGTCAACTCTATTTGGCCGGGGACACACACATACATTTAAATCTAAAAGTTGTCAGTTTTGTATATTGTAGACTGGGGCGGGGGATATGAGCCTGTCTCTTTAAATCTGAGTAGCTGTAAGAACAGGAAACCAGCCTGGGGATTTGTGGAGACCCACAGAAGCTGTTTAAGGGACCTTCACGGTTACCACGGGCTATTTGATCTCCCCAGCTGTCTGAACAGCAGCATCCCAAAGACTGAAGAATACCCAGAGATAATAGCTCTGAGGAATCAGGCAACTCACCTCAGATGGGAATGAGTCAGTGAGAAGGAAAACAAGGAGCCTTGTCTATATATAGCAAAATGCACCAGTTTGAGTAAAGAGGCGCTGTAAAATTGATGTAGTTAAATTGGTGGAAAGCACCGTCCTAAATCTATTCACCCTAGTGGATACTGATCCATCTTAAATCAATTTCTTGCTGAATGAAGCTAAATTGCCTCAACAGGAGAGGAAGGATGGTGCAATGATTAGGGCAATTGGATTTATGGGACCTGGCCTCAGTTCTGCCACAAACTCTCTGGGAAACCGTGGACAACTCACTCAGTCTCTCTGTGCCTCGGTTCCCCGTCTGTAAAATGGAGATAATAGTCCAGCCGTATCTTGCAGTGGCGTTGGAAAGATAAATGCATTGAAGACAGAGAGAGACTCAGATCCAGTGGTGTTGGGGACCAGATAAGTAAGAAGCCAGATTAAAAGGTGGCTCCTCAGAGTTTTGTACCACTAACTAAATCCCTATTGCAAAAAGCGATTTCAGTGAAACCATTACAACTTTAGCCCTAGTCATAGACCAGAACCTTACTGTAGCTGGTGCTGTACAAACACAGAACAAAAAGATAGTCCCCACTGCAAAGAGTTTACAACCTGAATGCCTCAGGGTTCTTTTGGGTATTTATCTTCCTTTGTTTAAATAAAACAATTTTAAATATTTTAGGAATCCAATTCTTGGAACAGTTTTTAAAAAGCTTTAAATTCCTCTACAAAGGTTTGAAAATTGCAGCTGGATTTGCAAAGTGTTTGTATCTCTTATTCCTGTAGCCCAGAAACTTGCCTTTAGAAAGAATGCCTTTTCCTTTCCCTTAAAACAAGAAACGCAGCTTTGGTGCCTGCACAATTTTTGGTCTAGTGTGGAATTTTTATAGCATGCCAGCATGACTTAATTTCAAAAGGGATTGTTAGTAATTGGCCAAAATACATTTTTAATTAATATTATTTTAAAAGGGACAAATTGTTTGTGTGCCAGCATGGCTTTTGAAAGTTTTGCTGGGTCTAGCTGGCTTCTTTTATTTGGTTTCTGTGTTTTATTTTTTGGCCCCCTGCCTCCCCCTCCCTTTGTTTTAAAAAGGGAAATGTTTCAGTTTGCCAGCAGGCTTTTTCATTTTAAAAGGGAAAGTGATTATTGCCAGCATGTTTGCTCAAATTGACATCTGGAAGGGCCGACTGATGGAAAGTGCAATAGACTGCTGCACAAGAATCTTGCATATTATGTCATGTTGGAAGCATGTAATACGGAATTCACCCTCTTGCAGGAAAACACAGCTAATTTCCACACTAATCTGCATATCTGCTCTCCCCACCCACTCCTGAACTGACTTCAAATGTAGTTATGCATGCTTAATAGCTCTGAGAATCACGCCCTAGGAGTGAAATCTTGACCCCTTTGAAGTCAACTGCAAAACTCCCATTGACTTCACTAAGACCGGAATTTAACTGTAGGTATCTAAATTCAGGCACCTAAAAATAGGCCACTTTTGAACATCATGGCTTCAATTAATTCCTCTGCTCCCTTTACTACCACACTGCAGCTGGGGAGAGGGATCCAAGGACCCGGGACAGCATGGCCACAGACACTTAAACCTCTACTTCTAGACCCCCTTCATCTTCCCACACACTTTAACAACAAGGTCCAAATCCTGAGCCACCCTACCTAATCTCAGGCAACATCAGAAATCCACATTGTGGGGACCTGTGCAATCTCTCTGCACCAAGAAGAAACTCTGCTCAGTGTCCCAGGATTGTGCTCCCATCTACGGAGCCAAAATCCCATGTGCGCAACAGTGGCGCTAACGTGGTGAAGCCGGTTGAAAGAGCTTGCACTAGAAGTTGCAGCCTCGTCAACAGGAGCCGAGGTTGCCCTCCTACAGTCCTGGCATTCCTTGCATAGAGCAAAGCCCGTGTGCTCAGGCTGCTCCAGGCTTGCATTTTACCTTTTGTGCATCACTGTTGTGTCTTTTCCTCTTTTCACAACTAACGCAAGGTGGCAAAAAACACACCAGGACAGCTGGGTCCCAAATCACCATGGTGAGTAAACACGCACAACCACGAAAGTTACACATACACGGGACTCTGACTGGCTCCTGGCAGCTTCCGAACCCTGGAGCACAGCGAGACCCACGATAGGGATACTGCCCTGTGCCTAGCTGCTACCATCAGGTCATTCTGCTTGCTTCCTTTCCAAGCTGAATAGCCTGGAAATGCCAAGAGCTAGGGCATGGGGGATCTTTGAACCAGAGGCCTGACACCATGTAATTGTTTAGGCTTGCTAGTCTTCTTCTCACATGTCAGCATAAGAAAAGGAAGAGCGAGACAAGTCTTGGTGCACGATAGCTACACTCTCCCATCACCGCTGCTAGCTGACTGACTGCGGGGGCCGACAGCATCTGCCTCAATCTTACCTCTGGCTCTCAGGAGCCCAATAAGCTATTACGTAGTAGCTCATTAGATCCACTGGTTTCTGGGAAGGAGAATCGGCTCTGCAGACCATTAGTGTCTCGGCTTAGCCATGTATCAGCTCAGGAAGCAGGGAATGCTGGAGCTGTGGCCTGCTAAGAATAAGGGGGGGGGGGCACTTAGCAGGCCCACAGGGTCTCCTCTGAGCCAGGTGTCAGGTAAATAGCTCAGGATTCCTAGAGCTAAGAGCTGACAGGAAGGAGAAACAACAAAGGTGATGTTTCCAGGCAACAGCCTGTAAACTCTAAAGCTGTAGGTTATTAGCCTTTCAGCTCAGCTGTACACATCAATCAAGCCAGCATCCCAGGAGTGGAGTAGCTGTGGGCTGCCAAAACACATTCAGCACTTTTCTAACAAAATATTTACCTGTTAAAATGTCACCTTCCCTTTTGATCCCAGGCCCTGAGCATCCCAGGTTTTGCTTCTCTGTAGGCAAAGCTACAAATGGTCTGGAGGCAGGATTTCTGTTCTCTCTGGCCAGCCACAGATCAGCTGTACTCAAATGGCGCTCTCCTGGCTCTTAAATGCAGACAGCTCAAGTGACAATGACAGGATGAAAGGATGTTCCTTGTTTTCAAAAATAATCCACAAAAAAACAATCACTTGGCTAAAACTGGGATTCAGCTAAGGAAAACAGACCTGCCTGAAGATCAGTTATGTTCAGTCTGAATTTAGCTAAACTGTTTCATTAGAGAAGTTTAGAAAGTAAAATATGGACCAGGAGACTAATATCTTTTTTCCTGAAATGCTCTTTAGTTTTGCCACCAGCCACTTTTTCATCCATGTGCCTCATTGAAATCACTAGAAGCTATAGACACTGCTCCTTACATTGTTCTCATCTTCTGAACCCGAACGCCAAACAAGATTTCACCAAAAACCTGTGCTTTGAAGAATGCTTTGTGAAAACATTCTGATGTCTTCAAAATAGTTTGTTTTGACAAACAAACAAATACAATGTTCCCTAGATTTTTAAAATTTCTTCCACTGAAGACACAGAAAATGAGAAAGTGGGGTTCTCCCACCAAAATGAAACAATATTTTTTAAAAACATTAAACATTTTAAAATTCCTCATTTTGAATGTTCTCAATAGAGCTGGTTGGAAATTTTTTGTCGAAACAATTTTCCATTGGAAAATGCTATTGCAACTAAATCTTCGTCCCCCCCCCCCTCCCCAATCTGCCAATTTCAATGAAATTCCATTTAAAAAACTGGAAAAGTTTTGACATTTTCAGAACAAAAAATATCGATTTTTCATTTTGAAATTTACTTTTTTGTATAAATATTTAACACAATGTAAAATGGTCAGAAACCAAATTAAACCGTTTGAATTTATCAAACAAAAATGTTTCAAATTTACCCAAAATGAATTTTTTTCAGAATTTCACTTTGTGAAAAATTTTGGATTTTTGTCCAGATTTGGAATGAAAAAATTTCAAACAATCAAAATTTTTCACAGGTCAGAAAATCCCTTTTCCTACTAGTTTGAACTCTGAATTAACTGTTTCACAGAAAATTTCAGGCTCTAAACATTTCTGTGCCATTTCATAATGAAAATGAATTCAGGATTCAGAAAAATTTCTTCAAATTGCTATTTAACTTTTCAACCAGTCAGTGGAGTTACCTTGGATATAAACCAATGCAAATTCAAGATTTCACTCATTTAACTAAATCAGTTTCTTGACTCTCCTTGTGTAGACAATCTTAATTCAATTTAAATTTGTATTAGATCAATACGACTGAACACAATAAGGAATCAAGTTGAACTAAACTGATATTGATTTAACTGAAAACCACATAAACTATGTTTAAATTGAATTTAGAGTGCCCACACAGGGTTTTGTACTGGTTTAACTAAACCATTTTAAAATTAGATCTTTATTTAAACTGGTGCAACTTTGAACACAGAGAAGGCCCTTGTTCTTCCTCATTCTGGAGAGATTTCATTACACATGGTTCCTCTTAATGCGAAACCCTCAGTACAGAATCAGCCATTTCATATTTTTCTTGGAAATCAATTTTTTTCTGCTTACAAATTTTTCATGAACAGACTGTGAAATTCTCACATTTGTTGTTACTTGAAATTATACATAAACTAATTTGGGGAACAGTTCCTAGCCTACTGTTTGTTCAAACTGCAAAGATTACCACCAAATATGCAATTTACGCTGTCACATATATAATTAACTTCTGGAACTTATTTAGCAGTATTTTATGTAATTTAAATGGACACAGCAGGAAGCTAGAACTATATGTTTGATGATCTCACTGGTAGTTTTTTGCTGTGTTGATGAGTTACCCAAGTCATCCAAATCAAGATAAAGAAATAATACCATGTAACTTATGTAATTAACCAACACAGAGCCTAACGTGGTTAGTACAAGTGAACATAGAATTCAAAATGCACTTTCAGCATATATTCAAGCACTGAAGGTAAATATTCTGGTTTTGCAAATAGTCATCGGACTCGAGTTTGAGCACTTGAATATTTATGGAAAGTAAATACAAAAGGGTTGAATATCTAGTTGGATCAAAATTCCCTTTAGAATTTTTTATGACTGTTTGCAGAACTTTTTTTCCTGCTACTCACTCAGCTCTAGAAATTTGCATTGCTACAGATTGACAAGTGAGCAAGGCCTTGTTTACACTAGAAATGGCATAGTATATTGCCATACTGGCAAACCTTTCTAATGTACATGGAGCCTATACTGACTTCTACCTGTATAACTCATACCAGCTCGCTGAGCAAAACAAGCTATTCTGACAAAAGCCCTTTTGATGGTATTCCTGCCTCGAGGACAGTGCTTTGCCAGTATAAAAATGGTGCGAGCAAACCCACAACCCTAACAGACATTACTATACTGGGGATACTTTTAGTGTAGACTTGGCTTTGAGGGACAGCTTAAAGGGACACAGCTTGAAATCTAGTCAGTTTTAAAGAAATGAGTTTAAAGCTGTTTCAGCTATTGCACCTGCCCCTCACTGCCTTGGCACATTTGGTGGCTTTCCAATCATATTCTAATATGTAGTGCTTTTCTCGTCTCTGCTGCTGTCGGAAACACTCGCCCAAACAAAAAAGAGGAACGAACTGACTCTAAAGCAGAGGTGGTGAAACTAACTGTACACAAAGTGCTGCCAAATGTGCAGTGAGTGATCGGAAATAGATTGTTTTGGTTCAGGCTAGTCTTTTTCCGATTTAATCATTTTAGGTGTTGTGTGTAGCACATTGAAATGCAATTTTTTAAAAAAAAAGTTGGCAGTCTCTCTTAAAAATCACTCTTCTGTATGGCCACCAGACCGAATGGGATTCTCTGGCAGCATTAGGGTAAAAGCATTGCTGCAACTAACATTTGAACGTTTCACCACCATCCTTCTTTCCTTTCTAACCTATAGAGCAAGGCTTTGGGATGGTTTCTCTGCTTGTGTTGGTAATGTCATTTGTGCCAATGCAAAGCAGGTGTGACATGTTAGAGTTCTAATTCAGTAGTAGTTACCCCGGGCCATGTTTGCATCAAATGAGGCTGTGAGGTGCAGGGCAATGGAGAATCTAGCCTTCTGTTTCCAGCAGCATCAAGAGCTGGGTAATCTTGTAACCATTGCTATGACACCGAGCTTTGCTGGACATTCACGTTTCTGGGACTGAGACTTGCCAGGAATGTCTGGTAACAAGATGGTCCCACCAGCCGGCTGGTCTGGTGCTACCCAGGTGGGGTACCACTCAGAGTTAGCAACGACAACCAAGCAAATGCTGCAGAGAGAGTCTCTGTAAGACTTAACGTGGGAGCTAACAGTGGTAGTAAGCAGCAGGGTGAGCACTCACTTCCTGTCACGTTTTCCTGTCTCGCAGACAGAGAGTCCAGTTTGCCAAGCTGTTCTAAGACACTTCACAGCCTCTGAGGTAGAGATGCTGACAGATGCCTGTATGAAGTTAAATTACAGCTGGGCAAAACTAGGAACAATTCTTTTGCTAAAATTCTCCTGAATTTTCATTTCACATGGATTCTGTCTGGCCCCCATCACCACAGAATCTGAGAGCCTCACAACTTTTAACATATTCACCCTCACCCTGTGAGGGAGGGCAGTGCTATTATCCCAATGTACAGAAAGAAAACAGACACAGAGAGACTCAGTAACTTGCCCAACGTCACACACGAAATCTGTGGCGGAGCAGGGATTTGAACCCAAGTCCTGGGCTAGTACCTTCTAAGAAGCATGGTCCAGTGGCTAAAGTCATACAGTTTACAGCCAGGAGAGACTGACAGATCATCTAGTCTGACCCCCTATACACCACAGGCCATTAAAACCCACCCAGTTATCCCTGTATTGAGCCAAATAAACGGGATTAGACCAACGCATTACAGCTCTCTGGAGACTGCACAATTTTATTGCAGTTATTTTTGCAAAATGTCAGGAGTCTGACAATGATTGAGTGAAATATGCCAAGTACAAAGCAAGGGGAGCGCTCCAGGGCATTCTCTGTAAGAGCCCCAGGAAGGTGGAACGCTGTGCCCCACGGGGGGGTCCTGCTTAGCCCAGCTCTGCTGATTGCCAGGCCAGTCCCACACAAACGTCTTTTTTAGGAAGGCTGTTAGGGGTAAGGTTCAGGGCCAGTGGGGAATTTGGTCGGTGCTGCGTGTTGCCTGGGTACTTAGTCTGTCATGTTGTAGGGCTGCTGTTTCTATTTGGAGTGATGGGGTTTGTTTGTGGTGTGCAAGGGGTTCAGACAGGCACCAGTTGTAATCACCTACATTTAGACAGATACAAAAACAGTTTGATGGGAAAATCTGCACTTGTGAGTTTCAAAGTTGCAGGAGGAAGAGAAGCCTCCCAGGCCAGAGGAATGGACATTGAACCGGAGGGCTGGAGTTTGAGCTCTGACAATGGGGGTATGTCTACCTGGCAAAAAAAAAAACAACCCATGCAGCAGCGAGTCTCAAAGCCTGGGTCAACTGACTTGGGCTCGTGGCTATTGGGCTAAAAATAGCAATGTAGACATTCCCGCTCAGGCTCTGAAACTTGGGGGAAAAGATCCGCAAAAGAAGCAAAGAAGGCCTTGAGTGGTGCTCCGATAACAGAGACTTGTATAAACACCCTCTGCCCCAGATATTGAGAGTGCTGTGCACAGGGTGGAGCTAAACAGGTTCCGGAGGTTCTCCTCTGGGGATGGAGAAGAAGTGACTTTTAAAGTCTGTGTTTTTGGTTCAAAAAGGTAAATTATTTCTTTGAGAGAAAGCCCCTGAACTCAGCGTCTTACACTACAGTGCTCTCATTTACCTACAACCACAACATCCTGCTTCAAAAGCAGAACACGTCATGGTCTTACTGTTGGCCATGGTTTTCCTGTTGCGTTAGCTGAAAAGAAGCTGGTTATATGAGCTCTGCTCAAGGCTGGGTGCTGAGCTGAGGAGCCCTGAAGATGATTTCGTATTGTCCCATATGTGGAAAGCCTGTTTACTTTGGTAAGTTTCTTCCTTTGGAAGCTTTTTTTGGTTTGTTTTTTAAGCAGACAGTGAAGTTAGGCGCTTTCTGTTCCGCTTCTCTTACGTTTGCAGGTAGTGGCCTTCCCGTGAGAATGACAGGTTGTGGGACAGCACCAGCTGGAGATGTAATCAGTTTCAAATAGCCAGTTAAAAGTAGTGTCAGTGATTGCACCTGCTTCTCATTCCCTGTTCTAGTTTCTGTGCTTTTTAACCCCCCCCACATTTTCCTGTTTTTAAAAATATTTTTCTCCCCCTGTTGTGTGAAAGACCCTCACAAACTGGAGAAACTGACTGTCTGATATACAGGAGCAGGAGCACTATGCTAAGTGCTGTCAAATGCACAAAGTGAAGAAACTGAACAAAGATAGAAAGAAACACGTTTTCGCTAGTCCCTTGCAGTCAAAGTAATCTTAGTGGATACTTTTAACAACTGAAGGAAAAGCATTTTCAGACAGAAGTATGATTTTTAAATTGATGATGCTCTATGACACTCAAAAGCTTGTCTCTTTGACCAACAGAAGTTGGTGTAATAAAATGTATCGCCTCATCCATCTTGTCTCTCTCTGTTTAAATATAATCCGTTCAGAATTATGTGGATGTCTGGATAGAAAACCTCAAGATGAGTTCTCCAAAAGTAAAGAGGATTAATATGAATTTCCTTCCTAATTTGCTATGACATATTTTGGCAATGGACAGGAAAAGTTTACTCAACTTGTTTTAAAAAATACTATAAAATTTGTTAACTGCTTTTATTAATGAAATGATAAGATAAGCTACAAAGTAGTTTTTTGGAACCTAAGAGTGGCAGTTTCTCAGATCAGATTTGCAAGGGTGCAGTAATTTGCTTGTTTCATTTAGATGGACTGTAATAGTTGGATCATCTCACATGGGCCCCATGAAACACAGTGCAGAATAAATGGGATCAGCTAACTATTTCCTCTTGCTTTCCTACGAATGAGCAGAAAAGTTCTTGCAAACAAATCAGTAAGTTGCCAGAGGCCTGCTAGATGCCTGATGACACAGACCTGGTTCACCCAGAGCTGCCAGCAAGGTCACTAGGCACTGTGTGTGTGTGCAAGGAAGGCAGGGTCAAGCCCTAATTCTGTTTTTATACTCTGACGCATTAGGTGGGATGTCATCTGATCACTTCCCAACCTGGTTTGACAGATCCATTTTCTGACTGTGTCAGTGAGGGTCCTTTGCAATATCCTATGGAGAAGATCAGCAAGAACAATACATTCCACTGTCGAGGAATACTGTAGAACAGTTGGTGAAGCTGTCACAGACACAGACTTGTCAACTCTCATGATTGGATCATGAGTTTCTCACCATTTAGTGTTTTTCCTAAAGCCCTGACTGCTGAAGTCCTGGCATGCTGTGAGACTCTAAGCTTCCATTCTCCCCCTCCCCCCCACCTCCAAGTTTTTAGTCTTCATGATTGCAGAAAATACCTTATAACTGTGACCGCTAAAGGCTCAAAGACGAGAAGGCAAATTTAAAGACCCCAAATTTATTATTTTGTCAAATCTCACGACTTTTAAGCCAATCTCATGGCTTTTGTGGCCAGACTCCTGATTTTTGAATGCTTGGGGCTGGCAGTAGTAGAACTTTCTTTATCTGAAACAGCTAGCGGGGGGCAGAGTCAAATTAGACGCTCAGAGGCCCTTTTAATTTCTCTTGGCTTCACATGAATTAGAACTGCTACAGTGTATGAATTATACATGTGACAGAGAAACAAGGATGGGTCAACACTGCAAAAGAATCCGTGGAAAAGATTTGCTTTCTTTTTAAGTTAACAGTTGTTTTGAGGGAGTTATAGGATGAATTTTGGGTTTTCATTTTTAAATCCCCAGCAATCCTGAGGAGCAGGCATGCAACATGAGGGGCTATTGAATCATTCTATCAGAAGCTCAGCACTTGAATGGTACGGGAGGACAGGGAGGCGTATATTGAGGGGGTGCTCACAAATCCATGCTGATGAGACACAAGGCAGCACGGGAAAGCAGTGAGTGTTTTGATGAAGATTCACTCAGCTTTCCAGGAAGAGGGTGGAATTCGGAAGAGTACATCTTATTCCATTTTAGGTAAAAGCCAGCAACAGCTTCTTCCGTTTGCCCTTTGTCTCCCTGTTACCACTTCTGTTTCCCGTGGTTACAATTAGCCAAGTTGCCCAACAAAGAGCTGCATAGCAAGGTTAGGCCCTCATTGTTTCTCATTAATATTCAAATCCATAGTCAATAGGTCACATATATGATCAAAGGGTAGTTCTGCTTCACGAGCCTCATTACCCCACTGTGGGCTGAGGCAGAGAAATTCAGGTGGATGGAGGTGGTGATAGGGCCCAGAAAGGGGTTTGCCACATCCACAACATTGCTCTCCTCCCATCACCTCCTGGAAGCACCTGGGTGCTCCATGGGGATCTGTTCCACTGGTTGGGATGGGACTGGGCAAGGACTAGAGGCAGTAGAGCTGGAGGGGGGGCAGCTGTGCTCACTGAAAAAACATCCCCTCCAGTCTACCTTCTGGGAGTACCATAAGTAGTTCATGGTGACTGATCAGTATTAACTCACTTGCTATCCCCACCTGCCCTCTGAAACTGCCCAAGGGGGCTGAATGAAATAGTGGCTTGGGGGATGATGTGCCCATTGGAGAGCCAAGTGGGTGGCTATGGGGCCTGAGAATTAGGAGGCAGTACAGAGGCATATGGTCTCCATGCAAATAGCATTGCCATGTGGTAGCTCTTGGCTGCTCTGTGGGTTCCTTGGATCTAGTCCTGTCAGTTCTGCAGTGATTAATAAAAGCGGAGACTCCACACACAGGCAATCCAAATTTCTTGTGCTTTATACTGGGGAAACCTGTGAAGGGGACACCCTGGCCCATTGCCCTCATTGCATCATTTCTTCAGAGACATCATGAACACTTTTCTGAGTGCTCTATTAACCTCGTGAGAGCATGTGTGCGCATACCTATGTATTTTCTATACCTATACCACCCCCAGGAGCTGGCATTAAGGGTGGGAGTACAGATCAGTGATTTCAGGGTTAAAAAAAACGTACAAGAATGTTGAAAATCATATTCAAAATATGATATTAGAAACCTGAGAAATTCAGCATTAAGGTTAAATTAAAAAGAACCCTAACATTTCAAAATATAGGAATGCAGAATTCACACCCCCAGCTCTGCCCCTGCCAGAAAGAAAGCAGAGTGATATTTGAGGAATAGAACGTGTGGCAGTTGTGTATTGGAAATCAGAGGGAGTTTGTTGTGGAGATGAGTGTATTTGGATAGCAAGACGTGGAGGAGGAGGTGAATGCCATAACTAGTGATTTTCTTGAGCACTCCCATTAATAGGAAATGACCTTCAGCTAATTAATTCTAATTGAAGGAAGTTTATTATGGGGGATATATATCTTCCAAACATTATGCAAAATTTATATAAGCCCTCTTAGTCAATGGAACAGTTTCATTGTAGCAAATTAATTCCTCTGTTACTTGCTTAAGAATGTGTCACTCACTGCATTATTGGAAAATGTTGTGGCTGGCTCCACAGAGCAGGTCTTATTTCAACAGCTTCATTATTTTGCTTTTTAAAAAAATGTTTTGATGGATTATTTAAAACGTCATGCTTTAGTGCACAGGAACTGCGTGATTCTATAGTCGCTCTTCTGTGTCAGCAGCTAATGTATCTGCTTAAGTGGTTACAATAGTGCATGCTTCATTATAATCTTACCTACCAGCATGGTTCAGCCTTGATATCCACTGTAATCCCTGAGTTTCATGGGTTTATAACTCAATCATTTAAAAATCGTATCAGGCTTAAGCTTTATAAAAAGATTGTAAATCTAGATTTTTTTTTTGCAATAAATATGATGCAAATTGGACAGATTATGGAGTTTTAACGAAATGATTTGCATAAGATTTTTTGGGGGGGAATATAACTGTCAGCCAAACAATGGGTTAATTTAAGAATAAAAACGTTGTACAGTCTTGTTTGTGAACTGATATAATTTGATGTGAAATAACTATTTGTAATATTTATTTTGGAAAAACCCCAGATCATATTACATTTCTGTTATGCATCTTGTTTTTAGTAATTAGACTGTCTGCACACACCACTTGCACCAGTTTAACATAAAAGCAATTATAAAAGGATTGGTTTAAATGGATGAAGGCTCTTGAATAGAGAGATCAATTTAAAGCTAGTTATAGCAGTTTAGCTTGCACCTGTTCTCCCTAGTCCTGGCCTAGGCTAAAGAGCCCTGGAAGAGAGTGTTCATTAAGCTCCAATTTGATATCTTCTCCATGATTCAAGGGGACCCATTCCATCCATTCATTTGGATTTCTGGAGCAGACAGTATGGTGAGAGGACAGGACTGTAACATCACTGACATAACAGCCATGGCAACTGAGTGAAGGACATGCACATCCCAGGGGATTACAGGACAGATAATGTTTGTAGCCACTATGCAAGTACAGCTGACCAGCTCCTATTGCTTGCACCGATTTCAAGGGGTATTTTGCTATTGCTAGCAGTGGTGGCAAGATTTGGGCCCAATCTTATCCAAGTCAGGGGAATGTTTGCAATTATCTAGATCCACAGCCTCACCTAGAGCCCAGTAGCCTAACAAGGGAGGAAGTTACTCAGGCTGAGTGTCGTTGCTAATGGGCAGGTCTGAATAGCTTCTTTCATGAAATGGCTTTTTAAAGCTACACCCTCCCTAACTATTCTGTTGTCTTCTTCCTGAAGAATTATTTTTATAACCTCGCTTCTTCGAGGATACCACCACTGGCAGGGCTCTGTGGCAGGAGGAGACGGCGGGGGGAAGGGGGGGGGGGAATTGTAGTTGCGTGTGATCACGGTGAAACGGATTTGTACTAAGTTGATTCTGCACTTGCATCAGGTTATTACACTCTTTAGAAAGCCACTGTGTGCAAAGGCTGCTGAAATGTGAGATGCTGGCTGGGAAAAAGGAAGAGAAGAGATATCAAAGATCCGCCTCTCTGCCACAGGCAGGCAATGCCACTCCTAGCACGGCAAAACATAGCTGCTACTCAAAACCCAGCACACAGAAGAGCCCCTGACCAAACCCACATCTGCGAGTATGAGGCGTGGCTTGAGGGAACGTTTACATTTGCACAATGGGAAACTGACTATAATTGCTTTCTGTAGACCACGCCTTGAGCTTTCACATGTTTCTGTGGCACGAGCACATGCTCCAGACTCCTGTTGGCTTATGTTGAAAACAGCTAATAGCTGCAGAATCACAGACCTTGTGAAAATCAATGGGTGCCAAAGCACTCTTTCAGGCCCAACAGCCAGAGCAATCCAACCCTCTTCTATAGTCAGGACAGCTGCAAATAATGGAGGGGTGGAGGGGTGGGTCAGCCCCAGGTACAGGCTGCTTCAGAGCTAAGCATGAGTGCCGAGGTACTGAGCATGTAGACAGAGGGGCTGATGCAGGGTCAAGAAGATGGCTTCCTGCCCCCAGCACACACTACACACACAGCCTAAGTGAAGAAGCGGTGAGCGTGACCCTGAGAGGAGGAAGAGGTGCAGGACTTCTTTTGGCACCGGACTTGCTGGAAGATCAGCCATGGGGATTTCTGAGCAAGGAAATTGCCTGCTGGTCTTTGTTTCTACTGTGTTTAGGGAAAAAGGACTGCATGCACATTTTTTGCAAACAAGGAACAAATCAGGAATATACCTAACTGGTTTCACTCATTTCTCCTCTTAACGGACCCCCTTGGCCACTCTTCCAAGACCTAGACTTTGGCTAACGATGCAACCAAAGGGGTAACAGGCTTTAATAAAGGACTAAGAGCTGAGCATATAATTCCAGCTGTGGTGCATGCAGCGTCCCACAGGCCAATCAGTTTGAAGGACTGGATGACTCATGAGGCATTTGGTCATGTGGCTAGAACATTAGGAGCCAGATCCTTCCTTGGGTAAGGGCAGGTCTGTGCTGCTCTATCAGAGCAAGACCTCCCCTGTGTGCACATATCCTCAGATGACCATAACATTGCCAGAGGCTCCTACATTCCTCTCCCCCTCATCTCCCTAGAGCCAGAGGCAGGGGGCAAGTGGGGTTCTTGTGAGAGTTTTCACATCTTAAACTCAGTTTTGTACTTACGGGATCAGCTTCCCCCTTCCTCACTAGCAGCTCTTATTTCTCCTGATGAGTGCACAGGCTCCAGTTTTGTAGCAAATTCCACCATCTCACAACTTGGCCTTGGTCTCAATTCACTGATTTTGATTTGGAAGTTCCTGTCCAACTGGGTTTCAATACATGGTCCATTGCGAATATATCATGTGAGTCCTGACTGGTGTCTGGATATGCCAGCTACACCGATCTCCTCACATCTTCTGGCAGGTCAGGTGGGAGGGGGTGGTTCCTTTCCTCTTCTTCTAGCCCTTTGCTGAGCTCACATTGACCATTGGCTCCTAACTGCATATCAAGAGCTTGTACCTAGAAGAGATTTAAAACAAAAAAGTTTATTTTTTGTGTGAATTCAGATGCCAAAGTATTTCAATCCAAACTGTGGCCTGTCTCTCTCATTGTTTTTCATGAAACATTTCAAGAGGTTTTAGGCTCATTCTCATAAAGAAGGCAAACAAATTTCAAAACCTCAAAAGCTTTTGCAAAATGGAATTCTTGTTTTCTAGCCAGCCCTACTCAGCTTGAGGGGACAAACCAGCTATGCACTCAGGTCTTTTCATAGTGTGATCTACTGATGTTCAAAATGTGAACCAGTCCTGTTCCCTTGGACAGAGGATGTCCCACTCTGCACTCAAGCAATCCCCTGTTACAGAGACCTCAGCTAAATTGCAATGGGACAAATCACATTGGAAGTGGTGTTGGTAGCTCAGTAGGTGGCAGGTTTCTGTCAGAGTCAATACTGAACCAGATTGCTTGAGATAGAGGTGTTCTATAGCTGATTATTGTTATTACAAGCCAGATAATATGACCAGTAGCCAAGCCTTATCTAATGTTAGTATTGGCTGTTACCTCATTGACCTTATAAATAAAATGAAATAAAATATAAATACTAAAAGTGACCAAATGTATGCCATCATCTCATCGGTACCCTAAGGAAAGCTTAGTGTCTGATAAGCTAGGCAGTGTAGAAGAGCAGCAGCTCTGTGTAAGTTAAAAGCTTGTCTCCCAGAAGTTGGCCTGATAAGGTGGGTGAGGGAATATCTTTTGTCTGTCTGAGTAACTGTCGTCCTTGGTGGTGAATGGAGCAATTAGCCCAACATTACAGCGCCACCTGTTTAGGATTCATTTTTCCCATTCTGTAGCATTTGAGGAGCTCCTGGATTGCCTGACATTGTCTACCCAAACCTCAGGGGGCTACAGTTCAAACTTCAACTGACTTTGAAGTCCTGGGAACAATGCTCGTTTACAGCCACTAAGGAGGTGGCTTTTCCTTTTGTTTTACAAAACACACACTGGGTAATAGCACCGAAGTGGAACCCGACCCACAGCAGTGACAGGGAGAGGCAGAGATGCTGTTGTAAACGACTGCAACCCTGCCCTGTTGCTATGACTGATCAACAAGACTATTGTGTATGCATGGAAAGGATGATGGAAAGGGTGCAGACGTTTTAGACATGCTGAAACGTCACCTCTTTCCACACTCAGGTTTCTCAGCTGAGTTCACAGGATACTTGAAGCACTAAGTCATTTTTATGACCACCATCTGTGTTGTTTTTACTAGAGATGAGCCAAAGCCAGAAGCTTTTATCCAATCCTCTGCTCTGAATGATGGCGGTTTGGATAAAGCAGATCCCGGCCCGGAATCATCCCTGGTTTTGCAAAATCAAAGTCTGATTGTTGAGCTATGCTGCCTCAGCTCATCGCTATTGTCAACCCGTTCCATATCCAGAATTAGAAAGTCTGACAATGGCACAAGCACTAGCTGGGCAGCCCTGAGGAGGCAGATGTATAGAACGCTGCAATGGACACCCAACACCCCTCTGGATGCCCCAGATGCTATAACTAAAAAGGTTAAAGTGGGCCAGGCCCTCTAGAGAACCTAGAAAAGACACAGTCCCTGCCCCACAGCTTACAATATATGGACATGATGCTGCAAGCTCTTTATCTACAGTATTTAATAGTCATGTTAAAGTAATGGCTAGACACACCAACAGGGTTGTACAGAGCTCCACGGTGCGAGGTTCTCCACGTACATGTAATGAGCAGTGGCCCCTGCGCCACAGAGTCCAAGCCACACTGCTACAAGTCCTACAGCGCCGGGGTAAGTCAGGTCCAGGGGTTGGCAGTGGTGCAGCTACACCGCTGGCGAAACCCCAGAGTAGCCAAGGCCTCAATGAGCAGGGCAGACGCAGGCGAAGGGCGAAAGAAAGGACTATTACTTCATATTACAGAGTGGGTAGTGAGGCCCAGAGATGAAATGACTTTTCCGAGGTCACAGGTTTGACCAGTCCTGCACAGAGTATTTACATTTTCTCTTCCAGTGCACGTTACTTTGCATTTATGAGCATTGAACTTCACCTACCATCATGTTGCCCATTCTCCTATCTGGCTGATTACCTCTGCAGTTCCTCACATCCCTCTCGGGACTTGACTAACCTAAATAACCAGATTTTGCAGATGTGTAAATGACACCAGGCAGCCAGATACTATCCCTCTTCCCCCTGTGATGTGGGGTGGGGGAAACGTACAGTAAGGAAACCCTCTGCTTACCTAATCCTCGGCAATGATCCCCCACCCATGTCAATGGGAATGACAACTTATGTCAGTACGAAATTCTCTTGGTCCAATAAAAGGTATTACCTCACCCACCTTGTCTCTCTAATATCTTGGTACCGACACAGCTATAAACACTACATACAGTCATGTCAGTAGGGCAGATAAACTTCTTGCCCTAATACCTTATACATTGACACCGGCCCCATTGGTTAATTTAATAGCATTGTCTCAACCAGCTGGCATCAGCTTGATTGCCACACATTAAGACACAACCCATTCCCTGAAATAGCCAAGATAGCAGGTTGATTAGCTTGGCTCCATGTTTATAATTAATTTCACTGTGAAAATGGGACATTCAACCAAAGCAGGTGGGGCATGTTCGTCTCATCAGAAAGTGAAAGGCACATTAAAGGCAGCAGAGCCAGCCGTGCTGCTCACCTTATTGTCAGTACATAAAATAAACATCAGCAGGTAATGAATAAATGTGTAGCTGGGATATTAACTTGAGGGAACATTATCCACATTGTGCCTTCAAATGGATGCCTGAGAAAGAGGAACGGCAAGGGGTGCAGAATGCAACAGATTAGAAAATGTTTTCAAAAACCAACTATCCTTTCACCCCAGCATACCAAACTGAAAGCCCTGAAATAGTTCATGTACCAGGAATGAACCAAAAAAACTAAACTGAGCAAGAGCATTAGTAAGACTTTACTTCCCTTCCTGGTGGTGGCCTCAGGTGTGTACTTTATGCTATTATAATTCAATGTGAGTCTTTAAGTGGAATTTTCTTTAGTATAAAGATGTTGAAATTGTTGGAAACAGAAGAGATCCATTTCCCTGCTTTTTATTTTGCATTACTAGAAGCTTCTGCCTTTTAATACTTAAGATTATTTGCATTAAGGTCCTGGGCCATATTCAGCTCTGGTGTAAGCAGGTGGAATACCCAGGGACATTATAGCACTCATTTATTCCAGAGTTGAATTTGGTCCTTTAGATATTAGCTCTCTTATTTCTTACTTCTGTTTGTGACATCACAACCATTTCCATAGCAGCCTGTGGTGATGTCTCAGAGGATTGCTATGACTCCAGGTGGCGAATAAGAACCAGGAGTGATTAATTCTCAAGGAACAAATCACACCCATGTTCCTAACAGCATAAACATGGTTAAGGAATACAGAGAAGCAGGATACGATTTTATACAAGATTGTTTGTCAAAGTCCTTGAGAAGGCCACAGCACTTTGAGCAGTGTTTCCTTAAGATTTCAAGGAAGTGGTGCAAACCCCACCCAACCCACTTCCTCCAGGATGCCTTTCATCTCTAGGCATAGGCAACAAAATAACAGCACAGCTAAAGACAGGCTGAAGAGCTAAATAGGAGATGGGGGCCAGATTCTCAGCTGGTGCCACTGATCGGGCCAGCTCTCCAGCTGATGTCATACAGCTGATTCACAAAGGAGAAATTGATTAATACAGTTAGGCTGAGAAATACAATTTAAAGTGGGAGCAAATGAGGAGGATGGATGGCCCAGTGGTTATGGTGCTAGCCTGGCACTCAGTTCTTTGCTCAGATACAGATTTTCTGTATGACCTTTGGTAAGTTACTTAGCCTCTTTGTGCCTCAGTTCCCCATCTGTACAATGGGGATAATAGCACCACCCCCACCTTGCTGGGGGGGGAGAGAGGATAAAGATTGGGAGGAGCTTACTACTATGGTGATCAGGTCTGATAAGTATCTGAGATAGAAACTACTGAGATTTCTGCTTAGTTTTAAAAAAAAGCTCTGCAATACTTTAGCCGGGCAGTTTCCTCTAGAGAGCAGAGGCAGATCAGCACTCAATGGGCAAGGTCAATGACCAAGCCCGCAAATGATTTTGGCAAGCAGCTCTGCCAACAGCTCTTGGTCTCCTGGTTAACAAGGAATGCCCAGCTCTGGGTGAGTCAGCATCCTGCTCTGTCTGTGCTGATGCCTCCTACCTCCGCTCTGGCAGCAGAGCCAGTCCCTCTGGCAACCCTCTCACTCCCCCCCACCCCACCGCCGCCGCCAGGGCAGACTGTACTGCTAAATACTATGCAGCATAAAGAATGGACATAGATGTTGAATTGCTGTCCCTGATGGAGAACGGATGTCACAGATTGAGCCATTTGTTTTCTGATGGCTATAAAGCTCATGGTTTGTTGCTTTCACTCAGAGTGATGGCTATGGCTGGCTAAAGTGGAAGTTGATTCAGGAGCATCAGAGCTTCCTGGTGTAGATTTCCCCACCCCTCTTGATAATTTATGTACTGGTTACCAGTATGGGAGGGAAAATACTCTCCCACTCCCTGCCCTGCCCCAGGCAATCATTAACGCCTGTGCAGAGCAGGTGTGAAACACCACCAGCCTAGAGTTTGATACCCTCTTTGCATAGGGTGTAACTGACTGAGCAAAACAGTGGAGAATGGGGCCCTGCTGCTCAGCTGGGACATGGCAGGTGAACAGTTTCAGGGAACCCATGCTGATTCGCTTGCTGAGAGAGAACAGCAATAGAGGAGAACCTTACAGTGACATTAGGAACATTGGGGGGAGAGGGGGTTGCTTTTCCCCCTTAGCTAGTGATGACTTTATCCTGAACACCCTGTCAACAAAACTGGCTAAGACACCACAGCAGCTATGGGAGACCTGTGGCTACCTTATTCTTCACAAAGGACACACACCACATAGTACACAGTCATTAGCTGGGGGAATCACATTCTTGGAGCCAGATGCCAACCTCTTTACTCCAGCTGAGATGTACATTATCCTGCTGTTGAAATGAAAGGACCAAGTGCTATTCAACACAGGCCAGATTCTGGTCCCTCTACCTATCTGGGCTAAATCTGAGAAGAATAAAGCAGCTGACAGACAAGTCACTAGTCATCTGTGTATTGAGCAGGCCCTGCCACTGATTCAGACCACTGCTAGCCCCTAGCTCCTGCAGAGAGTGCAAGCAGCAGTGTCCTTCGCCCTTAGACTGCAGAAGTGACTGGTCTCTGGCTACGTGGTACCCTAGGTGTGCTCAGTGAACCTGTTTGCTGGCCAGTCCTTGCTGTTGCATGAAGCAGCTTTCCCTGCTCCCTTGGGGGAATGGATCTGAGGGTGTAACATTTGCTAAGTGACGCAGGGAAGATCGGAAGGGGGAAAGCAGGTGCCCTAGAAAGCTAGGGCAAACAAGACCCACACCCCTAGTTAGGCCTTTCTGTGGAGAGTTCAGAGTCTATTAATTTTCACTGTGTTACACTCGCTGCTGGATTTCATTTGATGGAGAGTGGAGCCCTGTACAGATGCCTAATGCAAATGAGCGTCTGCTAAGAGATGTGCTGACATACTAATGCTTCACCTCACCACGGGCACTCTCACACACAGTCTGTTCTGAACAGCCTCTCCCCTACGGTGAGGGAAATGCTCTGTGCCGAGCATGGCTGCAGCCTGCTTTGCAATTTAGCAAATGAAGAGAAGGGTGTTTTGTTTTAAAGCACATTATGCATTGTGCATTTAATAAGTCCCACTGCATCATACTGGAAGCAAGGGGATGGGACAGAGCCACTGCTGGATTTCGGCTATCAGCATTAAACAGCTCTGTTATCAATCAGCAAGTAACCACAAAGGGAAAAAAAAGTGGGGAGGCGCAGATGACTGGTGATAGCATATGCAGTTTTTCACCAGTACTAATAATTATGCTCACATCAGCAGTGACCCCACCTCAGTGCACCAGAGCCTGTGTAACCTAATGTAACACACAGAACCACTGATTTCAGTGGTGACTTACAGCAGCTGAGCGGCTAGCGCATTATGTTGATCTAGGTTCTTATAGGGCTTCCCTCATTGTATGGCATGAGCACAATACATCCATTAGTGCATTTACCCACACAACACCCTCCACCCCTTTGCAAGGCAGGGCAGAGCTCTTATGCCCATTTTACAAATGGAAAACCAAGGCACAGAAAGACTAAATGACTTGACCAAGCTGTAAAAGACCAGCTGGAGGGAGCAGTCTTACCTAATGGTCAGGGTGGGAGGCTGGCCTAGTGGCCAAAGCCCATATCAAAAGCCAGGGAACAAAACCAGGCCAGAAGCCAAGCATCAGAGCCAGACTATCAACAGGCAAGCCAAGCCGAGCAGACACATAACTATGAACACAGAACACCAACAAACTGCTAGCTAACACCAGCTGCAGGTTTTAAGAATGTGCCTGATGATGTCTTCAGTCAATCAGGGGCCAGGTTCATTAGCGGACTCAGCTGAGGGCAATGAGCTAGGTCTGGGTTCAACTGGCTCTCTCTGACACAAGGGTACACTTGAGTCTGCAGTAGAGCAGTAAGGTGACCACAGCTCTTGGCTGTCACCCTGGACTCACCCTGCTACTTCTTGTTGACTAAATTATACCTTCTGCTTCAATTTCTGCTCTTTGCGGTACACCTGGCTCACTCCACGGGTTTCAGTGGAATCCACGGGTAGATTATGATATCCTTGTTCCTCTCGCAGAGTTAAACAACTCACCCTTGGTGTAGCTGTCCTGTTAGCAGGGTCGGAATTCCTTCTCATCCTCTTGCTCTGTCTTTTTGGTTCCAAATGATTTCAAAATGAAATAAATCCCTCAGGAGCCTGATTTGCAGGAAAGCAAAAAAGCCGTGGCAGAGCACTTCACACACCATGATGACGTAGCTATGCAAAGGCATTGACTAAGTTCAGGGACTCATCCATAGGGCGGGGCTGAACATTTTTGGTTGAAAATATTTTTCATTGGTAAATAAGGTTGAGCTGAAAATGCAATTTTCAATCAGCATTGTCATGTGACAAGGGTAAAGACTCAAAGAAAATCACTTCTTTTCTACCACTAAACAAGGAACTTTTTTTGCACTAAGGAATAAGTATGATCACTAAAGCCACTCTATCTTTCTGCATTCCACTTTCATTTTACCTGCTCATGAC
Organism: Emydura macquarii macquarii; assembly: GCF_026122565.2. Classification (NCBI taxonomy): domain Eukaryota; kingdom Metazoa; phylum Chordata; order Testudines; family Chelidae; genus Emydura; species Emydura macquarii. The sequence continues at coordinate 23,011,022 of NW_027131588.1, read as the reverse complement.
CGGCTTCTGGCTATGGATTTAAAGAAACAGTTCTCATATCTTTTCACAATTGAGGGGCTCAGTCGTTTGGCATCTCAAACATACCATGCTGTAAGTTACGGAGTATGGAAGCAAATTGCATTCGCAGTTAGGCACATAACTACTAGCTCTATCTGTGTAACTCCAGTTCATCTTCCTCACCGTGTAGCCCTTGAAGGAATCTGATTCCTTATTACTCTGACTTATGTAAGTCACAGAGGCCCACCCCTTCATCTGCATGTTAGCAGACACAGGCACCTTCACTTGAGGCCCTAGGACACCCTCCAGGAAACCAGATTTTCTAGCTCCAATTGTATATTTGTAAAGTTAAATTCTGATCTGCCCTGCTGTTCTCTGAGTCTGCATAAAAGGCCCCTTTGGGGTGCAGAGAGAGAGAAAGTATCTCAAAAGTGACAGCAGGAAAACAATGTACGTGTTTACCAAATGACATTAATATTTGTATTGTAGTGGCTACTTGCCCTAACATGCTAGGGGCTGTACAGACACATAGTGAGAGACAGTTTCTGCCTTGAAGAGCCTATGGTCCAGAGAAGACAGAGAAGGGAAAACAGAAACACAGCGAGATAAGTGACTTACCTAAGGTCACCTAGCAGATTAGCTGGTAACAATAACACCTAGCACTTATAGAAACTTACAAAGGAGGTCAGCATCATTATCCCTATTTCACAGATAGGTAAACTGAGGCACAAGGAGCTGACACAACCTGCCCATAGTGACCCAGCAGGGTAGTGACAGAGCCAGGAACAGAACAGAATGCAGGTCTCTTGAGTCCTAGTCCAGGGCTCTAGCCACTAGGCATCTGTCTTTGTAACTAGGTACCTCATATCCACTGTAAGGCCAATCTAGTGCTACACCACTGCTATTTCTCCTCTAGCATTGCCCTGGCCTAGCAGGGCTCTCTGAGGGGCCAAGAGGGATGATGAAATGAGAGGTTGCTGAGAAGCATGAACGCAGCAGAGCAGATATTGCGGAGGCTTCTTCTCCAAGCGGGTTCCCATGATGTGTAACAAGCTACCAGGTCAGAGGATTGACACGTGACTAATGCTGCCTCTTTGGTTCTTTGTGCCCCTCCCCCCATCAGCCTATCCGTACAATCTAAGAATAAGACAAGAGACAACAGATGGGTAAGCTGCTTGGGGGCAGGGATTGTCTTTGTGTTCTGTGTTTGTACAGTGCCTAGCACGGTGGGGTCCGTGGCTGAGCGGACAGGCACTACGGTAATACAAATAACAACAATACATGCCATATACACTGCTTTAAGAAAAGAATGGACATGTGCTTAAACTATCCAGCATTTTAGTGGATATACTTATACAGCAGCAGGGCTTTCCTGGCCAATGGTTGGGATGTCAGCATAGTGCAGTCACTGAGAAAGAAGGTCTGCATATCTCCACGTGGGTTGTGTACTAAAATAAAGTATCAGCCATTAACTAAACCGATGCACATACACCGGGCCAGTTCTGATCTGTCACCCTATTGACTTCAGTGAAGTTATTCCTGATTTATGTAAGTGTAAGAGAAATCAAGGTCAGGCTGCTTGTATACTATTGGCTAGCAGTAATATGGAATAAACGCAATAATTCGTGAAATCATTATACATTTCTGCACATTGCAAAAACACATTGTTGGAACCTTCGCCATCAGGAGTCCAACAAAAACTGAGATTTAGTGGACTACCGGGTCAAACTTCTGCATGTTCACAAATGCCAGAAAAATACGGAGGTAAACACTTGCATTTCATTGTATGGAATTTTAGCTACTGGATCCCAAGAAAATCAATGCCAATCATTGCATTAAATTCCAATACAATGCTTCATGATTGCCATGTTAGTGTGCTATAGCAACGTACCACGCTGCACCGTGCATATACTGTGCTGAAGCAATAGATGCACTGTGCTATGTATGTATGTATTTACAGCACTGTTGCAGTGCAACACATATGCTGCACTGTAGCAGTGCTATGTATTTACTGGGCGCTGCATATACTTTGCTATAGCAAGTTCATCATTTTTTCTAAAACCATAATTTCTTTTTAATGAATTATGTCCAATAATATGCATCCCTACCACACAATATTGAGCATTTCTGAAACAACTATTGACTTCTGCACATGGCTTGGCCTTATTAAGCCTATGTGTGCATTGCGTGGGTCACTCCTGGTAAACAGTTTGTTTTTGCACAGATTAGCGACTCTCCGTAATGATTTTGCCAACAGGATGGAGTTTGTTTAATTATTCTTATCTTAAAAAGCAACAAATAACAAAAAATGATACGACTGTTGCATGTGTGCTATCTAGCCTCATCAGGAAAGAGGATCTGACAGTACCTCTGGACAGCATGAACTTTGCTGGAGTGTCATCCATTCAGTGCTGGAGTGTTGCCTGAGAAGCACTGAAGCCAGACTTCTGTATGCATTCTCTACCGTTTTGAACCACTTCACCAGGAAAAAAATGAGTTCTGCTCGTTTGTTTAGAGGCAGGACGTGATGGACCAGATCTTCAGCTGGTGTAAATCCGCATAGCTTCGTTCAAGTTAACAGACCTTTGCTGATATTACACCAACGGAGGATCTTCTTCTACATGTTTCACATCTAGTTTCTTTCTAGCCATCTTGTGGATAAAAACATTAGTGTGTCAGGGAGGGGTTTAGTTTGTGGGAGGGATAACAGGCTGCACTGCTTGGTTTCTAAACAAGGCTCTCTTTGCAGTCTGGTTTGGGAGGAAGAAGAGGGTGAAGTTTTCTATGGAAGATCCTCCATTCTCCTGCTACAGTTTGGTCCCCTCTGACACAACGACTTGCACCATGGTGTTCTCTTAGGTGCTGCAGTCAGATCATGGAGCCCAGCAGCACGGCTCTTAGATATAGCTATGAGTGAGGACGGAGTCCTGGGGACAAAGCCAGGCTGGTTCTGTCATTGCTGTAGGAACATTGAACCCTGAGTTCAAATTGTCCACATTCTGGCCTCACTGAAGTTAAGGGCATCAAGATTTAACCCTACCATGAAGTAAACACTTCAGCCAGCAAGCAGAAATGTTGTAGTGGCTCAGTCTTGAATATGGCTATATACATGTTATAGGGAAACATGGAAGCAGAGTGTTAAAAAACAGCCTTGCCTACCAAGAAATTGGTCTCTGAAAAATGGAGGGTGAGGAACACTTTCAGTGACAGCTCATTTAAACTAGGCTGTTTAAGAAGAAGAAAGCTGACAACACTGTTAACAAATCTCTCCGAAGAATGTTACAATACAAGTTAAGTGGAAAATGCCACTTATTTTTTGCACAAAATTTAGAGAAAACATCCATTTCCCCCCCAAAAATTTCCCATGAAAGTATTTCAGGGGTTTTTTTTAATGAAAAACCAAAATCAAAAAGCAGCAAAAGATTCAGTGTTTTCAGTACATATTTTCCATTGAAATGCTTGAAACGTTTAACCAAAATACATTTTTTTCACCAAAACAATAAATGAATAAATAAATAAATTTGGTCAAAAAGCCATTTTGGTCAAACAAATGTTTCCACAGAACACTTCCAGCCAACTCTACTTAAAACTGTGGAGACAAGTACAGATTCTCAAGATGGTTTTTATTATGTTCCTCAATTAACAGCAAATAATAATCTGTCTTCTTAAAGGGCTGAGAAATGACCTAATTTTCAGGTATCCTGCTAAGCTTCAGAAGCAGTATGTAAGGTAGAATCATGAGCTACTTTATTTGTGGACTATTGTAACTCTATGAGAAATCTATTTTCCTGGTAATTATTTTGGTTTCTGTGAGGAGCCATGTATTGTTTCTTTCAGTGTACTGCGGGAAGCTATTGCAGGAGTGGGGAAGGATGTCTCCAGTGAGGCAGAGACATAGAAGCTTTAGGGATAATACTGTTTTCCTTCTTCTCACAGACATTCTTGTGCACTACTAGAATTCCTCTTTCTGGCATTCTTTACCACTGTCTCATGATGATCCCATTTCTTGACGTTAGAATTGTCCTCCCCTTTATTATGCACATCGAAAGAAGACCAGAAGGTTCAAATGGAGGAATTTGAAACAAGAGAGTTATTATAGTCATCAGAATACTTTCCTATTCTCTATCCAGTTATGTTCATAGGCCGAATTCATCTACAAAGCAAGGTACCAGATTCTGAATGCCTTATACAGTCAGTCTTTCCAATACTCTGTGCTTTGATTGGTTTTTCTACTTTTAGGCTCACCCATAAATTGCTCTAAGCAGAGGAGGTTGGAAATGGCAAGTGAATCAAACTACAGAAGAATGAAGAGCTCAGAGCAGTACGTTTCACAGCTGTCAGGCCAGGCATTAAGCTGCAAAAGTCTGATATTGTTCCGCTCAGATACTCTACAGTACAATGGATAATGGAGTCACATACTAGAGCTAAGCAAATATGGGGGTGGGGGGCAGGGAGAGATGACATGCATCTTTATTTGAATTCCAAATCAAATGTGGATTTGACATGTTCATGACCCTTTTATGTTTCCTTTCCATTAACATGTGTGCATTTGAGCTCAGTTAGTGAGAATGCTTGTAAAAATCGAATGTGAAGCTTGGCTGCTTATATACTCATTCAGAGCAAAATCGAGGTAGTGAATGCAATTGAAATTCTTCATTCACATTGTGTTATTTAGCAAAATGTGCCATCAAATATGGGGACAGAAACAATGCCCCATAGCTTATATAACTAACCAAAACCCTGGTGAATAGCTTATTGTGAACAATCTGCAGACCAAGAATTATTTAGTGAAGCAGTTTGTGAGCATTTCATGATCTGTTCACAGAAAATATGTAAACAGAAATAAAGGTGACAAAATTATTTATTGTCAATTATTCACTCAGCTCTATCAAATACAGTCATGGGATTTTAAAAAGGGAGGATAATTTCAGAATCAGTGATATTTATAGATATTAGAGACATAGAAAAATAGGGCTGGGAATATAGTGAGAATTCTTTCCTATTCTCTTATCAAAATTTCAGTGAAATATTTAATTGAAATTTCAACATTGCTCAGCCTGGTCTAACAGCTTGATATGTTATGATCTGGCTAGTCAAACTGTATGCTGAGAGCGTTTGCTACAGGCAGCTGTCCGACTCCAATTCAGCCAGGTACTTAAGCACATGCCTAACTTTAAGCATGTGAGCCGGCCTGTGAAGTCATGTGATTGAAGTTAGGGATGTACTTAAGCATCTGGCTGAATTGGGGGCCCCAGGAAGGAATTTCCCCACATTCCCCTAAACAATTGCAGCAGAGTGGTTTGGTTTTTTTTCACCTTTGTCCGAAGCATCACGTATTGGCCACTCATTATGTTAGACTCAGTAATAATACCTAGCTCTTACAGAGCGTTTCTTCAGTGGATCTCAAAGTGCTTCACAATCTTTAATGTTGCTATCTTCACAACATCTCAGTGAGGGAGAGAAATATTATCCTGGTTTTATACATGGGAAACAAAACACACAGTGACTAAGTGACTTGCCCAGGGGATCACTCAGGAAGTCTGTGCCAGAGCAGTGACCCAAGGACGACCAACTCCTAGGCTAGTGTGCTAGCCATGGGACCATCCCTCCTCTCAGTGCTCCATTCCACCAATGACCTGAGCCACTATAGTACAAACCTATGCTTTTATAGCTTACATCCGTAGTTCCACTCTAAGCAGTCGCAGACAATTGCATCATCGTGGCTGTGCAGAACGGAACCTAAAAAAATGCTTGGCTGAGATTTATCAAATGACCACCTTTGACTAGTGTCATTACAGAAAATCTCAGTGGCTGCTCTGGAGGAGACACCCTCGTAAAGTTAATTGGATCTTGGTAGGAGGGCTTGAATTTTTCCTCTTGCTTTGGGGCAAAAATGTGTGCACTTTTTGTGGGGGAAGTGAGGGAACTCGGAATGAAAAGACCTGCTGAAATTCCACTGAATACTCCAAAGAAAGGAGCAGAGGAGGTTTGGTCCGAATGCTTGAAGCCCTTAGCCTCCATTACAGCTCAGCTTTAATGGCCATCCCACTGAAATACTAATTAATTTTTAAATATTTTGTCAAGAAACATCTGTGTGTTTCATGTTTGGACAAATCCTCTTTGGACAGCGATGGCAGTGGAGACAACAATCGAGGGTGGGTTCGTCGAGCATATTATTATGGAGTAATGCATGCACCTCTTCTCTCCTGAGGGTTTTTGCAGGGGAAGGATTTGCCTTCCAGCAGCATGTCCTTGTTCTGTAAAGTGACAGGGCTCTGATCCACAGCTCTGAAAAAGTCCGATGTGACAGCAAAGTCAGGAAATGGAGAATTCATGCCAGTAAATGGGACTCTGCGGCTCAAGGGAGCACATGCATTAGCCACAATATGAATGTTTAAAATAAATCGGAGCCTGAAGGGTCATCTCATCTTGCGCTTTCCTTGTGGGATGCATCTAAGAATTCTGCTTTCGTATCTCTTCTACCAGCCAGGCCGAGATATACGATCTGATTTATGAAAGCTGCTTCAACCAGCACTACACAAAGTGGGAAGGGGATCCTTTCTATTCCCCCTAGGTCATCTGCACTTTGCTAGAAATTGTTGCTCATAAGCTGCCTGTTTCAAGAGAGGTCTGCACTAATTACTACTACTGAGATCTTGTATAGCACTTTTCATCAGTAGAGCTCAAAGCGCTTTACAAGAGAGGTCAGTATCATTATCCCCATTATCCAGATGGGAAGAGTGAGGCACAGAGCAGTGACGCAACTTCCCCAAGCTCACCTAATAGCAGAACTAGGAATAGAAGCCAGGTCTGCTGAGTTCCAGTCCAGCGTGCTACCCATTAGCAAACATCACCTCCCTTTGTTTGCAGCACACTAGGACAAACACATATGCACCTCTCCAAAGATATCCACTGCTGGCTGAATGGGTCTGTTGGCTTGCAAAGATTTACAATGCACAGTCCTTTCTTCACAGCGGCTCCTAACTTAGGCACCAAGCAACTTGAGCCTTCTGAATACTGTAGCAGCTGCTTTAATGGGAAGTAGGTAAAGTGGGGATTGGGACACATGACATTTTATGAACAATGGTACTATGGGTATGGTGACCGCAGGGTATTACTACAAGGGAAATCAGAAGTGTTCCAGAACCGATATACCTGCTACTGACCAAGTGGCTGTCACAGGCAAATCTGCAAGGTCAGGAATACTGCCCTTACCCTATTGGTGGGGGTAGGTTTCTGCACCCGGCACAGCCAGCTACTATGCCGGGGCTTGGGAGACGCAAAAATACTAGCGAGAGTCAGAATGATGGAAATAAACTGTGATGTGGAAACCTTGCTCCCTGTCAGTGCCCGATCCTGAGTCCCTGCTTCAGGAACTTATCTGGGGATTGCCCAGCCATTGACGTGAGAGAGACACCAGCTGGGGCCCTCTTGTTAAGCCCCGATCTGCACCAATCCTGTTGTGTTGACACATCACCCCCCGGCTCTTATATGGCCAATGGGAGAAGGGCAAAGAGGGTGGAGCGTGTTCATTCTCCCCTCCCCATGCAACAGTCCGAAAGGAATCAGAAATAAAAAATGCAGGGATTAGATGTAACCCCTCCCAGGCTTAATTCAGCACCCTCAAAGAAGGGGCTGCCAAGGGCATAAATGTAAGGACTGGGCACCACTCAGTGCTCCCATTGTAAGTTGGCTGCTGCCCTGTTTTAGGTTATGCTCTTAATTGGCTAGTGCCAATCATTCCAAGCCCTACTTGGATCAGTTAAAGGCTAGGGAGCCAGTTCGGGGAGAGAGGGAGGAGACATGCCAGAGGAATGGGGGTGTGCTGGGCATTCCGCCCCCGGTGAAGAAATTCTGCACCTCTGTGATGGGCCATAACTCCCCTAACCTGCGCTCAAGCTGTTGCTCAGCAGCCCTGGAATAGAGTTGCTTCAGATTTTGGCTGGATATGGGCCCATGTTGCAAGGTTCATATCTAGAACCCAGATTTCCCCAAATTCAAGCCACCACTCCAGTCCCATCTGGATTCCAGCTTCGGCCCAACATGGCTGAGCCACCAGGTTTGGATCAGAGCCCAACCTTTTCCAGAGTTAAAGGGAATTTGGATCTAGGTTGAATGCAAGCTGCAATTTTCCTTCTGGACTTCAGAAGAGTCCCTAGTATAGCTCTGTAAGAGAGGACAGAGAGGACAGAGGTAAGATGTTAAAAGATGTTCAATAACTTGAAATCCAGCCAATTTAAAAAAAAATGTAAAAGTTGTTCCAGGTCATACCCTTGCTCCTCAAGTTCCCTGCTAATGTTTGTGGGTTTAGAATCACATTCTCAGATTTGTTATTCTCCCTCTTGGTGTGTGAAAAACACACATACACACCAGGGGAAACTGACCATGGTGACATAGTGAAACTGACTATGCAGAAAGTGCAGTCAAGTGCAGAAGCAGGCACTGGATCAGTACTGAACCATGTCCCCACTGTGTTGCTAAAGAAACGACTCACTGAGTGATCTCTTAAACAGAAACCCTCCCTTCTTGTGATGACTAAAGATCCCATAGCCCTGTTCACAAGGGTAGAGATGTTAACCCTGGTGTTCTGGTTTAAAATCCAGCTCAGGTAATTATATTCTGTCCATCTAATGTCTCACTGCCGTTTCATTCGTCTTCATTTCCTTATTGTAATCATTGTGTAAAGTTGCTGTGTGCTGTTAAACGGATGCTATATTCCTCCCCAGAGCAGGCTACATTTCTGTAGTGGGGAGAATTTCAGAAATGGGGAGAAACACAGTTTACATAATCCAATGAGATCCACGGTAATAAAAATGTGCCTTAAAAATGTAAGTTATTATTATTAGTATCATTATTATTTCCTATTTTCCCTGTGGCCTTATACAGATGACTGTAATGTACCAGAATCAAAGCCTCTCTACAGGGAAAATATACCAGGGAAATAAATGCCCAATAATTGTCTGACAGATCGACAGGGAAGATAAATAAAATATGTTTGTATGTTTCCTAAAATGCAGTCAGTGGCTGTAGGTTTGTCCTGTTTTTCTTGATCCACTCCCACAAGAATATTTACATCAAGTCTTGCATTCAGCATGATCTGGAGCTTTCAGGTGGTATCGCTGAGTTTGATCATATTCTGCAGGGTGAGCTTATAAGTACTGTCCTCTCCCGTTAGCAATTTCATGACACAAGATTGAATGCATAATTGCCTCAGAGTAAAATTCTAAATAATAAGTAGGCAACCAGGTACCCAAGTTGATTGCACAATGTGTCTCCTTGGATGCCTTTTTATTTTTAGCTCAAACACAAACCAAGAAAGCATCTATACTAAACAATGTGTGACCTGGGAAAGAAATCCTTCAAAAAATTAAAAAAAAAACCCAAACCTTACATTTGATTGAAGCAAAGAAGAAAAGTGATTTTCATCCTGGCTAGGTGTGAAATTTCCAATGTGTAAAGTTTAGAAAGAGTAAACTTCAAAAAGGCAGAGACACAGCGGTGCTGATGAGTCCGACTCTCAGAAAAAAGCCAAATGGTTCCTCTATTAAAAATTCTACCACGGCTTTGATTTGAGAAAAAAAGTCCCACACCTCCCTCTTTCTTGGCAAGTAATTCCATGGATCAAAGACCCATTTCACAGATGTTCCACTATTAATGAGGTGCTTAGAGTATAATTACTCATACCTTTTTCTTCTCTTAACAGCTGAAAGGAAGCGTTCTCTAGGCAAAGACTACCATCCCCTTTGTCTGAAGTGTTACCAGTGCAAACGGCAGCTCAGCCCCGGCCAGCACGCAGAGGTAGGAAATGAACTGTCTCTTATCTGCCTGCCTCCATGAGTTACTGCATGCACACAATAATCTGTCTCCTGATCCCATTTCAAAGGGCTGGCTCGCACTGGGATGCACGAAGGCTGCATGCAACATGCTTAGAAGTTTTTTCAGTATGATAGCTGGGGAGATAAAGGCTGATAGAAAGTGGACATACACTGAGAACAACAGACAGATTAGAACTATTACAGCACCAGGGTACCAATGCCATTTACTAAAAATATCCAGCTTGCCATAGCGATAAAGACAAACCATTGTGCGTCTGTCACACTCCAGTGTCGGGAGGTGGATGGGGTGAGTGCATTGGGGAGAGCCAGAGAACAGCTTGCACATGGTGTCATACACTCTAGTAGGAGCTGTCGGGAATTTTTCAGCAAAATGTTTTTTCATCAGAAAATACCAATTCGTCCAGGCTGAAATCGTTCCCAGGCCAGGGTCAGTTTTGATGACTTACTCATCCTGAAACATTTTTTGGAGAAAAAACATTTTGAATTTGTCCACGTGACCGATGTCGACATTTTCAAACTGAAAAATTCTGGTTCAGAACCACTTTTTGTTTAGAAATGTATGCTAATAATGATATACAAAAAAATTGAAAGGAAATGTTTTGATTGAGCCAAATAATAAAAAAAAAAAACGGGGGCTTGTCAGTTTAGGAAAATTTGAGATTCTGACTTTTCATCCCAATTCAGGATGTGAAAATTTTTCAAAATATTGAAATTTTTCCTGGAATGGGGAAACCATTTCTTGCCCAGCTCTACACTGGGGAAATCAAACAGACTCAAACCTGAAGGGGCAGCCTCTGAGTACTGCTAGGGGGCAGCACAGTTGTGGGGTGACATACCTCAAGCAATAGAGCTCCCAGCCCTGATTTTGGGGACTGCCCATGAGCATCAGGGATCGAACTCTTGGGAAAGTTTTTCCCAATCTAACCCAAATTTTATGATCCTCCATCAATGCTGCAAAATTGATGTGATGGCTTTTTGGAGAGGGTTGAGGTGTTCCCAAAATGAGGGAGGAGATAGAAAGTAGTTGGCTGGATGGCCAACTGGAGCCAGCCATTAAATGATTTCAGAGCCAAAGTCCCATTTTCAAAAAGGACTTAGACAACTGGGGCCAGATTTTCAAAGGTACCCCCACTCCTTGAGTAGAGTGGGATCAGCAGGGGTCCCAAGAGCAATGGATTTCAGAATTAAATAATCCTTTGAGATTATTGGGACAGTTCCCTCTCTCAGAGCAATTGTTGCAGGCTCTCTGCAGACTCAGACTATGATTTCAAGCTCTTCTTAGTAACTATCAGGGCTAGAAACAATTTTTTAAATTAATACTGAGATTCTGTTGTCATCCCAAGAATCCAGAAGCTGGAGCCTTAGGCTGCCTATGCTGTAATGTGTCCCTGCTTCTAGTCCCAGTTCAGGCAAGGGTGTGCAGGAGTCGGTCTCTGTGTGCATGCCGCACAGCCTGCCCATGCACGCATGCACCTGCCTACATCCACAGTGCTGATTTCTCAGGATAGCCAGAGAGAGCTGCTCTTTATTTGCCTGCAGAACTGGATTGTACCAACGCCCCCATGACGGATTCTGCATGCAGGATCTGATTTATGCAAGATACCCAGTGAGAGCTGTCAGGTATCTGTGTGCAGTTTCTGATTCTGCAACATACCAGCCATATGCTTCTCTTATATAAAATCAGAATCAGCCCTACTGCCATACTCTTCTTCAAATCTCCAGTCACTGAGAAAAACTAAGATGGCAGTGCATGCTGCCACAGGCCTTCCCAGCTCTGTGCTAGGCACAGCCCTCCTTTGCTTTCTGCAGGTTTACAAAACAGAAAGACCAAGAGCTCTTTCAGGTTCTTACCCAGAGGGCTGTGGAGATGATCTGGGTAAGGCACTGGGACGATGCTGTTTCTAACATACAGTAACCTGGGCAGCTCAGCAAATGCATTCCCTTTAACATGCGATCGGAGCTAATTTCTGCTTACTGACTAGGCAGAGGTTGATGGGAGCCTGTTCTGTGTCTGTCTCATGTGAGCCTCTTGTATATCTAAGGTGATATACACATTTTAAAAAAACCCTAATGCTTTGAGAGGAACAACCTCCTCCCTCATTTTCCCCTTCTCCAGGAGAGTAACAATTGTCTGTGGATCTACACCTGGTGAGATGAGCCCAGACCTACTCCCCCACACATGCTCCAGCACCTGATTACTCTTGTGTGCTAGGAGGAAAAATCTTACTTCCTCTTATACTCCTGCTTGGCCACGTAGTCTGAGACAGTGCCTCACCCTTAACGTTTCTATGGCAGGGGTACCAGAGGACACCATCACACATAATCTTACAAATCTCTTTGCTTAGGGTGTGAGCTGAAGGAATGCTGTCTAACCATGGCTGTTTTATTGTGGGGAGCTGTTGCAAGCAGCAGGCTGGTTTGCTCTCTGCCTTAGCCTCTCTAACTAGTGTCAGTTCTTGGGGCAGAGGTGCTCCCTGAAACGTGGGCACTGGTGTTTGGGCTGACATTTCTGACAGAGGGGCATCATAGACCCACCGCCCCAGAGCACCTGCTCACAGTGAGACCTGACATGGCAGCCTCTCTTCCTCTGGACTTTGGTGGTCCGTGCAGTGACTTGGCCCTCCAGACAGGTCACTTGTAGAGTTCCAGCCCTTCTGGTGTAACAGTGTCCAAACTTAAAGGAATGAAAACTCTTCCATCCTTTCTGGGCTCAGTCCTGTGCAGACTGTTTGGCTTTGCAGAGTTCTTCTTCACTCCATTACAGAAGGCTGTTTCTCAGGGCTTTCTCCCTATGGACCTAGCTCCTCTTGAGTCACTGGCCACGAGGGCTTCTTCCCTGGAATCTCTCTTCTCCCAGGCCTGTGTCAGGAGTCTTGTTTTCTCCAGCTGTCCTGTTCCATCAGGGAAAGTTCCAGGGTATAAGTGCCTTCCTGCAGGCCGTTCCTTTCCCAGAGAAAGGAACCTCTCAAATACCTCCTCTCCTTATTTCATGCAGTCCTTGCTTTATAGGAACCACCCAGTCTGGTTCTCCTCACCTGGTTTAATCCTTAGTTACCTGTCTTCCCTCTGGGTGCTACAGAATGGGGTAATGGGGTGCTCCGGCTCGCTTTAACCCTATCATTGCCAATGTGGTGTGTAACATCCACCACAAGGGGATTACTTGCATGCTGTTTGCGACCACCTCTGTTCCAGGACTGGTGTATGCAGTGTAAATAAACAAGTTATGCTAGGAATATTCCCAGACTCTACCTCACAGATTTCTCCTTCCAAAGGAAACTGACCTGCAAGGCACCGCTCTCTGCTACTGCTGGGCAGAGGGGTGACAAGGTGGAGGTGAAACCTGTAGAGACTACAGGCCCCATTTTGGGATAATCCATCTTGCTGCATGCAAACTGGTCACTTGTCATCCCAGTAACTCACATCTCTGTGTTAAAGATGAGAATGGTTTTGGATCACTATGGGCTGCACTTGAGATTGCAATGAAAAGGTTCCCCTGGAGCTTGGTTGTGTCATAGTATTACTGAAATATTTTTTTCATAGAGGACGTGTGGTTGGTGTGAGGTTAGCTTTAGAACTCTACAACTCGTATTTAGGTTCAAAGAATCTGATCGCTTCCTAACACTTGGATTATTTTTAGCCAGATGCAAATGGAAGCAGGACAGAATCTGCAAAGTTTTCATTTTACACCTGTTCAGACTGCCACAAACCAGTAAACTCAAAAAACAAAACAAAAAAAACTGCAGCAACTTAACTCTTCAACCACGGCCTAGAGCTATCTCCCAAAAGGCTTGTAAACCAGCCAAATGAAAGGCTTAGGAAACCTACAAGCTAGGAGAAAATAAGATGATCTGAGATAGTGATGAGTGCTGTGGTATACTGATAGATAGACAGCCAGAAAATGGTAGGCAGTTGTTTAGTCACAATAGCTATTGACAATCATACCCAATGTTGTCTCTTAGACATAAAAATAGGGGTCTCAATAATTCCACATGCAGGTTATTGCCATACAGGGGATCAGAAAATCCTGGCCTATCAAGTTGCAGCCTGATCATTCTCTTTGGGATAAGGGTCATTTGCTCCCCTTGGGCTTAGAAACCCACAGTCCTTTGATGATCCACAGGGATCAGGTCCATTTACAAGAAGGCTGGTAGCACCCTGGCTTCCTCCAGGACCATTAGCCCCGCAGAAGCTGCACTCACATGCTTACAGGCTGCGACTCCGGAGAGTGAGATAATAATAGTGTGGTCTGGGTTGATGATTCTGCAAACAGCAGCCTCTTCCCAGTCATGGCCCAGCCCTCCCCACAGGTGGAGGGATTCCCATAGGGTCAGGGGAAGAGGGACATGATGCAAAGAAAGGACATGTCATCCTTCTCCAGTTCCCTCCCCAGCTCTGCCCCATCTGATGCCCTGCCACTCATTTAAACAATGGGGACAAGCTTCTCAATTCCATCTTGCAGGGCAGGATAAGCAGAGCTGGTGGAAAATTTTCTGATCGACCATTTTGTAAATGGCATTTTGTTAAAACCAAAACTTTCAGCAGGAAAAACAACCTAAACAAAGTGTTTCAATCATGTGCAAACAGAACCTTTCGGCATTTTCACAACAGAACATATCAATTTTTTTGTTTCAAAACAACTTTTTGGTTCAAAATTTATTTTATAGTATAAATGTATATTATATACTTTAAAAAAAAATCAAAATCAGCCTAGGAGCCTCCAACCGTGGTCCTGAACCCCTTGTGGATTAGATTTTATTGAAACAAAATGTTTTGAGTGACCCCAAACAAGTATTTTTTTCCCCCCAAATTTTGTTTCATAAGAAATTTCAACATTTCATTCTGATTCACAATGAAAGGAAATTTAAAAATGTTGGACTTTGCCATGATGGGAAATTCTGACCTATGACCAGCTCTAAGGATAAGTTAGCTGTCGTCTTTTCACTGTACTGAAGAGAGCACATCTGGAATTCTGTCTGTGTAGTTTTGTCCAAGCTTAAAAAAGAAGACACCAAAAAGAGAGGGTTAAAAGAAGAGCAACCAAAATGATACATGGTCTTGAGTCGCTACCAGGAAAGATGGGAGGAACTAGCTTGTTTAACCTAAAAATTGATCTGAAAAAGCAGCAAGGTAACTGGACCTAAGAGCACAAGTAACTATGGTTAGGGGACAATGGGGCTAAAATAAGGAGCAAGGCAAGATAGCAGAAGTAACTGATGTTAACGTCAGTCAGCCAACAAAACAAAGTGTCTAATGAGGTTGCTATGGCACAGTCACTAGACATCTCTAATGTGGAAGCAGAGGCTTTAATTAGGCAATCTGAGAACGTCCTTTTCATTTTGAAAAGCTCTGGCTCATGGATCTGCTGTAAGTCAGCTCTGAATCCAGGTCTCCGGAGGGAGAGAGCAACTGTTTAACTCACTAGCCTCACAGCCATCAAGCCTGGTGGATTAGACCAGAAATAGCAGACACCCACCTATGCGGAAAGTGTAGCTGCTTCCCTGAATAAGCGCATCCATCCCCACTGGGTCTGTGGAAAGCTGCTTTTACTAGTGGATTGATGTAAAGTGACTGCTTGTCCTGACAGTCACTATTTCCTGGCAAATGTTGGCCGATGGCTCAGTTGATTTCATCATGTAACCAGCATTCCCTGTGCTTTCTCTAAAACTGTATGAATTTGCTTAAAAGCAGAAGTTGAGTTTTTTCAGACCCAGCCATTTAATCACCCAGCAGTGCAACATTAGCTACAAGGGGGCTATTTATCACCAGCTAATTACAGCTCTGGGGAAAGGCAATGCTTGGAGTTCACATTTGAGTGGGGAGTTAGGGGTGTTGTTCAGCAATAGATGAAGGAGAGGGTGAAAAGACCTGAGATCTTCACACTAACCCCCTGGGAGTAATGAACGATAATAGAGTCAGCACCTCTATCAACCCAGTTCCAAGCAGGTTGAGTATAAGCCTCTGTCTCTCTTCAATGGTGGTGGGCATACCTGATTCCAGGATGGTGCTCCCAAGCAGTGCAAGATGGAATGGTTTAGCCAGACAACATCTCCGAGAATACCTGATCCAGTTTGTGGCACTGAGTTATCACGTTCCCTTTGTGAGCAAGATTCAAAATGTCTGGTCCATGACATACCCTTTGAGTGCCGCAAACCCACACGCACTGCATGCAAAGAATGGAAAACGCTAAGTAGTGATATTGTACAGTATCATTTGAGCTCAGGACAAGACCTGGTGCTCCTGATGGTGGGAAATCTCAGCAGTACTATCCGTTCATGAAAGACCTGACAAACTCTTGGGGGTTGTTTGCTACGGAAGTAATATTTAAATGTTTATTTAAATTTAAAATTTAAATTTAAATAATTAAATTATTTTATTTTATTATTTATAAATAATTAAATTTATTAAAATTTAATTTAAAATTTAAAATTTAAATGTTTAAATTTAAATATTTAAATATTTGCTGTATTATTTCTACCAACTGCATCCGAGGAAGTGGGCTGAAGCCCACGAAAGCTTATGCCTGCTGAAATTAAATTGGTTAGTCTTTAAAGTGCTATAGAACTCTTGTTGTTTTTGCTGTATACAGACTAACACGGCTACCCCTCTGGATTTCTTTTAAATGTTAAACTTTGCTTGCAATTTTTTAAAAGACAGGCCATAACAAACAAGCTCTTGCTGAGTTCCCTCTATGCCAGTCTCCTTTCCAGCCCTTCAGTTAGTTTATCTGCTTTCATCCCGAACTCGCCTAGAGCAGCGCAGTATTTCACTCTGTCTGAGTACACCCACATCGATGCCAGCACTTAAATACCATTAGCAGGAACATTTGGGGGAGGAATAATGACATGCCTTTAGCCCCCACTGAAATGCTTTGGACTCAGTGCAGTTTTTGGGAGACAGGGAAGCAAACTGAAAAATTTTTAATAAAAGGAAATGAAAATATCTCTGCTGCAGAGTTAGTATGCACTAACTGCATGTGCTTAGTTCATATACTGAAATAAATCTTCTATTGGCAGAAAATTTAGGCCCAATAGTTAGATTCTGAGGGAAAATCATAAAACACATTGTCCAACTGTTTTCACAAAATAAACTCCCCTGTCATGAGGATTATGATAAGAGTTTATAAAATCATGAATGGAGTGGAGAAAGTGAGTAAGGAAGTGTTATTTACTCCTTCACATAACACAAGGACCAGGTATCACCCAAATGAAATTAATAGTAGCAGACTTAAAACAAACAAAAGGGAGTACTTGTTCACATAAAATACAGTCAATCTGTGGAACTCATTGCCAGAAGATGTTGTGAAGGCCAAAACTATAACTGGATTAAAAAAAGAATTAGAAAAATTCATGGAGGATAGGTGCATCAATGGCTATTAGCCAAGATGGTCAGGGATGCAACCCCATGCTCTGGGTGTCCCTAGGTCTCTGACTGCCTGATCCTGGGACTGGATGACAGGGGATGGATTACTTGATGATTGCCCTGTTCTGTTCATTTCCTTTGAAGCATCTGGCACTGGTTACTGTCAGAAGACAGGATACTAGGCCAGATGGACCATTGGTCTGCCCCAGTATGGCTGTTCTTATGTTCTTCATCAAAATATCATGTGGTACCAAGTCAATGCCTCACAGAAGTCTATTACACCAATACTATTGCCTTTATCAATATAACTTGTAATCTCATCAAAAAAGATATGTTACCTTGACAGGATCTATTTTCCACAAACCTATGTTGATTGGCATTAATTATATTACCCTCCCTTAATTATTTATTAATCCAGTCTTAGGCCATCCCATTTACCTTTTTTAAATATTGGCGCAACCTTAGCTTTCTTCCAGTCTTCTGGAACTTCCTCTATGTTCCAAGACTTTTAAAGTGTGGGCACCAGAACTTGGCCCAGAATCCAGTAATGGTCTCATTAATTCCATGAACTTGATATTCCCATGCTTATACATCCGTGGGTTGGATTTGTTCTCTTAGCCACTGCATCAAATTGAAAGTAATGTTGATATTCAGTCACGTTCAGCTGCTTTCTACCATGACTCCCAAGCACCTTTCTGAGTCACTGCTTTCCAAAATGCAGTCCGCCGTCCTATAAATGTGACCTACATTCTTGATTCCCAAGATGACCTTGCATTTATGTGTATTAAAGCTTATTCTATTCTATATAGGCTTTTATATCATGATTATCACCATGGTATATGAGTGATGCGATACAGATCACTCTGATCATTATTTACTGCTCTACCAATTTTGATGTCATCTACAAACTCTACCAGCAATGACTTCACATTTTCTTCTAGAACATTGATAAAGATATTGAATAGCATTGGGCCAAGAAAAGATCCCCGTGGAACACCACTAGAAACTGGATGATGATTGCACATTAATTTAGTTTTTTACAATTAGTTCCTGAGATCTATTGATTAGTCAGTTTTTAATCCATATACTTTATATACTACATTAATTTTGTATTGTGCTAATCTTCTAATCAGAATGTTGTACGGTACGAAGTCAAATGTTTTAGAGAGGTTTAAGTATATCATGTCAAATTATTATTATTACGGTTGTCTTTGTCAATGTTTGTAATCTCATCAAAAATAACATCATGTGAGAAAATGTATGTTCTCTAAAACCATGTTGACTGGCATTTCTTATGTTACCATCTTTTACTTCTTTACTAATTGCATCTCAGATGAGCCTTTGCATACATTCATAGATTCCAAGGCCAAAAGGAACGATTGTGATCATCTAGTTTGTTCTCCTGCATAACACAGGACATAGAACTTCCCCAAAATAATTCCTAGAGCAGGTCTTTTAGAAAAAAACAGCCAACCTTGATTTTAAAATTGTCAGTGATGAAGACTCCACCATGACCCTTGGTAAATTGCACCAATGGTTAATTACTCTTACTGTTAAAAATTATGCCTTATTTCCAGTCTGACTTTATCCATGATTCCATGTTCCATGATTTTGCACAGGTTCAGTGTCAAACTAACTGGGCTACAGTTACATAAGTCATCTTGTTTACTCTTCTAAAAATGGGTACATTATTTTTCCTCCAGTCCTCTAAAACTTTCCCAGTATTCCAAGATATATTAAAAAACAACATCAATGGTTCAGACATTTGTCAGCCAATTCTTTTAAAACTCATGGGTGAAAGTCATCTGATCCTACAGATTTAAAAATGTTTAATTTTAGCAGTTACTTTATAACAACTTGCCTAGTTACTATTGGAATAAAAAGTATTTCATTATCCCTGTAATATGTTGTTACATCATCCAGCTTCTTTCCAAAGGCCCAACAAAAATTATTCAACACTTCTGCCTTTTCTGCAGAATTATTGACAATTTTACCATATCTGTCTAGTAAAGAACCTCTGTTATTTCTAGGAATTCCTTTGTTGTTGGTTTATGTCCATACATTTTTTATTGATAGCTTTGGTTTCCATTATCAATTGTCTGAATTTCAAAACTGCTAATTTATTGTCATTGCAATCAACTTCCCTCTTTTTCAATTTGTTATATACTGTAGTTTATTTTTATTGATGATTTTACTTCCTTTCTTAACCAGGATATTATTTTAAGTGAAGAAGCCTTCTTTTCCGGTTGCAGTATTGTGGTTTATTTAGATATTTAGTAAAGCTTTTCTAAGTACTCCCAGTTATCATCTATTTAAAAAAAAATTTCTTTCCAATCAATTTTGGTCGTAATTGTTTTCAGCATCAGAAAATTGGCCCCTTTAAAATGCCAAGTATATATATTACTGGTCAGGACTATATTCTCTTTGCACATAACAAATGTAATTAGGTCATGAGTACTTGCACTTAAGCAACCGCTAATTTTTAGTTCAGTGATCAATTCTTCTTTATCTCTCAGAATAAAGGCTAATATAGAAATACCCCAAGTCATCAGTGAGAACACTGATGTGTAAGCACTCCAGGTCCTGTGCTTTGAATTGTCGATAACTCTAAAGCAGGGAATGGTACCTTTGATGTAGAGTGCCATCCCCATCCCCTTCCTACATCTGTGGAAAGGGAAGAAAAAAACAAACCGCAATTTGTTTGCTAGTGAGCAAGTCGTGTCTCTTGCCCCCTGTCACAAGCACCTGTCACAGTCTTTAGGTATATTTTACTATTATATTCCAAAACAGTCATAAAGAACCCCACTAAATGCCCCCCAAAGCAATGTCCTTCCACAAACACAAATAGTCATGCCTTCCCTGCTCAGTCGGCCTCCTCTAAGAAGGCCCAGATAAGAAGCTGATTCTTGCAGCATGATAGGAAGGTCTCTGAATCAAAGAAGCAGAGCTGAGGATCCTTAAATGGAAACATTTCTCTGCCATCTTTCTCCCCACCCTTTAAACATGTGAGGTCTAAGCTTGAACATCCAAGTAGATCTCAGATGTGGATGTGTGGCGAACGAAAGGGACAACAAGAGAGGGTTGTTGACTTAAGTGCTCAACCATTGAAATGGAATAGCTCTAATCAACAGACCGGCTCCCAGGACTCTGTGGTCACCTGCTGAGGCTGACCAGAGAGTCACCTGGCAGAGGAGTCAAAGGAGAGTATAAAGGGCAGAAGCTGTTCTATTTGCTCTTTCTTTGGCCATTTTTACTAGCTAAAGATGAGAGAAGCTGCTGCAGGACCCAGATGAGGTGGGCGGGGAGGACAGGGAAATGCTGCCTATCTACCTGAACACAGGTGGACCCCCAAGGACACCCAAAGAAGGATAAGCAGGAGAAGGGAAATGTGTGTAGTGTTTATTATTTTTGTATAGATCTATGTGTTTCTGATGCGATTAACTAATGGGCAATAACGTGTTGAAATTCTGTGCAAAGTGCCTGTGGGCAACACTTACCACTTGCCTCCTGAAAGAGTTAAATTGTAACCCAGCAGGCTCAGACCTTTGGGGGGAGTTCTGGGAGAGGGGGTGTTTTAGCTACTCGGGTACATGAAGGTCAATGCTGGACCTTGGGGCCGAAGGCAGGTGGGCTGAGGGGCTCCATTTCTGTGACAGGGCAAGAGACTGAGAGTCATTGCCAAGAAAGATCAAGGGAGGAGCCAGGACTGCAGTCTGCTGAGACCCAGGAAGCTTAAAACATCCAGGGCTCCAGAGGCTGGATTCGCCACAGAAAGATAGTAGGCTGCCAACAGGGGAGCCTGACCAAATCTGTCACAGGAAGTAAAACAAGGAACAAAAGAAGGTTTCTTGATGCCAAAGTGCCAGACCACGCAGGGTTTTATAAATGCACACCTATGCTGTGCATACTCAGACATAACCTGGAAGGAAGATTCTGAAACATTATACAAGATATTAGCACAAGTGGTACTTCAGGAGCTACTGTGTGTAGGAAAAACCTAGTCTCTAGAACTAGCCCTTAGTTGTCACTAAACCTTTTGTTGTTGTTCTTTCACAGTATGACGACAAACCCTACTGCAATCACTGCTACCTGCTGCACTTTGGACCAAGAGGTAACATCTTTGCCTACTTGCTAGTTCACCCTTTGCTATAATCCTATAATTCAAGGGACTGATTTTCAAAAACAGCCTCTAAATTTGTGCCCTCAGTTTTCCAGACACAATCATTTGTGCCTGGAACAAGAATGACTTTGCCCAAATAAATAGCACTTGTGGGAGCAAATAAAGGTTAGATAGTCAACACCCTTATTTGTGCACAGAAATCCTATTCTGAAGTGCAAATATTTGTATGCAGGCAAATTTGTAAGTGCAAATTTAGATGTTGGATTGAAGACTCTTTGAAAATGTGGTCAATAATATGTAATGCTGTATTCAAACCTTCCAGTTCCTTACGTCTTTCTGAGATGCATGTTCTTAGCAAATATTTCTGTGGAGTCAAAAAAAGAACACAAGAGAGAGGGCTGTTGGAAATAGCATAGCCTAAAGGAATGAGTGGAGAGTTGGGTGTCAGAAGTTTCTGAGGTCTGGTCTTTGCGCTCCAGCTAGAGACTTTCTCTTTGTTATACGTTTGTACGGTGCTTAGGACAATGGGGCTCTGGCCTCTAGTCACCACCATACACATAATAACAGTAAATCTGTGTAGCCTTGGACAAAGCACTTCATCTCTCTGCCTCAGTTTTCCTATCTCTATAATGGGGGTAATAATAGCTCACACACAGAGGGCCCAGTCTTGCAAACCCTTACTCACCTGAGTAAACCTTGCTCCAGTGTTTGGCAGGACACAATCCATAATTGGTTAATGACTGTACTGCATTTTTAACACATGGCACTTGATTTGCCTCCCACACCAGTTTTACAGCATCACAACTACATTGTGCTGCCATGTAGTTACTCCTGATCTACACCTGCCCCAACGTGAGGAAGAGCAGGCAAATGTTCTATGAAATCAATGCCAAGGATTGTTATTATTATCACTGCAGTTTTGCCCTCAGTTCCGTCTGCCCCGGCTGATGTCATGGGTATTCACAAAACAATGTCATGTAGCTGAAGGCAAACATGCAAGCAGACAAATTCATCAAGAAACTGCAGACTGGCTTGATTTGCATCCACCTGGATGGAGTCCAAAGCTCCTTTCATTCTTGTTTAGCATCTAGTGAAAGAGAGGAGTCTGAGGGAGCTACTTATTCTACCTTACACTGTCCATGCCTGCTGCTGAGTTAGCGAGGGCTATGCCTTCTCCGACAAGATGGGACAGTTTAATATACTCATGGGTTTCCATTCCCGCTGGTGGTTGAGGCCTTCACTTCCTTGCCAGGAAGAATTACCCAAGGTGACTGTGCTTTTCCTGTTAATTTCACCTTGATGTCCATCTGATGAAGCACCATGAGTTTTGTGCATACTGTTTCTCATTAAAAGAGGAGAAGGCCTTTCAGAGGTGTGGACTTGTTCACGGCCTAAGCTCCTTCTCAGTTAGCACTCAAACACAGTCCCTGATCATAGCAGAACTTTCTACCCAGCAAATAAGACAGGTTCTGAAATCCAGGATGTAAAATGAATTCATGTTCAGAGCTGATCAAATAATGGACTTTTTGTTCAGGGGCCAAACCAGAAAATCCCCTCCAAAACCCAGTGCAATTTGAACCAAAATCAATGTTTCCAATATTTTTCATCAAATTGAAAAACTCTAACAAAAATTAGTTTAGAAACAACCAAACCATTTTGGTCGATTTGAAATTATGATGATTTATTTTTTAGTGTTCCATTTCAATTTGGCTGTTTTGAGGGGTTTTTCACCATTTTTTGTTTAAATAGGCCAAATTTGAAAGTGAAATGCCATTTTGAAATGAAAAAAGTCTGAACAAAATGTTCTTTTTCAAAAAAATGTTTTCAGGGTGTTTTTGGCTGAGATTATTAGGCAAAGTTGATCCAAATTCACAAATAGTTTTAGAGACCTCCCCCTTCCTCTGACTCCAAATGCATTTTTGGGCAAAATTTCTATTTGCCAAAACAATTTCTCCCAGCTCTGTCTATATTGCCCTTGTAGCCATAGTGTCTGGGCTCCTTGCTACTATCTCAACATCACTGCATGAGGGAGGGAAGTGTTATCATCCCCATTTTACAGATGCAGAACTGAGGCACAGAAAAATGAAATTACTTGTTTAAGATCACAGAGGAAGTTCTGGAAGAGCAAGAACTGAACCTAGGTCTCAAGAGAGCTAGACAACAAGCTTAACCACTAAGCCATCCTTCCCTCACAAATAAGCAGCAGAGGATCTGATTCTGATTACACTTACACTAGTGTAACCCAGGAGCAAATTCATGGAAGTCAGTTATTTATTATTCATTATTATCATTTTATGTAGTGCCTGGAGGCCCTAGCCAACACCACAGCCTCCCTGTGCTAGATGCTGTACATACACATAGTAAAAGACTGTCCTCAAGAGCTTACAGGCTAAACAGACAAGACAGACAATGGGTGAAAGATAAGGATAATACATGGAAGCCAGTTATCGTTATTATTAATCATATTTATTACTCACTGTGGCAGGCAGGGGTATCTCAGGGTGCAGGCAGAGGGTAGCTAGGGGCTGTGTGCCAGCAGGCCCTCCCCCACAGTCATTGCTCCCTGAGGGCTCTGCTGGCCCCAGAACTAGGTCCCCCACTTAGGCAGCTTTTCCCAGCTTCATGATCAGTCAAAGGGGGCTGGGAGCTGAGAAGCAGCCGCAGTCCCGGACACCAGCAGCAGACAGGGGAGCACCATAGCCGCCCACTCCACAGCACCAGCTGCCCCACACTGCCCGGCTCCCACTGGCTTCCAACCTCTGACCCGGCCAGGGGGTGGGGCCTTGAGTGGAAGGTGGGGAGAGGTATGGAGCTTCCAGTAGGGCTGTCCCACTCTAGTTGCAGTGCTGCAGTTTGGGGGGCAATGCCCCACTTTCCCCCTCAAAGTCCACCCATGGCGGGGCCCTGTTGCACTAGGCGCTATACACAGAGAAGTAGATGCTCCCTGCCCTGAAGAGCTTACAATCTACATTGAACTATTCTTTATGGACGTGCCTCTTATTTACACTAACACTTGGTCTACACACAAGTTTTGTACCAGTATCATTGTGTTGGTGAAGGGTGTGATATATTTTTTTAACCAATATCAGTAGAACCCCTGTTGCGGATACCATTATACTGGTCTAAATGTTCCTCTTATCAGCGTATTTTATTCCGCTTCCTGTGTGGGAATAAGTGGTACTGCTATAAGCACTTTTATACCAGCATAATGACATCCACACGAGGGGGTTGTGCCACTTGAATTATACTGGTGGATTTAAAACAGTACATCTTGTATGCGTAGAAACAGCCTAAGCCCCCTTTAAACAGCTCTTTACATTGGTATTCATATAACATTTTCAGACTACGCGTTGTTTGTGAACTGATCACTCTGGGCATTCCCTATGTGTTATTTGTGTTGTGTGGTGGCTGTTTCTACTACCTGGTTGGATGACTGAACTATTTGAATCCGGAGAACAATGAATCGTGAACTTCTGTGTGAAAAAAGATCCTCCATGCTAAAAATTTGAAAATTTCACGTTTTGCTTAGTGCAACAACATGACCTCAGGAATCCCTGTTAACCAAACCCAGAGCTTTTATGTGCAGAAATATTAGTGGATCCCTTTTTTATAACCTCAGAAACTGTTCTACCTGATTGACACTGCAAAAGTTGTTTATGACATCACACTAAATTCTCTATGTGACTGTGCTGCTCTATGCCAAAGTAGTCCAAATAATTAAGACATCTAGCTTGCACGTTGAAGAGGATGTTATCAGAACTCACGTTTAGTTTGGTTTCTCCTGAGACCGAGAAGTTCATCTGAGTTCAGTTTTTAATTGAACAGCTTGCCAAAGCTTCTACAGTGTTTTGAATAGGCATAATTTCCTCCAGTTCCTAATAGCAAGTGGAATCTTTGATGAGGTTTTCAAAGATGACAAATCTGCAAGATTAGGTTTTACAGCACGTTTCTGTTTTTAATTACCCAGACCCCCTGAAATTTAAAGTTTACTCTTGTTCCTCTCAGTGGTATTTCTTATTAATTTCTCCTCTTGGTATTTTTATTTTGTTATTTTAAAGGAACAAGACGGCCAACGTCTCGCTCATCTCTTGGGGCAGCTTCCTCTTCCAAAGTTCCAGTGGAAAACCAGAACAGCTCCTAGATGGCCCTGCTTTAATATTCAAAACCCGGAGACTCATTTCTGAACTGCGATAAAGTTGCAAGATGGCATTATATTTTTACCCACAGATAAAGAAAAATGCAGCTGAAGAAGGATGTTGCTTCTGAAAATGACTGATAATCTAGACAAGTCATAAAAGAGAACATGCTTCTAAACTGAAATCCCGCCTACTGCAGATTAAAATGATACTGTGATAAATGAATTTTAATGAGCTACAACAAAATTTAATGGGATATATTTGTGTTTGTAAATGGGGACATATTCATAGCATCAACTTGATTTTCTAACACCTTAGAAATGGTTGGTTTACTCATTTGCTACCTGAATTGACACTGAAATCTGTAAATAATGCTGCTTTATCAATGTAATGGACTTCCAGGTGGAAACTTTCTCAGCAATGATCTATAGGTGTCTCCAGTTGTTCTCTGGTTGGACAAGTCAGATGTACCTATCTTTCCACTCTCTCTACTCCAGTACCGCAAAGAGCTGGAAGCTCGGAACCCATTACTTTCAATATTTTCCCAGCATTCTTTGTTGAATCTGTGGCTGTCATTGTCTGGCAGCTGTTGGGAATGTCAGCACATGCCTTGGTTATTCTAGCTGAGAAATGATCATCTCTATCATGGTACAAGTGGTCTTCATGATTATGTGAGTCAGAGTGGATGGGACAGTAGCCTAGTCATAGCTTTTAAGCCTGTGAAAACACATGTATGTCTGTGCATTTGCCCAGTCATGGATGCCTCCAGAGGTCACCCTAAATTCCTATTACAACTGGGGCCCTGACTCTGCCCCCTGAACTTTAAGCATGTGAATAGGGCTGTTGATGTCCATGGTCAGGGTGTAGGCTCCGCTGTTACTGATAATATGTTTATCCTATTAAGTATTGTCATGATTCACAAAATTACAGGCTATTTTTGAATTAATATTGCAAATTCATATAACTGGAATTTTGTGGGTCTTTACAATCCCTCATTTTCTTCACATTCTTCCATTGTACTGAATGATCACACCTAAAGGAATTTCATATCATTAAATACACACACACGCACACACAGAAATACCAATTCATCTGCATTTTTATACAAAAGGAGACTAAAATTAATTAATGGAAAGAAACTCCAGCAGAATGAAAGATGTGATGTTCTTGTACTGAAATTCCTTGCTTATTAAATCTCTATTCCTTGTAACGTAGATGATGGATTTTTAATGTGTTCTGTGGATTCCAATAAGCCGAAGTGAGCTTGAAAACTCCCAATTACTGTATTTTTGTAATTGATGTCACTGTGAATAAGTGGTAGTATCATTTCAATATGTGAAATAGACTTCTCCCTTTCTGTTTCAATCTGCATTCCAAGTTTCCAGACTTTGTTTCACTATTATTGTTTTTATGAATCATTCTCACCTATTTCAATCTAATATTTTATGCAACAAGTTCACATAACACTTCTCTCTGAAAATCATACAATCCATTTTGCAGTTGCCTGGTATACTTCTTGTACTTAGCTAGTGATAAATGCAAATGGTAAACACCAAGAGGACTATTTTGTTAGCAACTTTGATGCAGTTACCCTGAGCTACAGAATTAGATAACTTTTCCTTGTAGGTGGCTTCAGTCTACTTTGTGCAGATAGGAGTAACTAGTGCAATTAACTGCAAGTCATTTAGGTACAGGATACAAGAGGCAAAGATGACCTGCACAAAGGATGGCCTTGTGGTTAAGGTGCTGTTGTGGAATTCAGGAGATCTAAATTTATCTCCTGTCTATGACATAGCCTTACCGTGTAACCTTGAATAAATCCCTTAATCTCTCAGCACCTCAATTCTCTGCATGTACATCACAGGGATGCTGTGATCCTGTATTAATTAATGGTTGTGAGGTACTCAGGTACTATGATGATGGTGGTCATTTAAAAATCGAAATAATGTTATGTCCTTCTGCAAATCACATCATCGAATAGGCCATTGCTGATTGGCTACAAATGCTGTAAACATTTCTTTACAAAATCAAGAAAAAACATCTAAAATAAATCACTGGGATGCCAAAGGCTCTAGGTGTGATTTTCCTATCATCAAAAGCTAACTTATAGGGCTGATCAACAATACCAATTATTTTTCATGGGAAATGAATTTATTTTCCCACTAAATTACCCACATTTTTTTTATGAAAAATCGAAATGGAAAACCAAAACATTTCCGTTTCAAAAAATGTTTTTGTTTAAAAAAATTGGAGGGTTTTGTAAAAGTTTTTGGATTTTCAAAGAACAAAACCAACAATTTTTTAACAGAAATTGAACCTAAAATTGAAAAATGACATTTTTGGGGTAGAAAGTTCCAGTTTCTGGTTTGTCATCAAAAAATCAAACAATGTCCACAATTCTACTAAAAGGCCACCCTCTTGCAGTTTGGAACATTTCCCTTTCATTCCGTGGCATCAGAATTAATTCAGAATATTTTAAATGCCTTATTACTGATGGGATTCTCTCACTGATTCTCATACTAATTCTCTCACTCTGATCTCTCCCCACCCCCACCCCAGTTTCTGTTGGTATTTTTATGTGAAAATATCATGCCTGTCATGCAAAGTGTAATATATGACTGCTAGATAGTCATTGTTTTGCTATGAATTTCAATATTGTGTGTTTTGGTGCCAACAATTAAAATAGTGATGTAACTGCTTTGATTCTCAAATAGCTGTCTTTATGGAGGACTCTCTGTCTCCCTCTATCTCACAGCCTGGAAGGAAGCTGAAGACCTTTAGGCTGGGATGTTCAATGGAGGTCAAGACAGTTCAGCCCAGATTCTCAAAGATATTTAGGTGCCTAACTGCCACTGGAGTTGGATGTCTGAATACCTTTGAGGCTGTGGGCTGTAGGCACCAAATCCCATTGAAATTCAACAGGATTTCAAAGCCAATTGAAGGAAATATTTTTTCATACGTTGTAATTAAACTAAGAACTCATTGTCACAGGAAGTTGTGGAGGCCAAGATCTTAACAAGATTCAGAAAGGGTTTGAACATTCATATGGATACCAAGAGTATCCAGTGTTGTCATAATTGACGCCAACAACAATTTAAAGGGATATTAAAACTCATGCTCCAAGGCCAATAAGGGAATCAGGATGAATCCTCCATGGGGAGAAGATTATCCCACATTTCCCACTCCAGGGTTCTTACACCTTTCTTTGAAGCATCTGGTCCAGGCAGCTATTAGCGATGGGATACTGGACTAGATGGACCAGGAGTCTGATTCAGTCTGGCAATTCCTGATGCAGCTGATGAGGAGAGTACCTCCATATGGACTCACAAAGATGTTGATGGCATGAGAAAGGCATGGAAAGGATGATGGGTATCACCTGACAAACTCATGTTTGCCCTTCATTCAATACCAGTGTTAGTGGCAGAGACAGCTACAGAGCTGGACATTTCTATGCTGTGGAGAAGACACAGCAGATAAATGGGAAGATGGAGTCAAAAGCAAACTAGACAAAACATTTTGGGCCCTAGTGCCTTCAAATCAGTGCACACACCTGGGGGGCAGCATTTGTGGACCTTGGGCAGTATATAGTCCTAAAATAGAAATGTAGTGGAGGAGAGTACTTATGTTAGTGCCGAGAGATGGATTAAGGGCCTGATCCAAAGTCTGTGGAAATCACTGGAAATGTCACCCTCCTGACTTTTTGCAGCCCCATCATCTACAGTCATGAAGCAGGTTTGTGGAACAAACACCGATCCCACAAAGGATGGCAACAGGGCTGGTCAATACTTTTCCATCAAAACTGGGATTTGATGGAAAATTGGGGTTTTGACAAAATGAACATTTCTGCAGGAAGTGCCTGCTTTCTGGGGGAAATATGGCCTTGTTGAAAACCTGAAACTCCAGAACTTTGTAGCCAAAAGGGTTTTTCGACAAAAGGTAAAATTTTTCCATGGGAACCCCCCATTTTCTGATCAACTCTGCACCTGAGATGTACTTCTACTTTTCAGGCACCAGATATACCACCAGCCTTTGTGTTGTGCTAGGACATGGGCTTGAGCCATGATAGCAATAGTTTAAACATTGATTTTGGAGAAGCTGCAGTTTCAGATCCCTTTACAATGAACTTGACTTTCGGATCCACTCAGAAAAACGAACATTGCACAGGAATAGCAAAGAGTAGCATTGGTTTATCATTATAATCCTCACTTTATGGACTGATACACAGAAGCTCTTAACTTCTCTTTGGTATCATGCTTAAAGGACTTTCCGTGATCTTGTTTTCAAGTACAGATATGCCAAATCAACATGGGTACGTATGTCTTGTGTTTGGTTCTTCTACAGTAATACCAGTTTCATAGAATACAACTCTGTTAGCGCATACCCAGAGCCTTTTCTTCAATCCCACCAAACAGTCCTTCGTGTGACCACGCATATGGTCAGGGAATCTTTTTCAGTTATATAATTAGAACTCACACCAGTTACACAGTAGGACCCAGATGCCCCAATGGACAGCATACAAGCAGGTTGCAACCCTTGCCGGGAGCACAGCTAATGTCAGTGTGGCTCAGTGCATGTTCAACAGCCTAGCCACACACTATCAATAACCTAATGATCTATGGCTCTGATGTTGCAACTGGTTCGAAGCAGGTCGCCCCCTTGTTCCTGTCTGGAGCGCCATTGATTTCACTGTGCAGGCGGAGGTGTCTGTGCACATATGTCCAATTGCAGGACCAAGTAAAATGGGATTTTACCATGATATTTGCTGTTTTTCTTAAATACCCAGCTGGAGTCAAGTGAATCCCTGAGAATCTCAGTTTTCATTCAATAGGGAAAAGTAAGTTTCCAGCCTCATAGTTGCAGTGGGAAGCTTGAAAATGTGACCTTCTTTGCCCACTAAAGGCTCAGAAACCAGAAAGTAAATAAGAAGAACCCCAACATGTATTTCTTTTGAAAAACAGCTCACGATTTTTAAGCCAATCTCATGACTTTGGGGGGACCTGACACCTGATTTCTGAATGCTGGGGGATGGGATTGCTATTAATAATAATAATACCCAGTTTTTCTACAGCACTTTTTATCAGTAGGTCTCTTAGCATTTTCCAAAGGAGGTCAGCATCATTATCTCCCTTTTACCAATGGGAAAACTGAGGCACGGGAGGGAAAAGGGACTTACTCAAAATTATCCAAGAGACCAGTGTCAGAGCCAGGAATAAAACACAGAGCTTTGATCTCTCATGACTGCTGAGCGATTAGTACAAACAACAACAATAAGGAAGGTTATAAGGTGGTTGCTGGGCTCGTCTTGAGCTGATAGCTAACTATTCAAATAGCATCTGTGTAAAAGGAAGTCCTGCTAAAGTATGCCCAGCTCCTGCACAAGGCAGTCATATTACTTGATGGCTTTGACAGTGTAACTCTTTGAACGTGAAAAACTATCAGAAGTTTTAAAAAGGCAATAAAAAATCACTAGGGAGAATTTGAATTCCTCAAATTACTGTAAGATCATCCAGGGAATTTCCCATGTAGGTTTTGAACTGAGATGTGTGTGGATTATATTGAAAGAAAAAATCAAAACCAAACAAAACCACCCTCTGAAGTGAGATTTTGAACATGACTGTCTGAGGAATCTAGCATCAAAAGATCAGATGACAGGAATCTTCTCTGTGAAGCCAGCTTCACTGTGGCAGACTTAAGCAACATTAAATGTTTTATCAAGGATACAAATAAATAAAATAAATACATCCAGGCCAATATGTTAACCCTTGGAGTCCCACATCAACTTTTAAGATGGCTTCCCTCTCAGTCGCTCCACTACATAAGAGAGTTACCTTTTAACACAGGCAATTACTCCTTCAGGTTATTTTTTTAACTGATCTGGGTAGAGGTGCTTATGTAGGGCCTGATCCTGGGAAAGAATAAGCTCATTCAACTCAAAGGAGCATTGAAGGTACTGAGGCCCTCAGAATCAGGCCCTCAGAATCAGGCCAATTAAGCACTGGAATGGGTTACCAAGGGAGGCTGTGGAAACCCCATCACCGGAGATTTTTAAGAACAGGTTAGACAAACATTTGTCAGCGATGGTGCAGGTTTACTTGGTCCTGCCTCAGCGTAAGAGGCTGGAGCAGATGACCTCCCGAGATCCCTTCCAGCCCTACATTTCTATAAAGGGTTAGGCCCTGAGAAAGGACACTGGACAAGCACCATTTTTTAATGTTCCAATAGTGCAGAGAGGCTCCAGGTGAGTTCAGGAGTCCATTAAGCTGGCCACAGCATATACAAAGAATTAGAGATGACCTCTTTCCCACACAGCTAACAATCTATGGCCCAAAATCAGGAAAGCAGTCCTATGCAGCGTAACACAATCACAGGCCTCAGTACAATACTGATTAAGGCTAAATAGACAAGACAGACAATGCGTTGTAAACCTGGATCTGTGGGATATGGCCTCAATGTTTCCAAGCCCACACTTGAGCACCCACACTGTATTGTACACCTGGGCTTACAGTTGCTGGACCTGGGTCTCACAACTCTGCTAACACGTCCATACTGCTCTACACAGATCTTCTGAGTTAGGTCTGCAGCTTGAGCCATGTTCACACGGCAAAATGACAGGGCTTGGACACGAGTCACAGAGGATGCAGGCTCTGACCCCTCCCACAGGAGGGGCCCAGGACCCAGGTCCTCAGTGCTTGCTGACCTAAGTCAGGAAGAGTTGGATGGTTGAGCTGAAACCTGAGTCTGAGTCTAGGTTTGCAATGCAATGCAGACATACTGATAAAGTGTGGGAGGGGAAGCAGAATACAGAGAGAGAAGCGACTTGCCCAAGGTCACACAGGAAGGCTGTAGGAGAGCCCCCTGAAGAAGTAGATTGCTCCATCCCTATTTGGAAGGGTAAACCTCTCGTCCCCTTTTCAGATACCGTTCCTGTGGGCAGGTTCTGAAGCTCTGGCCCCAGCCCACCTTTCCTTCTGACCCCTCAGCCTCCTCCCCTCTCAATGGGCTGTCTGCTGCATGCAGCCGGGACTTCTCCCTCACTGAAAATAATGTGGTCCTCCAGCTCTGTAAATGGCTCTATCCCACAGTACATGGCTTTGTTTGATGGCGCAACAACATCCTGGGATGTGTTCAGAGGCAGAAAAGTGTGTGTGTGGTAAGCTACGGGCTATGAAAGGTAATTAACATACCATCTTACAAAACACTTGTAATAGGTTTAAAAATGGATCCTTCAGGGAAATGGGAGTATTATCCGTGAACAAGCATAATAAGAAAATATTACAGCTCCATTGCTATATCCTCTGTAACCATAATAGCTAAATCATGACACACCATAACTTGTAGGAAGGGAGTTCCAAACACCCTTTTAATACACTGCTTCTTCAGAAGAGATACTATTAAGGTGACACGGTAGTTTTCTGTGGGTAATTTACCAGAGAGATTCAACTACTGTAATTTATTTTATTGTGGAATGTATTTTGGGGTTAGCCATGCTGTAAGATGCTCCAGGGAATAAGTCAGTGCACACACAGCAGTGAAGAGAGGAAGAGCACCAGAAATAAAGAGAAACAAAAATCACAGCAAAGGTCATGCGCACAACGTCTGCAATTTAGAGAAATCTCCAGCCTGTTGCTTTCTCATCCTTTTAGCTAGAATGGAAGAATTTACAAGAATTTACCATGAAAGGTTAAAGATGTATAATAGACTCCTCGGTTTTATGGTCAGAAGGACCACTGTGACCATCTAGTCTGACCTCCTATATAACACAGGCCATAGAACTTCCCCCACATAATTCCTAAAGCAGAGCTTTTAGAAAAACATCCAAACTGGATTTAAAAATTGTGAATGATGGAGAATCCACCATGACCCTTAGTAAATGGTTCCAGTGGTTAATTACTTTCCCTGTTAAAAATTAATGCCTTACTTTTAGTCTGAATTTGTATAGATTCAATGTCTAGCCACTGGATCATCCCAGATTCTTCCCTGCATTCAGGGTTATAAGCATGAAGGGCATTCACACTTTACACATTCCCATTTGTTCCAGCAATGGGGAGTATGCCTTGGATTAGGCGTTTATCTGGTCTATTCTTTTTATAACCAGAGAGTCCAGGTTTAAAGGGCAAAGACAAAGAGAGGGGGAAGCAGAGATAGAGATTTTAGGGTGAATAATAATTTTTTAGGGACAATGCTGACAATATTTGTTAAAAAAAAAAATCCAAAAAAGGCCCATTTTGGACAACACTGCTCTCTCTCGTTTGAAAAATTTCAACCATCTTTAGACAAGAGCAGTTCAAAGTGGGTATCACCATGGAAATGTCATAAGTGGGGCTGGCACCATCTTTTTGTCCTTTCCATTGTTATCCAGACCTGCAACTCCTTGAAGCCCACCCAACTAGCTCTGCCTGCAGATCCCCATCTTTTAGACAAGGCAGGCCAACAAGAAATTACTACACTACCTATATGCTTCCCGGCTGCTGGTTATTACCTGGTTAAGACCCAGTTATCCCAGACAGCACCTCTCCCCCTATGTCCTGACATACTAATAGCAAGTGACAGGGCCATCATGGCTGTTACTCCACAGGGTTGAGCTCAGAGGAGAAGGGGAAAGGACAGGTATTGATTTCCACAACATCCTTGGCCACTAGGAAGTTCCTGTACAGACATGGAAATACCCAGAGCACAGTCTCAATTTGGGCCCTGCATAATGCAGGTTACCAGGGTTCCCTGGTTCCATGATGTTCAGTTTTTTGTTTCCTGCGATGATGACGTTTGCTGTCTCAGGGCCAGATTTGGATTCCTTTCTGCTGAATAGCACCCTCGCAGTGGAATCAGATACTTCTCAGTGCGTGTAAAGGCGGGAGACTCTGGTCAACGGAACACCTCAATATCATGCAAGTTCTAGACACTGGCCAGGAAGGGAGCTAGGCTGGGAGCCTGGAGAGCCCAGTTTAGTTGCTTGCTCTTGCACAAATTTATTTTTGGGCAAGCAACGTAGCATGTGTGTATACTGCAATTGAAGGTGTGATTGCAGCTCAAATAGACAGACCTGCCCTAGCTTCAGTCTAGCTAGCAAGGCTTAGAATAGCCGTGAAGACATAGCAACATGGGCTCTGTGCACTGCCCACCTGGAACCCTTGGCACATGCTCACGTTCCTAGCCCATGCCAGTGTTTGTGCTGCCACATCTTCATGGCTATTTTAGCTGTGTTAGCTAGAATAAAACTAGTGTGCGTATGTGTAGCCATGTTGCAGTCACACCTCCAATACCCCAACACTCTGCCTCAGTTTCCCATCTGTAAAAGGGGGATAACAGCACCTCCCTACCACACAGGGATACTATGAGGTGCTCAGATACTATGGTAACAGGGCCCATTTAAGTGTTTGTTACATAGAAAGTGCTGCTAATGGCCAGTGGCTAAACACTGCACTCTGTTGACTGAATACACGATGTAGATCATAACACATACTACCTGATCGACATAGCAATGACTGCATGAAATGATAAGCAATGATGATGGCAACCTTGGATCATTGCAAGGTGACAGTTCTTACTGTGACCACATCTCTGCGATGCTAAGCAGGTTCCCATTCCAATGTGGTTAGATCAGTGATTGCCACTTATTTTTTCACATTTGGGGAATTCATCAGTTTCTCTTAGGAGTGCAGAGGTCATCAGAACTAAGGAACCACCCCTGCTCCTTCTATACAGTCAATATTTTTATAGTATGAAATCTCTTTGGGAACTAACTGGAAAGAGTGATGTGCTTTAGAAGCGACTTCTGAACAGCTGGACAGGGCAGCAAAGAGTTAATTCTTCTACCTTCTTTCCCCCCTCACTTCTCCTATGCCCTCCTTTTTTCCTTCTGTTATTCCCCCTCATTTCTCTTTTCCTCTCTCTCTTCATCTGGTCGGACTTCAGCATGTTTCATTTAACAATCTCCTTTCTGAAGGATGAGCCTGGCTTGGGAGGACATGGAATGCTCTTCTCTTGCTAGTTAGCTGGAAAATCAGACAAGAATATCCATACCTGAATTGAGCTAGTAAGGGTGTGTAGAGCTCTGAAGTCAATTCTAATGTCTGTCTTTGATCCAAACTCATTGAAGCTGCTTTCAGATACAGCAGGCATGTGAGCCTGCCTGCTTACTTGTTTAGCCTATATGCTGTTGATGAAAAGCAGCTCTTGGCCTAGGATAGCTATAAAAAAAATCAGCCCAGGCCTGAGCACCCTGATCAGAGAGATTTCAGCTCCTGTGTGTTCTGTGCTGACTACACTTTCATGGAAATAAAACAATTGCAGAATGTTTTTAGGAGGAGAGGCAGAGTCATGAATGGCACGGTGAAAGAGGTCAAATCATACTCCTAGTGGGGCTGAGAACAGTTCCCACTTGTTTAAAGTAGGTTTGCTCATGAGTTAAAAGGTGTTTCATGTTGAACCCTTGCTGGTCTGGAGTGTTTGACTAACATGGCACTATGGATCCAACACTACTGATGATGGTTTAAGTAAAGAACTGATTTTGTGTTGATGCCAATGGCAACTTGTTCTTGTGACTCTGTACAAGAAGTTAGGTATGAATGCTGGAAGAACTGAGGATAACAGCTTTGTTCCTGCTTTCTCTTCTTCCCCTCCACCCCTATATTCTTTAAACTCTTCTTGCGGCAGGTTCCCCTGGGCAGATAACAGCTCTTATCTGCTTTTCATCCATAGATCTCAAAACACTTGACAAAGTAGGTCAGTAGCATTATCCCCATTTAACAGATGGGGAAACTGAGGCACAGACAAGGAAGTGACTTGCCTAAGGTCACCCAGCAGGCCAATGGCAGAGTCTCCTGAGTCCTAGTTTAGTGCACTAACCACTAGGCAACACTTCCCTCCACAAAGGCAGATAGCACTATCTCCCTTTAAAGAGGTAGGTTCTTTGTGGGCATGGCAAGGCTAATCGACTGCGTCCCTCTTGCAGTGGTGTTTATCGTGAGAGGCTTAATGGACCTTCTTTCACTGTCTGAGGGCAACGCCGGTAGTAGCAAGAAGGCAGAAGGTTCTGGAAGTGAATCACTGGCTAGGGAAGGTGTGGAGGGTTTTTGTTTTGTAGAACATTGTTTCTCCTTCAGTGGGGAAAGAGAGTTGTATATCTCGGATGGCCTCCATCTCAGTAGAAGGGGGACCATTCTCCTTTGGGACAGGCTGGCTGGAGTGGTCAGGAATGTGTTACATTAATAGCAAAAGGGGAGGGTGAAAAGAGGGCAGGTATGAACACTCAGCTCAAAAACAAAATTGAGATGTTGAGAACAGAATTAATCAAGGAACCAAGAATTTCTCCTCTTTGTGTCCTTTGAATTGCCTATACACCAATAAGGGGAGCCTGGGTAACAAACAAGAGGAATTAGAATAGCTCATTCATCAGCATAAATTCAGTCTCCTTGGTATTACTGAAACCTGGTGGGATGATTCACATGACTGGAATGTTAAAAATCAATCCTTGTAAGCTACATAAGGGAGGATCGAGTGGGCAAAAGGGGAGGGGAGATGTTGCTCTCTATGTAAAAAATGTCATTACCTGTTTCCAAGTCACAAGCCACTGATAATTCAGAAGCAAATGATCTCAAATGCTTATGGATCAAGGTCCAAACAGATAAGGCACAAGACGGGGTATTAGTTGTGTCTGCTACAGACCACCTCCTTACACAACTATTTACAATGTGTGGGAAGAAAACCAGCATGATCATGGGGGACTTCAATTTGAGTGACATCTGCTGGAGGTTTCACATCAGCAATACTAAAACATCCTTGGAATTTCTATTATATTTATATACACACACACTCACACTGGGTGCTTTAATAGGACCAGTTTTACAGAGCTGAAAACAATTATGAGCTAAATCAGCTGGGAGGAAGAATTTAATCAGAAAAGTGTGAATGATCATTGGAAATCATTTAAGAACACCTCACTGGATGCCCAAGCAGGCTGTGCAACAACCTGGTTTAGAGGGGAAGTGAAGGCAGCTATAAAAAATGAAAGAAATATATAACAAAGGGAAGAAAGGGGGAAGTTGATAGTAATGAATATACATCAGAAGGTAGGAATTACAGAAAATTGATAAGGAGACACAAGGAGAAATCTATGCTCAGCAGAGTTAAAGACAATAAGAAAGAGGTTTTTACATATGTGAGGAACAAAAAGAATCTCGAGGATGGCTTTGGTCAATTACTAGATGGAAATGGTGGAATTAATAATAATGTAGAAAAGGCAGAAGTGTTCAGTAAATATTTCTGTTCTGTATTATCAGATATAATCTGATCACATGGTGATGACAACACTCTTTCCATTCCAGTAACATCTCCAGAGGATGTTATACAGAAGTCAGAATTTTTAAATCAGCAGGTCTAATTAGCTTGCATCTAAGAGCTTTAAAAGAGCTGGCTAAGGAGCACACTGGACAGTTAATGTTGATTTTTAATAAGTCTTGGAGCATTGGGGAAGATCCATAAGACTAGAAGAAAGCTAATGTTGTGCCAGTATTTAAAAATGGTAAATGGGAGGACCTGAGTAATTATAAGCCTGTCAGCCTGACATTGATCCCAGGCAAGATAATGGTGCAGCTGATACGGGACTTGATTAATAAAGATATGGGACTTAATTAATAAAGAACTAAAGGAGGGTAATGTAATTAATGTAAATCAAAATGGGTTTATGGAAAACAGATCCTGTCAAACTAACTTGATTTTTTTTGAGATTACAAGTTTGATTGATAAAGGTAAAAGTGTTGATGTAATATACTTAGACTTCTATAAGGCATTTGACTTAGTAATGCATAGCATTTTGATTAAAAAACTAGAATAATAAAAAATTGACATTAAGTGGATTAAAAACTGGCTAAATGATACGTCTCAAAATGTAACTGTAAATGTGGAATCATGAGCGAGCGGGTGTATTTCCAGTGGGGTCCCTTAGGGATAGGTGGTTGGGCCCTAAACTATTTAACATTTTTATTAATGATCTGGAATAAATAATAAAATCCTCACTGATAAAGTTTGCAGATGACATAAAAATTGGGAGAGTGGTAACTAATGAAGAGGACAGGTCACTCATACAGACTGACTTGTCTGCAAGCAAATGATATGCATTTTAATACAGCGAAATGTAAACGTATACATCTAGAAAAAAGGAATGTAGGCCATACTTACAGGATGAGGGATTCTATCCTGAGAAGCAGTGACTCTGAAAGAGATTGGGGGGTGGTAGTGGATAATCAGCTAAACAGAGCTCCTATTGTGACACTGTGGCCAAAGGGGCTAATGCAATCCTAGGATGCATAAACAGAGGAGTCACAAGTAAGAGTAGAGAGGTTATTTTACCTCTGTCTGGTGTGACTGCTGCTGGAATACCGTGTCCAGTTCTGGTGCCCTTGATTGAAGAAGGATGCTGATAAATTGGAGAGGATTCAGAGAAGAGCCATGAGAATGATTAAAGTATTAGAAAACCTGCCTTATAGTGACTGAACTCTTTGAGTCCATCTATTTAGCTTAAAAAAAGAGAAGG
Source organism: Emydura macquarii macquarii (assembly GCF_026122565.2). Lineage (NCBI taxonomy): Eukaryota > Metazoa > Chordata > Testudines > Chelidae > Emydura > Emydura macquarii. The sequence continues at coordinate 22,972,043 of NW_027131588.1, read as the reverse complement.
TTAAGGGTAAACTTGATTACGGTCTAAATTTCTACATGGGGAACAAATATTAATAATAGGCTCTTCAGTCTAGTAGAGAAAGGTTTAACACAATTCAATGGCTGGAAGTTGAAGCTAGACAAATTCAGACTGGAAATAAGGCACACATTTTAAGTGAGGGTAATTAACCAAATGGCATGGAAATTGATGCAGAGACAACCAAGCTGATGACAAACAAAGGTGATGGGATCAACTCACACATCACTGTCAGTGGACAAGAGCTGGAGACAGTGAAACAATTCAAGTATCTGGGGGCAATCATCACCAATGAGGGATCAAAGGCAGAAATTCTGGCAAGAACTGCACAAACAGCAGCAGCACTGGCAAAGCTAAAGCCAATTTGGAGGAACAAGAACATCTCCCTGAAGTCCAAAGTGAAACTGCTGCATGCATTGGTCATCTCCGTTTTTTTGTATGCATGCGAGACATGGATCCTTATGGCAGAAATTGAACAGAAAATACAGGTAGTGGAGATGAGATACTTCCGTAGAATCTTGGCCTTTCCTACCTCAACCATGTCACAAATGAAGAGATTTGCAACATCAGCACCCAATGTGCTGGGTCATATGAAGATCTCCTGACGACCGTAAAGAAACGCAAGCTGAAGTGGTATGGCCATTCAACAAGATCATCAGGCCTATCCAAAATTATCTCCAAGGGACATTACAGGGGAAGAGAAGAAGGGGCAGGCAGAAGAAGAGATGGACTGACAACATAAAAGAGTGGACTGGAATGGGCTTCGCGGAGACTCAGGGCTTGTCTACACTTACCTCCGAGATTCGGCGGCCGTCGACCGGAGTTATGCAAGCTACGCAAAAAACTTGCGTAACTCCCGTTGACTTCTCTGCTTCTGTTCTATGCGCCATCTTCACTGCACTGCGCCGACGGGAACCGCGTTCCCATCGACGCAGCGCTACGCCACTTGAGAAGGTGGTCTTAATATGTCAATTACTGGATCAACTGAGCGGGTCTTCAATGACCGCTCAGTCGATCCAGAGAAGTCGATCTGATGGCGGCGACTTTGCTGCCGTCAGTGTAGCCATAGCCTCAGGCACTGACACACAATCTTCAGGGGTGGAGACAACTAGCTGATCGTTCATCAATGATAGTGCCCCAACGACCAATGAAGTTATGGGACTAATAGCGAGAGATAGTGACAGTTAACCATTGGAACAATTTACTAGGGGCCATGGTGGATTCTCAATCACTGACCATTTTTAAGTCCAGATTGGATGTTTTTCTAATAGATTTACTCTAGGAATCATTTTGGGGCAGTTCTCTGGCCTGTGTTATACAGGAGGTCAGACTAGATGATCTTAGCAGACTCTTCTGGCCTTGGAATCTATGAAAAGACATCTAGCTTGGTGGGTCTGAAAGCCCTGGTACTCTCTCAGAAGACCCAGGCAGGGGTCACCATTGAAGCTGCCAAAGGTACAGACAATAGGATCTTCAAAAGCTAAGGGTTGGGACACAGGTGAGGGACGCAACTGGGAAACGGTGAAACTGATCTTGGGAGGGTATTAGTGGTCTAGGTGAATTCCCTTGTCCATCTTCTTCCCAACATTCTTTGAGGCAAGGGGTTAGCGAGGACAGAAAGGTCCCATAGGCACATTCTCCCCAAGAATGGAAATGCTGGTTTGTGCAGCTGAAGGACACTGCGTAAAAGTTCAAGTTGCTTCTTATTAGGACTGAGCAGGAAGCAGTTTTCCTATTTACATGAGAGTTTGAGATTTTGAAAAAATTTCTCATCTGGAATTGAGACAAAAGTTGAAACTTTGAAAATTTTTACAAAGCAACAAATCCAAATAATTTCAGTTCAGATCAAATCAAAATGTTTTATTTCAATAAGTGTGAAATGTTTTGTTTCAATTTTGATCCCTTTTCATATAAATTAAGTTAAATTTCAAAACCAAAACAATGAAACTTTTCATCTAAAAATGTTGAAATGGGACTTTTGACAATGTCAAAACTTTGCTTTTCAACATTTTTTCAAGCAAGGAAAGTCATCAAAACCCATTTTCCCTGCACGTTGTTCGTTTAGATGAATTGGCATTTTTTGTCCAATAAACATTTTGTTGAAAAGTTCCTGACTAGCACTATTCATCTCCATCAAAACTCAGACCTTCCCTTTGTAACAGCAGTCTTTCACACAAGAAGGAAAGTGGCTGGATTCACTGGGCTCAGGGGTTGTAGAAAGCACTTCTCCACGATAACATTTCTCCTATGCAACCTGTTGTGTTTTCCCTTTATTTGATCCTCAGAACACTGGGCCCTCAGAGATGTAGAGGAGGGTCAAAATATCTTCCCTTTCTCCTGTGATCTCTCTCTCAGACTGCTGCAGGAACACTGACCTTCACCAGGACAGTCCATCTCACCAGGAATAGTTACAGATTCTCTCGTGGCATTAGCTGTTCCTCAACTAAGGTTCTCCACTGTTTCCCCTTCTCTCTTTAATTTAAATGTTGGTGGTATCTCCACTCCCCTTTCTCCTCTTGATCCTGCTTCACCCTTTACTGAGGGTCAGATCTTCAGAGAAGGATCAGTTGGGCCAATAACTTATATCAATCTCACTTTGGTTGCTTATTTATGCAGGGCTTCCGGTCTTTTCTATGCACAAACATAGGGGAAGGAGGAGATCACTATGATAACAGGCTTCCCTTAAATCTCTTAGAGGAAGGCCTTACCTTAATGAAAAGATCTACATTAGAAACATGCATCCTGGCAAGCATCAAATAATTCAGATAAGAATGTGAAGTGTTCACTTGAAAGACACTTTGCTGCTTCCAACCAGGCAAGCCTCAACATACAGCTTTGAGAAGCATCTGTTCTCAGCAGCCTTTGAAGGCCGATGTCATTTAGGCTGCCACCTTAATCAGAGTTTTGTGTCTGATACTAGAGACAAGTCTTTATTACCTGCTTGGCCAAAAGGTGAGGTAATAGAAGAGAAGCGGAAATCTTCAGTTTAAAAAAAATGAACAAGAAAGCCTCTTTCCGGGAAGGGAGAGGAGCCTTTGACCTAGACCTGACTCATCAATAAAATGGAAATAGATCCATTTCTAAAAGAATAAAACTCAGCTCCTCAGTGGTTACCATTTGTTTTATGAAGTCAGGTATGTTTGCACAAGGTCACACTACCTACTGCAGTAGAACAAACTGCATCCCCAGAGTGTGCTTCCTTGCTCATCTCAGGAGACTAGACGAAAAGAGGAGAGTTTTCATTACAAACTGTAAGTAACGTGCATTTCTCCAGCATGGTGCTCTAGGAACACAGAATTTCACCCATATTGGATCAGCACACTGAGTTACAAAGACAACAAATGCATAAATTAGGCAGGACCTGAACATTCTGGAACTTGAGGTTGAGCAGATATAGAGTGCAGCACCTCATCTGGTGCTGTTAGTGGCTATTTTAGGCCACAGACCAGCAAAGCACTTACGCACTGAGGCTAAAACAGGATTCAACGGGAATACTCACAGGTTTAAAGTTAACTATGTGCTTGAGTGCTTTGCTAGAGCAGGGCTGTAGTAAGGGTATGAGATATAAATGATGCCAGAAAATGTGAGCATTTTTCCCACCAATGGTCCATCCTTGCAGAATGTGGGAGGAAAATCATTGCTATGGTGCTCAAAAGCAGCACCTACAAGACAACAGCAGATCAGCGCCACAGAGAAAGCTGCAATCACTTCAAGCATAAATAATACAAGATTAACATAAGTGACATAATTATTATCCAGCAAAGCAGGAATTCTTCTTTCAGCATCAGCAAATTTTCATTCAGCGCAGAATGCCATAGGCTCCTAAACAACAGGATCCAGCATTACTAGTTGTGGCAGACAATTTAGAATTGAGCTTAAAATATTCTATAATGACCGGCAATCACCTCTGTGGAGGGTCTTATTTAACTGCAGTTCCTAGCCAATCAGCAAAGAAGGTATTTTATTTTGAGGATGTAAATGAGATCAGACGTAGTGCTCCCTCGTAGCTTTATGTAGATCTTTATTTAGAAATGGAAGAAAAATGTAGGGAGCTAGAAAGAAGAGAGGGGACGTGTATGATTGCATTGAGAGAGCAGATTGCATTGGACGTATTTATTCACATTCCTGAAAGGTAAAACTGTCAGAATGCAGTCTGATGGCTGCAATATATCCTTTATTAATAAGACACTGGATTAACCTCACTGCAACCTTTGCTTAGTGTGGGGGTGTAAAACATGTAACATGCAGGCCAGGACCAGTCTGTGAAGTGTATTGCACAGCCACAAGACATAGGCAGATTGTGTAGGATCTCAGTTTTCTTTACAAATAAATCAAGTTTCTCTCTCTTGTGGCTTCAGGGATATTTTACCAAATGTAACGGATACAGTGCGGTTTGCCAGAGTCTGCAGAGAGCCGAGAACAATGACTCAGAGATGAACTGCCCTCTCCTGTTAATCTGATTGGAAGGTCAACTCTAAAGCTCAGTGATGACAATTAATGTCAACATTGACTATTTCACTGCTGGTCATGCTAGCAGATAGACTGGGGAGTTAGGTAGGAGAGAAGTCCTGCCAAGGGACAGGGATGGGGAAGAACTTGCAAAGGAAATGGGAGACTCACAAAGACAGGGAAGCAGGAGAGAGAAGCAGAGGAAGGAGGAAGAAGGATGCAGGGGATCAGAAAGAAAGACATCACAGCCCAAATGTTTAAGGTATTTAGGCACTGCTCCGCTCAGCTTTGCAAGGTTTACATGGTTTAGATGGTTAAGACCCATTGACCATCAACCATATTTAAGCTTGTAAGGTCCAGATCCTCAAAAAGGTATTTAAGTGCCTAACTCCCACTGATTTCAAAGGGAGTTAAGCACCTAAGTCCCTTTGTGAATCTGGGTTCAAGTGCCTAATTTTTTAAATCTCAGTCACTTAGGCCATACAACACTGAGGAGAGCAAAGCCTAAATGCCTTTAAAATTCTGGATCCAAGTGTCTAATCCCAACTCAAAACTCAAAGTTGTCAAAGCACTGTTGAAAGCCTGCCTCGCAAATGTTGCAGGGATCCATGCAGTGCAAAAATGTCATGCCCAGCTTCAATTTCCCTGTCCCTCCCACCCCACAATCAAAAAACAAGCAGATCACCAGGTGCAAAAATAAATAAATACAAATGTTTCTGAAACTTCTGCCAACTTATAAGTAGCAGGACTTGAGTGTTTTCCGTTTCTTGTGCGTTTGGTCAAAGAGCTCTACCACAAACCTTAGAACAGCAGATGAGGTAGCATCCGCTGTCAGTGCAGACACATTTGGAAGAGAAATACTCATCCTAACCTCTTCCTCCAGCCCATACTTACTTGGGTAGGTTGTGATGGGTGAATCTGGTGAAACTGTAATAAACACCAACAACAGCTAGTTAACACTTACACATCCCTGCTTAGTCTTAGGAGTGAGATATCAGTTTCTATGGCCCCCGCCTGTGGAAAATGGTGGCACAATTTGAAATTGTGTCCCTATCTACCTGCATCAATACCCCAAACAACCACCCAGAACCTTTTCCTCAGCTTGAGTGCCTCCCCGACCCCTCGGCACAACTCACCATGGCCTGGTTGATTGTTGAGCTGTGCGCTTGCCAGGGGAGTGACAGAGGTGTATTTTACAGTAATGCATCAATGCTGTTAGTGCACTCACAATAATGCTTCTATTCATTGTTTATTATGCTTCTATAGATGTGCCTTTGAGGAGAAACCCCACACACACACACCACACCTGCTGAGCTGATAAGAAAATGACCATGCAGAAGGAAAGAGGAGATATTCCAAGAACTCCTCCAGTTCTCTGAGATGGAAAAAAAAAAAGGGCATGAAGACAGAGTGTGACTGAATATAAAAAGGCAAGAGAGGAGGGAAAACCAGGAGTGAGTGATAGCAGGTCACAAGCACATGATAAAAGCCAACGAGAAGCAAACGAAGCTGCTAAAGTCATTCCTAATGCTGCAGAATGAATTCATGCATGCTCCCCCCCCACCCCTTGCAGCCAATACAGATCTGTTTTCCAGGCCCTCCCCAAACTCCTACACATTCCTATTAACCTCACAGCCCATCTCAGTACCCCGTTCACTCCACCCTCTCAGACATCTTCCAGAATGATATTTGGACTTAGACCCAGCTATAATAGCCCATACTGCCTCTCACTGTTTTCTCCCCTTAAGCCCTGCTTTTCGTGTGTGTTGTGAATAATTGTTATTTAATAAAGACATACTCTGTGAAAGATAAGTGATCTTTATTCATCTCTTGAACACAGTGGTTGCAGCTTACATTGAAATACAATGCAAGCTGGTTAGCAGTCATAGCATGGCACAGTGCTGTTTACAAAGATACCTTATTGGTGCTCATTGTCAAAATGGTTCCTCAAGACCTCCCTGATTCAAACGGCCCTCCGTTTTATCCCTCTAATAGCTCTGACATCTGGTTGTTCATAGTCAGCTTCAAGGTGATCTGCCTCTGCGCTCCACTCAGGGGGAAATATTTCACCCTTAGCTTCACAAATATTATGGAGTACACTGCAGGCGGCTATAACCATGGGAATATTTTCCTCATTTATATCTAACCTGCCATAAAGGCATCACCAGCAAGCTTTTAATCTGCCAAACGCACATTCAACAGTCATTCGGCACCTGCTCAGCCTGTTACTGAAGCGCTTCTTTCTGCTGTTCAGGTTGCCCGTGTAAGGCTTCATGACCATGGCAGTAAGGGGTATGCTGGGTCTCCCAGCATCTCAACATCCCCCCACCATCCTCCCATCACCTCATATCTGACACAAGCAAACAAAAGGCCAGGTGACAGGGACCCTGGGTTGCAGCTATGACAGACACAAATGCAAGGAGCCCACCAGAGCACAAGATACTTTGAATATCAGTTCAAGCTACTGCAAGTAGTGTTTCATTTTGGTATCTCAAATAGGTGGGGCATGGTTTGTGGGCACAGCTTGGGAGAAGATCCCTATTTTCTCCCCAATTCAAGCCCTGGGTTGAAGAAGCAAAATGCCATAGCACAAAAGTCCCATGAATCTTAGTGGTGGAGGATCAGGACAATGGACTGCAGCTATCCGCTTGGCCCCACCTGAGTCCCTCCCACCCAGAGGGTAAAGAGGGTGGGAACCCAGAGGGTAAAGAGAATGAAGGAATGGTGGTTTGGAATCACTGTTGCTCCCCCAGTCCACATTTCTAGCAGGGAGCAAATGAGGTGATATCCTTGTGCCCAAGGTTTGAGAGAGAGATTTGGCACATAGGTCTTAACTGATAATAGTAAGAGCTCCAGAGTACAGATATTTACTTCTTCTTGCCCAGGATCTTATGGCCCTATCTCATCAAGTTATCTCACTCTGGCAACATTTCCATGTGTTGTAAAGCTCTTTTGCTTCTTGAATCCTTCTGGTCTCGTGCCCCCAATGAAGTGTAATTGTCACATGGTGACTGTGTACTAGAAAGCATACACTAGACCTGATACAGTTCCACTGCATGTTAGAAATGTGGTGGAGGGGGAAAAGGAGATTTCTGGAAATTATTCTTGGAAAAAATGCAGCATTCCAAGTATTGTGTTTGTTTGTACTCCATGTAAATACATATGGAAAGGGAGAATGGTGGGTTCAGCTGTTCTCAGCCAGAAGTCTTTTAATAATAAATCATAGTTTGCTTTCATTCCTGGACATCAAAGCACTTTATAACATGAGCTTTATGTCAATTTTGCAGTCACCCTTGGAAGGGAAGCATAAGGCTGGTTGAAAAACTTCTTTCAAAACATTTTTAACTGAAAATTAGGTTGTTGACTAAAAGAAAAGTGTTTGCAAAAAAGTGTCTGTTTTTCTTCAGAATTTTCTAAAAAAAATTTGTTGGAAAACAGAAAACCAAAGAATTTTTGGTTTTTGGCTGAAAATGTCCAGTTTTGGATGAAAAATCAAAGCATTCCATAGCATTCCCTCCCCGCCCCCAACCACCTCTAATTACTATCCCCATTTAACAGATGGGGAATTTGAGGCAAAGACAGGTTACGTGGTTTGCCCAAGTCACACGTCAAACTCCTGATAGAGTTCAGAAAAGAAGCTAAGGGTTTGGCTACGTGGTGTGGTCATATGCCCTCTGCGGGTGTGATTTCTCACATGCACTCATGTGATGTGCTTTAACTGGTCTGTGTAGATGCTTTTGACGGAGAACCTTTAGTGTGCACCATCCGGGGCCTGCACAGACCCATTACTATGTAAAACATTAGTTTGCTTGAGAAATCCCACCCACCTAGGGCACTTCCCACACTGTGCAGAGAAGTTCTAAAACTCCTGTTTGCTGGTTTGGTGCCCTCATCACTGCACAAAACTTTGCCTCTTAAATGAAAAGAGTAGGGGTGACTGGAGGGTAGTGCAAAGTATCAAGAGTAATCTATGGTTGCTTTGCAGTTACCCAATAGATAACATGTATATTTCCTACAAGGAAACACCTCTGTGATTCAGTTCTAAGTGCATCATACTTTAAACTAAAGTTATTGCAGTTTACAATAGTTGTTGTAGGAATGGCCAAAAGCTCAAAGAGGCTTGCTTTCACCTTGGGACTGGCAGTGATCTTCATTATTTTCTCCCCCCTCTCCCCCAATGACTTCTTTTTGGAAAACTGTCTTTGTTGGTGTATATGAGCCAGGCCTCCAGGGAATCTGCTGGTTGTACTAGATTAAATAACATGGAGTAAATTACATGGAGTTGCAATCCATCACTGATCAAAGAAAACAAACACAAACCAGAAGAAATAGTCAGCAGAGGGAATGTCAACAAACAAGTTTGCACCAAAGTCTAAGTGTGAAAATGGGATTTTTTTATAAAATATTTTGTGAATAATCTTCCAAACATTAAGACCATTTAATTTCTTTTCTCTTGAGATATCCTTCACCAAGTCCTTAGATCCCTCCATTACTTCCCCCCTGCCATCCTCTGCTCACATCCACACACAGAGAAGCACTTGAGTATATTATATTCCCATGGCATAGGTGCTGCCAGAATGGATCAGACCACTGATTCATCTAGTCCATAGCCAGTTTCCGCCATTCATTGATATCAGCTACTTCCGAGGCAGCTATAGAATAACTTTCTCTCAGGGCAAGTTTCTTCCAAACCCCTATTAATTAGAGATTAGGTTTTGCCCTGATGAATCAAGATGATTGTGCCTACAGTGAACTCTGGTTTTAGTGAATTTGCATGTCCACTGCTCTTAGATACACTGCTGCCACCATCTTGCTTGTCAAGGATAGGGCAGACTCCCTTCAGACCCAGTCATCCTAACTCCCTTTTGGCCAATGGGGTTACTGTTGAGTGAAAAAAGCTGACCCTTGTTTGGCCTGGAAACTGAATACGAGGACCTTACCTCTGGGCATTCTAGTCCTGAATTGGGTGATGTATTGTTTTTGTGAGTTTGCATCAGACCCCTGATGTCATCTGATTGCTTTGCTTTGTCCTGGGAACGCTAGGGCTGGCAGGAAAGTATCACATTAAAAGAAAATGCTACCCTATGTTAGAAAATATAAAGGAGATATGACAAATTTCTGCTTTAACAAATCATGGGCCCTGTTAGGAATCTGCTTCAATAGCACATGGAAAAGTAGCTGAGATTCTCACGCTGCCTAGTATTTTTTATTCTATTGGGTACATAGAGAATATGGCTGAAATACAATTTGTTTTACATATAAAAAACCAGCATGGAATTTTTATATTCTATCAAGAGAACCTCTCTGCTCCCTGAGCAGCAGAAGGCTGATGAGGAAAGGATATGCAAATAACATCCTTGCCTTGATGGGAAACAGCCACAGGAAGAAAAAAAGTGACCCTCTGTATTCAAATTCCTAGAATGAAACCAGAGACTCTAATTCATCAGGCTCCGATTGCTCTTTGATCAAGGCTGCCTTGCTAGCTCCATGCTGGCAAGGCCTCATAGACAGACAAGATCCAGGGCTTGATTCTCTTAGTCAGCCACATCTGCATGCAAATGAAAGAAACTTGGCAGTAGCATGTCGGCTAGGAGATACCAACTGCTGACTCTGCCACAGTGAGATGAAGAGCACTGTTCAGTGCAAGAACAAATGGGGTTGGGGGGGAGATGGGGAGGGGAAGAAGTGTGGAAATAGGATTTCACCGGGCTGGTTCAGGCTGTTTTGTGTCCTGAAACAGTCATTCTTGTCACATATGCCAACTGATTTCCTCCCCTCGTTGAAAACACTATTCAGATCACAGCATAAATATAACAGGACTGAAATGTAACACTCCTGCAGGAAGGGTCAGGAAAATGTAGCAGGAGAGAGTTGTCGAGTGACTAAGGAGACACAACCAACCTTCATCGTGGGCATTCAGGAGTCAGGCTCCCCCCATGCTCCAACAGCAGCTTTTGAGAAAAAAACATATACTGTTGAATACAAACCTATTGTTGTGGTTTTAATATGCCCTGTGCGATGACAAAAGGAAGCAATCCCACAGCAATCGTATCACTATGGAGCATTCTACAGGCACATCTTCATGGCACACTAAACCCGGGTCCATGGGTCTTTTCTCTGGCTTGTGGACTTGGTATTTCCAAGCCTGGGCTTGAACATCCACACTGCACTGTAAACCTGAGTTTTCAGTTGCTGGACCCAGTCTTACAACTGTGTTAACACATCCATGCTACAGATCTTCTGACTCACGTCTGCGGGTTGACCTGTATTCACATTGCACAATGACAGAGCTTAGACCAAAATCTCAGTGGGACTCAGGCTCTGACCCACCTGCCTAGCAGGGTCCTAGGACCTGGGACCTGAGTGCTTGCTGACCTGAGTCAGTGATTTGTATGCCGAGAGAAGTTGGGCTTGGGCTCAAACCTGAGTCAGAGCCCAGCCTTAGAGTGCAGTGTAGACATATCTTATGTGGGGTGGCACAGTAGGTCCACAGAGGCTATTTCTAATCAAATCACTACATTACATTCTATGTGGCCTGGCACTTTAAGGGCCAATCCTACAATGATCATATCAGTAGGAACACAGCTGGTTGAAATAAAAATTTTTGAAGTCATTTCTATTTTGCAGGATTTGAAATGGACACATTTTGGTTTTCCCCTTCCGTGCAAAAAATTCTAGAAATTCTCTCTCCTTTTTTTTTTTAATGGAAAATGTTCTCAAAAGCTTATGAACACTTTTTGTTTACCAAAACCCCTATTTTGAGAAATTTTGATGCAATTTCCACCCCAAAATTCACCATAATGAAAGATTTAAAAAACAATGGACAGTGTTTGGAAACATTTTTAGAAAAAAATATTTCGACAACAAAAATGTTGGTTTGAAAAATGTTGACCAGATCTGGTGTGGGACACTGCACATGGCCTGCCACTTTGGGTCTGTCTTCACTGCAAAGTTAACTTAGACTCTTTCCCCTAGCCCCTCCTGTCCACACATAAAACTCTCTCACCCAAGTATGGTGGCGCTTTAAATCCAGGCTCCAGCTGGCCCATCTGGAGCTATACACTAAAGCCTGGTTTCTGCTTTCACTCGGGGTGGTAACCTGTCTGCTTTGCAGTGAGGATGCAGGCTAATCCACTCCATTGCTGATAGTCCTCCAATATCTTCCCACAATTCTCCATGTGCACCCAGAAAGATAAATTTTCTTACAATTCACTGGGAAAGAAAGAATCATACACCAGCTCAGGTAATTGTGGCACAAAGAGCTCTGGGATATGCCCCTCAAGGCTCTAATGACACACCCAGGGGAGGGCAACACCAGTGAAGACACAATGACTCCAGTAGGGCTTTGCAATGTGACTACTCACGCCAGGGCTCCGTCAACCCAGGTCCTCAGACGTGGGTGTCACTTACCAGAGTTAACTCAGTAGTGAAGACAGACACTTTAGGGTCTGATCCTGAGATATGCTTCACATGGGGACAGGGATCCAGTGCTCTGAGTTCACTGCAGGATTGGGACCCTTAAAGACAATCTGGCACAGAATACCCTTTAGTGATCCTGTCTTAATTCCCACTGGTGACCAAGTGTGTCAAGAGCAAATCCCTTTAAAGTGAAAGATCATTCATATTCCTCTTCTAGGTGACTTCATTACTGTGCGCATGCTGCCCTTTTGTAGCCCTTCGTTATTTAAGTACTTTAATGTGGGTGTGCATCTTTACATTAAGCATGCACGCAGCACAAAGACATTCTAAGCTCGTTATTTTCCCAGCAGATTTATGAGCGGAGGGATGACACCCAAAGTGTAGGCCTTCACAGCAAGCCATACCTATTCTCAGGATGCCATGTATAATTTATATCAGACATCTGCTTGCTTTGTCACCTACATCTGACACATTGGCATATGTCATTGCACAGCATTCCACATAAAAAGCCATATACAGAGCACCAGTGCAAACGAATGGTATTAGGAAATGTGGGCACGCCACTAAATAATACTAAAAATAATGCTATGGTTTTGCTAAATAGAAATCACCATCCACTGAGAGACATGAACTTTCATGTCCCTTATTAGGGTAACTGATGACTCCATTGTTTTCCTGCCCCCCTAAGATGGTACTTTAAAATCACACATACACACACACACACACAGAGGACACAAAAGGACATTTATATGGCCATCCCGACTACCACCTCTCCAAACTCCATCATTTGTAAAATACCACCACCTAGCTCTCATATAAGATTTTATTCATAGATCTCAAAGTGTGTTGCAAAGGAGGTCAGTATCATTATCCCTGTTTCACAGATGGGAAAACAGGCCCGGGAGGGGAAATGACTTGCCTAAGATCACCCAGCAGGCCGGTGACCGAGCTGAGTAGAACCCAGAGCTCGTGAGCTACAGATACAAGTCCACACTGTCTCCTTCTTACTAGTTTACATAAGTATAAATGCATAGATTCCAAGGCCAGGAGGGACCATTGTGACCATCTAGTCTGACCTTCTGTATAGCACAGGCCAGAGAACCGCCCAAAACTAATCCCTAGAGCAGATCTTTTAGAAAAACATGCAGTCCTGATTTAAAAATTGCCAGAGATGGAGAACCCACCATGGCCCTTGGTAAATTGTTCTCAGGATTAATTACTCTCACCATTAAAAAATTACTTTTCTTTCCAGTCTGAATATGTCTAGCTTCAATTTTCAACCATTGGATCATGTTATACCTTTCGCTCATAGGTATTCTTTGATTTCTATGATTTGGGGGGTAGTTACAGTCAGGCCAGTGGGGCTGTGTGGGAGGGGGGCAAATTCCATGCCCACCTGAGGCTTGCAGTTTGGGGGGGCAATGCCCTCCCTGCACGCCCCAATTATGCACATGCTTTCTCTGCTAGATTGACGAGCCCATTATTAACTATTTGCTCCTCATGTCCCATGTTATTTGTAGACTGTAATCAAGTCACCCTTTAATCATCTTTTTGTTAAGCTAAATAGACTCAAAGAGCTCAATCACTATTAGGCATGTTTTGTAATCCTTTAATTGTTCTTGTGGCTCTTCTCTGAACCCTCTCCAATTTATAAGCAATTTATAAACTGCGGATACTAGAACTGGACACTCTTTTCCAGCAGCAGTCACACCAGTGACCAATATAGAGGTAAAATAACCCCTCTACTTCTACCTGAGATTCCCCTGTTTATGCATCCCAGGATCTCATTAGCCCTTGTGGCCAAAGCATCACACTGGGAGCTCATGTTCAGCTGATTATCCACCCCCCAAATCTTTTTCAGAGTCACTGCTTCCCAGGAGAGAGTTCCCCATCCTATATGTCTGTCTACGTTCCTTGTTTCTAGATGGATACATTTACATTTAGCTTTACTGAAATGCAGATTGTTTGCTTGTGGCCAGTTTCCCAAGGGATCCAGATTGCGCCGAATCATTGACCAGTTCTCTTCATTATTTACCACTCCCCCAATTTTTATGTCATCTGCCCAGTTTGCCAGTGATGATTTTATGTTTTCTTCCAGATCATTGATAAAAATATTAAATAGTGTAGGGCTAAGAACCAATTCCTGCAGAACTCCACTGGAAACACACCCACTCACTGATGATTCCCTGTTTACAGTTACATTTTGAGACCTATCAGTTAGCCAGTTTTTAATCCATTTAATGTGTGCCAGGTCAATTTTATATCTTTCTAGTTTTTTTAAATCAAAATGTCATGTGATACCAAGTTAACCACCTCACAGAAGTCTATTATATCAACACTATTACCTCTATCAAGCTTGATATCATTTTTGATATTACAAGTTAGTTCAACAGAATCTATTTTCCATAAACCAATGTTGATTTTCTTTAGTTACATCACCTTCCCTTAATTCCTTATTAATTGAGTCCCTCATCAGCTGCTACATTATCTTGCCCAGGATCGATGACAGATTGATGGGCCTTTAATCATCCATTTACCCTTTTTAAATACTGGCACAACATTAGCTTTCTTCCTGTCTTGTGGAACTTCCCCAGTGCTCCACGATATATTGAAAAACAAACATTAATGGTCCAGTGAGCTCCTCAGCCAGCTCTTTTACTATTCTTAGATTCAAGTTATCTGGCCTTGCTGATTTAAAAAAGTGTCTAACTTTAGTAGCATCTGTTTAACAGCCTCCAGAGATACTAATGGAATGGAAAGGGTGTTGTCATCACTATATGATGAGACTATATCATTTTTCCGCAAATACAGAACAGAAATACTTATTGAACACTTTTGTCTTTTCTACATTATTGATAATTCTACCATTTCCATCTAGTAGTGAACCAATACCATTGTCAGGATTCTTTTTGGTCCTAATATATTTTAAAACAACTTCCTTCACATTGTCCTTAGCTTTGATGGCCATAGACTCGTGGCCCTTGGCTTTTCATCAATTTTCTACAATTCCTACCTTCTGATTTATTTTAGTTACTATCAACTTCCCCTTTCTTCCATTTGTTATATATACTTATTTATTATTAATATTTACAGCCACCTTCAATAAACCAGATCATCTTTTGAACCAGTATAGCCTTCTTGCTCATATTGTAGGATTGTGGCTTTTTGGGCATTTAAATAAATTGTTCTTAAATGATTTAGAATTATCATTCACACTTTTCTGATTGAAAATGTGAGATGAACCAAATCCATTCAGCCTCAGATAGCCCCAGCTTGGGTCACCCCACTGATTTCTGATTCCTGCTCCAAACATCACCCTCTTTAACGCTTGACTTTCTCCAGCCTGTCTCCTGGGTTCTCTCACTCTGCTTTCCTTCCCCTAGCTCACCACTCAGACACTCCAGCAACCACCTCTTCTCTGCCCCTTTGCACAATCTTGCTATGTTAGTGTGAGATCCCATTCTATAGCTCCTGCCCTCTAGAACAATCTTCCTCCATTTGTGTTTTAACAACCCCCCACACCTTTAAGTGTCATCTGTAAATAAATTTTCTCCCTTATTAATTTTGCTAGATATTCTTTGCTGTTACAGTAGTCAAATGTCATGAAATAAAGTATTTCAGGACACCATGGGTCTGAAAGATGCTATACAAAATACAGTGGTATATTGCCTTGTACTTGATAGAGACACAAGCATTCACATGCAATAGCATGACCCGGGACTGTGAGGTAGATTTCAGCCTTGATTTGACAGCCGTGAGGAATGAGATCTTTCTCAAGGTCATACACAGCCTGACTGATTTTAGCTGAGCTCTTTCTCATGGTGCTAAAAAATCCACCACATATATATCTCTTATTTGCACTTCAGAGTCCTGAATGAGCACCAAGTCTTTATTACTGTCCTTTCCAAAAAGAGAGTAGTCTGACCCGGTCAGGGTTGAGGTTCAGAGGTAGAGGAGTGCATTGAAGCCTGCAGTTCACCCACCCATGCAGTTTCTGTTTAAACAAAGAGCTTTAGCAAGCTCCAGTCTTTTAAGCACTAATGTTACAGCTGTTAGTTGAAAGTGCAGCACTACAGAAATTCCAATCCCAAGGAGCAATAACATTTAAAAAAAAAATTGTCTATTTATGTTCACTGTCAGATCATTGCTCTGCAGTCCCAAATTTCTGACAGAGCTGGAAACACGGCTGGTTTTGGGAATCCCTCTCCAAATGGAAAAAACCATCCCAATTATTTTCAGGCTGAAGTGTACCATGCAAATGGTCTACAGGAGATTTGTAATTTAAGAGAATATTTGGGTGTCTTGTCCCCAGAACAGAGGCTTATGGGATCTACTATGTTCAACTTGAACTTCAGTCAGTCAGATCAGTTCTAGCTAATGTTGCTTGCTCAGCTCTTTTCCAAGAAACATACCGTATGTCTTCTCAGTAGATATCCCTGACTTGTACCTCCCTTTTGTTTGAAGTTATTCTCCTAGCACAGAATGAATTTGCATTTGAAAAACCCACATGCCGACATCTGGGTGTCTGTCATCTTTCCAGTGCTTTAGGAAGAAAATTATTTCATTAGGTCATGGATCTCGGCGTCTTAAAAGGAACAATTGACCTTGTTTTAGAAGGCAAGAGGGTGACATCAGGAATCACGGGGCTGAAAGGAAAAAAGCATTTCATCCAATAGCTAGCCCAAAATACACGTTCCCAGACTTTCTCCTCCCTCTGTAAGGAATCATAGTGAGTACAATAAGAATCAAACATTAGGGTCTATGGCCCTGTGCATGAGGTGGGGTGAGAGTGAGTCTGAAACCTCCTTGCATCCCCCATAACCTTTCTGGAAGAAGGAGCCAGGCAAGAGGCCATGCTTTGGCTGCACCTCGACTGCTTGTTGGTAATATAGCTGAACCTCCAGGGGTGACGGTGATGGGGAGTGGAGTCATCTATTGCTGTTGTAGAACAGTAAATTAGTGAGGAAGCGGGGGAGTTGTTGTGACTTATAGGGGCATCAGAGTTACTCTGCCTAGCTGGGCTACTCCTGGGAGTGGGACAGTTTGCATTACCACTTGCACAGCACTGTGGTGCTGGGCACAACACAGTCCTAAGGGCACAATACAGTGTTGGGTGACTGGGATTCTGAACAGTACGTCTAAATAGCATGAAGAGTCATTAATCTTTGTGGTTTTAATTCAAGGACAAACATAATATAAAAAATACCAAAGCAAGCTGGAAGCTGCCATCTCCGCTGCCTGTTGATATTGAGTATGGCTCATGGATAAATTAACCTAGCTGAAAAGTACTTTCAAGAGTAACTTGCCTTACAGCAGCTTTGAATGTCTCATTCTTTATCATGAATTCAAGGGAGCTGTCATGCTCCTGTACCAGAGATGGACTGGCTACAGAGCTTCCTTTTGCCTGAGATACCCACCAGATGTGTTCACTATAAGATCCTTGAATGCTCTCCAAGGTATAGCTAAGATTAGCTGAAATAAGGTATTTTATGCACAGAACCACCCAGTGGCTGAACTGCATAATACAGTTTAGCATTCAATTACATCTTCCATTTAATATCTACATTCCTACTATTTACAAAATTTCACACTATCTTTGAAGTTCAGTAAGTATCAGTTTGTGGAGTGTCTCTGAATTATATTGATCTTCTAATTACAAGACCCGAACTCCTAACAACTTGATCATGTGGCTGTCCATTAGTTGAAATGACTTGCTGTGGTCAATCTGGAATCCTTGAGTTTTCTCCTCTTTTTCTGAATCCACCATCTGTAGAAACAACGAGAGTCCTGCTGTATACAGACTAACACAGCTACCCCTTTGGAACCTTTCACCAACTGTAGAGTTTGCTCTGTTGATTGTTCTCTGAGGAATAAACTGTAGAGGTCGAAGGTTTGTTGACCTTTCCATTGTTGGTCTTGATCACATGTGATCTGGACACTGAATTATTTTTCTTTACTTCATCTGGAGTTGTTCATTCTTTTTCTCCATCCAATTTGACCCAAACACAGTCACCAGGTTCTAGACTAAGCAGTTCACTGAGCATCATCAATTGTAAAAAAGTATTCATAAGCAATTTTTGCCTTTTAATCAGACTTAACTACTCTCTTCATGTCTGGTCACTTTGGAGATAGAACTACTGTTCCAACTTTGGAAGAGAATCTGAGCTGTCCTCCCACCCAGAGTTGTGCTGGACAATATTCAGTAGCTGCTATTGGTGTTGATCTGTAGCTCAGAAGAGCAAGGAATGGATCTTCCTGCTATACGGTTTTCTCGGCTGTCTGTATAGCTCTCTCACCCTCTCCATTTGTTTGTGGGTAATGTGGGCTGCTAGTAATACGATCAAAGATCATAGCTGATCATAGCATAAATTAAAGAGGACATCTGTATATCTCCAGTATCCTTGTGGAGCTTGTTTGCAATGTGAAATCTTGGAAAATATTGTTTCCAGTCTGTCCATTGTGAAGATTTGTCAATGCAAAGGTCTCTGGAACATTGAAGAGTGGCATGTTGATGAGATCCTGCACCTTTGTTGCTTTGTTCTGTTTGTTTTCTTCTGACACTAGTTTACTTCTGACATGTAATCTCCATCCTTAAAGGTTTTTAAGGACTGGCTTCACAGAACACTGCCTGGGATGATTTAGTTAGAGTTGGTCCTTCATTGAGCAGGTGGGGTTGGACTAGATGACCTCCTGAAGTCCTTTCCACCCTTAATCATCTATGATTCTATGACACCACCATGTCATGCTCCTGTACCAGAGATGGACTAGCTACAGAGCTTCCCTCTGAGTGAGATACACATCAGATGTATTCATTATAAGATTATTTAATGGACTCCCATACAAGGCTAAGGTTAATTTAAATAAGGTATTTTGTATACACAGCACCACCCAGTGGTGGAACAATATAAGACAGTTTAGCATTCCATTACAGGAGCTGCTTCCCTGCACCTGCATCTGCATCACTGGGCCTCCTCCTGTTGGGAAGTATCAATACAATGGCAGCTCAGTCACAACAGCCCCATTCAGAGCTGTGGGACATAGCTAGAGGGAAAGATATTTCTAAAGACAGTCATGAAAATTCATATTATAGGTGGAGAGTAGGATTTTAAAATTGCTTAAGGCCACTCAAACTTTCATCAGGAACTGGGTGCCTAATGCCATTGCACACTTTTGAAATCCCATCCAGAGTGCATAGCAATGCCTACTATTGAGGTTGCCTAACACTTTCCATTATACAACACTTGGTTTTCAGTTGCTTATAATGTCAAAATTTAGCCTTCTGGTGCATATATATTACAAAAGGGTCTGTAATTTCATAATCATAACTGTTTTTGGAAATAGTGCAATAGGAACCAATCAATGGCACAGTTGCTCTTTACGGAGCATGGTGTATGCGCCGATGACTTGTTTGATGGCTGCTAAGTCAGATGTGCGAGTGACAGTCCTGTGCTCAGGTACAGCACACCCACCCACTAGCAATGCTCTGAATCAGAGCAACAGAATCTTTCCTCCTTTGATGCTGGTCATTAGACCGCGTGATCCAAATCCACCCCTCAATGCCTCGCTCCATCTACAAGCTGACTCCGCCAACCAGAGTGACATTCTGCACTCCATTCCCAATCATCCACAGAGATGCCAAAGGATACTAAGTCATCTTTGCAAGCATCCTGAAATCTGAGCAGTGGGCTGCCTCTCTGTCTAAACCCTTCACAAGCTTCAGAGTGCTGCATACTCTTCGGGATCCTGTAATCTGGCATTCACTTGACATATCCAAGCTACCTGAGTCTTTTCTTACTAACCAACGTTCCCATGAATGGCATACCAGCACGGTTTAACACTTCCACATTTGTCACCCTGTCTTGCTATCTTACGCGAAACATTTTAGTAAAGAATCTAATATGAAAGCTGTTTAGTCTTTTGGTACATCCAGCATAAGTCGTCCATGTTTCCGAGCCATATAGAAGAGTGGATAAAACACTTCTCCTAAATACAGATTTTCACTTTTGTTGACAATTTGTTGTTATTCCAGGCTCTATCTTGCAAAAGACCAAAGTTTCTGGCTCCTTTGCTGATTCTACTAGTAAGCTCAGCATCAAGATCTACACTGCTGGTAACAGTAGAGCCAAGTACAATAGAACTGTGTCTCTATATACACATAAAGCATCTTGCAGAAATGTGTACTAATATGTGAATGCCAGACAATGCACTTAAGGGCTTTTTGAATGCACATTAGACTGTTCTTTCACAACATGCTACATATGAAGTAAAGAAACAGAGTGATAATGGAAATTTGCTGGCATGTATAAGCCACCTGAGTGTGCATTTAAGACAGTCTCTATATGGCACCTAAGGAAGATTCATGCATATGCTGTCAAGCCAGTTTAGTTGACTACCCATCCCCTTAACTGCACTTAAATTACACAATACATGGCTGCTAACTAAGGCTCCAATCACGCAGTGCCAGAGAGACCCCTGGGTCTGGGTGGAACCCCACTGACCTCAATAGGGATACACACTGGAGCAGGGATTTGGCCCTATGGGGTATGTCTTCACTGCAGAGTAAACTGGTGTGACTGACACCCAGGTCTTAGCCTATCTTGGGTGTCAGCAGCCACACTGGAAAGCCCTGTCTTAGTTAATGTAGATGGTGCTGCACGTCCCTGTGTGTGTCCCTAGGGATTCTGGGACATATCCCTTAATTCTTTGAGCTGTACTAAGCTGAGCTGCTCTAGGATTTTTTCCCAGTGAATTGTCTGTCTTTCTGGGCAAATGGAAGGAATTGTGGGAAGGCATTGGAAGACTAGCTGCATTGAAGTGATTTTGCCTGCATCCTAACTGCAAAGTAGGTGGTTTACCAGCTGAGTGACAGCCTCACTTGGCTTTATGCTATAGTCCCAGATAGTCCAGTTAGCCTGGGTGTAAACCACCACCACACACGAGTGAGAGGGTTGTGCATGTGGACAGCAGTGAGGTTAGGGGCAACACCAGCATAAAGGTCTGAGTTAATTCTGTAGTGAAGACAGACCTATGGAGCCAATTATAGGCTCAGGGTCAAGCTTCCTGATCCCACAAAGGAGCCATACAAGTGTACGGGTCTATCTGTGCATATCCCTTTGCAGGCCTGGCCCTTAATTATTAAAAGTACTCATCCAAGAGAGAATACTGTTCTAACAAGTCTACGTCAGTGAAGATATACTGCGTCAATGCGACAAAGTGGATATTGTATGCAAGTATGCAAGAATGAAACAGATTACTACTAATTACTATTAATCAGCCTAATTTTGAATACTAACAACATACCCTGTGCAGCAAGTAAGTATTGTTACACCCACCGTCAGGGCACTGCCTCTTCATGGCCTGGGGTAGCTTTGCAGCAGCTCTGCCTGTTTCCCCTCTTCAGGACTCCTTAAATAAACTCCACCAGTCCAGAGTACTTAAAAACATTCTCCTTCTGGGTCTAATTTATTTACACTATAATTTAAAACCACACAGTCCCAGGACTTCTCCCTTTCCTCCAGGAGAGGATCCAAGACCACCTTTTCTCTGGACCACTCCCAAGCCTTCCTGCCTGCAGTCCTTCTTGGTTTTTGGCAGGCCACTCCCAGCCCTACATTGCTTGAGTCTTTTCCCCCAGTCCTATAGGAGCCTTCCAACTCTCTGCAGCTTCACTGTACTGCAGCCTCCACCATCTGCTTCCATTCTCCTCTGACTCTTTATAATAAAGACCAGCTGCCCTCCATCAGGCTCTATCCAGAGCTGTTAATAACGTACAGATGGGTTGGACCAGTTCCCACTTAAAGGGCCCAGTCCACCCTGTGATTCACCCACTTTACAGATGGGAAGACTGAGTCTGAGGGGTTATGTGACTTGCTGAATGTCATACAGCAAGTAAAGGCAGAGCCAGGATTAGAACTCAGCAATTATGGCATATTGCCCTACGGTCACATCCTTCACCTTTCACATATACATGGTAAAGTAATAATGAGTATAGAGTTGTGCAAATAGAGAAGAAAAAATTCATCAGCATATGCATCAATTCTGAATCAGGTTTCGATTCTGCCATGTTTACACCCTACATTTTTCATGAATATTCACACGAGCAAAGTTTCATTCATACCAATGCTGGCAGAAAGCAGATTCCAGGGCTATTCAAGATTCATTTAATCGAGTAGTAAAATGGAATAAAATTCATTGTGGGTGGAAGACAGTTAGAAAGGTTAGGGATGAGAAAGCAGACCACCTAATGTAGGTAGCCAATCACTTTGCTCCAATAGCAAACACCAAGTTTTGACTAATCAAAGAGCTATTTGGTACAGGTAATTAACATTTACTTTCCTTAACTATTTGTTGAACAGTTTCAAGTGAACAAGCTGGTAAAAGTCTTTCCTTTTCTGCTCACATTCAAAACTGTAGCCAAAATCCAGGCTTCAGTTTCCTCATAAATTGTCCCTAGTTTGACTAGCTGTAAAGCTGTATGATTAAATATGACCATTTACATAATTGATATTACCATTGCTATACAATCGCAACAAATCTTGTACAACGTGTGTCATGAAAAGTGTTAATGGAAAAGTTATGATTTGCTAAGGATGATTATCCTGTTTATAGGCATGTATCATCTTTATACCTAAAGTTACAAAGGTTGGCTATGTATTTGATTCCAAGTGTGTTTGTTCCTGGGTGACACCCCCCAGATACAATTTACATCAAGGCCAGACAGCGATGTGTTGATGGCCCATTAAGGACACTTCACTCTATCAATGGGCCATAGAAGAAACTCATCCTATCCAGTAGGTCTTCTTGTGGATGCTTCAGACTTTGAGGGGCCAATACCCACACCCTCTGCTTCAATAAACTATGCAAGGACATGTGATATGCTGATGTTACCCTGGACTCCATTTTAGGCCAGTAACTTTCCACAAACAGGGGCTGTGGACTTTGTTTAAGACAGTAAAATTGCATGCACGTGGCAAAGGATAGAAAAAGGCACCTGAGACATTGTGTCTTCATTTCCTGCTTCATTTCTCTGTACTGGATTTCTAACAAGGAAGCTCTAAATAATGACTGATAACCCCCAACCTGTTTGGGTAATTCCAGAGAGGGACTTTTGCAAGCTAGCAGTGTATTCCATCACTACTAAGACCCTGATCTATGAATGTATGTATATGTATGTATATGATCTATTAACCATTTGACTCTTTTATGATTAAATCTTTGGTTTTAGTTAAAGGATTAGCATCAGAATGATTACACTGCATTAGATCTGAGTTCTACATTGACCTGGCTAAGTAGCTGATCCCTTGGGATTAGAAGGACTTCATATCTGATGAAATTGGTTTTCAGTAACCACTCAACATAAAGGCTGCTGTCTGGGTGGTGAGCCAAGGGCTGAAATGCCTAAGAAGACTGCATTTTTTACTTCTTTTAACCTATGTTAAACTTTTGTTACTGGCTTGGCATAATCAAATGATAGACTAATCCTGAGGTTGGGGTGAGTGTGCTCTACTTCTCAGTAGTTTGTCCTGAATTTGGCATTCTCAGCTGTGACCCACCAAGGCATGGTGACACTAATTCTAATTAAATATTTATTTTTCTCCAAAAATTAAGAAATGACTTGATCTGGATAATAACACCCTTCAGACTTTTTTTTTTTTTTTTTTTTTGGTGAAAGCTCAGTGTAAGAGTTCTGCAGCAATGGCACATCATCTTGAAAAATGGTTTGGAGCTCTATTTCCAAATATCAAAGTAGCATTGAAATACACCCATGTTCTCTGACTGTGGTATTAGAGATACTGCTCTCAATGCAGTTCTGAACTCTGTAAATAACACACAAAGTCTTGTTCTTTGTGACTACTGATATCATCATTGACAAAGATGCCAAGGTATTTCCTGTTCTCATGCAGCACTAAACTAGATAGGGTGGATTCATCACGCCTCTATCAGTTGATTTACAGTGAGTCAAAGGAAGAAGAATTACAATGAATCAAAGGAAGAAAACATTTCCCCAGGCACTCGAGTCACTGCAAAAGGTTGGCTTACCATTGGCAAACTGTTATACCTATTTATCGGACTATGCTTCATCCAGGAAAGTAAAGCACAATAGCCTAGAGACACAAGCAAAGGAGGCGCCACCTTTTCTCTCAATAATGCCCGGCCTAAAATGATGGGACAGCCTTAATGTGACATTTTTCTTGGCACATCACAATAATTTTGCTGGAGAATAATTAGAAGTCAAGAAATTTTATGTTTCTCTACAAAAAAGGAGATTTTTTAATTATTTTTTTAAGGCACATTCTAAAATCCTTAAGGAAAAATCCTATAAAATATAGTAGGGTTAAAACCCAATTTTTCTATAGAAATTACATAGGATTCTTTGGAATTTACTCTACAAACCTGTTCCATTGGACAGACCATGGATATCTTTTTAAGACAGGTGTTAAGCCACCCTTGACAATTTTATAGAAGAGAGAGCATTCTCTGTTAATTTCCCCGGGATATTTTAAGAATTCTTCAGAGCAGTTATTCCCTATTCATTGCCGTGGGATTTTTCCATAGGGGCGGACCCGGCCTAAGCAGGCACAGTAAAAGCAAGAGCTCATCTGCTGTAGGATGAACTATAAAGCTTGCACTTGTTCCTTTGGCATCTGTCTTGTGTCAGTAGCCCTCACACCCATGCAAGTCACACTGCTTGTGGGAATCAGGGTTGGCAGGACTGGGCCCCTTTTTAAATGATGAGTAGGGCCATACGAAGCCAGCCAGAGGCCACCTGCCGACCCAGCATAGGGGCAGAACGGCCCCTACAAGAAGCAGCTTTCAACAGGGGATCAGCAGCCTGCAGGGGGATGGTGGTGGGGGAGCGACTCAGCTGAACACACTGCCCAAGCAGTTTCACACCTGCGTCTCCTCTCCTGCCTATAACAATGCCTGTCTCTGTGTGCTGTCCCCTTGCAGGCTGCTCCCCAATGCTACCACCCTTTGCAGATGCCTCGTCTATGCTTAAAGATTAGAACAACCTGGCTACATCGCGCAGGCTGTGAACAATTTAGGCCGTGAGAAATGCAGTTATGTCGGCCTAGCCCGCAGCGTACACGCAGGTAGGTTGACGACCTAGCTATTGACTCTCGGAGAGGTGGATTGACGACAACAAAAGAAAACCCCCTTCCATCAGCGTAGGAAGCACTGACGCTCTGGCACTACAGCGGCATAGCTGTGGCACCACAGTGTGGAGATACCCTGGCTCCCCTGCCATCTCTGCCCCTCCTGTGCTCAGAGCCAGCCCTGCAGTTCGTGGCAAGTTAGTGTAAGCAGGGGAACGGTCCTGGCTCATGTCCTGGCCGTGGGTTGGACACAGGCTCTGGCGGTGGCCACACGCCCGCAGGCGCTAGGGGGCGGGGCCCGTCTCCTCAGCGTTAGCCCCGCCCCCTCGGTCCGGCCTGCGCGGCCTCTGGGCTGGCGGCGCCTCCCCTGCCCAGGGCCCCCATCGCGCTGCCCAGCCGCTCACTCACCGCACCGGGCTCCGGACGGCCCCAGCCCCACACTGCCTCAGCGCGGCCGTGGGTCTGCTCTGCTCGGTGCGGCTGCCCTCCCCACCCAGCCGCCGGCCGCTTTGTCCTTCGCTCAGCCCCGCTCCCTGCCCAGGCAGCTCCCGTTCACACGGAGGACGGGACCCCCTGTGCCGTCCTGGCTCCCTCATTGGCCTGTCTGCCCTGTCAATCAGGCGGGCCAGGTGCGTTGGCCTCTCCTCACTGGCCTTGGGGGCTGTCCGTCTCCGGGGCCTGCTTCCTCCTCTATCCTTCCCCTGTCCTTCGGGACTGGCCTGGGAGATGCTAGCCAGACAAGAACAATCCCCTGACATTAGCAAGATTGCCCCCGGCCTCCCTAAAAACCCCAGCTGGCGCATTGCGTATAAAGAGGGAACTGCCAGCAGGCTCCTCTGCCACAGGGAAAGTGCAGCCCAGATGTTTGTGGTGGGCCCGGGGAGAGTTGCCAACCCTTGAGTATTTTTGCAAGAGACCAATTTCCAAATCAACGCAGGGCGTTAGAGACAGCAGGCCCTCCTCCAGCCAAAAGCCTTGTGTTCCTTCCGATGACTTGGAGGTTAGCCTCCGTCTTATTCCCCAGCCTGATGAAAATGTTTGAGCGAGTTTGGTAGAAAGTGGTAACCGCCTCAATTCTAAGATGAGTAGGGAGTGCTACGATCCAGTCAGACCTCCTGCACAACACAGGCCGGAGACCCTCACCCAGTAATTCCTCCAGCTAGGCCAGCAACTTGTAGTTGAACTAGAGCATATCCTTCCCGTCTTCATTTAAAGACTCTAAGTGATGGAGAACCCACCACATTTCTGAGGAATTTATTCCACTGGGAAACAGCCCTTGCTCTTGCTGTTAATAATTTGTGCCTTATTTCCAATTTGAACTTGTCTGACTGTCTACCGTTGAAAGATACCTTTCATAAGGTTTTTGAACCATCACAGAGAATGCAGTAAAAAAAACCCCAAAACCAAAACACATCCCTGTTTTAGAATCCCATGGGATGAGTCAAAACACTTGAAAAAGGTTTCCATATTTTATTAAAGTTGTAGGGGTTTTTAAACAGCTTCTTTAGAAACTGTTAAATATCACAAGAATTCTAACAGTTCCATCCATATTAAGTCCTCTTTTCCATAAGGGCAGTTATTTAACGATAGAATCCAGAGCCGTCAGCAATATTAACACAAATGCTCAAAATAACTATTCCATCCCTCATCTCCAAACTTATACAGGCTGCCTGCCAGGGATACAGGCTGATACAGGACATCTGTTAGCTATAAGCTGTGTGCCAGGGAAATGCTCTGAAATACAGGAGAATAAATTAGATAAAATTTGGTAACTTAAAAGTTGTGCGTTTTTCCATGCTTTGCATTTTCCTCCATCATTTTAACCCATTGATTCTCTCTCCTTCCAGCTTGGACTTATCCATACCGCAACATTTCTTTTTTCCTGTTCAGTCTCACACTTCAGACTCTGGCCCAAATTCAGCACTCATCTGTAAAGTGATGTAAGTTATACTCCGTGGGCCCAATTGGAGAGGATGCAGGACCCACAGGGAAGGTAAAGGTAGCCTTACATAACTTTTATCTGTTTCTGGAGCCAGCCCTCCAAGTGGATGTTTAGACTCTGGCACAACTTAGAGTAGCTTCAGGGCTGCTCTAGTTTGTACCCAGCTACCAACAATTCCAATGGACTGTTCTAGCAGCTAGTGATTGCAGCGACATTCCAGCCACACCTCCTTTCTGGCCAGGTCCCTGCCATGCCCCTATTCTGGGACTGGTGGGTCATAGATCTGGCACCAGCTCTATACCAGTTAGGGAGTTCACACAAGACAGTTACCTGGTTTTCTGACTGCTTTGTGCTGCTGGAAAGAAACAAAACCCATGTAACAGGGCCATGCCCTTGCCCATTACACTCAGCTAAATTCCCTTAGGCTATGTCTTCACTGACGGCAGCAAATTCGCCGCCGTCAGATCGACTTATCTGGATCGACTGAGCGATCAGTCGATCCAGAAATCAATGTATTAAGACCACCTTCTCAAGTGGCATGGCACATTGTAGTGAACAGTGTAGTAAAGACGGCGCGCAGAACAGAAGCACAGAAGTCGACGGGAGTTACGCAAGTTTTTTGCGTAGTTTGCGTAACTCTGGTCGCCTGCCGCTGAATCTCCGAAGTAAGTGTAGACAAGCCCTTAGACCTGCTTACACCCACCCATTGGTGTATAAGTGCGTGTAAGGGAATGTGAAGAGCCAGGGGCAAGTGTAAAATGGAAGAAGATTATGCTTCCTTGAAGCACCTGGTCCTGGCCACTGTCAGAGACAAGAGGCTCCGTATGACACTCATTAGTTCCCATATTCCTAAACCAGGGAACAGCACGGTCTCAGGGGCAGGGAAGTCTGCAGGACACTTGCTGACGGCTTCACCAGTCCCACACCTTGCAAGTGCCACTGAGCCAAACTGCTTGGACAGTGCTGCAGGTACGAGGCTTGGGTTGAAGCAGGCTGCTATCACCTCTCCAGGGCAGTCCGTAAATTATGTAATGCATTGGGCGGGGGGGAAAGAGTCCTTAGTTTGGCGAGTTTGTTTCAGTGTTACAAAGTGTTACCTGGGGTAAGTTGGTCTTGAAAGGCACCAGACGCTGTGTTATATAATTTAGGGAGAGCTCCATGGACCCACTCCAGTGGCACAGAGGAGCTCAGATATAAGAACTCAGACTCAGAGGCCGTCACACTACACCCCATCCCATAGCACCCCCTGGGTGTGTTTCCAGTGGGGTCCCGCAGGGACTGGTTCTTGGCCCTACATTATTTAACATTTTTATTAATGACTGAGAAGAAAACAAAATCATCGCTGATCAAGTTTGCAGATGACACCAAAATTGGGGGAGTGGTAAATAATTAAAGAGGACAGGTCACTGATACAGAGCTATCTGGATTGCTTGGTAAAGTGGGCTCAAATATTTTAGAATATGCATTTTAATATGGCTAAATGTAAACGTATCCATCTAGGAACAAAGAACGCAGGCCATACTTAAAGGATGGGGGACTCCCTCTTGGGAAGCAGTGACTCCGAAAATAGTTTGGGGGCTGTGGTGAGTAATCAGCCGAACAGGAGCTCCCAGGGTAACACCATGGCCAAAAGGGCTAAGGCAATCCTGGGATGCATAAACAGGGGAATCTCGAGTAGCAGAAGAGAGGATATTTTTCCTCTGTATTTGGCACTGGTGCAACCGCTGCTGGAATACTGTGTCCGGGTCTGGTGCCCAAAATTCAAGAAGGATATTGATAAATTGGAGCAGGTTCTGAGAAGAGACATGAGATTGATCTAAGATTAGAAAACCTGCCTTATAGTGACAGACTCAAGGAGCTCAATCTACGTAGTTGAACAAAGAGAAGGTTAAGGGGTGGCTTGATCACAGTCTAGGAGTACCTTGTCAGAGGGTAGCTGGCCTTCGGAAAGGGTCAGGGGCTCAGCCCACGTCTGACAGGCTCCACAAGAGGGAATGAGGCAACTCCACTTCAACTGTAACTAATCAAGTGACTGAGTAAGCGGGGAAGCACCTGGGCATGATAATAGGAAGCTAGTCCCAGTGGCGGCAGGCTAGAGAACTGCAGCTCTGGGGGAGAGGAACAGTCTCCAGAATTCAGAAAGAAAGTTCCCGAGGGGAGGAATTCTCAGAGGAGCTAGTGAGGGGGATAACCAAGAAAGGAAGCCAAGGAGAAGTGCACCTAGGTGGGAGACGCTCCAAAAGGAAGGAACCATGAATGCCACGTCTCAGCGGAACCTGGTGCCAACAGAAAGGCTTCACCAGACAGCTGTAGGAGCCTCAGATCAGAGGAATGATAGGAGGTTCTAAGGAAGGGTCATCATGGTTTGTCGTCCGGAGGGATTGTGATGGGGTGTGCCTACCTTGCAGTAGAGGCAAGGGAACTGACCCTGCATTATGGGTGGAGGGCTGGGCATGCTC
This sequence comes from Emydura macquarii macquarii, assembly GCF_026122565.2. Taxonomy (NCBI): domain Eukaryota; kingdom Metazoa; phylum Chordata; order Testudines; family Chelidae; genus Emydura; species Emydura macquarii. Next base: position 22,942,662 of record NW_027131588.1, on the reverse strand, counting down.
CAACTTCTGTCTCAGTACAATAGGGAGCAGCCCAGCTCATTCAGGGCTGACTGCTGAGGAGAAAGGAGCCCTGCTGGTGGTTCCCATCATGGAACCAGCACAACTAGGGGCTGGGAGAATAGGAGACCTGGTGAGTCCAGGAGGAGTCCTGGAACCTGCAGCTGCCTGTCTGAAGGCTGGACACACCAAAGGACCTGGGGATTCTACCAAACAATGACCCATTATCAGGGGAGTTGGGGTAGGAAGTAGACCAGGGAAGGGGACTAGCCCCGACTCATAGGGAGAGTTGTTGTGGGAGAATCCCCGCTGACCTGGTAGCAATTAGGGCCCTGGGCCTGAGTCCCCCATCCCAGGCACCACACGACTCTAAGTGGTGATGCACTCCCCCAACGGGCCTATAGGTCTCACTGTCCCCCAGAATCGGGTGACGTTGCAGACTCAGGCCACTGAGAAGAGCTGCCCATTGACACTGGCCCTCGGACCACACTACCTTGCTCCCCCTGCCCCTGGGCGGTGAGACTCCCGCTGGCCCTCAGACCACACCGCCTTGCTCCCTCCACCCCCGGGCAGTGAGACCCCAAAGGGAAGATGGGAGGTGGACACCCCCTCTGGCAGGAATGTTGACCAAAGCAGAGAGTCCCTTCCACAGCTGATGACAAGAGGCCCTGACTCCAATGAGTGTGGTTGATGGGCTAAGTGGTTGATGGGGGGGGAGTGACAATGGGGGAGAAGGGTACACAGGCCCGCCTGACTCCACTGCATCCCAGGTCAATGGCGGGGCATTCCACTGATGGTCAGCAGGGCTCCAGCCAAAACTCATTGACAGGCACTCGAGTGTGAGCCCAGCCAAACCCAGGTCAGCTACCCCTGGGCTACTCCCTCCACCCCTCTGCCCATGTACCTATGGCGGGGGTCATCACCTACCACCTCAGGGTACGTTGCCAGCAGCAGACCAAGCAAGCCCTCACTGTCTGGGTTGGCCAACTGCTCCAGCAGGTCATATGAGTCCTCACCAGCTTCTCCCTCCAGCATCTGGGCAGTGAGTGAGCTGTAGGAGGCAGTGAGTGAGCTGTAGGGCCCACCCTTTATACCTCCTCTTCCTGTTTCTGCTCTGTCCCTCCACTTCCACTGCAGCAGGCGTGGCTTCCCTGGCTTTGCCCATCAGGGAGGGATGTAACTGAGATGCTGCATCAGGCTACCAGGGGGTGATTCAGGGGTGAGGGCCCTCACTGCATATCTACAGGGGGAACAAGTAACTAACGATAGGCCCTCCAATCTAGCAGAGAAAGGGATAACACGATCCAATGGCTGGAAGTTAAAGCTAGACAGTTTTAAGCTGGAAATACAGTATAAATGTTTAACAGTGAGGGGTATTTATCTGCTGGAACAATTTATCAGGGATTGCATTGGAGTCTCTATCACTGACTGTTTTAAAATCAAGATTGGATGTCTTTCTAAAAGCTCTGCTCTGGGAATTATTTTGGGGGCAGGACTCTGGCCTGTTTTATGCAGGAGGGCAGGCGAGGTGATCAGTGGTCCCTGCTGCCTTCAGAAGCTAGGAATCTGTCTCTCTGGGGCAGGGACCATCCTTTGCTATGTGTATAGCCTACGGGACTTTCATCGGGTCGAGACCTCTAGTAGCACATAATAACTGTGATTGTTTCAATGACTAACTGAATGTCTCCCATAAAAGCAGAGCTGCTGTTTCTGATACACTTTGCTCAAATGCCTCGATGCTTTAGCATTACTTAGGAGAAAGGAGAGAATTTTCAATTTCAACCCGAGAGAAATCCTTTCTCAGTCTCTGGCTAGCTTCCGCTGATAATTGTTTTAAATTTACATTATAAAAAGTGTTCATACCCTTCATTACCCTCTTTATTATCAGCCGTGTAGAGAGAACTCTAAAGCTGCTTAAATGGATCATTAATTTTCCTATAATCTGTGTTGTATATTTATTTGGGGACTCATAATATGTTTCTGGAATTGATCTTTCGGATGACTTCAGCTACGGCATTTTATCCACTGTGCTATTCTACTCATAATATTTTGCTCCACTCTTTTTCCAGTTATTAAGATCATTATTATTAGCAGATCTTCCGATAAACTGCTGTCGTTTAGTGGAGTGCATTCAAAAGGTCTGCAGGGCACTTCTCTCATACCACAAAGGATGGGTTTTCAGAAGCTAGCTCTTTCGGCTCCTTTCTTTACACCCCTGAACGGTGCTTCAGATCATCACTTTCTCCCTTAGCACTTGCTAGTGCCTGGCTAATGGGCGTGAGCAGCACAGTTGTGACTCAGCCCTGCTGTCTTTAAGTGAGGCATCTCCACCAGAGAAAGCAGCTCTGCACTGCAGTCAGGCCGAAGTGAGGAGTAAGGTGGGCACTTTGGAGTTAGCAGGGGGCTGGACTAGATCAGTTGATCTCACCTTGTGGTACATGTGCCAGGTGGCATGGGATTTAGCTTCAAGTATAGAATCAGATCCTTTATAACTACAGTCATTAAAACGATCCCGGGACCTGGACTTTTGAGCTTTCCCAGTGACATGCTTGGTCTTATTATATCACCCATATCTGAGCCCTTCACAATCGTTACGGTTTTCACCCCCAACACAGCCCCTGAGGCAGGGCCGTGCTATCTATGGCCCCATTTCGTAGAGAAGGTAGAAAGGCCCTTAGCCTACATCTGGCCCAGGAGCTAGTGGTGTCATTCCTGACTCACGTGGACATGCGTGCGGTGGTTGGAGGAGAGCCAGGGAGAGTATAAGCCATAGTGTAGCCATGGTAACGTGGGCAGCGATAGCACAGCTTCGCTTTGTCAAGTACGTACCCACGGGGTTCAGGCAGCAGCCGTGCCAACCTTGCTTGGAGACTTTTAGGGATGCTCATGAAAAAAATGAGGGAGGTTGGCAGACCTCTCTCTTCTCCCGCCTTCCCTCAGAGAAATCAGGACTGCTCTCACCGCTCCATCTCTCCTTGTTGGGGGGCCCTGACCACCTCTTTCAAAGAGGGAAAAGGGGAGGATCAGCCCTAGGAAAGCTGCCCTCCTATGCCATCTAGAGTCCTGAGCCTGGACCTCCTTTCTGGGATGATTCTCCTCTTCTTCTCCCTCCTCTGTCATGTTCCCTCTCTCCTCCTCCTCCTGCCCCTCCTGCTTCTCCTCCCCCGCAGACTGTGCTGTGCAGATCTCATAGGAGGCAAGCTGCAGCACTTGTTTGGGGTGCTGGATTCCCTGCCCAAGCCACAGGCTGCCTGGTGAGCTGTAACTGCCCTGTGTGAGCCCCGCTGGCGCACTCTGGGTACCTAGCACACATTCACAGTCAGGAGTTAAAGCACAACACGCAGCCTGTGACTTGGTGGGGAATCCAGCTGTGCCCCGAGTCATTCAAAGCACCACAGCTTGCCTCCTGTCAGCCTATCCTTGCGCAGTCTGGACATGTGGTGGTGAAGAACACACTGTGCAGCTGTGGCGCTATTTGCTGGGCTCCTTGGACCTGGGTGGCGGTGAGTGACACACACACAATATATATATATATATAATAAGTGTGCTTAGAAATTAGTAGATTTAAGCCTGAATTAGTAAGGTTGTAATGACATATTAAAAATAGGGCGCACTATGGAAAATTAGAGACAGGCCGGACTGAAGGATAATGGTGATGTTGGTGGTTTGGTTTATAGCAACACCTCAAAGCCTGGGCTCTATTGTACTAGGTGCTGTGCAAACATGTAACAGAGACAGTGCCTGTCTGAAAGTGCTTACAGTGAGGAGCTTACCCTCCAGGTGGCTTGGCAATTCTCTCCCACCTCTAATTTGCATTATCACAGTTTTCATTGTGGGTGGAAAAATGCTTTCTGTGTTTGTAAGACAAGGAAAAGCAATTGGAATAAAACTCAAATATTTTGCTTTCTAAGCCCCTGTAAACTTTGTTTCTGGCCAGTTTTGTGGGTGGCAAAAAGCTGTTCTCCTCCATCCCCCTCTATATTTTTCCTCTTCACTGCTGGCTGCTATGAATATACTGAACATCCCTTTGTTCAAGTCCTTTTGGGCCTGATCCAAAGCTTATTGAAGCCAGTGGGAGTCTTTCCCTTGACTTCAATGTATAGTTGGGATTATGTTCTCCACTGTGCATTACTTTGCACTTATCAACATTGAATTTCATTAGCCATTTTGTTGCCCCGTCACCTAGTTTTGTGTGATTCTTTTATAACGCTTCACTGTCTGCTCTGGACTTAACTATCTTGAATAATTTTGTAACATCTGTAAACTTTGTCATGTCACTATCTACCCATATAAAAAGTATAAAAAGATTCAGTCACCCAATCAGAGAGTCACAAGGATGCCAAGAATCAAGTGACCAATCCCACACTGCATATAACAGATGGCTAAAAAAACCCCAGAATGAATAGTCTGCAAGCAAGCCGTTAGCTGAAATTTGGTCATGTAAACAGTGCAGTGAGCACTAGTGGATAACGATTACATTTCTAGAAATCAGGATAGTTTCACAAATGGGAAAAAGGGCATCATTCTCAATAATTACCTGACCTGTTTTAGTAAGGCACAGTCCTGAAGTCATGATTCAAGTCAACACTTCCACTGCGGTCAGTGGGTAAGTATTCTAGTGTTAGCTTAAAACTGGTCTTGGGCACTAGTCTGATGTCAAACTCAAACCTCTGGGGCTAACTCCTCCAAATATGCAACCACAGTTAAATGCATTTTTTGGACCTGTGCAAGTGGAGGCAGGACTTGGCCCTGGCTATCCTACAGAGCTGCACTGTGTCACTTTCTACACCACGATGCATCATAACCTTGAATGTTGTATAAAATTAGGGTGAGTGCCAATAGGGTGGGGGAAGGAATAAAAATGTCCTCTAAGGAAGCCAATAAAGCCATTTGAAATCTACACTTGCATCAATCAACCAAGAAGAAGAACTAGGAGAAAATGAAGAACAATAAGTGCCCAGTGTCTTGTCACTTTTGATGAAAGGATGAGAAACTGAAGCCAAAAAATTATCATTATCAAAGGGGATTGGTAAGAAAAAGATCTGACCACTATATTCTTCCTTTCCCATTAAAAAATATTATTGAAAGGGAAAGTTACCTACAAGGGAAACTTAGCCACACAAATAGCATAGGGTTCATTCACGCCCTCCCCTGAGAAAACACACAATACACTGACAAAAGCACAGGTATGGCCTCACGTTTCCCCCACAAACACATCATACACCATACACACACAAACCTAACCAGCCCCCAGTGAAGATTTGCAGACATCATAGTTGGGCGTTGTACTGAGAGAAGGGATACTGAAGTGTTGGTGGCGGTACGGCATCTGTCATTGTCAGCAGAAAGATGTATGTGCATTAGGATAAGTTAAGATCTGCCCTTATCTTGGCATTTTGGCTCATAATCATTGCCAGAAGGGATCAGAACCATGATCCATCTACCCCAAATCCTATCTTTGTCAGTGGCCAGCACTGGATGTTTCTGAGGAAGGTGCAAAAAGTCAGCTATGGGATAGCCTGACCACAAGGTAAGTTTCTTCTCAGCACGTGTTAGTTAGACTAGAGGCTGGCATAGACCCCAAATCAGCAGGGTTTCTATCCTTTCCAAACATCTTGCTTCTAAGTATCTGTGTTGGGTGGATTTCATGTTCAATCAACCTTCCCCGGTTTTAAACAAGTTTATGTTTATGGGAGCATATATGACAAAAAGTAGCCACACCCAGTGATACCACCGTACAGCTTGTACAGAGGCTCCAATTTAAAAAGTGATGCTAAACTCCTTGGGAATTTGCATGTCACAATGCACTTCTTAATAAAATGCTTGAACATCACACTATAATACAAGTGTGTGAGGGGGATATGCAGTGCTGGGTGTACGTACGTGAAGTGTCTATCATAATCAGGACTCCGCAACACGATGGGACCACATTAGGGGGCAAGAACTCCTTAATTCCATGGCAACATTCCTGTGTTAATATGTTAACAAGCATAAAATACCCAGCTTGCCCAAAGAGCCCCACCCAAATGTCACTTACTATTGACTCATGAATGTAGAATGAGTTGAAGATTATTTTTAACAGTGATTCTTTTTGAGGATGAGCGACGCAGGCAACTTAGCTCTGCTTCCCAGGCCTTAGCTCCTGCCAAATTATCCAGGTGGCCTGGCTCAGAACCTCATTCACCCTTGTATGCCAGAGAAGGGGGGAAGTTATAGCCGGCTACGGCAGCTGATCTTCCCCGGTCCCTAGCCTTGGCTGCAGTGTTCTTCTCCAGGCAGCCCAGCCTATAGTGCTCGCTCCCCTGGCTGCAAACTGGGCTTCCTGACCTGCTGCTGCCCGTCTCCTCTGGGAGAAAGCTAGAGAGGGAGCTGACAGTTACTGACAAGGCAGGCAGACAGAAAACAAAGTTCAGAGGCCTGGCTGCAGCAAAATGGTGAATTCTAGAAACAAATGCTGAATTCCAGGAGATAGTGGGAAAATTGAAATTCCGTGACTGTAGAATCGCAGAGTCCATCGGGCCCTGATTGAGATAAACGGGGCAGTCCACACCTCTCCGAGCTACTGCTTCAGGCTCTCTGCAGACTCTGGAAAGCACGACACGTGGTTCATATTTTCAAGGTTCTCTCTGCAATCCTAAGGGCCGTAAACACGGCTTTTAAAAATGAAAGCTCAGATTCTGGAGCGCAAGTCTACTGCAAGGGGTAAATTCAGTAGCCCGTGCCACGGCTGAGGAATCACAGAACCCACGGGGCCCAAACTGTAATCTTCAAAACACATTGCATACTTACAGTAACCTTTAGAAATTAAAAAACTCTTCCTGTGTGCAAAGTTGTCATGTGTGCTAGCCTCTGAAAATGCAGAGCCGAAAACATCTGCACCCTCAGTCTGTGCTCAGTTGTCACTCACTCTACACCCTTCCCCCCGTAACAAGGAATAAGATACTCTGGCATAGGTTACCTGTCACAGAGCGGGGCGTGGACGGTCAGGGTTACTAGTCGGAGCAGTAGTGGTCAGAGGCCAGGAAGAGTGCTGAGGGTCAGAGCCAGTCAGGACCTAGGAGTCCAAGCCAAGGGTCAGAGCCGGAGTCAGGAACCAAGCAGGAGAGCAGAGGACTGGGAAAAGGCTGGGAACAAGGCAGGAGGCAGAGCAGCAATCGCAGCGGCAAGCGTAAGTGTTAAGAAGCCCCTGGGCTGCTGCTGTTGCTGGACTAAAGAGCAGGCCTGGTGAGGCCTCTCAGGCAATCAAGGGGTCTGGCCAATCAGTGTGTTCAGCTGGAGGTCAACTAGCTGGTCCCAGCTCCTGCTGCAGGCCCCGATTCTGATGCTCCCCAGCCCTTGAATTAGTGCACCTGCCTTCTGCAGCCCTGAAACAAGCAGGGCAGGGTGGGGACTAGGCAAAGCCGTGACTCCACCACTTCCCTTCCCGGCTAGTGGAGTCAGCCTGCAGTGAGGGGGCTGGTTGTGGCTGGAATAGGACAAGAGCAAACGATTACCCACTCTCCCTGAGCACGCAGGAAGCAGGAGAGGCCTGGTGACTCCGTGGGGTGTCTGAAAGCCCCCGCACCGCCAAGGGTGGTGCAGCTTACAGAAAGGAGCAGCATGTGCTCCTCCTAGTGGCTTCCCTAGCACTAGAGCGGGCACACGTGCACAGCGCGTCCCCACAGGCTAGGCCAGTGGTTCCCAACCTTTTTGGCTCGAGGGCCACGAATATCATTTTTACAGCCCTGAAGGGCCACCAGCCTATCAACTCCTAAAAACATATGGGCGTGCACACCATTAAGGATGACAAATCACTACATCCTTGAAGTCAACGTTTCGATGCTCCTGTGCTCATTTTTACACTCACTGTTTTACACCTCTACACCACTCGCAGGATGTCACATGCTCACGGAGGAAGCACTAGTGTAGATGAGTGACTGTCACTACATCCTGAAGCACATGGCCTGGCAGCTAAGCCACAGTGGGTGGCCTGTTAAGTGCAGGCCAAACCGGAAGGCACTGATTTTTAGAGTCCTGCCGCTCCTCAAGCATGGTGGGTCCTGGCTGCTCCGCCAGCAGCAGCGCCCCTTCCCCCACCCCACTGCAGACAGACAGAAGGGGAGGCTGCCTCCTCGCTGATCTCCCGTCTCCCTGGCTGCAGCAAGGAAACCATACACGTCCTGTAGCCCCGTGCGCTCCACCTGGGTCCCTAGGCAGTGGCTTCCTTCTGCAGGTGGGGGATGGGAGATCAGTGCTCCCCTTCCTCTGGCTCCAGCAGGGACCCCAGTGCCTATGGAGCCAGGCAGAGGACTTTGCCATGCTCCCTGCTACAGCCAGGGGAAGGCAGCGCTGATCTCCCATCCCCTTGGGTACAGCAAGGAGCCTGCATCAGTCTTGTAGCTCCATGGCAATGTGCTCCGCCTGGGTCCTGAGACCACAGCTCCTTTCTGCAGCCAGCGGAAGGGGAGCCGCGGGCCATTTTGAAAGACCAAAAATGGCCCACGGGACACAGTTTGGGAACCACTGGGTTAGGCCTATGTCCACCATACTCCCAGCTAGCTGACCCATCCCTCCGTGGAGAGCCAGCAGTGTACGAGTCAGGACTTGAGCGCAGACTCAAGCGATTATGTCCTGTCCCTGCTCAGATATTGCAGTGATGGGAGCCATTGGAGGAGTTAGATCCATTGTTAGATGTATGGGGTATGATGGAGGTTGGCATCAGAGAGGCTTGCTACACCCTATTTCCTTCCGGCCCACCCCACGTGACAGGGCAGAAGTTTCCCCATAATTTGCATCATTCATCCATTTTCAGTGCCTTTCAAGCTCTCCTTCAGCTTCTTTTTATCCATTCTGTGCACACGTGCCCCACTTCAGAGGCGCGCTTCTATCTGTGCAGCCACATGTTCTCAAGAACCCACTTCTCATTGACCTTGGAAGCTGCCCTGTTTTTTTCCCCAGCAACATATCTGACATTGTTCTCTTGCAAGTTTGGCAGGCTGCTCAGGTTCATACTCAAGATGCAGCTCGGCTGGGCCCAGACCTAAGCGAGTTGTGTATTTTGGCTACGGAACCTCTGGCTGGCCTGAGCTTTGCTTTACTAAAACAAAACCACATTGATTTGGCTTTCAAACTTTGTCATAAATCGAGCGCACAATAAAGAACAGTGGGAGATTTACTGGTAGGCTTGCACATTTGTTTTTTGATGCATCCAAAACCGTTTGCGGCTTGAGTTAATTCCATTGTATTGCCCCTTTAAAAAGCTCTCTGCGGAAGTAAATGCAAATGGGCCCTCTCCAAATCTACTGAAGCCTGAAAGGCTGCCCTTTGAAACAAAATGTTTCGACTGACCCTAAGTGATAATTTTCTGGAATTTTGTTCTGTGACAAATTCTGAAATTTTGCCTGTTTGTTCCGATTCAGGACAAAAACATTTTTTGAAATCTTTAAATTATTTTGCTGGGATGGAAAATCCATTTTCCAACCAGCTCAAAACAGAATCCAGGAAACTCATAATGAAAAGACACACAGGCCCTGATGAATGAGAGGAGTATTAGAAGCCTAGTTCTCCTGGCCTTCTTTTCTTGTCTCAAGTCCTGTGTCTGTCATATCCTACCTAGCTAAATGGAGAATACTCATGTTATACCCAAGTTTGGCTGAAATCCAAACATTTTATTAGTGTGTATAGGACATCACCTATTCCTTCTGTAAATGAGTCCATTCTCAGTTTTGACAGGGTTAGATCTAGCCATTATTTCTATCAAAATGGTACCTTCTTGCAGAAATACAAGAGTATTCCCAGATGCTACAGTTGGGGGTGTAGTAGATATACAAGGATTGAATTAAACAGACAGAGAGAAATAGTGAAATAGACTGAAACAGGTTGATGCACAAATCCAGCATCAGCAAAGCAAAAATACAAGAGATCCTGTTGCACAAAACCAGAACCCTATGGAAACCTCATTCCGGTTAATGCAGGAAGAGGCTGGGGGAAATCACTGGTAAATCAGAGACAGAAAGAGCTGAGTTTCAATGGGAAGCTGCAGCTTAAATTATCACCCCATTCCTCTGCAAGCCTCAGAGCATCCAGTCCCAACAGTGAATGCAAGGACACATATACACCCTTCATGCAGATATTCTTCAGTGTGTTTGATTCCTTCTTTGTGGGCCACTTCCGGTGTTCCTTTGCAACCCGCAGCTCTGAGACGCAGTGTCTCACGGATCTCTGTTCTATGTGCAGCCTGCAGACAGCTCCATCACTCTGTGTGTGTTCTCAGTGAAGCACTTTCGAGTGAAATATTGTTTTACTGACAGTTCCACAAATATTCCTGAACACTGCTCACTCGCTGTTGGTGTCTCAAAGCATAAGGGAAATGATTCACTGCTGTTTAGTGACCTCACAGTTAGGTTACTCAGTCACAGAGAGTCAGGCGAGTTTGAAGGGCAAGGATTGGCTTTAGGTTGAGGCATTAGATAAGGACTCCGGAGAGCTGGGTTATGTTCCTGGCTTTGCCACAGTCTCCTCTGGAGAGTCACTTAATCTCTGTGTCTTGGTTCTCCACCTGTAAAATAGGACTGAGAACCATCTTGTCTGCTTAGATTGTAAGCTCCTTGGGGCAGAGACTGTGAGTATAGCAGTGCATAGAATACAGACACTGCATGCCATGCTAGCATGGGTATAGATAGCAGTGTAGCTGGTGAGGCACTGCTTAGGTGTGTTAAGTAGAGTGCCCTACACACCTGAACCCCCAGAGTATATTCCCTACACGGTTCTATACTTGCGCAAGCAGTGCCTCGCCCATTTACACTGCTATTTTTAGCAGTGTGTGTCCTGCTGCTTCCCTGCTACTGGAGCCTTTCCCCGCTGCCAGAGCCTTTCACTGCCAGGTGTAACTACACGTGTTGTGCCTGCACTCTACACACTGTCGTAAGTGTAGATGAGGCCTATGTAAATGTACAGCCCCATAGCACAATGGGTCCCTGCCTCATGTGCGGGCTCTAGTTGCTAAACATCATACAAATAATTAATAATAACGATAGTTCTTTTGAATGCCTATGGTAATTTCCACGGTGGCACTTCTAACAGCTGTCATTGTAATACCAGCTGAATAATAACAACACCTAGCAACTAATCTAGTGCTCTGTAGCTCAAAGTACTTTACAAAGGAGGTCAATATCATTATCCCCATTTTACAGATGGGGAAACTGAGGCACAAAGTGGTGAAGTGACTTGCTCCAGGTTCAGCTCTCAGTATTTTTATAAGCAACTAGACCATCTCTGCCATTTTTTCCTGTATCCCCATGATTCAGTTTGATTCTGACCAGACAGGATTTGCAAAGGGGCTGAGCCCCCTCTACTCCCATTCACCTCAATGTGGGTGCTCAGGACTTTGAAAGTCAGGTCTGCAGTGTCCAGAAGGCTCTGTGGAACCTCAGTAGCCTCTCCACTAATCTTTTGTAAAATTCTGAGCGTCACATGCCATTTTACCCTCCTGATTCATCAGTACTGGGAGCTCACTCAAAGCTGCACCACAGAACTGTTGACTCTAAGATCTGTGATGAAGGAATCAAATGCCTTCCCACTTTACACCACTGTATAGCAGAAGCAATGCTGGCTTCCATGCGTCAATATGACTATCTGTCTATGTATAGTTTATCAATTCTGTTTGAGATCATGAACTGGCTGTGTATTCTTTTATCAAACAGCTAACTCCACACTGTAAGGCTAGTTTGCCTTCTCGGCTGTCTTTTTACCTCCATTATGAGATGAAATTCCAAGGGGTGGAGTCATTAAACCTGGAGAGTCATCTATTCCAACGGAAACACCCTTGGACAAAGAAGGTGGCCAAACCCAGAAAACGGGTACTGTTAGATGGGCTAGTAACCAGGCAACGGATCACATGGTGGGGGACTCTGAGCCTGATCAGGAGATCACGTGACAGAAGGTATTGCAGTTTTATAAAAGGAGGACTCTCCCAGCAGCCCTTTGAGAGAGAGGTTCAAGAGACCAGAAGCAGAAAGCGAAGCTGTGCAGGAAAAGAAGGGGAAGGATCCTGGATATCCTAGACACTGTTTTCCCAAGCACCCTGATTTTTGTCTTTTTCTTCTCTGACTGTGTATTTAAATGTATTCTCAATGTCAGCTGCTTGTGACCCTGCAATCAGAAGAAGCAATTCTACTTTTTGTTTGTCATGGTTTTCTGATGCACTGACTGCTGTGCGACGCAGCAGAAATTTCTGCTTAAAAGTTTTCCAATTACCGCTCCGATTTCCTTTTCTTCCATTTTCAGAGAAGCTGTAGCTTGATTGCATCCAGAAAGGCACCAAAGTCTTATCTCTTCTTGTCATGAACCTTTGCAGCTGCTTTAGTTAATTTCTTGTGGATTACAGCCAGCCCTCCTGGTACCATGCAAAGCTCAGAAATCTCTGACTAGCCACCTGGTCTAGGACATTTGAATGCAAAGACTGATAGGTGTGCAGACTCCAAGCTGTTAAGTCACCCCCTGCCTTAAATCCATGACTACTGTTAAACTACTACACTTCACGTGAACCTCCTGGCTATTTTATTTGCAGCATTGGCTGCTCTAGGAGTACGTCTATACGGCAGTGATCCTGAAACTGTGGGGCACACACTCCTAGGGGAGCATAGAGGAATGTTTGGGGGGGGGGAGGTGCAGCAAGGCCGGGGCCAGTCCCATGAGGGTTGGGGAGAGAGCACCACCCATCTCCACTCTGGCCCTGCCCCCGGCCTTAGTCCCCAGTTCCCAGCCTTGCCAGCCAGGGAATTATAGACCAGATAGCCTAACATCAGTATGTGGAATGATACTGGGACAAATGACTAAACAGTCAGTTTGTAAGCACCTAGAGGACAACAGGATTATAAGGAATAGCCAGCATGGATCATGAAGAACAAATCATGCCAGACCAACCTAAATTCCTTCTTTGACAGGGTCACTAGTCTAGTGAATAGGGCAAGCAGTAGACATGATATGGGTTGATTTTGGTAAGGCTTTTGATACAGTGCCTGTCAGGGACCAGAGATCTCAAACCCCAAGCTACAGGGCTCCTAGGAGCCAGGACGGACTGACTTGCCACCCAGTGACCTGCCAACAGTTACCAGAACTCAAAACTCAACTCAGAGGATTCCAGTCCTGGGATTTGATTGGTGGAACAGTGGGTGTCCTGATTGGTGGAACTCTGGGGGTCCTGACTGGTTCCCTGCTTCTATTTAAACCAAGCAAAGGCACAGGAAGTTGTCTATGCAACTGGGTTTCCTCTGTTTAGTGTGGCTTCCCCTCTGCTGCCTGTTTCCGTTGCCTGACTCTGGTCTCCTAGTAACCAGATCCTTGTGCCCCTGATGTTTGCTCTTGGTCTGCCCTTCAGTGGTGTTTCGGGCTCTGATCTTCTGGTATCCTGACCTGCCCTGACTTCCGACTCCCGTTCTGACCACTAGGCCTGACAGCTCATGTCCCTAACATGACAGTCCCACCCAACATTCTCATAAGCAAACTAGGAAAATGTGGTCTAGATGAAATTACTATAAAATGGGTGCAAAACTGGTGGAAAGACCATATTCAAAGAGTAGTTATTGATGGCTCACTGTCAAACTGCGAGGGTGTGTCTAGTGCGTTTCCACAGGGGTTGGTCCTGGGTCTGTACCTTAATGACTTGCATAATGGGATGGAGTGTATGCTTATAAAATGTGCAGATGACACTGAGCTGGAAGGGGTGCAAGCACTTTGGAGGATAGGATTAAAATTCAAAATGACCTTGAAAAATTAGAGAATTGGTCTGAAAACAACAAGATGAAATACAATAAAAACCAAGTGCAAAGTACTACACTTAGGAAAGGAAAATCAAATGCACAACTATAAAATGGGGACTAACTGGCTAGATGGTAACATTGCTGAAAAGGATCTGGGGATTACAGTGGCCAATAAACTGAATATGAGTCATCAATGTGATGCAGCTGCAAAAAAGGCTAATATGATTCTGGGATGCATTAACAGGAGTGTTGTATGTAAGACACAGGAGATAATTGTCCCACTCTCATTGGCACTAGTGAGGTCCCAGCAGGAATATTGTGTCCAATTGTGGACACCACAGGTTAGGAAGAATGTGGACAAACTGGAGAGAGTCCAGAGGAGAGCAACAAATATGATAAAGGTTTAGAAAACCTAACCTGTGAGGAAAGGTTAAAAAAACTGGCCATTTTTAGTCTTGAGAAAAGGCGACTGAGGGGGGACCTGATAGCCCTTAACATTTGAAGACTGTTATAAAGAGGACAGTGATTAATTGTTCTCATGCCTACTTTAGTCAGGACAAGAAGTAATGGGCCAAATCTGCAGCAAGGGAGATTTTGGTTAGATATTAGGAAAAACTAGAAGGGTAGTTAAGCTCTGGGATAGGCTTCCAAGGGATGTTGTGGAATCCCCATCACTGGAAGTTTTTAAGAACAGGTTGGTCTATGTTATCTTATTTCTGCCTCAATGCAGGGGGCTGGGCTTGTTCTCAAGATCCCTTCCAGCCCTACATTTCTATGAATAATTGATTTTTTGGTTCAGGGCCAAACTGTAATAAAAAAGAAAAAAAATCTGTTTGTTTCAAACCTAAACTAATCTTTTCCAGTGTTTCTTGCTGAAACAACCCCTCCTCTTCCTAAAATGCCATTCGGGTCAAACCAACTGTTTTGAATGTCAATTTGGAATGACATCTTTAAAAGAAAATATTGATGCAAAATGACATTTCATTGTGGATCAATATTCAAAACAGTGTATTTAGAAAAGGTTGAAACAAAATGTTAACACATCTTAAAAAAAAATTTTGTTGTTGAAACTATTTGCCAAATTTGACCTGAATTTGCAAATGTTTCAGTACCCCAAAAATGCATTTTGCGGGGGATTTTTCCCAGCTCTCCCTCTGATGTTTGTACTCACACTGTGTAGCATCACTGAATCCAATGAGGGTCTTGTGGAGCACAGTGAAGGATGCCACAATCCAGCCCTATGTTCTTTTTGTTCTCTAACAACAAATACAGGGCATGACCTCTGATTTTCAAACGTGTCCCTTTATTGGATCAGGCAGATTTCTGTAATAAACTCTGCAGGACAAGAGAATAGCACCCGAGAAAGGTTAATGTTCCCTCTTCATCTCATTGAAAGAGAATCATCAGGCCAATGAGCCTCCAGTGCATGGAAATAAATCTCATTTGTGTGCTAGAACGAACACGGGGTCCTCTTTAGGTGACACTTGGCTAATCCTGCCAGGAGCTGCTGAGCATCCTCAGCTCTGACTGAAGTCCGTAGAGCTTCATGTGAAGGACATGCTCGCGTGCTCTGCTGGATTGGGGCCGCAGTTCCCCACAGGATCAGAGCTTTTGGGGCACAAGATTGAACTGGAAGGCCTGATCCAATTCCTGACTTTCTGCTTCTGCCACACACCCATCCCCTGCTGGACACCCAGAGTCAGTTTGAGCCTCGCTCCTCTCTGATTCCTCTGTTCCTGTCTGTCTAGGTAGATCTGATCCGAACCAAACTTCCCCATCTCTTCTGTCTTCTCCTTTGGGAGTCCCAGTGACTCCACTCCACTTCTCCTGGATACTTGGTTAGGGGTTGCGGGAAAGAGAGACATTAAAATACGAGTCAGCAGCTAAAATTCCACTGAGCCTTAAAGTTTCAAAAGACAATCAGCATTGCTAGCCTGGAGTATTCAAAACTCATGAGTCAGGCCCCCCAAACTGACTTAAAAATCATGATTTATTTTTAAAATAAGTTCGGAGTCTTTTTATTTTTGTTATGGCTTTTGAGCCTTCAGGGTGCACTCATGTCACATTTTCCAGCTTTCCTCTGCAACTTTAAGAGTTAGAAACCTACTTACAAACAAACAAACAAACAAAAAGAAAACACCCTGGGATTCTCCCATAATTGCCTGAACTGAGAGTTCAGTCTATAGGGCAACACCCCAAATATCATGAGACTTCAGATACAGTTGCAAGAGTTGGCTGTGACCCATCCATGCCGAGGGTAGCTACCTGAAAATGCCAAGGTCAGGGTAGTCTGCAAAAGGAGAGCAGATTCTCCCAGCACTGGTGGGTGACACTGAAGTCAGACTTCCCAACCAGCCACAAACAAGGCTTCTGAGTCCCCACACTGGTTATCAAGAAGCTAGCACAAAATATACACAGCCCCCTTTACTGCAGTTCAGCCACTAGGTCCAATAAAGTTATTTAAAACTCTATTCTGGTTAACAAAAAGGTTCTCCTGACTCCAAAGGGTCAGCCACATATAAGTTTGAATCTTACCCAAAATACACTGCCAGCCAATCCTTTAGTAACTAAAACTAAAGGTTTATTATAAAAGGAAAGAAACAAACTATAAGAGAAATGTTAAATGATTAAAGCAATCACATACATACAAATGATTTGAAAGTCCATATCTATCAGATTTCCAGTAGAATTGTGGCGTTTGCAGGCTTGTAAAGTCCCTCTGGTGTACATCCAGTACCTGGATGGGTCTCAGTCCTTTGAGTCACGGCTTCAGTTCTAGATGAGTTGTCTCAGAGGTAGGTGAAGACTGAAGACAAAATGGATGTGATGCAGCTGCCTTTATAAGTTTTATGTACCTTGGCCTTTGCCATGCTGCTTTTGGAAATTTACAGAAATAAGATGGAGTCCAGGGTCACATGAGTAAGTCCTGGTGACTCATCAGGTGTATCCCTGGCTTCTCCCCCTGGGCCCACTGTACCTGTGAGTTTCCTTAATGGGCCATTACGATGGCTAGTGCTGCAGCCATCCTGTCTGGCATGTCGCCCAGAAACACAGCACCAGATGAAATACAGATACAGCCAACAAAGCCATAACTTCCAATACACATATAACACACACACATAAACAATATCATCATACTTAGCAAATTATAACCTTTCTAACAGTACCTGTCATGGCATATCTCTTATGAATTATTGTAATTATGAAATATTGATGTTAAATAATTTCATAAATGGTCCCCCTAATCCAGCCAGAGTCACATTGACAACCCTTAAATTGTAGTAAGAAAATGGAAATTACTGCACACTCCATTTTAATTAATAATGAATTAATATGGACTTTATTTTCCATTAGAACAGTGCTAAATAGCTTTCACTAATAGTTTAAAAGCATACATAGGAAAGCACCAAATATAGAATATGTATGCTTTAATTATAAAACACTAGTTAGTAGAGCTGTTATAAAAATGAGGTGGGTTGAAATTCTGCTGACATGTTACACAACAGAAAATGCTTTTGAATTTGCTAACAGTCAGGTTTTGCCACTCACTGCCTTAGCACTGCTAGCTTGCTGGTGCAATATGAAGAGACAGGGCTCTATGAAGTCAATGGCTCAACATATCGACATTTCAATATGGATGAGACAGCCCAGACCTCTCAGAAGTCACTGGCTCAGCAACCTTGTTGGACTGATGGTGAGAGAAAGGACTCTTTGAGGCCACCAGTGGAGCTGACCAAATAACAGACTTCCATCTCCATGTTGAGTTTTTGGAAATGTTTTCATCCAGACTCAGCTCAAAATTAGAGGTGGTTGGTGAAAAAAAGGGATAAAAATTCTGTGAAAATACTGTCAAATCCAAAAGCATGTTTTGTAACCAGCTATTCTTCATCATCCACATTCTTTTGAAGAATTTCTCTTTCAAAATTAAAATATGTTGATAGCTAGATGTTCCTGTTCTGAAATTCCACCCCTTCTTTCACCTTGGATAATCTCTGCATGAACAAATTTCTATGCTTTTAAAGAACTTTTAAAATGACCTTTCCTGACAGAGAAATGTAGAGCTTGTTTTATTCCAGTCAAAATGAAAGTGGAGAAAAGAAAACAGCAGGAAAAATAAAATCTTTGGTTTTTCAAATTGCCTCCTACATAAAACATCAACTAAAGAAGGGAACACAAGTGCTTCTGGGTCTGATGCTGAAAATAAAAGAACAATAGGATTAAGAGATGGGGGTTAAAAACAATTAGATCTTTCTGCACCTGGGTGGAATTCTCTGGCTGTCTGAGCTGTTGGTCAGACTAGATGATGTAATGGTCCCTTCTGACCTTAAAAATCCATTGATCTATGACATTGAAGAGTTGTTTCTTACAGTATTATTTCCCAGTGCTTTGTCCTGTCCAGTTTTACATCCTCCACTTTACTTAGTCTCCCGAGGGCAGTGTGGAAGCCATTCCACCCCTTGGGAAACTACAGTAGAACCTCAGAGTTATGAACTGACCAGTCAACCACACCCCTCATTTGGAATCAGACGAGCGCAATCAGGCAGCTGCAGAGACACACACCCAAAAGAAGAAGCAAATACAGCACAGTGCTGTTAAACTACTAAAAAAATAAAGGGAATGTTTAAAAAGAAGATTTGACAAGTTAAGGAAACTGTTTCCGTGCTTGTTTCATTTAAATTAAGATGGTTAAAAGCAGCATTTTTCTTCTGTGTAGTAAAGTTTCAAAGCTGTATTAAGTCAATGTTCAGATGTAAACTTTTGAAAGAACAACCGTAGCATTTTCTTCAGAGTTATGAACAACCTGCATTCCCAAGGTGTTTATAACTCTGAGATTCTATTGGATTCCGTAAGCAGATAGATCTAGAAAAAGATCTTCATTTCACATTTGTCGCTTTGCTTTGTGTGAATTATGGCCCCAGCTTTGCTGAACAATCAGGAGAAAAATAGTATTTTACTACCCAAAATTAGTTATATTCCACTCTATCTTTAACCCCTATAAACTGAATATAACTTCAACACATAAATGCTACTTTCAGGACTGATGGTAATTACATGTTTGAACTATTCACTATGAACAATATTCCTTGTGAATGCATCCCCTTTTTTGGTTAGTCAATGGTTTGTCAGTGGATCCTGCTTTCCTTTCAATGTATACAGTAATTTTAAAGTAGCTAGCAAACATGTTGGATGAATAATTTTCAGACTGTGGATTATTTGTGAACTTTTTTATTCATCTATTTATTATTCTTTATTCATGCTATGTGGTTGGTCATGTGTATCCCATGGTATTATTTCATGCCCTTAATTGGTTGACTGAATTTTTTAAAATAAGAAATAGCACATAGCAAATAACACAGATTATTCATCGAAAAATTCATAACCCTTCATGACATTTGAGATTAAGGAACACTTCCATGAAAATGCAGTGGTTGTCTGGATATTCACAAACAAAGAGTATTACCCCCAGTAATCACAGCATATTAAACTCTACACTTTTATTGGCTGCTCTTTTTTCTCCTCTTTGAATATAACACCAGCATTTGCAGTCCATTCCAATAATTTTTTATCCTTTCTCACAAAAATCAGAGCTATTTAGGCCATAAGCTTTTTGTGGCAGCCACTTTCTGAGGACAGGACAAGAAGTAATGGGCTTAAATTGCAGCAAGGGAGATTTAGGTTACACATTAGGAAAAACTGCCTAACTGTAAGGGTAGCTAAACATTAGAACAAAATTACCTCTGGAGGTTGTGGAATCTCTGTCATTGGAGGTTTTGAAAACAGGTTAGACAAACACCTGTCAAGGATGGTCTAGGTCAATGATTTTCAACCTGTGGTCTGCAGACCCCTGGTGGTCTGCAGACTATGTCTAAGATTTCCAAATGGGTCTGCACCTCCATTTGAAATTCTGTAGGGGGTTTATAAACGAAAAAAGGTTGAAAACCACTGGTCCAGATAATACTTAGCCCTGCCTCTGTGCAGGAGACTAAACTAGATGGCCTATTGAGATGCCTTCCAGCCTTACATTTCTATGGTTTTATGATTGAAATGAGCCAGGTGAATCAGTGTGGTCATATGAATCAGTCAGGTCAAATAGATCAGGTTGGTTGGGACAACTGGGTTCGTTATGTCATGTCAGTTTGGTCAGATCAGGTCAAGTAAAAATGGGTAGGGTGGGTCACTTGCCACGTCAGGTCAAGAAAGGTCAATAAGCTCACGTCAGCCAGGTTGGTCATGTTAGGTCAGGTCTGGCCCATAGGGTTGTCCAAGTAGCTTGAGTAAAATTATGTCAGGTTATTCAGTTTGGATTAAATAGTCAGCTCAAGTCATTTTGGCATGTCTAGGAGGTAAGATCAAATCATTTAGTCAGGTGAGATCAGACATTTCCTCAGACATCCTGATATTGAACCAAGGGTAGCCAAAGAAGTGGTGTCCTGGAGAAGAGAATAACGGGAAATATACTTGGCACTGTAGGAGGCCAGTTAATTCAGTGACTTATTTTTTAAATCATTATTTTTGCTTCTGTAGAGATGAAGAAGAACGGCTACAGATTGTGTATTAGTTAATTACCAGAGACAGGCTAAATGACTTGGAAAGAAACCATTGCTCTCTCAGACCTCGGGTAGCTCATCTACTCTGCTGCATCACCTGCACAGCGGGTGAGTATTTTAATTACTTGCCTTATTAGTTCCCTGGCAAAAGTCTCTGATCTGGTGGAGAACACTCATCTCTGATTGAGATTGCCACAATCACAGCTCTGCAAGAAGGTCAATTTACTGCAATCCCCTGGCTTTGTACTCTTCAAGAGTACACAACCAAACCTATTTGGAAACACTCACTTCCCTACGCTCTGCTAGCCCTAAGGCTCTTCTTTTAAGGTGAAAACAGACCAAAACCAGATCATTTAAGAAAATACTTTAATTTCCGAAGGATAAAACACAAGAGCCTTACTGACATTCACACAAATAGGAGGATCTCTCCTGAGAGGGATTTGGAGACACAGACATAAGGAAGGCAAGAATTAAAGCTGACTGAAGAGAGGAAGAAAATAAAGGTAACTTTTTAAAGAACAGCAACTGCCTGTGGATAAAACCACATGATAAATGGAGTGGAATTGCAGAAGAAACTCCCAGTTTCCTAGAGCTGAGTGAATAATTCGGAAAAAAAATTGTTTATTTGACAAATGTAACCTCTTTCTTTTCACTGGGAACTATTTAAAATGTTCTTGGCTGTATTTGCTATTCGGAATTATCCTCTGAATCACATCTGACTAATCTTGCTCAGATTGTTTACAAGTAGTTTACCATGAGTATTCAATACCTGGTTTGTTTTGATTGGACACACAGGTCTCATGGTATGTTTCTGTTCCTTGATTAAATGAGTAGAGCTCTTAGAATCAGGTTTCCTGGGTGTACATCCACATTTATGGGTCTTGAGTACTCTGTGCTGGTGATACCCAGCTGATAAGCCACAGTATTGTGATTAATTGCATTTAATTGCTATTACAGGAGCAGGTGAGGTTCTGTGGCCTACAATGTGCAGGAGTTCAGACTAGATGATCATGATGGTCCCTTCTGTCTTTAAAGTTTATGAGTCTATGCTACACCTCTGAACACCTCACCTGTTCTCTGTCCACTGGTCCATCTCCAGTAGAACTACTTCACCATTCCAACCCTGTGAGAAGCCTTAGAGGTGATGGGCAAAAACCAAATCTGTCTCCGTTTCTGGGCCAACAGCACCTCCAAACTCTCCTGGTCTCTTCAAGTCCACGTTCCTCAGGTCTCAGCCCTCATGCTATCACCTTAATTGGGATTTGAATCACGTCATTCTCCCAGGCCAGGTCCTGGCTGCAATACCTTGCGATCAACCATGATTACTTCAGCAGGTCTGACTTATATTCAATACCTGCAGTTCTGTTCTCTCCAGGAGCAATGATAGTGATATCCAGTAACCAAACAGCCTCCTTAAAGGAAAGCATTAGTAATTTAGAACCAAAGCATTTCAGAGAAAACAGATCTTATACACAAGTCTAGCTTACAAGGTGTCTTCCATCTGGGACCCTGGTAGGTCTAATTTTCTACGGACTCCTCTGCAGAGCCTCTCTTTGAGTCAGCTTGTCTCCTTGAACAGCCCCTGGCAACTAGCAACCTCCTCCACCACTTATTTCCTCAGAAGACTTTTAACTGTTTAGTGTCTTCTTGATCTCTAGATTGCCAGCCTCAGAAAATAAGGCTTGCATCTTCACTGAAAACAGGATATGGGAGCCTTGAAATTGATAGCTACCCCCATGGTCCTCCAAGCGTGTGCCTAGGTGATCTTATCTGAGGAACTGTTGTGTTCCTGCACAGTTCCCATTGAATTCAAGCATTGTTAGGTATATAATAAACAGACCACAACCCCCAATATAAGTTAGAACAATACATTCATATAGGGAAGTCTTTTTTATAACCCAGTATATAATATTTTCACCTCATTGACCAGGTCACATACAGTGTTCATAAAATCTCAGTATTTTAGATTACATAGCAACTCCTCATCCATTACAACATTTTACTTGTGATCATGGTAGGCCAACAGGACATGGAATGAAATAGTTGAGGGATGCAACAACAACTATGAGTGTGAGACAAACTTTGTTCTTGAGTTGTGAGTCTGTCGATCAAGGTTTTGAGAAGCAAAGTAAGGGCTTACTTCTGCCATTCACCTCCTTCCAGAAGAAGCCTCATGGATTACTACTCACTGCAAGTAAGAGTGGCAGAGTAAACCCCAAAATGAGAAGCAGAAAGTGGATTAGAAGAAGAGGAAATGAAAGAAGGTGTTATTTAAGATTCTATCAAGGCAAGTAATGAAGATGGATATGTTACAGCTCCACCAATAAGTCCATAGTGCTACTTTTCCAAAAACAGGTGCTGTATTACATACACCATATACATGCATGCCAGTGTAAAAAGGTGACCTCATATGTCATGCACACATTTATATGTACCTATATGCATAGATTACATCATGCTTTCCACATCTACCTTAGGCATAGATTTATCAAAATTTCAGAGGTGCTGAGCACCAGAGCTGGTTGAAAAATGGAAAAAACAACTATACAAAAAATTTCAGAGTTGTTTCCATTTCAAAGTATTTGAGGTGGAACAAAGCTTTTTTGATTTGGGTGTTTCACCTCTTTCCCTAAAAATGTGAGAAATATTTTTTTTTCAAAAAATTTAAATTTTTCCAAATTTGGACACATGAAATACAGATAAAATGCTTCCTATTAGAAACACTTGCAAGGCTAATGATTTTCTTAATTTTTTCCTCCCACAGATCTGTTTAGAGGTTTAACATGCTTACAAGGAAGCTCTTTGTCACCTTTCCTAGGAACATTATCATTGTCCCCCATGTTTTAGAGAAGTGGAGGGAGAAGTCTCATGCTCTAGCTGGTTAAAAGCCTTCTTATGCACTGTAATTCCTTCTGGGTTAGGCAATATGATCGCCACCATTATTTCATCTTTGAATTCCCATCGAAAGTTCCAAAGTTATTAAATTTCTGATCCTCTTGTTATTGTGCCTCTAATGCCAGGCGGTGATTTAAAAAAAACATCACCAAAACAGGCTGTTTAAACAGCTAATGGGACTGTCTTGAGTCAAAGCACATGAGAGAAGTTGAACCTTTTAACTTCTGCAAGGAAGAAGCCGAAGCTTAATCCAATCTGGTCATCCACAAGGGCTTTGTTAAAAACCCTACATCCCAAATGCTTTTTAAGGATCAGATCCTACAGCCCCTTTCATGCATAATTCCCTTTGCTTCAATGGCACTATGCTTGATGGTGTTTATTTCCTAGAGTTTAAGGCCAGCAAGGACCATTAGACCATCTAGTCTGACCTGCATATCACAGGCCATTGCATTACACTCAAATTCCCCTCTATTGAGCCCAGTGATATTAGTTCAACCGAACCACTTTTGTCCTCAGAAGACTAATCTGTGTGTGCCACTGGCAGAGTACAGGAGAGGCCAAGGTGTCACCAATGCCTCAGGCCCCTGCAAATGGCAGGGAACTGGCGAGGTGAGACATGCCCAGATGATTCCAGGGAATTGATTAGTTGATCTGTGCCCCATTCTGCTGAGGAAGGATCAAGCTTACAAATCTGCTGAGAATCTATAAGCTCCTGGAAACTTGCCATGATGGAGCGAGTCAGTTACTTCAAGGACTTACAAAGAGTCTGGCACAAGAAACACAAATCTTTCCAATACGCCTGCTAATTCTGAGGGACAATTTCACATCCCTAGTTTCTTAATCAAGAGAGCAAACATTTTTCTTTCACATAAATGGAAAGTCTGTCTAGTTCTCAAAAGTAGTGACAGGCCATGATGCTCAGATCAATAATTTGCTATCGAAATTGTCATGGTGATTATAAATAATTAACAGTCATGCCTGAGAGAGTTGTTTGGTGGAGCAGGGGAAAGCTTCATGCTTTCTATGCAAATGATCATAGGTCCAGATTCCATTGGACTGGTCGAGACATAGACGCCCTGGTCGGCTAATTCCCCTGGGACCAGGCTGTGACTCCAACAGTGCAGTGAGGTGGTGTGCCTCCCTCCGACCCAGAAAGGGAGGGGCAACTGCACACTCGATTACAGTGGTTCAGCTCCTTTGTCCCTGAGAAGTCCCATGGGGGAGTCCACTATGGCCCACTGAGGTGCCAAAGGCATGCATGGCTGTCATGAGATGTAGAGTTGGGCAAACATTTGTGCCTGAACCTTTTTTCATTGAAAAATGCAGATTTGGTGACACCAAAACATTTTTCAAGTTTCTATTTTGTGAACCGTTTGAGCTGAAAAAATCCTCCACAGATTAAAAAAAAAACAGCAGAAACATTTCGATTTTTTGGCCAGAACAGCTTTTAATTTCTAAATTTCCTTCCATTTAAAAAACTGCTCAAAATCAAAACAAAACTTTTTTGCCTCTGACTTTTTTGTTTGCCAAAGATTCTGAAAGGTTTCATCTTCAGGTTGACCCAAAATGACTTTTAAAATTTTGTTTCAGAACCGCCAGCAAATTGAAACATCCGTTATTTGCACAGCTCTCATGAGATGTGTTTCAGAGGGCAACTGCTGCAGCCTTCTAGCCAGCTGTAGACAATAAAAAGTACTCCAGGCCAGCACCGCTGCTTGAGAACGCAGCAGCAGCGATGAATCCGGTAGGATCTTGACAAAAGGTGAGCATGCACCCTAATAACAACTTGAGACACAGCAGCAGCCTACTTCTTCAAGGCTTCCCTCTAGCAACAAGCATCACTTCCCTCTTGCCACGCTGAGTTGCAATAAGTTCACCTCCATCCTTTCACAAACAGACTCTAAGTCATGCAACCAGTCCTGTGCCAGAGGCATTGTTTAGCTTGCAGAGAGAGTGACAGCCAGAGAAGTCCACCACTGGCAATCAGATCTACTTTCCAAGTTCCCAACTGGCCTCTTTAGAAATAGCAAAAACAGAGTAAGCGGCTATAATAGTCCTACGGATGGTGCTCTATTTTTGCTATAACACAGTCTAGTTCTATTCTAATTTGGATTATTTCCATTTAAGAGAGTGATACACACAAATAATCCCCCAGGCCTTTTAATCTGAGAAATCAGGGTTTAATAAAATGTACTTGGATTGAGCAAAAACGTGGAACTGAAATTAGCATAGTTAGGAGGCAGTTTCTCAATTAAGGATTAGCCGTTTTATGCCTTTTCTTGCAGAACTTGCTGCTTGCTTAATATCCTTTTACCACAGTGCATCATCCAAATGATAAATGTATGTTTTCCCCTTGGAGCGACCAGCACAGTGCAATTACAACTCATGATGATCTCTCAGGATTAGCTAATATCAGCTCTTAAACTGTAGCACTGGCCTTCCCTCTCCTCCTCAAAGTCTATGATTTTGTTTTGGGTTCCAATGACATTAGCCTTCAGTTGTTTGCAAAAGAATCCTTGTGCCCATTCTGCTTCTCTCTCACACAAGGCAGAGCCATTCATCCAGTTGCTTGGCAGGAGCATGAAATCTATTTTCCAGTATCCTTTCGACTGAACAAGTGCCTCTTGAGCACTTTTGGCCTATGCCAACTTTTACAGAATCCCTCATTGTACCTGTCAAATGCAACATTTATTCTACTGAACTATGCGCTGGCTGCAGTAACGGTTCCGGAAACACGTTAGCAATGTCACCAAGTATGATGGACCTCTGCATTTACCAGTTCTTTGTCATATCTGATCACATAGAATTGCTCCTAAACTGTAAAAGATGGTTGGAGTGTTAGTGCCCAATTGTCAGTGTAAAAGCCAATGTCAGCTCTCTGAACATGAGCCAGTAATGAGTTTGTTTCCATCCTCAAGCTACCTTTGCACTCTGCCAGTGACAATTACTCTATCATTCATTCATATTGTATTATCTTTTCAAGATTCACTTTTCTGCCATTTTAGGAAACTAGGACTAGGTAATGCAAGATGGTTTGGGCCAGATCCTCATCTGGTGTAAACAAGTGTTGCTTCGGTGACATTGATTTGTACCAGCTAAAGATCCGTTCATTTAACTTTAAATTCTTATAGGAATCTCTCTTTGGCCTGTGTTTCCCACCTCATATTTGTTTTAAAACGGTCTCTTAATAAAGTTATCCAGTAGTTTCTCCAAGACATTTCAAGTTCAACAGAGATCCTTGGATGGCATCAGTAGCTCAGTTTCTATGTTCTGCAGTGTGGGAGAAGATGCATCTGCAGAGAAAACCTTGAATTTCTGTAGGGGAATGATCACTGCATGCCCATCATTGCCATCATGCTGCTTCCCAGTCCTGGGAAGGTTAACTGTGGATGAGATGATCAGCCAGAGAGAACAGGATAAGACTCGTGTGTCTTTTTCTATCTGAAAAAATTATTTGTTTTGCAGTATCGCCTAGGAGCCCCAGTTATAGACTATTGCTCTAGGTGCTGTACAAATACAGGACAAAAAAGATGGTCTCTTTCCCCAAAAGCTTCCAATATCTGCTTACAGCATGTACTATAATTATACTAACTCATACAATCACTATACTGAAAGAAGCTGAGAGACAACACATCTGGTTCAGTGTGTTCACTCTGTGCACTTGAGAGCATGTTGTATTAAGTCAGTTTTATTGTTTCCCCTGTACACAGTTAGTTAGGCTCTGATCTGCATTATAGCCACCTGCAAGAGTTAAAAAAAAAATCATGGATCAGGCCTCCAGAAGTTAGGAAATTGCTTTAGAAATCGTGAGATGTCTTACAAATCAAGAGTTATTTTTTTGTTTGTTTGTTTGTTTTAAAACAACTAATACATTTTGGGTACTTTTTATTTGCTTTCTGAGCCTTTAGGGTCATACCTGAGTCACATGTGCAAGCTCTCCTTTACAACAAAAAGGGCTAGAAACTTACATTTTTTTTAAAATGAAGGCTAAGAGCCTCACCTAAATCACATGTCTCCAGGAGCTGGGGATTTATGAAAATCACCGGATATCCCAAAACTCACTGTAAAAGAGTGGGCGTTGGCAACACTGCAACTAGCTGACTCCAGCACTCGAGCGGAGCTTCATTGACTTCAATGGCCATGTGTGTTAAATTACGCACATGTGTGAGCATTTGCTGGATCAGGAGTCTAAATCAGTTTCTACCTCTGCTGAAAAGACCAGAATAAACATCACTGATTTTTTTAAAAAAGAACTATTTAAAAAATTCAAGCTGATAGTGTCCCTTAATATCTAAGATACCTATCTAGTCCCCCATCATCATAATATCTGAGAACCTCACAATCTTTAGTGCATTTATTCTCACTAGGGTGACCAGATTGCAAGTGTGAAAGATCGGGACATGGGGTGGGCAATATCGGTGAGCTACATGCCTGTTGCATTTGTGTTTTTCCACACTCAAGTGTTACAAATTTGAGCCAGTACTTGCATGTGGGTGGGTGTTTTTCTGGCCTGCAGTGATGGTTGTGTGTGTCTGTAAGAGAGTAGAGGAGGTGGAGTCGGCCGCTTTGTAGTGGAACACAACATTCTTAGCCAGGACTGTGCTGGCTGTCCCTTGTATTTGGAATGCTTTCAGTAAGTAACATCTCCTTTTAAACCCTGCTTTAGGTTTCTTCAAACCATTGCTCCAGGGCTACAGAAATAACCAACTTTTTATTTCTTTTGCAGATCTCCCACTGGAGCAAGAAGGCATGTGTTTGGCCAAAAGGAAATGTTCTCCCTGATTTAGGTTCAGGTCTCTTATTAAGAGCCTGCATTGCTTTGCCATTGTGAATTCTTCAAGGACAGGTATACTTGGAAAAGAGCCCCACATTAGTCATTAGGTATTTGCTGTGTAAACAGATGTCCAAAAATAAAGGAGATGGCGCTGTATCTAAATTAGCTTCCAAAGCAATGTAGGGCAGTTCTAACAACCAGAGTAACTAAGTATGCTCTGCTCAGATTTTGACACACCACTTGCTTTCCAGAGGGAACGAAGAACAGCTGCAGGTTCATCTTCTGGTACTGAATGTGCCTGCGACAAACTGTGTTGAAAGGATTCTTAAATCCAATGCGTATTTTCCACGAACTGGCCAGTGTTATAAATTACCTGGTAAAGTGACCTGAAAAGCAGGTCTGTGCTCTTGGGAAAGGGAACATGAAACTTGTACAACAGGGCCAGAGGCTCACCAACCAGCCTGCTGGTCATATTATCATTATTGAAATGTAGGGCTGGAAGGAACCTAGTGAGGTCATCACGTCTAGCCCTCTGTGCTGACGCAGGACCACGTCAACCTAGACCATCCTTGACAGGTGTCTGTCCAGCCAAGGACGGGGATTCCACAGCCTCCCTTGGAACCTATTTCAGAACTTAACTTCCCCTCTAGTTAGACAGTTTTTCCTAATATCTAACCTAAAATGGCCCTTACTGCAGATGAAGTCCATTATGTCTTGTCATACCTTCAGTGGATATGGAGAGCAATGGATCACTGTCCTCTTTATAACGGCCCTTAACAGATTTGAAGATTATCATCAGGTCCTCTCTGTCTTATTTTCTCAAGACTAAACATGCCCAATTTTTTAACCTTTCCTCATAGGTCATGTTTTCTAAACCTTTGATCATTTTTGTTGCTCTCCTCTGGATTCTCTCTCCAATTTGTCCACACCTTTCCTAAAGTGTGATGCTTAGAACTGGACACAACACAGAAGTAAATAACAGGGTCCCTCAAGGATCTGCACTGGGACCTGTGCTGTTTAACATATTCATAAATGATTTGGAAAAAGAGGTAAACAACGAGGTGACAAAGTTTGCAGATGATACAAAATTTCTCAAGATAGTTAAGTCCAAAGCTGAGTGCGAATGGCCAATGGAATGGATCACTTGATGATTACCTGTTCTATTCATTCCCTCTGAAACACCTGGCATTGGGCACTGTCAGAAGGCAGGATGCTGAGCTAGATGGACCATTGGTCTGACCTCGTATGGCTGTTCTTATGTGAAGAATTACAAAAGGATCTCACTAAATGGTGTGACTGGGCAACAAAATGACAGATGAAGTTTACTGTTGATAAGTGCAAAGTAATGCACTCTGGAAAAAATAATCCTAACTAGACATACAAATGACAGGGGTCTAAATTAACTGTTACCATTCAAGAAAGATCTTGGAGTCATCATAGATAGTTCTCTGAAAACATCAACCAAATGAACAGCAACAGTCAAAAGAACTACGAGAATGTTAGGAAAGGGACAGATAATGAGACAGAAAATATCATAATGCCACTATATAAGTCTATTGTATGCCCATACCTTGAATACTACATGCAGTTCTGGTCACCTCATCTCAAAAAAGATATTTTAGAATTGGAAATGGTGCAGAGAAGGGCAACTAAAATGATCAGGGGTATGGAACAGCTTCCATTTTAGGAGAGATTAAAAAGACTGGGAGTGTTTAGCTTAGAAAGAGATGACTCAGGCGGGATATGATAGAGGTCTATAAAATCATGAATGGTGTGGAGAAAGTGATTAGGGAAATGTTATTTCTTTTGCACAGAAGACAAGAATTAGAGGTCACCGGATGAAATTAATAGGCAGCAGGTTTAAAAACAAACATAAGGAAGTACTTCTTCACACAACGCACAGTGAACTTGTGGAATTCATTGCCAAGGGATGTTGGGAAGGCCGAAAGTAGGCTCAAAGGTTCAAAAGAGAATTGATGAGTTCATGGAGGTTAAGTCCATCAATGGCTATTAGCCAAGATGATCAGGGGTGCAACTCCATGCTCTGGGTGCCCCTAAACCTCCAACAGCCAGAAGCTGGGACTGGATGACAAGGGATGAATCACTCAAAATTGCTTTGATCTATTAATTCCTTCTGAAGCATCTGACACTAGCTACTGTCAGAGACAGGACGCAGGCTAGATGGACCATTGGTTTGACCCACTATGGCCATTCTTATGTTATGTTCTTAAATTACTCCAGCTGAGGCCTCACCAGTGCTGAGCAGAGCTCAACAAATACCTCTCATGTCTTACATATGACATCTGTTCCCACAACCCCGAAAATATTAATCTTTCTTGCAACTGCACCACACTGTTGGCTCATCTTCAGTTTGTCATCCACCGTAACTCCCCTATCCTTTTCAGCAGAAATCCCACAGGGCCAGTTATTCCCTCATTTTGTAATTGTGTATTTGATTTTTCCTTCCTGAAAGTAGCACTTTGCACTTGCCTTTATTGAATTTCATCATGTTGATTTCAGACAAATTCTCTACTTTGTCACAGTTGTTTTGAATTCTAATAATCTTCCGTAAAGTTCTTGCAACCCCTCCCATCGTGGTGTCTTCCATAACTTTTATAAGCATATTCT
This sequence comes from Emydura macquarii macquarii, assembly GCF_026122565.2. Taxonomy (NCBI): domain Eukaryota; kingdom Metazoa; phylum Chordata; order Testudines; family Chelidae; genus Emydura; species Emydura macquarii. The sequence goes on along the minus strand of NW_027131588.1, from coordinate 22,912,081 downwards.
CCCCTCCATTATCCAAGAAATTAAAGAAAATATTGAATAGTACTGGACCCAGGAAAGACCCCGGCGTGATCCCACTAGATATGCTCTAGTTGACAGCAAACCATAACTACTCTTTGAGTATGATCTTTCAACCAGTTGTGCACCACCTTATAGTAATTTTATCTAGACCACATTTCTGAAGTTTGCTTATGAGAATGTCATGTGGGACTGTGTCAAAAGCCTGACAAGTAAAAACACCACCAGCCTCTAAGTTTTGCAGTCAAAATGATTGAGCGACAGAAAAAATTCTGACCACATAAGGGTGCTAAGAGATCCAGTAGCAATATTGCAATTTTGTGCAATGTTTATACATAGTGGACAGCAGCTGGGGGGCAGTGTTACCTAGTCAACAGAGCACAGGGCTGAGACTCTGGAGATCTGGGTTCTATTCTTAGTTCTGCCCCTGGCCTGTTGAGCAACCTTGGACAAGTCTCTGTGTCTCAGTTTCCCCATCTGAGGTACAGGGATATTGCTGACCTCCTTTGTAAAGCGCTTTGAGATTTATAGATTAAAAGCACTATATAAGAGTTGTGACCAAAAATAATTTGTTTTGCATCATTATATACATTTGCATACATGCCAAACCTGCAAACTAAAGCTTATTACAGCTCTGGCTGATGGCGTTGATGGCTTTCAGCTCTTCTTTTGTGTAGGAAGGAGTCCCAATGGTTTGGGGAGCTCATGTCTGTTTCTTGTTCTTAGGGTAAGAAGGATATTGGATAAGGAGGAGAGAAAGAGTAGCGATGTGGAGGAGGGGGAATGGCCAGTGGCCAGTAGGTGGGTGTGACCTCAATATTCACACCCTACATGCCATTGTAATAATTTTTGTACAAAATATGCCTCATGAGATATCACCTGAGAACTAATAAGTCACTGGGACAGGCTGCTGAAGTCAGATCTGCTGGACCTGGGCTGTGGTTATACGCAGACACTCAGGGTGTGACCTGCCAGATGGTAGGCTGGTTGTGAGCAGCCCAGGTTGGGAACTACAGCTGTAAAGCATTGTGAGGGTGCCCCTGGTTACAGGGCAGACTGTGACACAACCCCTCCCTGGTCTGGATTGCACCCCCTTCTGCGACAGTGAAAGAGTCTGATGGGGTGGGAGAAGAAAGGGGATTTCCTGTGTCTCTTCTTCATTCCCAAGATCTTCCTCAGCTGTCTCCTCTTTCCTCATCCCAATCAATTCTGTCCCCACATCCTATAATGGGTGGTGGAGAAGGGATAGTTTGAGACCTGCATTCACTTCCCTGCGTGACCTCGTGCAGCTCACTTACTCTATCTTGGGCATCTGTAAAACTGAGATAATACTTCACCACCTGGCAGGGTAAATCCATTACTGCTTGCAAGGTGTCCACATACTGTGGAGAAGCGCCATCTCACTCTCTCGGTGGACAGGAGGAGAGCATTCTCTGCATGCCTCATGAAATGTTCTACACCAAACTAAAATTAAAGGTGGGATGTTTCTCACAAAGTGAAGTGCCACTCCATGTGCATAAGGGAGGCAAAATCTGGCCCTAAATGAATAATATTTGGGTTCTCTTTATTGAATTCAAGTAACTATTAAACATTAAATACTAGCAGCTCATAATGGAAAAAATAATACCTTCTCTTTTCTTTCTGTAGCTGCCTTTGCCAGAAACGTGCTGCAATCTGTTTGTGCATTGCACCAGCATTTGGACCTGGTTCTCCCTTCTGTATTTTGAGCTTTTCTTCCACAGGTCCAGGCGACACCCATCAGTTATCTAAATCATAGATAGGCTGTCTGAGCCGTGATTTTTTACCCTGTTTTGCTGCTAAAGCATACAATATGGTTATCAACTCAATAGTTTTAGGGATCAGCTCTGCTGTATGTTCATTGGCAAGATCAATAGTTCGGAAGGACAAAACAGATGCAAGAGGACAAGCTATTCAAACCCAAGACAATTAGCCTACATCCTTTGCAACAACGCCACCAAAAGGAAGGTGCAATGTGCTGGCTGCAGAGACGTGTTACAAACCAGAAGTATCGTATGTGAGCAAGATCTCCACATCCTAATTATAGGCAGTCACCAGGTTGCACTTGTCTCACGTCACATTTTTGTTACAGTAATTCCACACTTAAGTCCCAGAATAGTACATTTCCCACCCCATTTTGTCACTAAAAATAAACATGCCTGACAAAAATGTTTCAGGGCCCCCTAATGGGAGATATAAACACAAGGCTGATGGCGAATGTTTGTGACACATGCAGAATCTTGTACGTAAGCCAAAAACCTCAACAGCAAGGAAGGCTGTTACTGATGTAAGAGGAAGGGTAGGTTTTCCATTCCTCAGATCATCATAGGGTTCATCATCACAGGCCAGGTTAACCCTAAAAAGTTAGGTTGACTCAGCTGTGTCACTTGGGCTGTGAAAAGTCCACACCCCTGAGTGACAGTTAATCTGACCGAAGTCCCCATGTAGACAGCGCTAGATTGATGGAAGAATTGTTCTGCTAACCTAGCTACTGCCTCTTGGGGAGATGGAATAACTACAGTGAGGGGAGAAACCCTCCCCTCACTGTAGTGAGTGTCTACACTGAAGCGCTAAAGCGGCAGAGCTGCAGTGCTGCAGCTGTGCTGCTGGAGCCTTTCTAGTGAAGACAGCCATTGGGAGGCTCTGTAGGGCACCTAAGTCCCCTTTCTGGTATCTCGTTCCCTGAGTGGAGCCCTGGTGTGTAGGGAGTCTTGCTGTGTGTGGGTGTGAGAGAGGAGGGAAAATCCAGTCTAGGCCTAAACAAATCTCTAGATGACATTGGGAGGTGCTTAGGTCAGCGCCTTTGGCTGCCAAGCACTAGCTAAATTGAGGCGAGGAGTTTGGTAAGTGCCTTCTGGCTCCTTTCTGTAAGGTTGTCATGGCTTAGCCTCATTTTGCTTGAATGCTCCCCCTGTCTCCAGTCTGCTGTTTGCCACGGGCCTTCTCCTGAAGATCCAGCTATGGAGGAGGAGTGGGTAGCTCAACACAGTGCTAGTTCGACAGGCAGATGCAGCGTGACAGGGAGACGAGTAGTCACGCTGAGCTAGCTGCTCTGTATTCCTGGCAGACAGTTCCCACAGGGGCATGCTGGGCAGCCATCCCTCCCCTCGTAAAGCCATGATGATGCAGAGAACCTCACGTGCATCAGTTCTATCAAGATCTCCGTCAGACCCAACAGAGGAAATCCGGAGCGGCCTGGGATCACGTGCCAGTGAAACTAGGAGACACTTCTCCTGGGGAGCAGCCAGTGCTGTCTCCCAGCTGAGAGCCACCCTGCTCTGCCACCTCTATGAAGCACAGCAGGCCTGCAGGAAGGGCCTTGAGTTAGTTTGTTTTCTTTCTTTTGGCACTTTGGGAACTGCGACAGCCCCCAGAGAGAGAGAGAGACTCCCATGGGCCAAGGCCAGAGGGCATAGTCTAAACCTGAACTTATAACTGCCTGGGTATGGAGGGCTGGAGGCTAGCGCAAGGGTTAGCGCAAGGCCTCATCATACCCCCAAGGGAGGAAGGTCTGCCAGGAGGACAGGCTTCTAAACCCAGCTCCTGAGGGAAATCTGGCTGAGGTCAGAGCCTGCTCAGACAACTGCAGACCATCTGAGCTCCTGGGAGGAAGGCGGGCCAGACCCCCAACGATTGCCTGGAGACATTTGCCGGTAGCTCACCTAAGGACGGTAGGCCAGGCTGTGGAAAGAAAGGGAGGCCTGCAGCACGTTTGGGCCTGTTCACTCCGCCCTCCCCTGCTTCTTTCCTTGGTTTCTTTTATCCAGGACTCCAGAATGGGCAAGCTCCAGCAGCACCCAGACAGAAGGCTGAGTTTCCATTCCAGGATCTGTACTGCAGACTGCCTGCACCCCGACAATCAGGGGCCAGGTGCATACAGGACCCATCTTACCCCAAGGGGATTCTGTGGAGGGACTGAGCCCAGGACAGGGGCCCAGCCTCAGAGACCTTCTGGACTCAACTCCAGGCTCGTCTCTCAGGGACTGTGAACACAAGATGGCTGCACCAGGTTAATTAAAGATATGATTTTAAAGTGAGCTAGTTAAACCAGTGCAAAAGGCTGTGTGGACATTCTTCCTTTGCTTTAAGCTTATTTCACTTCACTGTAGTTGATTAGGATTTGATTTACACTAAACCAAAATACACCACTCAAAAAGAAGTCTCCACACAGCCTTTTCCAGCCACTCAACTAAAAAAAATTTTAAAACTGGCTTAACTTAAGTTAATGTGTAGATGAGCCCTCAGAGATCATTGATAGGCACACACATCTTTTTCCATCCATGACAAACAAGAAGAGCTGCCCCCATGGTTCCCAGATGCAGACCTGGCCACAGCTGTCTATGCTTTTATAATCAAACAATTAACTAACATCTTACACTTATAGTGCTGAGGTTCCCAAAGCCGCTGACAAAGGGGTGAATAATTTACAGACTAGAAGTGAGGCACAGAGTTTGAGTGACTTGCTAAGGCCACACAGCAAGTCAGTGAAGGCCACACAGCAAGTCAGTGGCAGAGAGATGAAGAGAAGCCAGGCCTTCTGAATCACACTTCTCCTCCTGATCCACTAGATCAAGATACCTCTTATTTAGCACCTCCATCCTGAACTACTGCAACAACCTGCCTCTAGCACTGATCTTGAGGGCACTACGAAAGCTTCAGCAGCTTCAAACACAATTCAGTGTATCTCCAGGCTGGAATGCACTGGCGAGATAATATATCCCACTGGTGCTCCAAGTCTGCATTGTCTTCCCAGAGATGACTAAAGCCTCTTTAAGATCTTCCTCCTTATATACAAAGCCAACAGTGGGATGGGTCATGGCTACTTCAGGAACTGCATCTTTTTACACAACTCACCAAGAATATCACAAACAGGTGCATTAATACTGATGGAGTCCGCAGCGAAATTCTTGAGAGAGACGGTATAAGGGAGTTTTCAATAGTAGTGCTCAACTGTGGAACTCTGGACCATCAGAGATCAGGTAATGCCAAGATTTCTTAGAGAAAGCCAACCCCCATTAGATGTGTCCTCCCACACCACACGCGCGCAAGGATAGGAGATAGAATGGGTCTGTAGTTTGGGCGTTGGCTTAGGAGTTGGGAGACCTGGTTCTATTTGTGACTCTGGCTTAGTGACCTTGGGCAAGGTCACTGTATCTCCTTGCATGGCATTTCCCCCGTTTATAAATTGAGAATTATGTTCACCTGTTCTATAAAGGCACTTTGAGATCTTTTTTTAAAATCATGCTGGCACTGTGTTCCCTTTCCCTAGTTATCATCCCCAGCATGTCCCCTAAAAAAACGCCTCCCCAAGGGAAAAATGGAGAAACTAGTTGGATCCTGGCTAGCAGTGGTTTCTTTTAAGTGCTGTACTTTGCTCTTAAATGTTACATTGAGCGGTGTTACAAATACCCAAGACAGACTGATTGATACACTGAGATCTGCAATTCTGTAGAAATGGTAGAGGGGATTAAAATATTTAAGAGACTTCCAACTATAGCGGTTCTACTGGAAAGTACTACACTTTTTCCTGTCCCACTATCAGTGCTGTATTTATTTTAACTAATATGTTTTAGAAGGTGCCACCAAGCTTGTTATCAGTTGTTTGCAATTCTGCCTGTCAGCATAATGAATTAGCCTCTATTTATATCTTAGTAAAGTCATATGACTCCCACCCGAGGATATTCACACCATCCCTTTATGTCGAAAAAGGATGTGTCGATGTAAGTTTTCTGTGTTACTCAGCATACTGGTCCCCCGTAAACCCACATCCCAGTATCTCAGCATCTTCCATACAGAGCTTTCTATGGAAATCATGGTAATAATGCACAGCCCATTGAAAACATGCACAGGAGCCAGTTGACTTATCCATGATGAAACCAGTTTGTGAGAACTGGACCCACAGGACCAGAACCTCAACTGGTACAAATTGGCCTAACTCCACTGAGTGACACCAGTTTAGAGCAGCTGAGGGTCTGGCCCGAGGAATCTAACAGACCCAGAGACATTGCTTGTTAATATGTTTGCCACAGCAGAGAAATAACCCTCTGGTAGGCAAACAAATTTCGGTGCCTTCAGAAGCAGCTAATTTTACTCTTGAGGGAAAAAAACCAAAACAACAAAGTCAAAATTAAAACACGTTAACTCTTAGTGACATGGAGACAATCTCCTATGGCATCCCTGCGGCATTTCATTTGTTCTCCTCTCACTTTAAGGCGATAAATCCCATGGTGCATTTTTTTATATGTTGGTTTCAGGAAACAGAACAATAAATATTTAAATGAGAGAAAGGAACAGAAGCAGATTTTCACAGCATAACTAAACACTCAGCCATTCAGTTCCCTTTGATTATCGTTCAGTACACACATTTAACTTGTAAACAAAAAACTTCAAATGAACTTTAATTTCCACACTCAGAAATATTTGCAATTCTTGGCAAGTGTACATGTCTAGGACACATTCTAAGTAATCTTGTATTTTTCTAATATGTCTCGCTACAATAAGGACAAGATTTTGTGTTCGAGGGCTTTCCCTCCCAGCAACTACAAAATTGCAGCTGTTTCTAACATGGTGTGTAGCTGTTATCCCTGAATGTGGGCTATTAATTAGGAACTGTGAATGTGTGTGAGGGTGTGTGATACAGATCTATATTTATTTTAACACTCTGGACCTTACAGCTCCGAGAAAGGCTGATTAAAGGCACTGGAAGGAGCATCAACACATCAGGATTCTATTCTCTGCCACACACTCACTGCCTGTGACATGCACTTCATGTCTGTGACTTATTTTCTCCATCTATAAAACAGATAGATTGGCTCTCTGCCAATCTCTCTCCAGTACATGAACCACAGCAGAGGCCTGTCCCTCTCTAGAATGGGCCTATCTCCAGTATAACCGTTTTGTAGGCAGGAAGCCAGCAAGGAAGCCAGCCTCCCTCTCCTTGCCCACCTGATCTCAGCCTTCAGCACAGCTTTGGTCTCCAGCACACATCAGACCACACGGCAGGATGTCTCCGACCTTGGCATGAACCTTCTGCGGATGGAAAGAGCAGGTGGGTCCCAGCAGAATGGGAAGGCAGCTTTCACACAGGGTCAGCCAGGGGATAGGAGATGGTCTCTGGAAGGGGGCTACAGCATTCCCAGCCCAGCTTCTCTTCCAAGGGGTCTTAAATCCTTCCTGCTACCAACACAGCATCCCTAGCAGCTTCAAAGAAGTGAAAATTAGACAGGCCATTGCACATATAGTTCAGATCTTGGTGCATCTGACCCATGTCTGGGATCATATCTTTTTTTAATCTACATTTTACGACACTCTCTCTCATGCTATGTAGATAAAATATGCAGCAAAAGGCAATTTGGAAACAGTGAGAATTTAAACATTTTATTGTACTTTATGGTTTCCGCCTGTCTGTTTGACCTGAGGGAGGTGAGCGGGGAACATATCTCCAGATTAATTATATGAAAGGTCACTACGATATTGCCCTATGGCAGAAAAGGCTAACGTGATCCTTGGAGACATAAACCATGTGAGTAGAGAGGTGATTTTGCCTATGTATACATCATTGGTGATACTGATAATGGAATTCTACACCCAGTTCTGATATCAGCATTTTTCAAAGGTTGTTGAAAATTGGACAGGGTGCAGAAAAGAACCCCAGAAATGGCCTTGAGAAAATGTCTTCCAGTGAGAGACTCAGAGCAAAAAGAAGATCAATATGTTACTTGACTATGGTGTATAAGTACCTTCATGGAAAGAAAATACCAGATACTAAAGAGCCTTTAATATAGTGGAGAAAGGCATAACAAGAACCAATGGCTGGACATTAAAGCCAGACTAATTCTCACTGGAAATAAGGCACAAATTTTTAACGTTGAGGGTGATTAGCCACTGGAGCAAAATACCAAGGAAAGCAGGGGGAAGGGGGGATTCTCCATCTCTTGGATTCTTAATTTGAAGACTAGATGCCATTCAGGAAGAAATGCTTTAGTCAAACAAGTTATTGGGCTCACCACAAGAGTAACTGACTGAAATTCTGTGGCCTGGGTTATACAGGAAGTCAGACTAGATGATCTAAGAGGCCTTTCTGACCTCAAAAAAAATAAAATAAAATAAAATCTATGAATAAAACTTACACAGCAAAACTCAAAGGGGTCCCAAATACGTGCTCTTTGTGAAAGCATTGCCAAACTGTGAAGTTCAACTAAGGGAAAGGAAAAGGAGTGGGAATAATTTATTACCCACATATTGGCTCAGTATGTCCCTTTCTCATAGGGAACAAAGCCAAGGATTTATAGGAGATACTATAAAATGAAAGGCCACACATCTCATCCGAACATTAGTATGTGAATGAGGTTAAAGGGAGACTACAGAGACAAAATATAGGAGTTACTGTTGCGAAGGGAAGGACCTAGTAGAGCATTCATTCAGTTCACCTTCCTCCTAATGCAGTATTGCTCCTTGCAGTACCTAATATGTCTACCCTGCACATACAGGTGTAATTGTAGTGGCTAGCCCACATTTTATACCCTATCTAGCACAGGTAACAACAGCAGTGAAAATATGGTGACACTGGCTTCAGCATGGTCTACCTGCCCCAGTACAAAGCCACCAGGGTTCCTGAATGCCCACTTGGCTGCTAGCCCACTCCAGGGTCCATGCTGCTGTGTCTTCCCTGCTGTTACTTGTGCTAGCTAGATTAAAGCATAACCGTGCTATAATTACACTTCCATTTGCAGTGTGAATGTGCCCATAGGGACCGAGGCAAGTGGTGTTACTGCCTAAAAAGTTCTGATAGGAATAGTTACAGGCCACAGTGGTACCTTTCAAGAAGCCAGGAAAGTTACCCTAGGAGTGTTATCTAGGGGATAAAATACAGGATTGAGAGTCAGGAGATGGCTTCTATTCCTGATTTTAATACTGATTTGCTGGGTGATCTGGGGCTTTCTCCGTGCTTTTTTTTCCCCTCCCACCCTTTGTCTGTTGCCTCCTGTCCCTTACTATAAGTTTGTACAGCACCTAGCATATGGGGATTTCTAGGCACTACTTTAATTAAATGAAATTGATCAGCTGTGTGGCCACACAGCTGACACCATGCTTGAGAGTTCCATTCATCCTACCTCTGGAGGCAGGTAAAGATCCTCTAGGACTTTTAACGTGAGTATTGGAATGTGTCAGCATCTCCTAATGCAGTCATACAGGTGTTACTGCATGTGAACTGCTAGTGAGTGCATAATGGCTGCTGCACTTGTCTGCAAGTCACTGTACACAGAGGTAACTTGAGAATGGGAAAAAACCCACCTATATAAAACTGCATTCTATGCTGTCCAGCTAAATGTATTCAGTTACTTACCCCTCAGCCACTTAACGCAAACTAGAAGAGACCTGACAAATCTTAGCTGGGGGAAGAGGGAGGAGAGAATCCAGTCTCAGCCGCTGCTCAGGCAACTTCTGAACTTGGGACCAGATTCTCAGCTGGCAGAAATCAATGAAGCTTCACTGAAGCCAACAAAGCTATATAAATTCTCCCCAGCCAAGGATCTGGACCGTCACTAAACTGATAGCATAAACTTCCTCAGAAATGAATTTCCTCTTCCATCAATAAAAATATCACCTCCTTTGGGTTCCAGAATTTATAATATTGTCCTCTACCTTCTGAGATTAAATATAAATAGGGTAACTGTGATTTATGGGGCTATAATTCTCAACAAAGTTCTGGTGATATAAACCCCAAGAGCAAAGCGCAGGTAGTGTCTGTAATCACCAGAACCCTTAATTCAAAGATGTGGGCAAATTGGAGAAAGTCCAGAGGAGAGCAACAAAAACGACGAAAGGTCTAGAAAATATGACCTATGAGGAAAGATTTAAAAAATTGGGCTTGTTCAGTCTGGAGAAGAGAAGACTGAGGAGGGACATGATAACAGGAGGGAGAAAAATTGTTCTTGTTAACCTCTAAGGACAGGACAAGCAGCAAAGGGTTTGAATTGCAGCAAGAGCCTTTTAGGTTGAACATTAGGAAAAACTTCCTAACTGTCAGGGTAGTTAAGCACTGGAATAAACTGCCTAGGAAAGTTGTGAAGTCTCCGTCACTGGAGATTTTTAAGAGCAGGTTAGACAAACACCTGTCAGGAATGGTCTAGATAATACTTAGTCCAGCCTTGAATGCAGGGGACAGGACAAGACGACCTCTCGAGGTCCCTTCCAGTCCCACAATTCTATGTTCTCTTGGTTTTGCTTGCATACAACATGGCTCAGAATTCCAGCTCCATGTTCTGGAAAGGCCACTGCTCCTTCTTGCTGACTCCTCTTCTGCCCACACTCTGCCCCTCCTTTCTTGCCTCTTCCTACTCTATATTCCTCACTTCTCCCTTAATGGTGCCATCTTCCCCACTGAACTCTACCACTGTCGCACTCACACCTCTGCTGCCACTGCCATGACAGCTCTCACCTCATTAATTATGGTAGTGTCTTGAGGCCCAGTCAAGGATCAGGTTCTTGTTGTGCTAACGTGCTGCCTACACAATGAAAATATGACCCCTGCCCCCCAAAAGCCTTACAATCTAAGCAATCTACAGTCGTCTGCTTCACTTCACTTCAGCTTTGTCTTGCCGCTCTGGCATCTCCCCAGTGCTACTGGAGCAGTCATTCCAGCATTATTGATTTGTGACGCTCAATAATTCACAGATGTTACATTAGACTCAAGAATTATGAGATCAGTGTTATATGGATTGTAATGTTTAACAGCTGTCTATGCATTCCATATTGTTCCCACATGTAGGACCAAATTCTGCTCTTAGCTGCTTCCATGCAAGCCCTTTGACTTCAGCAGGGATACAGGAATATAACAAAGCAGAATCTGATCCTCTGTCTTTTCACCCCAGAGAAATCTTTTCCTCTTTTTTCAAAAGAGTTGGAGGCAATCTATTTTCTCTCTCAGTGTGACGCCACTTAAAACCAAGATAATAAATGAAAAGTTCTTACAAATTAAGAGTACTGAAGGCCCTGATCCAGCAAAGCACTTAACATGTATACCTTTAGGCACATGAGAAATCTCATTGTTTTCATAGGTCTATTCATATGCTTAGGCCTTGATCCAGCAAAGCATGTGTTTCAGGAGTAGGTTTCTTCATAGAAAGGCCAAGAGCTTCCACAGGGCAAGAGTTTGCTATATAAAGAAAGCCCTGGAAAAAAAACTAGCCAAGCATTTAAGAAACTCTTTGCCCCAAAGCTCGACAATTTCAGTTTCTGGGATACATCTACAGATGTTAAATCCAGAATGATAGTTTTTAATCTCACAGCCACACACATTGTAGTTCTGCACTCTGAGCACAAGAGTCACGTCATTCTGCTCTCATCTACGCTATTTCAACTCACTGATTTCACTGGAGTTGTACAGCTCTTACCCCATGTCTTGAATTCAGCCACCAAGGCTTACTCTACTCATCTCTTCCCAGTACAGAAGATAAGGAAGCCCTAACACCCCCGTAAGCTAGAGTGCATCACTGTTTTCTGGGAAAGGCCCACCTCCCACTACTTTTAAGTCACCATCTCTATCCCATAGTCCTCAAGGCTTTGAACTTTTTTTGTATTCATTGTTTTTGACAAGCAAACAGGCCATTGACAATAGTCTTATGAAAAATAAAGTGCTATCCATCTACCCAGAAATAGTCACTAAACACAAAGTGCAGAGATACCAAAATCTCCAGCCACATGAAATATAGGAGATTTCACCCAGGGGCAGAACAGCACCCTCAAACATCCACTATGACTGAAAGAGAGCCATTTCTCCTAACAAGAGAAAAAAATGCCAAGACCCTGGAAAGGACTCATTGCAAAGTCTGCCCACAGAAATATTAAATCCAAGATCTGCACTTCTAGCAAGAAAAATATGTTACCAAACTGCATGTTTGGTTCAAGATATGCTGAGAGGATAGATACAGAAATCATGGGACAGAACATGTAGGCTTAGCTGCGTAAGGAGCAGTCAATCCACTAGAACACTGTAAACTAGGGTATAAAATTGCCAACCAACATGGACATAACTGGGTTGGTGCTAACCTTCAGCTTCCTCAGACATGCTCATCCAACAATCAATAGCAGCTCCTGCTGGGGAGGAAAAAGCTATTAGTATAAAGGGGGCAAAAAAGAACTGATTTATAGAATGTGGAAGGAGAACAGGATTATGTTACAGAAAGAGAAAACTTTAATTAATTTGGATAAATCCCACAGCTGTCACACGGTGTTTGTCTACACTTCAGTCAGGGGTGTGAGTGCAGTATGTGTAGACCTACACAAGTTACCTATGCTAGCTTGCTTAAAGCTATCGATAACTATGAAGCCATGGGTGCTGTCTTGGGCAGCTGGTCCCTCACTGGATTCCATGCTGCCATGGCTTCACAGCTATTGGTATCTGAGCTAGCTTGACTGAAGCCAGTATGAGTGCAATGACACTTCCACTTGCAGTGCAAACAGGCCCAGTGTGATGCCAAATGAACTACCAGTAGTCCAGGCAGCACAACATGTAGGCTGAGCTTTTCAAAGGTGCTGACAGGGTTTGGACAGCCAATACACATTCAAATTAATGGCACTTCTGCATCAAATGCAGCAGAACATTGCCTGACGGGCCATGTGCCCAGACTGCTGTGTGTTATTATGTGAAACCTGAGCAATGTGGACACAATGATTCACAAGGGAAGTAGGTTAACCAAAGCCGTGTGGACATGCTCTGTCACTGTAGTTAGAGCAGAAAAACACAGTGAAGAAAACTTTCCTGTGGAGACAAGCTGTAGAAGTGACTCACCAGGTGGCCCAGCCTGCTAGCCAAGTCACATAGCATGATAGTCCAGTGACCTCATGTCAGGCTCAATGGTCCAGACATCCTTTCGTCAGGTTTCACACCACCATCCTCAGGCTCTCCCTCTACCCTGGGTTCTCATCCAGGGACATTGTAGAAGACCGCTAAGGACTGATTCCTCAAATGCCTTGCTGTTTCCCTGGGCCACTTCCTAGCTCCACCTGTCTCTAGGCCCTTTTCCCCAGCCCGTTGCTGGGCTCACTCTTCCACAAACTGACTCTTCACCCCTTCCCAGGCTCGGCAGAGTTCTTCCTGGCTCTTGCCTGGGGGGCCAGCTTCTGTCTGCTCCCCCCCACACCCGGCTCTCGGTGTGTCTTTGTCTCTTCCCTCAGAAACCTGACTCCCAGGCTCCCTTCCCAGACACTGGTCCCTTGGTCAGTGTTCGCCACAGGGGCTCTCTCCGTGCCTGTGGCTTCCCGGTGCTTCTCTTGGCCCTTTACAGCTCCCTTCTGAGGAGAAAATCCCAGCATCTACGCTCCCTCCGGCCTCCCTTCTGCGCCCTTGAAGTCTGCAGAGGAATTTAGGCGTGCACCCCAGGGCCCTGACAGTGGCAGAGCGCTCCACCCTGCACGAGCACAGCTGGAAGGGGGTCGGCTCCCCCTGGGCTGCTTCCTACCCCATCCTGGGGTGTGCCTGGGTCCCAAGGTCGTCCTCTGCCTCCTCAGGGTATACAGCCAGTGGTAACCCCAGCAGTTCCTCAGCGTGGGGTGTCTCCGGTGACTCGAGTAGCTTGGCGTCATCCCTGGAATGGCCGGAGTCGCTGGCGGGCTCCAGGGCCAGCAGGAGGCACCTGTCTCCCTCAGCATCTCCTCCTCAACTGAGGTACAGGGCCCGCCTCTTATACTTCCTCTTCCTGTCCCGCCCCTCTGCTTCCGGTTTGGCGGGTGTGGACTTCCTGGTTCCGCCCACCAGGGGGTGGATGGCTCTCCCTCAGCGTCAGTCTCGGAGGGAGGCCACACCTCCCCGCTACAAAGTCCTTCTTTTATTAGTCACCCAGCTCCTCCCCTGCTGGGCCTAATCTAAACTGGGCCTAATCTAAACCAGGTGCAGTAATTGTTATGTCTTCTGTGAACCCTTTCTCTAGTTGTGTAGGGTATACAAGCCACCAGCCAAGACCAAAGTCCCTCAGGCAGCTTTGAAAGCCTCAGCTTTGATTGCCCACTTTTATGTTCAAGTATATATATATACTTAATATATATATATATTTAACCCGCCCTCCCCTCAAAATGCAAAACCTACATTGGCCAGATTCTGCAACCCTCACTCACACTGCCGGCAATGAGATGACTCCACTGAGCACAAGTAAGGGTTGCATAGTCTGGCCCTGCATGCACTTCTGGCTGTAACATTCCCAAATCCTGTAGCAAGAAAAAAGATAAGCACCAGAGAGAACTGAATGGAAACAGTCAGACTTCAATATTTTAGTCAGCACCCTGCATTCAGCCACCTCCACTTGTTATTAAGAATTGCAGGATGCTTCTGCTCCTACAGACACTGAAGAGACACCTCTTCCCTCCCCTAATTGAAGGATAAATCACTGCATATTCATGAGTTGGACGTTTGGCTGTAGGTTTGTTATTCAGTAATGCTGTGGGATAGACCAAGTAGAGGGGACAATGACTCTTAAAGCAAAGTGTCTGGACAGTCTTGTTATATTTGGAAATGAAAGATCCTGCAGCAAAGAATGGATAATTATCACATCTCCCTGACCTACTTTGGGGCGAATGAAGCTGAAGGTACTGGTAGTCCAAAATGTTGCAAAGTTTCACACAGCCCTTCGAATACACAGGCTTCTTCTCTTTTGTCTTATCCCTACAATCAATGATACATATGCTGCAGATCCCTCAAATAATTCCTCAGTTCCTTCCGTTGGTATCTGTGTCCTTGAAGAACTCACAGGGGATTCAGGAGTGGTCACATGTTTCGGAGGAGTGTTCACTGTTCTGGATGTGGCACCAGCCTGTGGTGTGTATAGTTGATTGTGTTCCCCTCCTCAGTTGCTTCCAGTGATGCAGGTTACAACTGAGGTTTGTGCTCCATATATTAAACCAATAACTTTCTCTGTTTAGGATGTTAGGTCCAGACCCTCAGCTGCTGTAAATGTACATACCTCGGATGACTTTAATGGCGCTGCACTGGTTTACACCAGCTAAGGATCTAGCCTTCAGTCTCTGTTTCCTTAGTAATACATAAGCAGGAGGACGGCAGAGTTAAAGGAAAGAGAGGGTTATTAATTATGGGGAAGAGACTCTGTAGTTTGAAAGTTAGCAGCTTGGCCTCTGCTTGCATTGCTGAGCCTCCTGGTGATACAGGAAATAAAGTCTCTCCTGGAAGCCTGACCCGCTTTCTCCACTTCCATTCAGGGCTTGTCTACACTGCGGGCTCCAAAGCAATCGATGCAGCAGGAAAAACAAGCTTGAGACACTGGAGGAGAACTCATGTCTGGACCCTGAAACAATCAGCTATTGAGCAATATAGTAATGGAGTCCCTCTGGGGTAGCAGGGCATTTCTTTTACTTAGAAGAGACTAATTAGGCTAGTCCATACTTAACGGTTTAGCCGGCATAGCTATTATATTGGCTAAGAGTATGGGCAAAAGAATCACACCCCAAACCGAACAGCAGTGTTGGCAAAAGCCCTACTGTAGGTGCAGCTATTAATTCATTCAGAGAACTCATCTGAGTTACATTGGCAAAAGAATGCTTTTGCTAGTATAAGCTGTATCTCCACTGGGAGGGTTTGCAGGTATAGCTCTGCTGCTACAGTGTAGCTCTAGTGTAGCAGTGGCCTTGTCTACAGGTGAAAAACTTTCCCCTATAACCTCAGGTGTGAATTTAAACTGAGACAGTGGCACTGGTACAGCCTCCCAGGTGGGCACTCTTATTCTGATATTTTTTCCAACAATGTGCAAGAAGCAACGACACGTATAAACGATCTTGCTTTATCGCATTCGCATGAATTGCATGATTCCAAAATGCAGGGGAGGACCCTCCTCTTTACAATCAGCTCTCACATTTGTAACTCTTTCTGATTTATGGTAGGACCATCCTCCCACTCCCGCAAACACACCTCACCTTAACTCAGAGTTCCCTGCTGCATGCTGCAGCATCTCTTTCTCCTGCCTTATAAAGGGGATCTGTGCCCGTTTGATTGGAGTAATGTTGCCACTTCCACTTCAAAGGAAAGAGTTGTTGAGGCTTCTACTCATTTCCCTTTGAAGCACATATTTCCCCTTGCATACTAAGTAGAAGGAACAAGCAACTTAAACTCAGTCCTGCAACTCAGCCTTGCCTGGCTGCTGAATAAAGAGAGTGAATATGAAAGCTGTTAGCTACATGGAGCTTTTGCCAGGCACGTGCCTGTTGAGAAACCCAGTGTGGCACTTAACAATGGGTGCTTGGCAGATTCACCACATCTTCACAGCAGCACTTGTTTGTGGACTCTCATTCAAGAGCACGCCAGGCGTTCCAGGCTCAACCAGTATAAAAACCTGCAATTATTCCAGATGCTTTTTCCTTTCTTAGTTGCTGTGGAGACAATTGTGGTCTCTGAGCTGAAGTGATAAAACAGACATATTGAACAAGTTTTAAAACCCAGGTTATTCAGCCCTGTTATTTATATATATTTCAGGACACTTAATTACACTTCTTTAAAAAGGCAGATGTCTATATTTAGCTTGGCATAGAGGCTGAGGTGTTTATTCCTGAGAAAAATGATGTGCAAGTAGGCAGCATTCAGGGTGTGTGGCTATAGAAACTTGAGTGACACCACGCCATGCATTTGGGGATCAGATTTATAAAAGCATTAGGAATGCCATTACTTGCATATACATTCCCAGCACTCCCTTGCTAAGTCAATTTCCACTTCTCAAGTCATTTCAACAGCAGTAAAGATAAAAGTCGACACCTTATTTTTATTTAGTAACTGTCCCTCAACCCATCACTTTAGCCACATTTCAGATCTCCAGCGGGGGGAGAGTATTTTCGTCAAAGGCCTTATCTTTCTCCTTGATGGAAAGAACAATATTAGGAGCACATATTCACCATGTTCACTTCCAAATGATGCAGATCATGGACCACATGAAGATCTTCTGCAGGATCTTTCTCTTGCAAAGTTAATACAGATGGAAATCCACAGTCCAGGCTGCTGGCAGAAGACACTCTGCAGCCAAGAAGATCTGGGTAGTGCAGAGAGCACTACTCTTAGAAACCAGACTCAATACATCTCAACAGCAAGATGTCTGAAATCACAGTAAATACATAGATAAAAACCAGACTGAGAACTGATGGCTTAAATGTCTTGGTGGCTTCAGTACAGGATATCAGTGGTAGGCCTGGGTTGGAAACCAGTGCATTAGTTACATTTCCAGCTGATGCTAAATTGATGGCGAAGTCCTCAAAGTTTTCCTGTTTTCCCACCAGCATGTCCTCCATTTTACCCAAATTCCACTTTAGCCAGAGGCTCTTTATCCAGGCACTGATCTCATTGAGACACTAGCTCAGCTGAGAGATGGCGCTGTTTACATTTGATGCGAAAACTTTACAGAGCACTTTAATGTCTGTGTGTGCTGCCTGCATTGAAAATGAGCTCTCCAAAGGGCTTTCACACACGTCAAAATGGACACAGAAAGAGGATAGAGCCTTGTGTCTGTAAGCAAATGAGGGCTCTGGAGGTGGAGGATTATGATTATGATACATTGGGATGAGTATTTCAGGCAAGATTTAAAACCTATTAAAGCCTGATCCTGCTCCCATTGAAAACAATAGAAGCTTTGCTGAGGTCTTCCAACAGCGGTTAATGCATTTCCTTTCATGCACATCAGCAGCATCTCACGACTGCTGTTGAGTGCTGGTGAAAGATACACTGCTGTGAGTTATCAGTGTTTTCCCATGATGGATCCTCGGGGATGTCAATGGCAAAGATCAAAGACATTGATCTGTGCGATTATAAGATACAGCCCAAGGTTCGGTACAAAGAAAAGCAAGCCGAAAGAGGGGGAAAGAAAAATGAGAAGGGAATCAATTAGAAGGGAGTCTTTAGAGCATGCCCATATCTGCTTATGTTTATGAGCGCTGAGCAGGCCTTCGGAACTATACTACAATTACTAACACTAAAAATACAGGCATTGATTCAGGAAAGCACTTAAGCACATTCCTATTCATTCCCACTTGACTTCAATGTGACTCAAACGTGTGCTTATTTAAAGCAAGTGCTTATGTGCTCTCCTGAATTGGGGGCATAATGATGACTGATCAAGCTGTAGATAGTATGCATATATTTTAACCCTGGCAAGGAATTCAGACTCACCCTTTTCTCTAGACATGTACACAGATACATCTAAGTGGATACACTAATGGGTGAAAATACATTTCCAATATAACCTTTCTGGAGAGTGAGAAATGGTCAGAAGGGGATATTTGGCAGTCTATTGCTGAATTTATCACTGGCTATTCGTTTTGTGAGTGGGTGTTTCTTTCGCACAGCAGACAGTCTGTATTTTTCGCACTTGATTCAACAAAGGGAACATGACCTGCAAACTGTCCTGCGGACTGCCAGAGGCTGCTATCTGGCCAGAACAAATATTTAGAAATCCAATAAACAATGACGATGGTGGTAACGCCCTTTTCTAACAAAGAGATCAAATGGCATGAGAGCAGGAAATACATCACAAAGACAAATACAGGAACGTGCACTATTGCCTCATGATCACAAGCATGAAAATAAAGCAGAACGGGGCAGGACTAGGACTCCCGCAGGACAGTGGAATAGTTTGATACTCACAATGCCAGAAAATGTTAGCATACAGTATTACGTGTCAGTATTTGTTACATTCTGGAACTGTGATAGAGAAACCACAATCAGATTTCCATGTCGCATCAACAAAATGTTCTACTCCAGTCTGTTTATTTAGAGACTTGTAACGTGCCCATCCGTGTGGGATTTGGGTAATCCTTTTATAACTAGTCCTAGTTGACCCGCATGAGCAATGGTTAGAGAATAGGTCCCATGGATATTAAGCTCATAGGGTATGTCTGTACTGCAGCACGTGTAGACATACCCAAGCTAGCTTTGATCTCAAGTAACAATAGCAGTGAAGCCACAGAACAAAAGGCAGAAGCCTGGGCTAATCCTGCCCCCCTGGGACATATTGGAGTGGTGAGCCCGGGTCACTGCCCATGCAGCTGTGGCTTCACTAATATTAAAGGTAGCTCAGGTGTACACGTGCTGCATTCACACCTCCCTACTGCAATCTAGAGAGACACCCGTGCAGTATTAACTATTGGTGTTTCTACTAAAATTCACATCAGTGTGGAAGGCCTGCGCAAGGATTTCTGCACCACTAAATCCCGAGGGTCCCAATCTTGCAATGACTTACGCAGCTGCTTTAACTTTACACTCTGCAGTCAGTGGGACTACTCACAGGGCATAAAATTAAGTGTGTGCATGTGTTTGCAGGATCAGGGCCTAAATGAAGGGATGAAATGGAATTTAAGTAGCACCTAAGGCCGTCTGCATTCCCTCTGCGTGGTGAATTTCACCCTCTGTCAATACGTAGTATGATCCATATAAATAAAATATAAATGTGATCAATGAGAACCTGATTCAGCAAAACACTTAAGCAAGTGCTTCACTTTAGGTACATGCTTAAGTCCCATTAAATACATGTTTAAGTGCTTTGCTGAATTGGGGCCTAAGACACAACAGGTTCTCTTGTGCTGGGATATTGCTACATTTGAGCACACTTTTAGACGTGAAGCCAGAGGCACTCACAGCACCATAAACAGACATGGGGTTTGTGTTTGATTTTTACATAGCTACTCACTTTTATACTGGAAGCCCAGGGACTCGTCTGCATTTCCCTTAAAGAAATACCTGCAGCATAAAAGGATTTTCAAAACACAACCCAGGGATTCTGACACAGAGCCAAATCCTGATCTCCTTCTCCTGCACTGAAATCAATGGGACTGCTTGTGTTAGCAAAGTGTGCAGGATATGATCAAAAGACTATGTGTAATTATTATGATGTATATAGGTCCCTGAACTAAACAGGACTGCTAGCTTCTTATGATATGAAATATATTGTATGATTCTGCCCTGTTCACATATATACATCCTTTCTCCTCTGATACTCTCAAAGAGAAGCCTTACATTAAGTTCTTTATTTACAATACTCTACAACTCAAGTGGATAGTAAATGGAATGCTGCCACCTTCTGATCATATAAATTCCGAGTGCTAAAACATCAGACATTGCAGAGAAAAAAAAAGTGACCATACAAGTAGCCCACATGCTACTCTATTAATACCCAGCAACAGGCCTTTCAATGCCAAATTGCTTCCTGTTTTCTTCACCTCAACTGTACAAAGACCCATGTTCAGTTGCTCACTCCTGAAAGAACATGATCTATATTAAAAGGATCATGTGGCCTGCAATTACCAGGATACTACCCTTAAAAAATCTGTGCATTCCATCTGGTAATCTGTTCTCCCCGAAATGCCTGGACAGGGGTAGCCAAAGTATTTGGGATGGAAAAACAATGACTTTGTTCTAAGAAATAGTACTTCATTCATGCTAAATGTTATTCCTCATTCATCTCTTTAGCCTAGTGGGAAGGAGTTTTGCTTTGATAAAGGAAAAAGCATGTGTCACCACAGTGAAAGGAAAAATAGGAATATTATATGCTGAATGTAAACCATTACTTCGATTGGAAGTTGTTTGGGGCAGGGGTTACCTTTGGTTATGTGTGTGTATAGTGATCAGCACAACAAAACTAAAGCCCCTAGGCACTACAGCAATAGTAATAAATAATAATAATAATATCCAAAGCTTTCAAAAGTAACTTATTAAGCTATTAAGGAAGCTGAGCTCCCAGGAGAAGCAGTTTGTAGATGAGATCATGCTATCACAAATATTATTTGTGTAACCATGCATAAAGCACCAATTGCATGGTCTACCACTGTTTGACATATTTCTTTCCTGACTTCTGACACCAGCCAACCACATACATCAGGGTTTTGTGCACTGAATTGTTGTTGGAGGAAGTACAAGAAATGAGGCTATGCCCACAGGGTTTTTCCAATAAATACATAAAACCTCTAAATTCGAACACCAGTTTTTCTCTTGCCATCACCAATGGAATTTTCACACCCTAACAGGATTCTTACACACAAATTGGTTGAATTTTATCAGGAAATTCCCTGGGAGCCTTATAGGCCCAGCTGCATACTACCAAAAGAGCACTAAGCTATTTTAGACACTCCAAAAATCAGAGAGAGTTAGATAGATTATCTATGGCAGGGGTGCCTAGAGTCTTGGGTGGGCCCTGTTTTATTCCTTTGCATAAATGTACGAATAATCAGCACCGAATGCAGGGTGCTGTCAGTTTGTCAGTGTGCCCTCACGGCCAAGATGTCAAGTCAAAGGCCTGCAGTCTGAATTCTACCTGACAAGGAGAAAGTGGAACGTCTGAGTTCTCAGAACTTCACTGCTGGCCGCAGCCTGCCCGGTTCTCTGCAGCGCTCGTGATGGGCCAGAACCAGTAAAGTTCTGCTCAGGGGCTGGGTGGCCATTTGGGGGCTGAGGTGGCGTTGGCTGGAGGAGGAACAAGCCCAGCACTATATAATGCTTGGGCTTCTCTTTTGAGGGGCAGTTATTAATTTTGGGGGGTTATTTTTAGTAATTTTTGAGTTTTATGTAGATGTCCCAAAATCAGGTTTTTGGGGCTTTCTCTGAGTATGTGCAGTAATGGGGCATGGGTCCCTTGCAGATTTAAACCAGGGTAAATGGTGTCTTTAAACCATGATTGGAGGACTTCAGTAACTGAGCCAGAGGCTAGGGGTCTAGTACACGAGTGGGTTGGTGAGCATCTGTGGCCTGATGGTCCCTTCTGACCTTAAAGTCTCTGAGTAATGTATATGATAGCCATCAGGGCAGTATATACTGTAATGAGTAATCTCTTTGTCATGTTCCCTAGTACGCTTTAACATAGTACTGTTTCAAGCAGCACAGTGTTAAAACGCACTAGGGAACCCCGAGCGTGCAACATCAGGGTCTCCATGGATCAATGAATTCACAACGTTAGTGCGCTTTAGGAATCCTCCCTCATAGTCCATCTTAGTGCTCTCCATAGACAAGCCCTCACATACAAGTAACCACTTCTGGTGTTTTCTGGATAAACACTGACTGTGTAGTTTTTGTAGCGGGGTGTGTTATCTGTATAATGGAAAATAACAAACCCTATAATGCCCCCGTCTGTAGCAGAGCAAGGGACGAGTGGCAGGCGGTAGCACACAGTGGATCTGCTAGCACTCCATGGCAAAGGGAGAAGAGTCCTTCCCCTCAGCCCATGCAGGACCTCTCCCACCCCAGTTTACCCTGCCTGAGCCCGAGCCTGGCGGAAGGGGAGGCGTTAGCCCCTGGAGTGAAGTTTCACAACAGCCCAAGCTGCACTTGGCTCGTTCCAGTGCACTGAAATAATCTGGGACTCTGGCTCAGCTTCACTAAGGAGATGTTTGCTTTCTGCCAGTTTATTACCCTCAGGCTCTCATTATGACAGGAATACAGAAGGTAGAAATACACTGACTGTAAAAAAAGGAAGTGGTGTCTGGATTGTGAACATAGCTTCGAAGTCCCATCTGTAAGGCAATGAAATACCACCTGCAGGGAGCTAAAAGGCAATGAATGGTATCTGACCCATCTGACCTCGTTAGGCACACATTTTCCCAGAGGAGGTGAAAACTCAACATTCATTTTGAAATAATGGTGGTAAAAACACCACATGAAGGGTCGCACTTCCTTTCACATTTTCTTTGCTTGTACGAGGGCTTCCGCCCATCACCTGCAGGGGTCAGGAAGGGACAGTCCCCACCTCTGATGTATGTTGATGGTGCTGTGTTTTGTTTTTGTCTTCTTCCTCTGAAGCATCAGAGATGTCCACAGCTGGAGATGGAACACTGGATGGGCCAGAACTCTGAGGCGGCACCAAGCATTCTCTCCCTTGGCTGGCTGGTTCTCACTCACATGCTTAGGGTCTAGCTGATCATCTTAGGTGGGGTCAGGAAGGAATTATCCCCCAGGTTAGAATGGCAGTGACCTGGGGGCGGGGAGGGCTTTGTCTTCTTCTGCAGTGTGGGGTGCATGCCACGTGACAGGATCAACTGGGTGAACCTCACTTAATCAGTTCCTTACCATTACAGGGGCTTTGGTCATTGATACACCTTCATCCCCCTTATTCTCTGTGGCACACAAAAGCTTAGCCTCCCAAGGGTTGTAACACTTTGGTCTAAGTTAGTGTGCAGGTGCTGGGTGGTGGCGGCGGCCTATGATATACAGGAGGTCAGACTGGATGATACGGTGGTTCCTTCTCGCCTTGAACTATATGACTCTATTGTCTCATCCTTTCCCGTCTAGTTTTTCATATCCTCATTCCTACAACCCTTGAGCAAAACAGAAGGAAAAAAAGGAATCTATCATCATTTGATGTTTGCAGAAGGATGCCTATATGTGCAAACATCAAATAAAGGATTATTTTATTTAAATACAAATAGGATTGGAAGGATTCGATTTTTATCAATAAATGTCGGTAAATCTTGATTTTAACTTACACACAAACCAATCAAAAAATATTTCCATCAGTGAGAATCAACATTTACTGATAGGCAAAGTAAGAAAAACGCTACTTGAGAACATATTAGAGTTTGAGTTAAAGACTTTGATTATTTTGACACGTGATATGGGCAGTTTGTTTTTAATGGTTATAGAGCTTTAACTTTTTAGATCTGAACATGTATGGTCATCAACTAATTATTGTCTGACACCTCCCCCCCCCATAATTCTGTGCAACTGTGAACATTTAAATCAATAATCTTAAATATAAACACTGATAATTATCTGTCAAAATTATTTTTTTAAAATTGATTTCTACCAATCCTAAGTATAAGGAAGGAATCATGAGGATAGGAATGGGGAATGCTATTTTGGCAGGCAAGGAGCCATGCAAACAGGAAAGCTTAGTTTTCATTTCCCACTTCAACACATTCACTTTTTTTTTTACAAATATCAAATTAGGTTAATTCCTCGTTTCACATATTTTAGATAAGTGCCATCAACCAGTAGCCATTAGTTTGGATTTGATTCACTGAAGAACTGTGCAGCTGCTCCCAGAGGTTGAAAAGCTTCAGGTTTCCTTGAAAACACCAATTTGAACATTGCTTATTCTCAAAAATCACATTTTAAAGTGAAAACTAGAGCTTCCTATTCAGATGTATTATTGTGAAACCTAACAAGTAATGTTTGATCCACTTCACCACTTCTAATATCTTTCCTACCAATGGAAGTGCTGCTAACCACGGGCCTAGTCATGTACACAATCTAGTTTTAAATAACAATGAGCCTGGCTCTGCAGCCCTTATTCCCATAAGCATGCGATTGCTGCAACTGATTTCACTTGGACGACTGATAGTGTGGATAAGGATTGCAGAACCAGGCCCAATATCTGTTATTTATGGTAAATAATTCACACAGCAATCAGACTGCAGTAGGGTCTCTCCAGCTTTGCCATCATTTTCTTAGTACAAGGAAGACTTTTTTCCTTTTAAATCTATCTAATATTTTGTAAACTACATAGTTTAGATGAACCGATTAGACATATTTAAGAGGCGACTTTAATGAGAATCAAAGGCAGCACTCAGCACAACCAAGAGCCAGCTGGACGTACTCTTTCACATCAGCCACACGTGGCGATTTTGTTTCTTTTTAACTTTATAAATGACACAGACGTAACCTTCAAACAAAACAAAACTAGGGAGGGAAGAAATACTTCTCTTGGAATATTATTCCATATGGGGGAAGATCACCTCTGTGCATAGAACCATTGTGGATCAAATGAGATGATTTTTCTTTAATGTTTGTGTCTTATGTAGAGAAGGGCCTTCAATATTTGTGCCTTCTCTATGTGATCATTCAATCCATCTCTCTGCCAGGACAGGATTGTTACTTAGACGACTTACTTAGTGTTTTTTCTGGTCTAACTTTAGAAGTCCCAAAGGACAAACTTTCCACTTCTTTCCTTAGTAAATTATATCACCATCAAGATTTTCTTGATATTCAGTCTAATAATACCTGGTTCTTACACAGCACTTTCCATAGGAAGTCAGCTTCATTCTGCCCACCTTGCAGATGAGGAAACTGAGGCATAGAGAAGGGAAGCAACTTGCCCCAGGTTACACAACAAGGCAATAGTCAAGTGGAGGCTTGAACCTAGCTCTGCTGAGTCTCTATCCACCAAGACACACTGCCTCCCGTCCCATTGCTCCTAGCTCTACACTGAATACCACAGTAAATACCTTCTCTCTGTCCTGGTTGATTACACCCATCATATAGCTGTTGATTGCTATTTTGTTCTCCTTACCCATATCGGTAGCTTTCGACTAGCCAAGCTGCACTTATTTCTCTCTCCTAATCCTTCCTCTCTCCAGCCCTTGATCTTTTTGTTGCTCTTCTCTGAACTGCCTTCAACTTGTTGGTATCCTTCGGGTTTCACGTTGCTCAGAAATGAACACAATATTCTCAATGCCATCGCACCAGAGCCCTGAAGGGAGATGGTATTACCACCCTATACTGTGGCTTGATTCTTCTGCCTATGCAGCTCCAAATAGCATTGACCTTTTCTGCAGCCATTCTGCACTATGAACTCACGTCTAATTTCCTGTTCACTAAGGCTGAGGTTTTCACAGCTGCCAAAGGGATCTGCATGCCCAGGGCCAACCTGAAATTACAAGGCATCCGATTCTCCCATGTGGCTTTAAAAATCTCAGCCTGTCTCTTTCAGCATCACTGGTTCACAAGTCCCTCCGCTGTGACCCCATTGCAGTTGACATGTTCTAGATTATTTTTCCCGGTTGTATTAGTTTGGTTTTTTCCAAGTGCAATTCATGTTGTCATTTTCTGACCCTACTTCTAAACAGCTCCCTTTGTACTACTTTCCTGTCCTACTGAGTGTTGGCAACTCTCCCCAATTTGATAGGATCCGCATATGTTGATAGCAATGTGCTGTATATCCCCTCTCTCAGGTCACTAGTAAACTTATTAAATAAGATACAGTCTAACGTCAATCCTTGTAGGACCTGCTGGACACTTCCCACCAAGTCTATAAATCTCTGTCTGTCACTCCCTTTGCTGACAGTCTTTTAGCCAGCTTTCAGCCCACATGACAGTACTCTTAGCCATGCCAGTTTGAATTATTTTTTTAAGTGAGATTGTGTGAGACACAGCATCAGATGGTTTACTAAACACCAAATACATGACATTTACTGAATTCTCATAGTCCACTAACTTTGTAATTGTTCCTAAAAAGCTCAAATAAAAAAAACAATCAAATTTGTCTAACATGGCTCAGTCTTCATAAATCTATGTTGCCTATTGTTCCTGGTTTCATTATTTAATCATTACATTCTGCTCCTAACTAAACTGCATTAAGAGAAACCATAGTCTTCCTAATTAACATTGGGATTCTGTTTCCATACCTACTGTAATTAACTGCTGCACAACAATTTAGGAACAGTGTCAACATTTTAGGTGAAATATTTACTGTGGGCTGTGCAAATTAAATATTTGCATGCATCCTATGAAAATTCTTCTCTTTCGAATGCCAAAATGGCAACAACCAATATCACGTGATGCTCTCAATGGCAGAAGTTCCTACAGTATTTGTGGCTATACCAGAGTTATTAGAAATCTCCTTGTTAAATCTCTGGAGTGCAGCGAGAACATAAAAATGAATCTGGAAAGAGATAGGAAGAATGAGCAAGAATTATCAACTGAACACTCAGCCTGGAAAAACACAACCTAATGAATTTCAGGAAAAATAATCCAGAGCACACACATACCATCTAATGAGAAGGAGAAAGATCTAGCTATGGTAATTGTTGTGGAAAAGATCACACAGCTTCTCTTTTAGGTCAACTCGAGCAGAGCTTTATTCTGACACACACACACACACAGCTATGGCCATAGGGGAGCCCTGGACAGCACAGGGTTTCTGTGCTGCTCTCAGGAGAGCCCCCCTCCTCTGCCCCCCAGGTTGAATGGCTATGGCTTATATAGAATTGCTTATCTTATAATGATCACATGGTGGAATTTTCCTTACAAGACAAATCAGATAGTTACTTCCTTATCTATCACACAAAACTAATGGTTACCCCTTATCTGCTACAAGAATCACTAAGAGCGGCTACAATAACAGATAGTTGCAAAAACAGCTTACAGCACAATCAGCAGTTTATAGTGGGTTCTTTTTTTTCCACCCATAGTTATGCTAACTTCCATTTCCATCATTTATTTCAGTACAAGGCCTACCAGGCCTTGCTTTTGTGCTTCCACATAGTGGATAGCACAATCGGTGAGAGGCCAGAATCTCAGCTGCTGTAAGTCCACGTTATGCTGAGGATCTCGTCCCTTAGCTTGCCATGTGATACAGCATTAAAGACAAGCACGTGCTATACTGGGCAAAAGGACCAGCTCACAGAATCAAAGCCGTTTATTTTTAATATCCCGTGTGATGGAACTTCCACCATTCTCTTTGGAAAACGGCTGACAGGAAGGGAGCCTTTTTCTTTCTTTCTTTCAAGGGAAAAAAAAATAATTAAAATAAACAGCAACCCTTTCTTCCTTTTGCATGGAGGAGTAATGGTGGAGAAACAGGGTAAACTTGAAAGCATGTCTCTTTCACCAACAGAAGCTGGTCCAATAAAATATACCACCTCACCCACTTTGTCTCTCAGATAGCCAATGTCATATTGCTGGGGGAAGGCAATTCACATTCATCAGGAAACTCTGAAGCATCACCAGTGTTAGGAAAGGACAATACTGTGATTTTAGATAATGTGAGAGATAATCATGCAGCTGGGTAACCTAAGAAACCACAGAGAACTATGAGTAGTCAACCAGCCACCTCATAAACTGGAGTATATGGCAACATGAATTCTCACATATTGGTTTTCTTTCTAGGGATGACATGCCCACAATTACTACACTTATGATTTACTATTTTACTGATGACAGTGTGTATGCCACTGCACAACACATAAAAGTGAAGGCATTCTACGCTCAGAAGAGTTTCCACCATAAGAGATAGATGCAAAGAAGACAAGACACTGGGAAAACCAGAGGGAGGGGATAAATTAGAGGGGATTTTCTTTCCATAAATATAATAAAACTCACTTCTTATGGCCTCAGACCCATATAGTCTTCCTTTACTGTGAAATAGCCTATAACTCCATTGCAGTCTCATACCAGATTTGCTAGGCACTGCCTCTCCCAATATTTCATTTGCTATTAGAAATTGAGACCGCCTTCTCACTGAACATGACTTCAGACTATTTTCTCAAAACACAGATTTCCTTTATATTTATTTTCCCCGACTGATTCTTATTATGTTGTTTGCTGCATGTATTTATAACCTCTGAGTCCCTTTGTATTTTTATGGCTTAATTAGTATTTGCAACCCCTCCCAATTTAGTAGCATCTGCAATTTTAATGTATGTGTTATGTACCTCGCTCCAGAACATCAAGATGTTAATCAGTAACTGGACCTGAAACTGGTCTCTTCAGGGTGCCACTGCCATTATGTTGATGTTATTACTGTTGGTCTGCAGACAGTCAGCCAGTGTATGGTCTGTGACACACATTATTAAAAAGTGATTAGTGGTTGGTTTTGGAGTCCATTTTTTTTCAGTGAAAAATGTCCTTTTAATCAAAGTTAAAATTTTAGCAGAACATGTTCACTTTGCTTAGTTGAAATTGGGAAAAACCCAGAAACTGAAAACTGAACATTTGTTAGTAAAAATGTTCAGGTTTCAGCAAAAAAAAAAAAATTGTTAATATTTGTCATTTCAGTGTTCAGTAAAAAAACAACAACAACCCAGTTTTTTAGTTTAAAAAAACCTGAAAACAATTTATAAAAACTGTATATTGGGGGGGAGGAGGGGGGGAGGAGTTGTCGCTTTTTTTTTTTGCTGACAAAATGACTTTTTGAAGTTTCATGCAATAAACAACATGCATTTTTTATCCAGCTCTAATCATTAGTGACCTAGGATGTCTTCATTTTTAGGTTCCCAATTTGGTCCATCTTAAAGGGGTCTGATTCTTAGAGAGCAGGTGCTCAGCACTTTCTGAAAATGGCGGGCTCTTTTGTTTCCCACGTTGGGCACAAAACCCCAGATCTCTAATCACTTTTGAAGGGCTAGGCCTCTGTGACAATGCATATGGCAAGACTCACTTGAAGTCATTTTCTATGTTGGATGGAAAGATATCACATGCTGTACTAAGATCCGGATATTACATCTGTGTTCCTTTCATCTGCTAGGAGGGATCTGAATGAGCAGAAGGTTGAGGCTTGGCTACCAGTGAAGAGGAAGATGTTCCATGCATTGGGGGCTAAATGGAGATGGCTAGTTCAGTGGTAACCCCCAACTCTCTATTACAGACAGGTAGTGCTGCCTATAGGCAGGATTGCCTGACTCTTTCCAATATAAACCCCAGTTGTCAGTTGCTATTATAATTTGCCAAACTTTATCCATCCAAAGTGAAATTTTCCACACTGGTCATCTTTCTCAGGCTGAACTTTTGTGAGAAGTTTCAACTAAAACAGCTCAGAAAAAGATTAGGGGGAAATGGGTTGGTTTGCCTATCTGTCACCAGGGTTCCTGTACCAGGGGCCCCCTAGATCCTGGGCCAGGGCCCCGCACTCACTCAGGGCTTTGCAGTGTCTGGGTTTTTGAGGATACTAGTCCAGTCTTAAGAAGTTCAGCCCTCGGGCTGAGCCCCGGATCGTCTGCCCCTTTCAGGGGCTGCCCACAAACAAATCATTACAGAGCTCTAGTAAAGTTCTCTTTCCTCAAAGAGTTTCTGTAAAGCTCTGGGCAACACCTAAGCTCATGGGCTAGTATAAAGGTGTCATCCCATCACAGGTGGATCTGGAACAGGTCCTCCCTTCCTTCAGAGAGAGGCAGCAAACAGCTGTGGAGTTCCTGCCTTTAGCAGCCCTTACCCCAGAAGCACAGGACTGGAGACCTGCTTCCCTCACTAGTCTGCCACCAGCTGTGTAGGATTTCTCCCTTTTAAGCTCCTCTCTTCCACGTCTGACATCTGTTATAGGTGTGGCAGGGCAGGGCAGGGCAGCTGAGCCCCCAGTAGCTTGTTAACCCCATGTAGCCCAGTGTGGGGTTTGTTTACCCCATCACACACCCTCCCTCTCAAGAGGGCACCTGGGGAACTGGGGCCATCTGACTGTTCCCTCACTTCCCTGTGGGCGGGCGGTGGAGGAAATCAACATTTCAGTGAGCCTCTCCAGCTCTCTGCTGCATTTGGAAGGCCTAGGGCTGGAGAGACAGACACCAGCGCAGACGCAGGGGGATTCCTGTCTTTCATGGCATTTAACCGCCTCAAGGGGGCATGATCGGTTTGAATGGATTTCCTAGGAGGTAACATCTCACAGAGGACACAGCCAACTCCATGAGCAAGGCTTCTCTTTCTGTCTCTGAGTTAGTATGCAGTTTGTGGCTCAGGTATGGGACAGGGAGAACAGGGGGTTTAAGAAACCCGAGGTGACCAGAGCTAGCAAGCAGGGGAGTTTAGAGAGGGCGTGTGAGAGGCATTCCTTCCAGGTCCAGCTCTCAAGCAGAGAGCCCCGCAACACAGGGTGAGAGAGCACAAGACAGGCGGGCGAGGGAGGTAAGGAAAATTTGGCTGTAGTGAGAGTTCAGCAGCAGGGGGAGTAGGCCAAGGGACTATAACCTAACTACTAGAAGGCACTAGAAAAGCCCCCTAGAAAAGAAACAAGGGGGGAGACAGAGACACACCCAGAGAAACCCAATGCACCTAACAAATACTCTAAACTTAGGACATTAACACACCCCGGCCAAAAACCCTGCTGGTGTAAAAATAATGCAGGCAGAAGTCCAGCAGCAGAGTGGGGGCTATCCAGCTTATTGCACTGAATGCAGCTTGTACTATTACCTTCCTTGTGGGTAGGTGGCATATGTGTGCATGCCAAGCAGCGCATGGCCCTCAGAGACAGAGTACGGGCTCTTGAGACCAGAGTGGCTGAACTAGAGCAGCTAAGGGAGGCAGAGAGGTAGACAGACCTGGCTTTCATGGACACAGTAGAGTGGTCCCACCCCCAGTCTGACAGCCTCCGTGCTGTTTAGGTGGATGAAAGTCTCAGGGACGGAGCACATCAAGATGGAAAGGAGGGAAGCGATCCCATAGTTGGGACCCTCCTTCGAGATGATGTCATGGTATCCTCTTGCACTTCCTACCAGTTCTGGGGAAGCAACCCGCTACTAAGAAGAGCACAGTAATAGTAAGGGGGGATCCAATGATCAGAAATACAAGTAGTTGGGTTGCGATGACTGCGAGAACCACATGGTAAATTGCCTGCTGGGTGTGAAAGTTGTGGGTCTCACGCGACATCTAGACAGGTGTACGTGCACTGCTGGGGAGGAGCTGGTGGTCAGGGTACAATACGTGTAGGTACCAGTGACTTAGGGAAAGGCAGGAGAGGTCCTGGAGGCCGAATGTAGGACCTACACAAAAGATTGACGTGCAGGATCTCCAGGATAGTAATGCTGCCAGTTCCAGGCGCAGGGCCAGTTAGACAGGCAGCGTCTCCGTGCGTGCAGGGAGGAGGGATGCAGGTTTATCAGGAACTGGGGAACTTCTGGAGGAAGGAGGTGCCTAGGAAGGAAGGCTGGACTCCACCTGAAGCAAAGCAGCGCCAGTGGCTGGCATGCAAGGTTAAGAGGGGCGCAGAGCGTATGTACATGGCAGACTGGAGGAGAGCGGGCAGGCGCGGCGGGGCAGGCTGCTCGGGGGCAGACAGCTCCTGGGGCTGCAGGAGCAAGGGGACCAAACACTGACAGCCCTGGTTGTGAGGCAGGCAGGCCGAGGGGGCCCTGGGCCATCGCAGAGCAGCGCATGAGGAGAAGCTGAATGGATTTTGTGCCCGGGCCTTCGCTGCTGAGGGGCTGGGGCTCTTTAAAAAAAAAAAAAAAAAAAAAAAAAAAAACCGCCACTCCCAACATGGCGCCCGGCTCCGCCCAGGCCGACCCGCTCTGACCCTCCTCCCAGGATGCTTCCCGACACCGCCCCCACCACCACTTCCGGGAGGGCGCTTGGCTCTGATTGGTCGGCTGGCCGCCGCGGCCGGAAGAGGCCGGGTTGTCAGGGAAATTTAAACGTTGGCCGCGGCCGCTGGCTGTTGGCCGTGTTTATCGAGCGCGGCGAGTCGCTCGCAGACCGCAGCGGCCGGGCAGGTGAGCGCGAGCAGAGCGAGCTGGGGGCCTCAATGCGCGGTCTCCGCCCCGGGGTCCCTCGCCGCCCCTCCCCCTCGCTGCCTGAGGGGGCCCAGATTTCTTCTCGCCCCTCCCCCACTCCGGTTGCTGGGGGCGCGCTGGAGTCTCGCTCCCTCCGTGCTCCCCGGGCTGCTGGGGGGGGACGGGCCCGGCGGGGGGGCCCTGTGCTGCGGCGCCGGTCCCAGATGCTCCGAAAGCCTCCGCCCGCCGCCTCGCAGTGCGTTGGGCTCTGGGGGTGACCAATGGGGCTCCGCTCTTTAGGGCCGCTCCCCGGACTGGCTAGGGGCGCCCGAGGGCCAGCTGAGGCGCCTGTCTTCTCAGGACTCCGGGAGCTGGCGCTAAGCCCCGGACTAGCCCGTGGGCTGAATTCACTGCAGCGCCAGATTTACAAAGGCCGGTCCGGGCGCTGCCCAAATGTTGGTTCCGGCGCTCTCCCTTTGGTAAAGCACCAACCCCCCGACCTGGCACAGACGGGTGCGGACTGGCCCCATGAGCCTATAACTGTGGTGGCAACTGGAGTTACCCGGCAAACCACTGACTCTGTATAAAAACTCTAATGTAGACGTAATCCTATGTCAACTGAACCAGGTTTGACTGTGACCAGCTCTCCTGTGGTAACTCCTGTCTACACCAAGGACAGTGTTGCAGTTCCTAGCCTGGTGTCAGCTATGGATCATGACCCGCTTCTAACCTAGCGAAGGCCGGGCCTGTGCTTCGAGAGCCACTGTGAATTGAGGGTTTTGTGACCCTGGTACGTGTGCGCTTATGAGCCAACTGTGGTGTGCATAGACCAGTGTTTCTCAATTAAATTTGGCCACGGAACCCTTTTGAACTCCATAAATAATTGTGGAACCCCCCAA
Source organism: Emydura macquarii macquarii (assembly GCF_026122565.2). Lineage (NCBI taxonomy): Eukaryota > Metazoa > Chordata > Testudines > Chelidae > Emydura > Emydura macquarii. The sequence goes on along the minus strand of NW_027131588.1, from coordinate 22,878,989 downwards.
ACTCTTAGCAGTCTTCAAATGTCGAAATAAGCAAAGGTCAGCATTTCTCACTTAAATTACACTTACACTGGATACCCTCCGCCGGAAAATCCAAGACATCTTCCCTTTTTCGGTGGCGGCATGGAGAACAGCTGCTCTCGGCGGCACGGAGAACAGTGTTCCCGTGGAACCCCAGGGTTCCGCGGAACACCAATTGAGAAACACTGGCGTAGACTATGGTGATCGGCCTGGCATAGCAACTATTACAAAATCCTGCACTCCAATCATCTTGGCCTCGTTAGGAAGGAGGCTGGCACTGTTACTGAAATACTGCTGTTTGTTGCAAGCTATGCAAGGCTGTTATGAAACCTGAGTGCTGACCCCTGCAGAGGCAGGCTAGGGCTGAAATCTGAAGCTTTTCACTGGGCTACAGAGTAAGTGAAGTTCTGATTTAAGGAAATCGGTAAACACCAGGCAGATTTCTTATTCTGAATAAATTAAAATGTTCAAAAGTATCAATTGCAATATCGATGGGGGAGGTGCAGTGTGTCCGTGACCTTAATGAGATGAAAGGGAAACCACAAACTGGAGCAGGTGACCACTTTAGTTTGTAACTTAGAAAGATGTCAGAAGTAATATTCATCTCTTGGGTCCTAAAATTTGATTTGATGGAATGTGGACCTGTAGTTCAGTGAGTTTGCCATTAGTCTAACTTCAGCATGTTCTAGATATACGGAAACTGGATATTGAAGCTGATTGGCAGCTAGATTGTCTGCAGTAAATGTTAAGTTTCCGGATACATTTTGACTTTATTTTGCCAACATAATAGTGTTTCTTAAGTAGAAATATCTTAAAACATAACTGTTCATGTTCCCCTATGTCATTGTCAGGTCTTCAGAAGTACTGCTAAACTTTACCTGTCTCAACATGGGTGTAGATGACTATGAGGAGATTCTCAAGTACTATGAATTATATGAAACAGTTGGAACAGGTATGTTTCCCACCTCCTTAAATCAAAATAGTTAAGACCTTTTTCTTAATGTTTCAGCTTCACATCCAAACCAAAGGCAGATTGCTAAAGTAGCAACCTGTCTAGAGATCAGGTTTCAGGTGCTTATTTTGCTGAATAATATTCTGAGATTTTTTTTATATCCAGAAGTAATCCTCTTTAGTACATTTAGCTGTAAAAGTCTTTCTGTAAACTGTAAGACTTGTTCCTGTAGTGTGACTTTATTAAAGGATTACAGAGAAGAAAATTAATGTTCATCTTGGATTCTAACTACCTCTGTTCTAAATCCAGGTGGCTTTGCAAAGGTTAAGCTAGCTCGACATCTCCTTACTGGTGAAAAAGTTGCAATAAAAATCATGGACAAATTGGCTTTGGGGGTAAGTCTAAATAGCTTCTGAGAAGCTGCTTGAGATTCAATTTTATAATTGGAAGCATCCTCCACTTTTACTCATGTGAAATGTTTGTAATGTGTAGAACTGTTAGCTGTCATTCTATCATGTCTTTCTAGAACCAGCAGAACCCGAAAGAACTTTATTAAAACAATTGCGCTAAACTTCTCAGTGTCTGTCTGATCTGCATGCCAAATTCTGAACTGTTATAGTTCTACCAAAGCTGATACTGGGTTGACCTTAGTTATATACATGTGAATGTGTTGTCATTACTTACAGTAATGTTAATGGTAAGAGCACTGCACAAGATGTAGAAATAGCCATATTTAGCAACTCTTAACTGGTTTTCCTCTCTTAGGATGACTTACCTCGTGTTAAAACAGAAATTGATGCAATGAAGAACTTGAGTCACCAACATATTTGCAGATTATACCATGTGATAGAGACAGCCAAGAAGATATTCATGGTCTTGGAGGTTAGATTCACAGTATTGATGTTTCTGGAATAGCTGATGTTACTGTTTCATTCTTGGTATATGGGATGGCTAAAAAAACTCACCTTTGAGTCCCCAGCAATCTGTCTATACTGCTCTCCTCATAGAGCAGAGACATTGTTAAAGGGATGCTGCTTTAAAATAGGTCAAATTCAAAACTTGTCTTGTAGCCTCTGTACAAAAGCGTCTCAAATTAAATCCACATGTTTGAAGTTTTCAATAGTGACTTGCAGTGTGTGTGGCCTGAAATGGCGGCTCTGCTCTAGTGCAAGAGAGCCATTAAGTGAAATAAGAACCTAATTGACAACATCTCTCCAGCCTATCCAACAGCCATACACTCCCCCCCCCCCCCAACCTCAAGAAATGCAGCTGCATGGTCTGAGTCCAATCTGATCTAATCTTTCAAACTTTCAACTGGCTCAATCTTCTCCATTGCCTCAAACTGAAACATGGTCCTCTCTTTCAAGGCCCTACTTAAGAGCACCTCTCCATATATATCTGACCCCATCTCTTATTGCATCTCTTCTGCCATTGATAGGGTTAAGGTTCTGTCCTGGGTATTTTTTGTAAAAGTCAGGGACAGGTCACGAGCAATAAACAAAAATTTACAGAAGCTGTGACCTGTCCCTGAGTGTTACTAAAAATATCACTGTGGGGGGAGTGAACAGAGCTGCTGTGGCTTGCAGCTGCTCTAGTCCTGCTGCTCCAGTGGGTGGGCTGGAATCCATGACCAAATTGTATCCTTAGCCATTGATGCCAAATTCACTGTTCTTTCTTTCTCTTTTTGTAAGAGTTTGTCATACTGCCCCATGCATAGGAAGTGCTCTCTATTGTTTCTTGTTAAATTGCTAATCCTTCCCTCATTCGAATTGCTCCTAAAAATTCACTTCAGCAATGCTCACAATAAGTGAGTCGATATTCACTCAAACTTTTTTACTTTTTAAAATATGACCATGAAGGGCATATGCCTAAACATAGTTATTGTATAGCCAAATTATGCCACCTTCCTACTGCATGTTATGCTCCTGTTAAAAATAATCACTGTGCTCTTTCAGACAGGGTTCAGGTTGTCCTCTTTGTACAGCACTTAACACAATATGCTGTGTTCTGATTGGGGCATCTTTAGGCACCACAGCAATTGAACTAAAATGACAGTCTACTATACTAGGCTGGCCAAGGCATTTTCTTTACAAAGTCTTACAGGTGTGAGGTTACTTAATAGATCACAATTTTTGTCTCAAATACCCTTGTTTCCTGTCTTATTGCAGTATTGTCCTGGAGGAGAGCTGTTTGATTATATAATCTCCAAGGATCGCCTTTCTGAAGAAGAAGCTCGTATATTTTTCCGTCAGATTGTTTCAGCAATTGCTTATGTGCACAGTCAGGGGTATGCCCACAGGGATCTCAAACCAGTAAGTTTGACTTGTTTATAAAAATGTGACTACTGCTTTTAGTATTTATCCACTACCCTTTCAAACGGGATGGATCTATTTTAGCTGCTAACCCTCTCCTCCAAATTAAGCTACTCCTTCCTTTGCTGTCCTAACCTCGAAGTCTTTTTTTCTTTCCCCCCCTTTAGCCTCCTCTTTTCAAGATACATGCTCTCTAGCCTTGTTCCACTCTATGGGACACCCATTCGCTTAGAGTTGCATGTGGCTCTCTGGAGCCTGTAAATGCTCTTCTTTCAGAGGGGGATCACCAAAGATCTCCATAGGGAAGGAGAAAGCTTACTTATAATGAACAAGGACACACTTAATACCCAATTCCAGACTTCAAGCTAGCTGCAAACAAAGTAGTCTTCCTTTCTGCATCAGATTCCACCTCTGGTAGTGAACCATGCTTCTGCTGCCTCTCCATGTTACTGTTTTCAACTTAAACAAGCGCATGTGGAGGAGCAGCACAAGTGCCACGTTCTGCTTCTGACCTCCTAATTGGTGACAGAAGAGGGTTTGGTGGGAAGCATCCTACTCTCCTCACCCTATGACATTAGGAAACCCACTGCTTCAACATGAACTTATTGTATGAACTTGTGTTGTACGTATGGACTGACTCCTCCACTTTGAGGAGGATGACATCCCTAGGAGAGGAACTTCAGTGCATGACCGCTTACTGGACAATTCATGGAATATCGGTCTCTAAAGATGATGGGCATTGCTTGTATTCTTTAGAGGAAATGGGCTTATGGCCAAAGGTATGGTGCTGTGGACTCAGGGAGGATGGTGGACCTTACAGATTGATGGCTAGGAGATGAAAGGAAAAACTCAATCATTCTGTGCCTAGGTAATCATGAGAAGTACACTCATTACCACCATTCATTTTCTTCAGGAGAACTTGCTGATTGATGCAGAACATAACTTGAAGCTGATAGACTTTGGTCTCTGTGCAAAGCCAAAGGTGAGTGCAAAAGTGAATCATGCTAACTGCATAGTAGTGTATTCAAATACTTCAGATATTAAAAGGGTGTTTAATAGCACTCAAGTCTTCCACGAACACACTTATTAACTTGAATTCCAACTACTGACTGTAACAAGTATTGACAGGCAGTGGCTGGGGAATGGCTGGGATTCTGCTTGCCCAGTGAACTACTATGTCATCTTGTTTCCTCTTTTCTCTCCCACCCTTTGTTTTCTCTTGTAAGTTCTTCAAGGCAGAATCCAGCTATCTGTATAGCACTTAGCACATAGAGGCCCCAAAAGAGATCAGGACTTCAAAGTGGTGTTGTAATACAAATAATTGACTGGATATGTCTTCTAGAAAAGTGTCAGAAGTTGATAGGCTTTGGGTGTTCCAAAAGTATGGCTTTAGCTAGGAGGTTGTGGACCAGAAGACAATTGTCTGTCTGTATAGGTTGCGAGCAGACATCTGACTTCCAAATCTTATCTCAGAATTTCTCAGATTTGAAACTCTGGTGTTACTTTAGACTTCTGCATTTAATAATCTAAACATTAAGCAGGCTAGAATGAGATGGATGGTAATGGGAAGCAATATAATCGGTAAAATTCAGTGTAAGAGCTTGGCTTGTTGAGCCTAGCCAAAAGAAGGTTGAGGTGGGATATAATTGCTCTCTAATATATGAGGGATAAATAAGTCCTCTCCCTCACTGGTATTTAAGTTCAGCGCCAATGTGGACACAAGAACTAATGGCCATCAAGAAGTTTAGACTTTACATTAGATGCAGGTTTCTAACCATCAGAGGAGTGAAGTTCTGGAATAGCGTTCCAAGGGGAGCAGTGGGAGCAAAAAACCTAGCTGGCTTCAAAAATGAGCTTGATAAATTTATGGACAGCCTAGTTTGGCAATTGACTGATCTTTGACTACTGGTGATAGATATGCCAATGGCCTGTGAAGGGATGTTAGATGGGATGGGTTCTGAGCTATTACAACGAATTCTTTCTTGGGTGTCCGGCTGGTGAGTCTTGCCCACGTGCTCAGGGTTTAACTGATCGCCATATTTGGGGTTAGGAAGGAATTTTTTTCCTGGGCAGATTGGCAAAGGCTCTGGGGGGTTTTCACCTTCCTCTGTAGCATGGGGCACAGCTCACTTGCTAGTGGATTCTCTGTACCTTGAAGTCTTTAAACCATGATTTGGGGACTATAATAACTCAGTCATAGGTTAGAGGTTTATTAAAGGAGTGGGTGGGTGAGGTTCTGTGGCCTGCATTGTGCAGGAGGTCAGACTAGATGATCATATTGGTCCCTTCTGACCTTAAAGTCTGTCTAAAACCAAAGCAGAGGGTTTGCTGTTGTCTAGAACACCGTGGTTTAACTAACCTGCGAGAGGTTCTAATTTATGAACTGATTAAAACTACAGACTAGGACAGTTAACTAGTTAGGTATTGGAATGTCACTTCAGTCATGCTGTCTAGAGCACAGCCCTGTCAAAGTAACACACAGCTTGCTTTAATGTCAACTCTATAGATATACATATGGGCTGGTTGCCCACAGCTGTGCGCCTTGTAAAGGTGTGAAGAGCTATCTGACTGAAATTCTGTGTAGGTGTAGCTGGACCCATGACAGAAACGTTAATCTCACTTTCTAGATGAGGATCTGAGCAGCTGAGTCACAGAATAAGTGACCTGCCCATGGTAATGCAGGAATTATCAGAACTGGGAACTGCACTTAGATTTCCACCAGTAGACAATGGTTTAGCCAGATCATTTCTGTGTATTATTGTTGTATCTGATCACACAAGACACACCACAGTGGAGAGTAAGGCCCATAATCTTGTACTACAGTATGGTTCAAACTAGATATTTAAACCATTTCCAAATCTAATGTGTCTGATTAATTGTCTTGCTATAGGGTGGCCTGGATTACCAGCTGAATACCTGTTGTGGGAGCCCAGCTTATGCAGCACCGGAGTTAATTCAGGGCAAAGCTTACATTGGCTCAGAGGTATCTAATGCAATCTATAGTTTTTCCTTGATACAGATTTTTTTAAATATGCTCTGAATTTTACTTATGTAAACACTAATATAACTGGATTTAGCTTTTCCTTGTGTAATTGCCTCTACAGTTGTCACTGTAGGAGTCATGTGCATAGCCTGGACAGTGGTGGACTCATGCTAAAGTAGTACACAACACACCTTCTTTAGCACACTTCTCACTGTTCTTCTTGATTAGTTTTTTCCTTTTCAGAGTGCTCCTTCAATGTCTCTTTAGTTGTGCCATGGTCCTGCAGAGCAGCATCCTGGGCTCCCTCCTACACTGTACCCCTTCCTGGGAAATTCCAGGAGTGAATGAGCTCATCTCTACACTAACTCCCAAACTTTCCTCTGCCCAGTCTCCTCTGCTATTGTTTCAGACTTCTCTTTCTGGAATTTGTGCTGTCAGCTTAAACAGAGCACATCAAAGCTACCCCACTGAAGAGAAGTCTGTTCTGTTTCTGAGACCTACTTCTCACGGTCATCTTTGCCTCTTTCCCCTCACATTAAAGCTTCCCTTTTCTTTCCATCCCTGCTGCAGAAACAAAAGATCAAAGCAGACTAGACTGCTGTAACCTTCTTTTCTGACACCCATCTTGGACATAACCAACCTATCCCAAATGTCTTCAAACTTCCTCAACTGCTGTCTAACAGCATCAGCCTTATACCAAAGTTCCTTCACTTTCAATCTCCTGCTACACCAATGTCAAACTCGTTCTTGCTCTCATGTCTCTTTGCACCAGTGTCTTGACCTAGATTTTGACGGTCACTAGTTGCTCCTGCTTGCTGGACTCTGCTTTCCACCAGTTCAAACTCCTTTTTCCCCATCTCTGTTTCTGCTTAGCATTGCCTTTCAGGTCAGGGTGGGGAGTGCTTGCTCTGGTGCTCTGTCTAGGCTTGGCAGGATTTGATTTAAATTGATGTTGATTGACATCTATTTCAGCTGACACTGAAATGACCAAAAAAATCCATCCGTAACAATGGGCAAGGGCACAGCCTCCCTTCCTCTCCTCCCGCCAACTCCACATGCACCTTGTGCCTGCAGGGATTGCGGGTCACTGGCCCCATGGCCATGTAGGCAGCTCTCTGCTGTCATGGCTCCATTTCCTCCCATGATGGGGGCTGCAGAGTTCTCCCTATTTGGCCATGGGGCCATTGACACTGTATTCCCTGCAGGTGCAAGGTGTGGAGAATGCTGTGGTCCTTGCAGAGCAGAGATTCCTCCCGCCCTCCAGGCCATTGTTGCAAGGAGGACAAGTTGCCAGCTGTTGAGGAGACCAACACTGCTGAATGGCTCCTGCCTGGAAGCAGAGCTATTCAGCAGCAAGAGAGCCTCCGTAGCTAGGGGCTTGTCATCATCGTCCTCCTCCTCCTCTTTGCTATTCCAGCTGGGGGTCTCTGCCCTGCCAGGACCACAGCCTTGCCCCCACACCTTGCATCTGCAGAGATCAGTGTCACCACCCAAACAGGGAGCCTTTTGCAGCTCCAGTGTTGACCCCACTCACTCACCAGCCAGGAGTGCTGGGGCCATCCCCAGGCAGGAGTCCTTCAGCAGTGGGATGGCCTCCTCTGTGGCTGGTGGCTCATCCTTCTCCTCCTTGCAGCCCTGGCCAGGTGTCTGTTCTCCACTAGGCTAGGACCACAGCCTCCCTCCCACACCTTGCACCTGGGTGTCTTGGGACCCTCGACTGTGCAGGGAACCCCAAACCAAATTATGCCAAGCCTATTAATACCATCCTTGTGCAAATATAGGGCAATTGGCATCTACTACAGTACTAAATTCCCATAGAAAATGAAAGTGGCTGGGCTGGCAGCAACTACAATGACAAATAAGCAGTCTGCTCAGCTGCTCTTTTGATCAGAGTTAGCATTACCAAGTAGGAACAGTCTTTGCTTGGTACGGATGAGACCAGGCAACAATCTTTCAGTGTCAAGACTCTATCAATTTCTCGTCCTATAGAAATCAAACAAATCTGGCTGTGCTTGAAGATGTGGCGCCAGGATGAGGTTTTAATACTGCTCTGACAAGTAGCCATTACTCCAATCATGCCACTTCTGAGTGTGCTCGTCTTTGGACAATATCCTTTAGCTTCAATACCCTTTGACATATGAACATAGCTGTCATAATGATGTGTGGTCCCTGTATTGAGAATGGACAGAATATTGTTTCTCATTAAGCAGTTGTACACATCCTGGGAAAACCCTGAGCTGCCAGATCTGATAACCTCTACTCACTTTTACTTGACCCTTCATGCTGTTGGTTTTTCTTTTAGGCAGATATATGGAGCATGGGGGTTCTCTTGTATGCACTGCTGTGTGGCTTTCTCCCATTCGATGATGAGAATGTCATGGCTCTCTACAGGAAGATAATGGTATGTAGTGCTTTAGGAAATTCAAACCATCAAACGTAAATGAAGACACTTTACCTAGCAAAGAGGCAAGATGTGGTGCACCTTGGCCTCTTGCTCTCCAGTGATTGACTGTGTTGCTATTGTCACATGCGTTTAACAGAGCTTATTGGTTTTTGCTTTTGTGCTATTTATGTACTAATTGTTAGAGAAACTGATCCACAAGTAAACCTTTTCAAATCCAGTGTCATGGTGAGTGCTTCCGAAATAGGTACAGCAGTACTAAAGTAGCTCTAAAATGCATGTAGTGAAATAATCTAGGCTGTTTCACTTGCTTAATCTGAAACAAAGGATTAAAAAGCTCTCAATGTATTATATTCCTCTGGGAAAGAGGACCCTTCTAGAATAGGGCTAACTGTTCAATTATCAGATTTGTGGGAAGGGAGAGGTGTAAAGCAAGTGCAGATACAATTGGATTTAATATAAATTCTTCAGTTGAAGAGAACTCTTATAAAATACCCTCAAACAAAACTAGGTTTAGTTTGTAATGACAGGGCAGAAATCCACTTTAGGTTGGAGAAACTTTGAGCAAAGTGATTGTGGAAATGATTGTCTACGTTACAGAAGTAGTGAATGGCCGTTGAAGACTGGATTCTAAAATGAAAGAAGCAGCATTGCTTCAGAAGTAGAAAAGAGGAAGTAGGAGTTTGGGGGAGGAGGCGAGAAAGTACAGTAAGAATACTGCAGATGTAGAATGAAATGGTTCTCCAAGGAGTTACCACTGAAACTCAGAATCATAGGGTTAGACTGGACCACAATTGTCATTTAGTTTAACCCCTTGACAAGATGCAGGATTTTTTTGTCTAAAACATCCAAGACAGATGGCTATCCAGCCTCCTTTTGAAAAACTCCAGTGAAGAAGCTCCCACGACCTCCTGAGGTAGTCTGTTCCATTGCCTACTGTTCTTACAATTAGGAAGTTTTTCCTGAGATTTAATGTAAATCTGCTATGCTGAGGTTGGAACCCATTTTCTCTTGCCTGCCCTCTGTGGTGAGCAACTTTTCTCCATCTCTTTTATGGCAGCCTTTCAAGTATATAAGGCCTATCATATTCCCCCTTAATCTCCTCTTTTACAAACTAAACATACCCAGTTCCTTCAGCCTTTTCTCATATGACTTGCATTCCATCCCTTTGATCGTCTGTCACTCACCTCTGGATCTCTTCCAGTTTCTCTACATCCTTTCTATACTGTAGTGACCCAAATTGGACCAAGAATTGCAGCTGAGACCTAACCAGTGCCAAGTAGAGCGGTACTATCACCTTCTGTGTTGCTGATTTTGGGTGTTAGGCTCGCCAATGGATCTGATCAGAAAAAGATATTCTCGTCCCAGAATCAGGCTACACAGAGTTCTACAAGGCACCCCCAGGGTGCACGACAGGAATGCTTAGACTGATAGCATAGAATGATAGGCAAATGGATAATTAAAATTAGTCTTCTCCTAAAGACACTTGTGACGTGATATATATGCTTTGGATTAATATTCTCACACCCTTCCTTGGTGACCTGGTAGAAAGATGTCCAGGCACCTCAATTTGCAAGTGGAAGGTGGAGAGCTAGACAGTGTTAGAGAGCAAAGAGCCATAAGGCGAAGATTAATACTACGAGTAGTACTAAGTATCAACTAAGAACAAAGGATCCTAACAAAGTAAAGATATCTATTAGTCCTATTCTTACTAGAAGAAAGCACAAGTCCCAACCACTGACAAAGCACCCTGGGCACAAGTACTTTTTATGCCCCGAACAAAATGCGTCCTCCTAAATCCAAACTTGGCTTCATCCACAAACTATTAGGGTACACTTATTCTATAGGTTGGCAGGTTCGTGCGTATTAATAACATATCCATATTCTTTCCAGACAGTTCGCTCCTCTCACCTTTATTTCTGGCCACTTCTGTGGTTTTTGTGGTGTACCTGTAAAGTTTACTTGGGGCATAAACCGAGGCAGCCCACCTTTATATGGTTATAACCTTTGCCCTAGATATGTCCCTTATCCTTTAACTTATTACTTATCTGGGCCAAAGTTCCAGAACATATGTATGCTAATGGCCTTAGCTTTTCATACAGAATGTAGCCTGTAGATATCTTGCGTTACAGCTATAATACTTTAACAGGAATCTGTGACCCTAGTATAATAAAACAAATACTTACATATACTATTCTTTATACATCTGTGCAAGCAAGCGGGCTAGTCCCATAAGCTACATGTGACTTGCATGGTATGCCTCTGTTAATGCAACCTAAAAAAGCATTTGCTTTTTTGCGTCAGCATCACACTGCTGAATCATGTTGAGATTGTGAGCCACCAGATCTTTCCCAGCAGTGTTGCTGCCAAGCCAGTTATTCCCCATTCTGTATTTGTGCATTTGGTTTTTTATCTTGTTCATCAAGATTCTTTTTAGGACTAATTTGTGTAGTGGGATCAGTGATGAGTTAGCAAGAGTGAGTGGAACGGGGATTGGACTACTGCTCTCATTTGACAGTCTTTCTGTGATTTAATGCTGCCTGGGGCACTGTTTCATTGCACAATGACATGAAAGAAGATGCAGCAAACATGTCCTCTCTATTCTTGTGTATTTGTTCACTTTTACCCTCCACTAACGGCCATGGTATCATAGACTGGCTAGCTCTCATACTGATTGTTTGTAAGCAGCATTTGGGAAGAAATACACTTAGCACCACCTAGTGGTAGGCTGAATTCTTGCTCCTCATCCTGTACTGGATCCTCTCATACAAAAGTGTGTAAATCACCTTGACTAGCAGAAATCACTATAAAATCCTTTACCCTTCCCCATCAGCCTATATAAGCAATTACTTTTGAGCTGTAGCATAAGGATGTGGTACCAGCCTTTTTGCTATTGCACATCTCCTCTCAAAATGGAGAGGGATGAGAGAGAAACCCCGAACCAGGTAAAGTGGAACAAAGAAGGCAAGTCAGCAAGTGCTGCTAGTCTGTAATTTCTCCCTAAATGTTCCTGCTTACTTTATCAGTTAAATTTGCTGCTTGGATGCAGGGATTTGGCTTGAACATCCCAGTAAGTCCCTTTCTTTAGTTTGGCATCTGGAAGGGGAAGGCTTAGCTAATATGCAGTATAAGAACCTGGTGGGGGTATGAGTGAATCCTTCCCTCCCTCTCTCAGGGATTGGTGGCCTTGGAGTCAGGAATTTCTCCAATGAGGGAGACATCCCCATAATGATTAAGGATTATGCTGCGCTGGCAGGAGATGACCTAGGAAGGTTCTGGGTGCTCTAAACTTCTTCCTCTGAGGTAGAAGCAATGGCCTCTTGTCTGTAAATAAGCTGGGTTAATAGAATGTGTAATAGTTTGTGTCCATTGAGCTTTGGACAAGTGCAGGATAAATCAAATGGTGGTCTACCAGGCTTAGGACTAGAGCTGACTTTCTTTAATACCTTGATAAGATCTGCATTTGTAGGTTGAGGTAGAAAGTGTTCAGACTTCTAGATACTGAGTTATTAGAGGATAAAGATGAAAGATTGGAAAATTAAGGATCATTATTAACTGAGGAATTTTAGTTAGGAGTGCTAATGCAGTCAACACTTGGTAAGGGGGGATTGATAAATATTCTTGCACCTAGAAGTTCTGGCAAACAACTTAATGCACAGATGTGTATTGACCAGGTCTTCAATCCTGGTCTCCCTTTGTTCCCTTCCATGTGTAGTGCTTTTTTTGCAGGAAATATGCTAAGGATGCTCATGCATGACAAGAGGCTAACATGTGGCAGATTTGCTGTGTAGAAGTGGCCTAGCAATTTAAACTACAGAACATCTTTTGTCTTGCATGGGAAGATGTGTACCTTAATGACACTTGATGTTGTTCCTTTCAAATGGCTTCTCTACCGTTCGGTCATATAACTATATAGAATAGTGTTTTCCTTTATAGTGGAAAATTGTTTGGAGGCTGTGTTTTCTCCAACATATTTAAAACCAGTACTCACTTTTCATACCTTCTGCTGAAGGTACTTGTGGTGTATTGCCCAAAGTGGGTGTGAATGCATTAAGTAGATAGAGGTGAGTTCAGAAAACTTATAGATAGCTAAGGTATAACCTCTACAAAGATGAATCTTGCATAGCACTTTTACCGTTGTGCTGTGTGCTCTGAAGCTAGTTGACTGATCTGAATTCACAGAACACTGGCCACTCAAACTTGTCTAAATGCATTCAGAGGAACATACTTTAAGAATTTGTTTGAGGACAAGAAACAAGATGCAACCTTCCTAATTAAAAGATTATCTGCCAATGTGGGCTTGTTTCTACCACTCTGAATTTGTTTCAATTTTTGATTTATTTGCAAGTTGGAAAATTGATTCAAATTACAACTTTTATGCATTGTTGTGGAATTTAATTTCACACATTGTAGATTTTGAAATTTACTGTAATCTCAGCTCAGAACTATTGTTCCGCGTCAGTGTAGTATAGTCTGCTGGTTGAATCTAATTAGGGTATCGTATCACTTGCATGCAGTATGTTTCTTTGCCTAGAATGCTCTACAGTTCTCATTTGGGAATAACACTTGACTAAATGCTTTCTGCTTTGATTGAAAATAAAATAAAATTTGACAGCTCCTCGTTAAGAGGCAAACTTCTTTATGATTATATTGTGTGTTTTGTTGGCTATCTTTACAGAAATGCTTAACTGTCATTTCTAGCATGACTACTAATAAATTGAATGTTGATCTTATTTATTCCACCTATGTTCACATGCCAGAGCTGTATTTTAGAGCCAAACCTCAATATTACAGCTTTCCTTGGAGTATATAAAATTATATATGGGTTTCACCATAGAGTACTTCTAGGATTTAATTGCTTTATAACAGCTATAAAACAGCAATATTTCTAAAAACAAAAGCAACTAGAACTTCCACTTCTAATGTGAAACCACTGGGATTGAAGAAACGTATCTGTGTATTACCCAGACTTGACTTTAATTGAAACAGTTGTTTGCAGAAATGAAACTCTTATGATACTCAGTGCATTTTGTTCCAGCTTCACAGTTAAATCACATTTCACAATGACCCTTTACTGACTTCTTGTTGCTTTCATTTTATTGTACATGATGTCTTTGTAGCAATTTCAGTTAACTTTCATAGCCACTGTTATCTTTCCTCAAATTTGGAAGCAATTATTAGTGTTGATCTACTAGTACTAGTCAGACGTGCTAAATGAACAATGAATTGTTGAGTTAAAAAGCTCATGTACTCTTTAGGGGTTTTTAATCCTTTATGGTGTTTTCTAGTTAGTGAGTGCCAACCTCTGCTTCTAGGGATCCTGTCCAGCATTAGAAATAAATAGTAAGCAGCTAAATGCAAGGCTGACTGACTTTTGGTAATGCAACCACTCCTACTGTAAAAGCAGAATACATTACAGCCAGTCTAATTGTAATACTTTGTCTAGCAGTTGATTTTTAAATTTCATACTGTTTTAAATACAAATGATCACAATAGCACCTAGAGCCTCTCAAAAAACTAGTGTAAAGTATTATGTTTCAGAAGGAAAAATCAAATGCGCAGCCCCAAAATGGGGAATAACTGGCTAGGTGGTGGTACTGCTAAGAAGGATCTGGGGGTGATAGCGGCTGACTAATTGAATGAGTCAACCATATGATTCAATTGCAAAAAAAAAAAAAAAGCTAACCTCATAATGGGGTGTATTAAGAGGAGCGTTGTATGTAAGACAGAGTAGGTGATTCTCCTGCCTTATTACGAACTGGTGAGGCTGCAGTACTGTGTCCAATTCTGGGCATCACTCTTTAGGAAAGATGTGGAGAGTCCAGAGGAGAGCAGCAGAAATGAAAGGTCAGGTTTTCTAAACCTTTTATGAAGAAAGGTTAAACAGAGCATGTTTAGTCTTGGAAAAAAGACCTGATGAATCTTCAAATATGTCGAGGGCTGTTAAAGAGGCCTGTGATCAATTATTCTCCATGTTCACTGATGGTAGGACAAAGTCGTAATGGGCTTAATCTGCAGCAAGGGAGATTTAAGTTAGTTAACTTTCTTTCTAACTAGAAAGATTTTAATAAGGTCTGGAACAGCTTCCAAGGAAGGATTTTGAATTCCCATCATTGGTGGAGAACAAGTTGGACAAACCTCAGTCTAGGTTTACTTGGTCCAGTCTCAGCACAGGGGCTGGACTTCATGATCTCAAGGACCCTTCCAACTCTACATTTCTGATTGTATGATTGGTGCCTCGTTGCATTAGGTGCTATGTAACCACAGTTCCTGTTCCAAGAGCTTGCAGTCTTAAAACTGCCGCAAATTGGTGCAACAAAACAGAATGAATGGGGGCTGAAGAGGAGAATGTACTGAAGCGGATGGCTGAGTTACTCTTACCTAACTTGTTTATCTGCAATCTGGTTTAATTATGTTCCTGCAATAGCTTTTCAAGTTCGGCCTTCTCTCCCTGGGATTAACCTAGCATGAATCTATTTTAACCTAAATTCTAGTCACATTTGTCTTCAGTGAAAGTAACAGGAATGATGACACATTTTGTCACGTTAAGCTAAATATGCTGAAAATGCCAGTTCCTAGAACTCCAAATTCTGTTATGGGTTTTCAGATTGAAGATAGATGCCTGTAAGTCATCCAAGCAATCTAATGAAGTTGTTTGCACTAGTTGGTCAAAGTTCACTGTGAAACCTTTTTTTTTTCCTCCCCCCCCTCCCCACAGAGAGGAAAATATGAGGTTCCAAAGTGGCTTTCTGTTACCAGTACACTGCTTCTACACCAGATGCTGCAGGTAAAGCAACTTATTCTAGCCAGACCAGTTTTTACAATACTGTTCCACTACTCCAAATATTGACCCCAAAAGCCTGGAATATAGCATTTTAATGAAAAAACATTTCAAGAGAATATTCCTTGTCCCTCTGCTGAAACGTCTCCAAATGCCATGGTGCAGCTGTCAGGTTGTTAACATCAAAGTTGACTTCCAGATATCACTTATATTCAGGAGATTGTAACCTTGCTGTATAACCTTAATGCCCAAGTGGGTTTTTTATATCAAGCAAAATTTATAAAACACAAATTAGCTGGGCTACTTCTAACCGTGGTGACCCGTATCAATCATCCCTTCATCTACTGTTAGTGTAGGCTTTCTTAACTGGCCGTTGTGTCCTGACTCTTTGAGTATCTTTTTGGGGAAAGAAATTGAAGCTAAAATCTCTGTAATTTCTCCTTGAAATATTAACACCAATCTTTTGGACAAAGGACTAATCTTACTAGCTGCTTCTTTCTCTGAATAGGAATTGCGGTATCCACTTTGTGACATATAGCATTGACTGACTGGATTTCTTACTGCACATTAGGTGGATCCAAAGAAGCGAATTACAGTTAAACATCTATTGAATCACCCATGGCTCATACAGGATTACTCCTATGCTGTTCAGTGGCAAAGTAAATACCCGGTGAGTACACAAAATAAAAGTGTACTATACCATGTGGTGCCTGGAGAATTCAGGAAGAATTTATGCATTCGTGGATGGTGTATGGTGACCTAAAGAGGACAAGTTACTTCATTCAGCAAGTAGCTGATATTGAATTCTTCAGGGTTTTCTTGCTGTCAGAATACATATCTGAGAACACTCAATGTAAAATTCTTAATTCCTATGCAGGGGAAAGACCTTAATGTGCTCGCCGCAGAATTTGATATCTAGTTAATTTTCTAAAAAACCAAGGGTCTGATGGGTATTTTCATATGTAAATGGCTGGTTAGACTCTCAGCACTTGTGATACAAATGGATATTTATATGCTGTCTAGTATAGATTTTTGAAAATCAAGCACCCATGCCCTGCAGAACAGTTCCAACCTAGGGGTTGGAGTGACTTACAATATTTACATAGTGCTGCTATGCAATTTTATTAATTTCCTGTAATCTCCTATTTAGGATAAAACCTCACTTGATTGAAAATGCTAAAATTAGATCCCATTTATCAAATACTGCACTAGTCAGAGAAATTAAGCCAGCACAAAAATGAAAATCTAGCACAGATTAGGCATAGGTGACAAACAGGAGGGAAAATATCCAGGTACGTACAGCCAGAGCCCATGTTTGGCCATTGGGTGTCATTGTTTCTCTATGGAAAGAGCTTCTTTACTGTACATGTAACGTCTGTTCTAACGCATGTATAACTGCAAGCCTTGTATAGCTGCATGCATTTTAATTGTGTTTGTTCCTTTTAAGTAGGAAAGGAATTTAAATGCACTGCTTCATCTCCAATAAAAATCACATCTCTAACAGGGAGGGTAATTTACCCAGGGTCATGGTGGATTTTCAATCATTGGCAACTTTTAAAATCAAAATTGGGTGCTTTTTCTA
This sequence comes from Emydura macquarii macquarii, assembly GCF_026122565.2. Lineage (NCBI taxonomy): Eukaryota > Metazoa > Chordata > Testudines > Chelidae > Emydura > Emydura macquarii. Next base: position 22,861,960 of record NW_027131588.1, on the reverse strand, counting down.
AAAGTTCTGCTCTAGGAATTATTTTGGAAGTTCTCTAGCCTCTTATATAGGAGGTTGGGCTGGATGACTGCAATAGTCCCTTCTGGGAGATGTTGGGGCTGTCAAGCCAAGAACCATCTGGCTTCATGGGAACATCCCACTCTGAAATCTTCTCCTAGATTAGTGTTTGAGAGTCTGAAGCTTTCACATTACAAACTTGTTCTTGCAGCTTGGGCATCTTGATGATGATTGCATAACAGAGCTTTCCGTGTTTCATAAACTCAGCAGGCAAAGTATGACTAAGTTAATTTCAGAGGTAAGTAACCTGCAACTTGAATAACTCTCTCTTAAACGTTGACATTAACTGACTCCAATACTCACTGGTTCCCAAGTATGAAATTTAAAACTGTCCAGTGTAGCCTGATGCATGGATTGTATATTAATTATATTGATTACTTAAGAATTCCCAGTATCACCCTGAGGTTTGACAGGTGCTTGGCCAATGATCAGGCCCATTATTAAAATTGTTCAGTTGGGAGCCCTGATATGCACAGTTGCAACAGTCACTTTTTAGGAACCCTTCTATACTGTAATAGTTTGTGATTTTGTTAGATGTATTAATCAATGCTCTAACCCAGCAATATAGATACAGATAATACAGAATGTACATCTGAACATCTGTATACAGTCACCCTCCCTTGCAGAGCAACCTGAAATGTTAGCCAGTATCTTCCTCCTCACCAGTGGCCTTCATCCTGGCACCTCCCAAGGGTGTGTGCGCGCAGGCGCACACTCTTTCTCCTGTACGCAGGCTGGGATACAACTTTTATAACGTTACATGGATGCCACTATGCCTAATGCATATTCAGTTGGGGTTTTTCCCCTCTTCCTTCTTTGTATTTTCTCACCTTACTGATGTTGGGGTGCCTTTCTCCTATAAGTTAGCATATTAAGGATCTCAACTTACATAAGTCAATTTGTTCCAATGGCACTCTTGTGGTCAGACATCTGCAGATGTCTATCCTAAAATACCCAAAGGTGGTGTCAGCTCCTATTCCTGTGGTTGCCTGGTGTTACAAACTTCCTCTTAAACGTTCTATTCCAGGTAACCCAAAATTTAGGAGTGACCACTGAGCTATTTATCTTTGCCAAAATACATAAATCTGAAGCCTTACGCTAACTGCTTAAGTCAGGGATGTCAAACAGCCGGCCCGTGGGCCAGATACGGCCTGCCAACCTTTTTGGTCCAGCCCCTGGCGGCAGCATGCGCTGCAGTGATTTCTTGCGGCGTTATACACTCGGACAGTGTCGTGTGCTGCCGCCAGGGAATACGCTGCCGCGAGATCTCGCATGTGGAGTGCTGTGTGCATGAGACATGGGACTCCAAAAGTGCCTAGTATTTTGATTCATGGTATGTATGGCCCACTTGAAGTATATTTAATTCAAATCTGGCCCGCCAAAGTTTGACATGTCTGGCTTAAGTCAATGTCTTACAGGATAGGCCTGCAATTTCCTTGAGTTACTGCTAAATAAAATAAATGCTAAAGCTAGTTCTATGGGCTATACCAGACAGTTCTTTCAAGCTATTAATATTTTAATTGCATGCTCAGCTGAGAGTGTGCCAATTCTCCAGACAGTAGTTATCATAGAAGTTTCTATGATAGTTCTCTGGTTCATTTTGTGATTCCCCTCCTCTTCCCCTCAATTTTTCTCCCTGTATCAACCCCCTGGTACTTCCTAAACTTTGATATCAAAGTTTTAACCACAATCCTAATGTTCTATTGGGAATCCCTTGAAGATCAAGGGAAACTTACAGTGGTTCTTCACTAGTTGTGACTCCATGTGCTAGGATGATTGTTTACTTTAAAACAATTCAATAATTCATGTGAAACAACTCGAGGACTATATGAATAGGAGAAATCTCAAATGTGATGCTAACTAGGCTGTGGAGAAGTAGTGTCCTGTTTGCAAATAAAGTGGAAGTGATGGGAATAATGTAGCCATTCCGTTCATTAGCACAAGCAACATGACAATGGAATGGGTTCATGGCTAACGTGCATCTTTGTTTGACGTTTTCTAGCTGAATTCCATGTGTGTTTGTAATGATTCTGGTACTTCTAGTTTTGATGCAAGTTTTTAAATAAAATGTTAGCATACAGAATTTACTGTCTAGTCTAAGCTATCGAATGGTGCAAATACTGCAGAATTTAGCTACTTGGCAAATTGAGAACCCAAATTCATATAGAATATTACTGCATGTATTGGTATGCATTGAAATAGCACTCTTTCAGAGAGTGTGCCAATTCTCCAGACAGTAGTTGTTACAGAAACAAACTTCCGGATTAGAAACTGTGCATAGTGTGCTGCTAGTGTGATACATATCTGTTGGAATAAGAGCTGCTGGCTAACACATCTACACTTACTCCTGCTCTCAGCTATGGAGCAAACTTCAGAGATTACATTGCTAACAAGCAAAACCATCTATCTTACAGTTAAGATGAGTAGCTCTCTTCGCCCAGGATGCACAGAATGCTGCACTGACATAGCACTCTTTAAGTCCTTGTAAAAGCATTTTGTGTACCTAATTTAAGACTAAACACATCCCATCCTGGGAGACTGGCAAGGACACGCATATTTTCCAGGTTCGGAAACTGACTCAGAACTCATTTTGCCTGAGGCCCTATATATTGATTGGTTCTTTTCCAGTTGCCCTAATGTGTTCCAGCTGAAATCCTGTTCCCAGTGAATTCACTGGGAGCCTTCCCATTGCTTTCAATGGGACAAGGGTTTCACTCTTTCTAGTCTCTGATCTGATCTCTAGACCATGTCTCCCTTACCTACAGGAAGGGTGGCAGGGTAATAAGAAGCAGAACCTGATTCTGATTTCCTACACACCAGTGTAACTCCATTGAAGTCTGGAATTACAGTGGTGTGCTCATAGACCTGAAGAGTCCATAATGGGTAGATTGTCCTCCTGCAACAGGTGCTAAAAGTATAACTTAAAGCAGTGTTTCACATAACTTTCTTAAATAGTAACATTCCTCTTGATTTTAGTGGAAATATGATCAAATGTCAGCGACATACCTCTTGCTTCAATCCAAAAAGGCTCATGGTAAGGCTGTCCGTCTATGGCTTCCCTCTCTAGCAGCAGAACACAGTAGCGTCACACCATCCAGAGCACTGAAGGTAAGTTGTAGGCCTCAGGACTGTATAAAATCTAAATTGATCTGGTCTTGAACATAAAATGTTATATATAGAAGGACATATATTTTACACTGCATTTTAGAGGATTGAAATAAGCAAAGGCTGTCACTGCAAACTTCTATAGTCACTTTCCAGATTTATAAGGAACAGCAATTTGAGGCAGTATGTACCAGCGGAAACAGGCTGTTAAATTAATTTCAGATTTATAAATTTAATTTCTTCCTGAAATAAAAGCAGAAGAGGACCAGTCCAGTGTTTGGACACTGGTGTAATACAGCCCTATGGGGAATGCCATGGGAAAATGGTCATTGCATCCACCCAAATACTGGACTGGAGCACTTCAGTATTTCTGAGCAATTCAAAGTATTCAGTGCTAATTAATGAAGCCCTTCATGGGTGGGTCCCAAGAAGCAATCTTCTTACTATGTTCATTTCAGTAGTTGAAATAAACTTACAAATGGCCCTTTAGATTTAAATGTCTTAAGTTGGCAGCGATTTTGAGGGAAGATTTTAATTTAGTTGGATTTTTCTATTGATCTGATAGATTTCATCTTAAGGCATGTGTCCAGGACCTTGTATTAAAGCTGATGAAAAGCTATGTTCAATTTAACTTGGAGTTGACAACTTGTATTCTGATAATGGTCAGTCTTGTATCTAACTTGTGTCCATGAAACAAGGTGTATTTTAACTACTTCTTCCTGATCCCTTGTTGCTATTTAAAACTGCAGCTTCCAAAGAGTTGTTCAGTTGACTCCTTAAGGGTTAAACCTGCACTTCTGAAACTCAATTCATGTGAACTCTTCCTGAGTAGTCAGTCCTACATTTACATGTTTCATGTATTAAAAACTCCTCTAAAGAACAGTCCGTCTTGTGCTCTACTTTGAGATCTCTGGGCCTGTTCTATAGTGCCCAGGTCTACATTGCTAAACTTGTGTGCTGTACATACCATATTTGTGATCAGGTCAGCCACTTTTTGACTCACTGTAAATTGAAAACCACTAAAATCATAGCTCAAGACGAGTGGTGGTTATTGTAGAACTAGTGACTTCAGGGTAAAACATAAATCTATTCTAATACAAAACTACTAAATATTAGGAAAGCATTCCCAGGTTGTTGGATGGCACATAAAGAAGCATCATGTCAAGAGCAAAAAGCAACAGGCAGCCTTTCTGTACAGTTAAGGTGCAGCTGTTCCTCAAATATTGTATTCAGGGCATCCCTTATTAAAACTGCATTGACAAATGAGGAGTTCAGAGCTGCAGACAGGCTGAAGAGCAGATATCATGAAGAACCAGAGTTAAATATGTATAATGTGGCTAGCATGGTGTTAAGTGGGCATAACCGTTTGCCATTGAAAGGTAGAAATTCCATGTAAGAGATTTGTTAGAATGAGGTAAATGAGTGGATGGAATTGAGAAGGCAACCTTCCTGACATATATTACCCTGGAGATTATTTGCCAGGTAGTTATGGAAGCCTCACTGTTCAGGATATTTAAAAGTAGACTTGGCAAAACATTGCTCTCACTATCAATGGTAATCCATCAGAGATGAGTCAAATTACCTCCTCTCTTCTGTAATACAACCCATCAGTCCCACTATGGTACATGGAATACTCAACTTCTTTGTGCCTAGGCACCGTAAGTGCCCTAAAACAGGTCAACTGAAGATTTGTTGGTGGTCAGCCATTTCAGCATTGCCCCCCAACTGGAGCTGACCTACTGGCTACAAAACTAAGCTAATGGGACTCTTCTTAATTTAGAGACTCAGTGGCTTCAACATAATAAACTGTCTTATGACAAACAGCTGGAAGTACAAAGGTTTTCCAAAAGAATGACTTACCTAAATCATGACTGTGCTGTTATCTAGTAATGCTTTTAAATTTTCCACTGGGAAATAGCTTTTTCAGTGACCATGCAGTAGTATTTCTGTAATGGAGTGAACTTCTCCTTGCACATCAGGACCTGTTCAGCTATTCATAGAGTAATGGGACATAATTTCAATTACAGAATCTGGCTACTAAATTCTTGGCTGCTATTAACAGGTGTCTGATAAGGTCTTTATAGTAATCATCAGTGGCACATCTGGTCATATACCAGAACTCTATGCTTCTGCTTTCAACTGGAATGAAAAATCTGATCTTGGCAATAGCCTTGATCACTGGCCAAAAGCCATTTATCTCTGAACAAAACATGATGATTCCTTTTTATAATGGCATCCTTTCCAGCTGAGGACTGATAGTTGACTTAATTGCTTGCAATGGCATTGGAGTGGTATGTAACTCATTGGAATGCCTTGTTTTGTTTCCTGCAATCCACAAAGGGATATATTGAAAATCATTTCCTATCCAGTCACTCTGGTTTGGGAATCGAACATGTAGATTGTTAGGCTTTTACCAGTGTTTCATGTGGGGGTGGGATTCCCTAAAGCTTGGAGCTAACAGATTCAGCAGAGGGTTGGGGGAAGTATTGTTCTGGATTGACTTAGTATCTAAAGTAAAAGTAGAGTAAACCTGACGATATTATGTGATGCTAAAGTTTGTTCACACTTGTAAAACTGGAATTTCCCTTCTCCATAAGGAATGAAGGAGAATTGATTATGGATCTTAAATATTTGATCTCTGACCATGAGGGGTGCTATTTTTTGCCCATTTCACTACAAAAGGGGGTATTAGCTTATTTACTGGGTAACCTATCATTCCACTTGCTAAACTGAAGGTAGCATACAGGAAATGCCCCCAAAGAAAACAAATGTAGGTACTCTTTAAAAGGTGGGGCATGGCATTACTACACAAATGGCAATGTCTAAGGCTGCAGCATCCAGAAACATGAAAGCAAACTGTTCCTAATCTCTGGCAGTTGAGGGAAGCAACTGACAGACAATCCTCAGATTTGACATCAGTGGAAACCTCATTTCCATGAGAAATTAAAGGTTTTTACTGATGTGCTCAGCAGCTTAAATGGTTGACTTCCCATAACTATTTGTTCCAAAGTATCATACATAATATCATGGCTTTAACCAGCCATCTCCCATTTTCCTTCACTATATTTCCTTTTGGTTTGTATATTTTGCATCTCCTCTTTATGGCACTGCTTTTGTGGTGTTAGCTGGGGTGGTAGCAAACTAAGGAGCTTGTGACTTGCACATAGAAATCAATGGCAGGTGTTGCATCTTGCTGCACTTCTTGATGTAGACGCCTTGTTTTTAATGGTGCTTTCAGCATAATGTTACATCTGCTGCTGCTGCTTATTAAAACTTCCATTGCTTTCCATTAGCACCTCAAACATGATTTTCAGATGACCAGTGACCTCCATGAGAACTTCCCATGATATACTGCGCATCACTAGAAACGCTAAAAAGCAAAGTTGTAACTATTTATTTAAAACTAATGTTAAAAGTAATGAAGTTCTTTTCTGATGAAAGTTTTTGCTTTGTCTTGTTGGAATTCCAGTGCAATTTTTTTTCCCCAACAGTCTAAAAAGAACTTGACTTACGAAGATGAGCCAGACTATAGGGAAACGCCATATGAATTTGGATCTATGGAATTTCAAGATGATGATGCCTTTTATGAGGCATCTCCATTTGCAGGATTTGCTGTGTATAAGCCCAAAACAAAGCAGGTGTTTGACAAATTACAATGATTTCCTAAAACAGTTCTTATTTCAAGAGGATCTGCCTCTGTTTTTTTAAATACAGTATTTATAAGGTATCAATATATGTGCTTAGTGCTGCATAAGGTACAGTCCCTGGCCAGAAGATCTCTTAAATTAAGACAGAGCCAAGGGCCTTTTGGTGGTCAGGTGGCTTTTAACAAACTTTAACCCCTTTTCCTAGTTTGTGGGTCATCAATGACTTGATTAAGGAGACGCAGGGGACCTGATGCTCATTTTATGTGTAGGGGCAGTGCAGAAGAAACAAATGGGGGAAGGAGACAAAGGGGATGGTGAGGCTGGCATTATTGCCAGTGAGGGCACACAACTAACCAGATCTGAGATGTAGCTAGGGCAGAGATGGGCAGGTCATTAAAGGTGAAAATCAGAAGTTTGAACTCCGCTTGGTGGGAAAGCGGAGCTAGTGAGGAAGAATCTTAGCTATTTTGTGAATGGGTTGGACAGATGATCTGGGATTGGGGGGCCAGGGGAGGAGGGTGAAGACTGAGGAGAACGAGGGCACAGAACAGAAAGGGCTTGATTTTTGTGTTCATGGAGGGAATAAGTGGTGGCTTACGTGGGTGGAGAGGAAGAGGTATGAAGCAGTGAGCTGCATTTTTAGCTGTCGACCTGAAACTTATAAAACATACTGTGTATGGACAGTATACTGGCAACATTTTTAACTTGGTTTTGTCCAGACTTAATTCACCGTTCATCGCCTTACTTAATCAAATCTCTTGTAGGATTCAAAGCATCAGACACCACTGGATAGTGTAGAATTTACACCACCTCCAACGCCAGTAACAAGAAGAGCAGCATCAAAGAAATGTGAAAACAAAGAGAATTCTGACTTGACGTTATTCAAGAATGAAGAACCTTTTGTGCTTCCTGCTCCAAAGACTCCTCTTAGTAAAAGCCAGAAGGAGAAGAAGCTACAAACCACGCCAAATCATGCACTTCCCACCACAGGTGTGTCTTACTCTGGACTTCCATTCACTACATACGAGTGGTGCTTGGGGTTTGTCTAGAACATTTTCAGCTATCTTGTGATCCTAGACTATACATTATTCACCAGCCTGCTGCTCTTGCTCTAAAAGGTTAGAGCATATCACACTAAACAGAGGGAATGCTACTGCTGGCTTACTGTGAGCTGATGTGGAAGTCACTTCTCTTCCTCTTGTCATGGCAGGATTGTGCATACTTTTGAATGTACTTGAACACTTAGAGCAGCTAGCTGAAGAGTTTCCCCAGTGTACATGCTCAACTGACTGGCACATCACACTTGTGTACTAGAAGGGCTTGAAATGCAATCTCCCTTTCTTTTTTTGTTGCCTCAGGATAACTGTTCTTGAATGAAGATAGGAGTATTTTTTCACAAACTTCTGTCTGAGCTTCAACTAACTCCTTTACGTTACACAAAAACATCCGTTTCTTTTCTCTTACATTTAGTATCCCTTTTAGGTTCTCATGCACTAGCCCAATGTCAGCATGTGAAATCCAAACATTGCAGTGAAGACACTTCATACAATAAGACAGAAGTCAATTTACGAGCTCCGCTCTTCCTTCAGTTACACTTCAAGGGCTTTCTTCAAAGCAATCTCTTCCCAAAGCTTTCCACCCTAGCTAGTCTGCAGAGCCTTCCAGTAGAGGTAATGAGGGCAAACAGCCTAACCAGTGTTAAGATATAGCTTTAAGTTAATAAGTTAGAAGATGGGGTTGCCTGTGAACAGGAGACTGGTCTCTGATCGAGGAGGTCCCTTCCAGTTTCATGTCCTATTGCATCCATATAAATTATAGCTCCTATAGTCATACTGTTTTCCTCTTCCACCTTTTAGAAATGTTTGCACTACTGTGTTGATGTTTGCAGTGATCAGAAATGAAAGTGCCTTTGTAATAGGTGTGACAAAGTATTTAAAACAGACAGGTGAACCTGCTGCTCTATATTGTGCAAGGGAATAAAATTCAAACATCTTGTAGCATTCTCTATAGGCTTTCAAGGATTGTCAACTGGTAAAGGATCTTAACTTAAATGAGAATGTTCTGCTTGAGCATTGAATTAAGAATATTTCAGACTTTAATTTTATACTGATTTGATTGTACCCTAAAGGTAACAGTGATGTGTAGTGACACATGTATAGGGTTTACTTTTGACTACATTTACTGTGGAAACAAGTGTCAAACATAAGGTCTATAACAAGAACTAGGGTGATTCTGCTAATCTGAAACCAAAATGTAGAAAAGCTTTTGCCCAGTTACACAAATAGAAAATACTACTTTTTGGAAAAAGGAAATACTAGCACTCCGTTATAAAGACTGACGCTGATATAGATACTTAAGGTCGTGTGTGACGTTATGCCATATTTATTAAGCTTATCCTCAAAAGTTAAAGATGGCCTCCTGTGTGTGTGGGTGGGTATACAACAAAGTAGCTTTAATGGATTAAAGTTTGAGGGTTCACTATTGTGCCATATCTTTATTTAAATGATTTTGATTATGGCACATTTAGGATTTACCATAGGTTGCCATAAATTCAAATTTAATTTTAAACAGCTGTTTTTAAAACTTAAATGTTTAACTCCTAGAAGATTAGGGCTGCAAGGGACCTCAGGAGGTCATCTAGTCCAACCCCCTGCTCAAAGACAGGCCAGCCTCAACTAAACCATCCCATCCAGGGCTTTGTCAAGCTGCATCTTAAAAATCTCTAAGGATAGAGATTCCACCACCTCCCTAGCTAAAACATTCCAGTGCTTCACCACCCTCCTAGTGAAAATGTTTTCTTGATATCCAACCTAGACCTCCCCCACTGCAACTTGAAACCGTTGCTCCTAATTCTGTCCACCACCACCACTGGGAACAGCCTAGCACCATCCTCCCTGGAATCCCCTTTCAGGTAGTTGAAGGCTGCTATCACATCCCCCCCATTCTTCTCTTCTGCAGACTAAACAAGCCTAGTTCTCTCAGCCTCTCCTCATAAGTCATGTGCTCCAGCTCCCTAATCATTTTTGCTGTCTTCTGCTGGACTTTCCAATTTGTCCACATCCTTCCTGTAGTGGGGAAGCCCAAACTGGACACACTACTCCAATGGGGCCTCACCAGTGCGGAATAGAGGGAAACAATCACTTCCTTTGATCTGCTGGCAATGCTCTGAGTAATGCAGCCCAATATGCTGTTTGCCTTCTTGGCAATAAGGGCACACTGTTGACTCATCCAGCTTCTTGTCCACTGTAACCCCCAAGTCCTGTTCTGCAGAACTGCTGCCTAGCCATTTGGTCCCCAGTTTGTAGCAGTGCATGGGATTCTTCCATCCTAAGTGCACTACTCTGCACTTGTCCTTGTTGAACCCCATCAGATTTCTTTTGGCCCAATCCTCCAATGTATCTAGGTCACTCTGTATCCTCTCCCTACCTTCCAGGGTATCTACCACTCCACCCAGCTTAGTGTCATCTGCGAACTTGCTGAGGGTGCAATCTACCCCATCCTCCAGATCATTAATGAAGATGTTGAACAGAACTGGCCCCAGCACCAACCCCTGGAGTACTCCGCTTGTTAGCGGCTGCCAACTAGACATCAAGCCATTGATCAATACCCATTGAGCCTAATGATCTAGCCAGCTTTCTGTCCAGTTTATAGTCCATTCATTCAACTCGTACTTTTAACTTGCCAATAAGAATACTGTGGGAGACCATATCAAAAGCTTTGCTAAAGTCAAGGTATATCACGTCCATCGCTTTCCCCGCATCTACAATCAGGTTGGTCAGACATGACTTGCCCTTGGTGAATCCATGTGGACTGTTCCTGATCACCGTCCTCTCTTCCAAGTGCCTCAAAATGGATTCCTTGAGGACCTGTTTCATGATTTTTCTCGGAACTGAGGTGAGGCTGTCCAGTCTGTAGTTCCCCTGTTCCTCCTTTCCCCCCTCCCCCCCTCTTTTTTGGGGGGCGGGGGGAAAGACCGGCACTATTTGCCTTTTTTCAATTGTCCGGGTCCTCCCCAAATCACCACAAGTTTTCAAAGATGACCAATGGCTCTACAATCACATCAGCCAACTCCCTCAGCACCCTCAGATGTGTTGCATCGGGCCTCGTGGACTTGTGCATGTCCAGCTCTTCTAAATAGTCCTGAACCTGTTCTTTCATCCCTGAGGGCTGATCACCTCCTCCCCATTCTGTGCTGCCCAGTGCAGTAGTCTGGGAGCTGACCTTGTCTGTGAAGACAGAGGCAAAAAGAGCCTTGAGTACTTCAGCTTTTTCCACATCTGTCACTAGGTTGCCTCTCCTGTTCAGTAAGGGGCCCCCACTTTCCCTGACCATCTTGTTACTAACATACCTGTAGAAACCCTTTTTGTTACCCTTCATGTCTCTTGCTAGCTGTAAGTCACTTTTTCCCACCCTGTTAAGAACAAATCCTGAAGAAGCAGGCATGATGCGGTTTCTGGACTGATGCTATTAAGGCTTTTTTTCTGCTTAAAGTTTACTGGTACATTGTATGTGAGCACACAGTGTCCCATAGCAAGAGCTGGGGCTGGGGGTCTAGCATTGGCCACAGTTCCATGGCAATAGTGGCAGAGCATCCATCTGGCAGCAGAACTTGGAACTCTGCATGTAGCACTGAAGATATCATTCATTTCTGCCCAGTCTGACCTCAGCTAGGCACAGCAGGGATATTGATGATCAGGACCACCACAGGGAGGGAGGAGAACTGATCAGCTATCGGCTCTGGGAAAGGACTTACTCTCCTCCCCTTAACCCCAAACTGAGAGTGGAAAGGAAAGCAAGAATCCATGCAGTCCCTTGTCCCTGAAGGAAAATGGGACCTGAGGAGGGTTGTGGCAGTTCTTGTTCCTTTCTCCCTGCTAAAGCACAAACCTGCATTCATCTGCACCCAGGATCTACATTTTTGCAATAAGGTCTCCTGATTTCTGCTACGCGACTAGCTCCAACAGGGTGAATGCATTTCAGACTCTCAAATGGAGTTTGTTTAATTATAGCATCAATTCCCTTTTTTCATTTACTGATCTAAAGAACTACTTGAATGCATTTCTGTGTTTGTTTCAGGACCTGTGCTCCACAGAACTCTAGCAGCTGCCCTCTGTCTGCTCTTTCCATAAACAATCTAGCTATACTCCTGTTGAAGGAATGGGATATGTGCAATTCAACCAAAGGAAATATTGAGTTGCATTGAGAACTTAAATGTTTCTTGCCACCAAATGTATTGGACTTGCAGCTGCATACAGTGTGGCTCTACTTTTACAAGCCATCACTATAGTTTACATTTAGCTGTATCTATAATGAGGCAGGGATAGGGGAACAGAAGTATTACTTACATCTCAGCATCTTGGATTTCAAAACCAAACTGAAGTACAGCACTGTACTGAAAGCACTTGAATTTGCCCGCTCTATGGCAGAACCTATGGTGGTTGTGAAAAGTGTCAAACAGGAAACTTAACTAGACAAATGGATGCTTAGCCACAAATGCTGATTAGACTATATGCCAGGCACATTAATGGTGGTGATCTTGGATGATAGAAATGGCAGTCCTAGACTACTGCCGAATCCACGTGGGGGGAATGCAAAAAGACTCTTGAGACAGAGGAAGAGCCTGGGAGAGTGTACAAGCTGGTATCTAAGTAACTGATATTTTGCCTTGGTATCTACAAACAGTAATCCTCCACCCCAGGAGGTGGGAACTTTAAATATTCATGCCCATTTTACAGCTAGGGAAATGGAGAAGGTGACTTGCCCAAGGCCATACATTGAGTCAGTGGCAGAGCTAGGACCAGAACCCTCATCCTATATTCTAACAACTAAACTATACTGCTTGCCATATTTCTGAGGAGAAATGCTTCACTCAGTCTGGAGTGTGTGTGTGTGTGTGTGTGTGTGTGTGTGTGTAGAGTAATGGTGCTTTGTGATTTGTATTTAAAAGTACATTTGAGGTATTCTGTATCTCTCAAATGAAGTGGAGACAAGCAGGAATTGGTTTAAAAGATGACTGATCATGAAAATTCCTTGCTGCAAAAGATCAAAAGTCCTTTCTTGGAAAAAATCTTACCCAATTTGGATTGGGTTCCTCTTTTTTCAGCAGAGAGAAGTCAATGCACTAAAGAGACCCCAAGTAAGAAACTCACAAGCCCAGCAAGTACAGATGAAACTGCAGCAGCAGTTATTAGCCCGGAAAGACGGTAAGTATCCAGTTATTCATGCCCATTGCTGATTGAGAACTGGACTACATCAATCCTCATATAGACTCGGAAGGCTTGTTACAACAGAATCTACTTTAGTTTTTTCCTGGTTTAAAAAAAATTCCTTAACCCTTTCTACATAGTAGAAAATATTAAAGGCAGAAGAAAGTTTAAAATTACACACCTCAGTAGTCTTGGATATATTCTTATTTTCCATAATTACAAATTTACCCTTGTTCCGCTTCCCTGGAGGGCTGCTGTTTTTCTATACACAATTCCCTGTTTAAATCCTAAATGACTATTGAATGGTCATTCTCATAGCATCCTGTTAGTTGGTCTCGGTTTAGCTATAAAATGTATTCCATTTGTCTTTCTAAACATAGAGCCAGAGTCTAGTAATACTTCTAGAGATGTATCTGAAATAACTGATTTCCAGCCACTGAGAAAATGGAAGGCCTCTACTTTTTAATCTCTTAATGTGACAGGTGTCGCTCAGTAGACATGGATCTTAATCAAGTTCATGTGGACAGTGGCCAAAAGAAGAAAAGAGCCAAAATGTTTGGAAGTCTGGAAAGAGGCCTGGATAAAATGATCACAATGCTTACACCAAGCAAAAGGAAAGGATCCACAAGAGATGGCCCAAGGAAACTGAAGGTAAGATTGCTAGGAAATCTTCTTTGTTTAAAGATGGACTCATGGGAAAAGTCAGTGACATTAGAAACAGTAATGTGGAGATTTCAGTTGTCTGAACTGTATCCATTCTGCCTTTACTGCACCAAATTTATGAAAGCCTTGCTTGTTGCCGAGGACCTCTCTGCTAGTCATGGCTCAGACTAGATTTGACAACCATTTCAGTCAGCTGGCAGGCTGTGGAAATCACTGCAGTCTGCTTCCTTTCCAGCTGATCTATAGCTGTTTTTGTACAAGATGCAGCTGCATTCAAACCCCCCTCTACTGTTCGTGCTCTAAATGATCACTCTTGCTAGCAAAGTGGCAGGGTAACCAAAACCCCAAGCTGGTATAAACGCTGTATCTTGATGTAAAAGCCTTGATATGAATGAAGTAGCAGATTTCACTGAGCTATCATAAGCTACAAGATCTGTGTAAGCTATTTGAATCCTTGAGGGCAGATCTTCACCTTAAGTGAAGTTACAGGGAGCTAACACTTAATGACAGTGACTAAGGTCTTCAGACTCAAGGGCATCTGGCTTGTGCTTAAAGTTTGAATGTCCATAGGCTACAAAGGGTTTCCAGTGCTTTAGGGCGATATAGAAATCCAATGTCATGGAAAGTGTACATCTTACATTTGTTGGAGATAAGATTTATCGTTCATTAGGTTTAAGACTATTTAGGTATTGCCTTTGAATCCAAAGAAGGACCCTGCCACCCTCATACTCGAGCTGCTTGTCTGCTTTATCAGTCTACTCAAATCTCTGGATATTAGTAGTCTGTCTGGTTCTTACTAGTGTCCAAGCAGAGAGCAGAAAGTGGGGTTGGGGGCGTTGAAGAGACTAGAGAAATGTTAGTGTAAATCTCAAATGCTGTTTGGATGCCTCTTAGAGATTTAGGTCCCAGAGATATTTGAGCATATACATGCTTGACACACTCATGGAAAGTGTTAATTTTTTGGGTAGTAGAGCTTGCAGTACACTACTTACTAAAGCACTAAGGTAGTAGCACCTATGTTAAAGGTAAACTAAAAGACAAATGTGGCAGAATTCTACAAAACTACCATAATGCCAATAAACTTCAATGGTGCAGTACTGGAGACTTGTGTATGTTTAAAAAGTGACTTACTTTAAATGTTTTGGGTATGTTCTTTTCAGAAAATTCTGCAGTGTATAATACACCAGAAATATCATATATGCAGAGCATGGAGGAAAAGCTGTCTTGGTTCACAACTGTGGAAGAGGCAAGGCTTTTTCTGAGACTGAAACAAGTCTAGTCCAATAAGTGATATAGTTCTTAGCTGGCTAATTTCTTGTTGTGGCTATTGAGGCACCTGCTACTAAAAGCTGGTTGTTGTCAAAGCTGAGCTCTAAAAATTAGATGGAAGTGGTGGTGTGCTGGCGTGGCATTCCTATTTCATTTCAGCCAGCGTTTGCCAAATGACACTTGTAATGCTGTCTGTCAGCCTTTGACAACTCCAGCACATGCTGGGCTATGAGCCGACCCATCTGATAGGAGTCCAGACTGCAGTAGAAACACACAAACTTGGGCAGTAGCAGGCAAGTGGGTGCCAGGTCTCTTGGACTTGGAACGGTAGAAGCATTTGGAGCACGTTTCCCAGGCCTGCAGTATCTGCAGAGACCTGCTAGTGAACTTCGAATGCTTTGGGGTAAAGCAGTGCAAGGTAGCCCTTTAAAGTTCCTGGAGAAACTCTGGCAGTAAGCTGGCTATTAGTCTGAGCTGGGAGGCCCAGCAGCAATTCCCAAACTGTGGGTTGTGAGCCAAGCAGGGTCACTTCATCGGCAGATGGGGTCACAGCAATCCCGAGCGTGCAGAGCACACCATTTTACAGAATGGCCTCCCTTGCACAGCGTGACCTCACATACAGTGTATGCACGAGGTCATGTTGCTCGGAGGATGCTATTTTGCTCCACAAAACAGTGCCCCCCATGCAGCATGATGTTGTACGCACCGTATCTGTGGGAGGTCATGCAGTCCAGAGGACGCCATTTTGTAAAGCTTATGGTGTGATCTTGCATCTACAGTGCATGTGAGGTCACGCTGCATGGAGGACACCATATTTAAATGCAACTTCCATGCTCTCTGGAGTAGTGGAAACAACACCTCTGGAAATCTGAAGCTAGTTTTTCAAATCTACTTGTAAGACATGGCGTTAAACTGGACTAAGCACCTGTACAGCTACCTTACAGTTGGCAGGAATGATACTGCATACAGTGTACCCAGTTTCCATGTCTAACGTGGCTGAGTCTATTTTTAGAAGGGATACCTTGCATATAGCCGCAAGTCCCTTATGTGCAGCAGTAAAAGATGTAAATAACTTCAGCACTCCAAGGGTGAGCTTCTGTGCTGTGCCACTTATAGGCATAGTACACAACTTGCAGCCCTGGGGAAGGATAGGTGCTATGATGGCTCTAAGCACCTTTTTTCTTCCCAATCTTGGGCTGCTGCAGGCACTGAAGAACCCCACTCCCCTTAGGTAACTTGGGTCCCAAGTGTTATCTAAGTTTTGGCAGCTTCACAGGGTTGTCCTATGACTGCAGTGCTGCCCCACATCCCTGCAGTGTTGCATGTTGTGCCCATTCCCTTGGCAGGCCCCTACATCAGGACTTGTAACGAAGTCTACTGAGGAGAGCCTTATGACTGTCTCCCACAGTGCCTGCACCAGGGAATCCCCCTGGCATATACAGGGTTTTTAGGGCCTCTCATTGCCAGTCTGGCCCTTCTTACCAGGTATAAAAGGGTCAAAGCAGGGATGAAGATCTCATCCTTTAATCCTAATATCAGGGAGAGTTGGTTTTGTTTTTTTTCTCAACACTTAAGCTTTTGTCCCTCTTGTAACAATGTCAGGCCCTGAGACACTCTTGGAACTAAGCATTCCTTGTTGTCGTGGCTTAGTATGACTACAAGTGGTGTCCCTATGTGTGCTCCACTTAAGTGCACATGAACCTCTCAAGCCCTTGATCAAAATTTTGTTAGCAGTGTCCATTCGGCTCATGCATGTGCTCTATACACTCATCTCACATGCCAAGGATACAGGGCTGCCTGGACAAACCGCCCTTGGTTCTTTCTCTACCGCTTCAACCTGAAACAGGGCACTAGTGTGTCTGCCTTTAAGTGTGCCTGTGTGTTTTGCTGTTCAGTTAGTTTGTATTTCTTGTCAAGAGTGTGGCTGACACCCTCCAGATACCTGTTGAGGAGGCAAGGCTCACAACACAAGCTTCTGGATGTTCTGCAGTCACAACACCCACTGGGGTTGCATTACCCATTAATGAACTGTTCTTGGATCCAGTAAAGATGGAGGCAAATTCCTGCCACCATCCCACCAACTTAAAAATGGTACAATAAGAAATATATCACCTACCTCCCCTGGGGACTCAATTTATTTTCCCACCCCCACCAAATTCCCTGGTGGCAGATGCTGTAAACAATCAGGGTAAACAGCATTATTCCAGGCCTATCCCTTATCAGGACTAGAAGGTTACCCCTCTTTTGGATGAAGGCATGCTCATCTTTCAATTTCAGATCGCAAACAATCAGGCGATCATGGCCCACTAGAATTCATGAATTACAAGAAGCTGGCAACCTTTATTGAACACCTTCCACAGGAACCTAGTGAACACTTCCAGGTCATCATTAAGGAGGGTCCACTACTAGCCAGAACCTATCTCCAAGCATCCTTGGATGTTGCTGCTGGATCCATCTCCACAGCTGTTGTCATGCGCAGGGCATTGTGGTTCCAGTTATCAGAGTTCCCATGAGATTCAGAATATGGCTGAAGACCTCCTGTTTGGTGGCCAGAAGCTCTTCTTGTGTGGGGACTTATCTACAGCCCCCCCATGCTGAAGGACTCAAGGGCCACACTAAGATCTGGGAATACATACACCCCCTATGAACAAAAAAAGACTTAGTATATCTCAAACTTCCCAGCAATTGCACTTGGCTCATTTCTCTGGCTTTCACAGAACCACCAACCTGCTAGAAAGGCAAAAATTCCAGAGCAAAAAGAGCATCTCACTTTCCTTCAGCAAGTACACAGTTATTGAAACAACCATTTTGATAGGTTGGCCAAGGGCTTGTCTTCTCCTTAACCTCTAGTTTACAAGCTATAGCCTTTTGCCCACCTCCCCACTTTGAGACTCCATTTCCAATAGGCCTGGTAGCATATTTTAGACGCATGGTCATGGAGGTTAATATCAGGCTTACACCATCCATGTCATGTTCCTCTTCCTTTTTTTAAAAAGCATGAATCAAGACATCCTATCAGATCTGTCTTCAGTCTTGAACTTGATTTCAAAGCTCCCTCTCTGTGGGAATACTGCTTGGAAGTCCCCTGCAGTGGAGTACCCATAGGGATGCCACTCAAAGAAGAAACAGTTACTCATTTTGTGTAGTAACTGTAGCTCTTTGAGATGTCCTTATGGATGCTCCATTACCTGCCCTTCCTCCCCCACCCCCTACATCAGGCTGGCAGCTGTTGGACATTGAGTGAAAACTGAGGCGAGTTCGCCCATGCAGCCCTATATATCCTTGGTGTGTGTCCCAAGGGTGTATCGAGCACATGCGCAGGCCAAACGGATGCTGCTAACAGGAAAACCTTCTCTGATCAAGGGCTCGAGGCACATGCATGCCTGAAGAGGAGCAACTGAGGAGCAATGTGTTGAGGCGGACACGTCTCGAACCACAATTATTGCATAAGGTGAGTAGCCTTTTCTTAAGATATCCATTGCCACAGAACCTCTGGTGTTTGGCTTAAATATTAAAAACCAGTTTGTCCTTCTGATTGAGCTTATTGCACTCTTTCAGGCTCATTACAACGTGACCACAACTAAACTACTGAATCCAGACCATCTCTTGAATGAAATAATTACCATCCTCCCAAAGAAACATGTTGACTATGTACAGAAGGGGTAAGTAAAATGTCATGCAAACCTAATTCCAGCTTGCCTTTGCCCAAGTAGCTAGTTCTCCAGTCTTGCTAAAGAAAAGAAGTTGAATTCTTTGCTCTCTTGTTAAACATTGTGCCTACTAGACAACATCATGAGACATATTGCCCATCTGATGCAAAACAAATGTATCCTAAAATTCCTGAACTCTCTTGTACTAATGTGAATAGGCAATCTCTTGTGCTGATCTGTCATGCATGTTTGTGGCAACTTGCTTTAAAGAAGCTGAGCAAACTGAGCTAATCCTATCTCATGTGATTTCATTGACTGCGAAGACTCAGTGTGACAGCATCCCAATATCTGATAAGGCAGTTTAGTGCTATCATGATGGAGATTAGTGTGACCTTCACATAATACCACTTAAAATATCATAAATCCTAACTGACATAATGTGAACCTTAATACCTGTACATACAGCCCAAACCATTGAATAGGTATGCTTTAACTTGCAGCGTCTAGTGGTTCGGGAGCTGCAATTTGGGCTCTGTTCCTGGTTCTGCTGCTAATTGACATCAGTCAAAGGACATAATGTGTCTATATCGAAGCTTCCTAATGTGTAACATGGGGATCATAACTCTGATGCTAGGCTTCTGTTATAAAATGCTTTTGCCTTGAAGGGAAAACATTTAAAAAGATCAGGATAGCTCAGTCTCCTGGTATAAACGTCCAACTCTACGTTCCAGGAAGATACACTTAGCTGCATTAAAGTGACTATTTTCCGTGACATGGTGATTCAAAGATCTGAGCTTGGTCTGTCACTCTTCAAACTGGCGAGAGAAGAGTTGTAGTTGATCCTGAGCAATGCTGCATCTGCAGAGAGCAGGATGGCTCAATTTCTCTTCATCTGGAAGATTGCTGCAGTACGAGCCTGATGCAGGCGGTTAGGGGTAGTCTCACCAGAGGGATGTGGCTGTCATTTGTGCAGAAGATAGTCTTTGACTAGAGAAACACAAAATCATCCCCCAGGCTTTATATTCTTAGCCATAGATCCCAATTCCCAGAAGAGGCATACAGCAGTTCTTGTGGCTGGGAGACCTTGTGCTCTGCAATAGGATGTCTTGTCTCTAAATGCTCTTACAACAGGGAACTAGCTTTCATTTCACCTAACCTTATTTGAGCTGTTTGCCCCCACTGCTGAATGTCAATATGATACTTTGTGGGAAGTATTAATTGTCCCCACTTAAGCTTTCATGTTGCTAACCTCCTGATGAGTCTGATTATTCTTTCTCTCCTTACGTTGTCTACACAGCTATACCCTGAAATGTCGAACACAGTCAGATTTTGGCAAAGTGACGATGCAGTTTGAACTAGAAGTGTGCCAGCTTAGTAAACCTGAAGTAGTGGGTATCAGGAGACAACGGCTTAAAGGTGATGCTTGGGTCTACAAGAGACTAGTGGAAGATATCCTATCTAGCTGCAAGGTGTAACTGATGAAGGATTCATATCCTAAATAAGGGCGGTTTTACACTGCCTCACGTTGATTTTTAGTCATTCCTTTGAACAATTTAAAATTATTTTTCTTTTAGTTGTTTGTGAATAAATGTGACACATTCTAATCATGGAGCTTTGTATATAAACTGTTTTTAGACTTCCCTGTCTCACATGGATGTGAATGTTTAACTATTTGTGTTCTGCAAATGTCATTTCTTTCTGAAATAAACAGTCTATAAAAATAGTAAGCTGGGCTCTGCTCTTGGGTATTAAATTAAGGTCCAAATAAGAGTTAATATTTTAATTCTAAAGATTATTTTGGTATGTCTTCAGTTAAAGTACATGTTGGGCAGAAAACAGATAATTAATTTGCATAATTCTTTTCCTGTCTGGTTTAAGTAGGATTTATTGACATCGTTAACTAAGTCACAGCTGTGGTTACCAGTTAAACTATATGCTCAATATGTTGAACAAAATAGGATTGACTTCAATAAATATGTTAAGCCAACAGTGCTAGGATTTAAACTATGAACCCATACAAAATATTATAATATGGTAATTCATTAAGCCTTAGTGATCACTAACAAATGTGTGCATGCTTTCTGATCCTGTAGTGATAGCACTTTGAAGATTACAACTATATCAGGGATTCCAGTAACTTCTCAGTCCAAGCCATCCTAGAGCTATTCTGTACCCTAAAGTATGGGTGGAGGTGGTAACTGTCAGCAATTAAAACTGACCTTCTGAGCATGTTGTTGAAGTCTTGGTCTTTGGATACTATTGCTCTTGTTGGATTGTGACATACAAAACTTCAAATATGCACAGCTGGTAAGCAAAGCCCCAAGAGGTTAAAGTTCAGTAGCTGTTACGGCTCAGTGTTGGAGGTGGCTGTGTTAGGCTATCACAGATAGTGGGTAAAGCAATATCTTTTATTGAACTAACTTCTGTTGGGGAGACAAGCTTTTGAGCTTACATAGAGCTCTTCAGGAAGACGTTGCCTTTGCATGCAATGTTTGACTGAGTCACTGCTAAAGGGTAAACTGATTGATTGTTCCACCCATCCCTGTAAAATACCATATAATCCTAGTGACACAAGTATATACTAATTTAAATACCAAGAGCAGTGGTAGGGAAAAATGGATTTGTTGGGATCATCTGTTTCTGCAGATGTACACAGAGCACTGCAAAGAACTCTGCTAAAATGTCCTGTAAAGTCCAGAAGAGCAAGCATCCAGCATCAAGCATGCTCAGTAACTCCTCTGGAGCTATGTAGAAAGCCACCATTATGCACAAACAGTTCTGCAGATCTTGGATAGTTGCAACCTGAAAGCTGAATCAATCAGAGCTGGGAGAGGGAGAAAGTTATAACATTTAAGAGCTACTAGGTGTTCCTGGTAGATGCAAGACCAGATGTGGTTGCTGTTTAGAGCGTGTGTCAAATCTGCAACACTTAGACAAGATTTTTCTAGGACTCTTTGCCAATAGCTGGCTTGCTTTCCTCCAAGCACTAACTGCTAGGGGCTGAGTTACAAAACAGATTATTGTTGATGCAGAAGTATTTGGAACCGGAATGAAGAGTCCATATTCAAAGTATCCCAGTGACACATTGAGAGAGTCTGTAGTGTAGTCTAAAGAGAGTCTTTCTGAAAATCAGGAAGAATGCATTTCTATATGCTGAAGCACAAAGGATTCTGCTGAAACCCTACCTTGTGAGGTAGATGTTGCCAACTGTAGTTTATTGTATGAATGTGCATTGTAATTTGAATGCGTGCATACAGTAGTACTCTTACCACCTCCATATCTCTTGAACAAAAGCTATTTAGTATTTCAAATACTATTCAGGTGGCTTGTGTTTAAATCTGTTGTACACAAAGTTGTCCAGTAGTCTTCAAAGGTGCCTAAAAGCTGCATGGCTGATTTAGAATAATATAGAACTTCTACCCCAGCTTGTACATTTGAGTGGCAGATTCCTGCTACTCAACCCAGCTCCCACTACATAACTTTATGAACAGTGGCATGCTCTAAAGATCACAGTTGCAGTCTCACCATAGGCTACGCTTACTGGTCCTATATGGCCATGGCACCCAAAAGCGCATTGTAGGAGCTGCACAGACATACAAGCATCCATGGTCCTTGCTTTGATCTTAACCTAAATGGAAAAGTGTAATAGGCAGCAGGGAAGATGAATCTAATAATGGTCAAGTTGTCCAGCCTAATGTCAGCACAGTGGTCATCCAGAAAACTGACTTCATGGGGCTAGCAGGACCGTATGGCTGGAGTGATTTGAAGGTCACAGTAGTGGCCTTGAACCATGACTATGATACTGGTCACTAGCACAGATCTAGCCCTGGTTGCTTGTGACCACACAACATTATGATAAGGGCTTTAAATGAAAATAACTGGATGAAATTCAAACCAGTGTCATTGGACATTGATTAGTATCTGCCTTATACATAGAGATGAGACACTGCAGAAAGGCACAAGTATACGCGCTTAGGGGACTGCAGAGTACAAATATGTCAAATACTTGGGCTGCAGTTGGCTTGTTATGAACTACCATGCATACAAACCATTAATCTGTGATGAACAGAATTACATGGTAATTACTGTGCAAACCACAGACTGCTACTTTCCTTGAAAGCAAATGGTTGGAATGCAATTATGAACAGCTTACTGCTTCTTCCTGCCCCATGGCCATGCAGACTGAAAAGTGGGCTATTTTAAGCATCTCTAGATCTTAAAGTGCAAAATAGCAGTGGCTTTGCCATCATAACACACTACTTCCTCTTCAAATTCCCTAATTTTAATGTGTGAAATAAAATTACATGCATTAGATAATGCTTATGTGATGTGTTTAGAAGCACATCTTCCATCTCTGTTTGCATAATCTTAAGAATGACAAGTGTGCAAGGGTATGAAAGCACAGACAGTAAGATGTTTTGTTCCTTCCTCCTTTCTAAACTAAAAACAGTTTGGAGATAATTGATTCAAGTTGTCTTACATCCTCTGGTGTGTGAAACAAGGTTCCTCTTTACAGGCTCTGATACGGATTTTTTTTTCTCCTAATATTCCTTGCTCTGAACAAATGACATGTCAAGTTGAGAATCAGGAATGGGCCAAAAGTAAGGTTCTTTTCTGTGCTTATTCAAAGCAGAGGAAGGATGGAACGTGTGGCTATAGTTGGAGTGCTGCAGCTCCAGGTCAGCTGACTGCAAATAGGAATAGATTAAAAAAAAAAAAAATCTAAAGGCCAGTAGAATGCAGAACCCAAGCATTAGTAGAACACTTAACTGTTGTGCATTGATACAAGTGGCTTAGCGCAGTGGTTCTCAACCTTTCTGGACTACTGTCCCCCTGAAACTTGAGCCCCACTGCCCTGGGCTGAGGCATGTAACTTAGGTGTGTGGGGATCCCCATACACTTGGCCTCCTTGCCACACACTAATGCCAGCCCTGCACTTGTGACCCTCTAAACCTGTCCTGTGAGCCCCTGGGGATCATGACCCCCTCACCCCAGCTTGAGAAGCGCTCATCTAGATCAGTTGACATACCTCCTGGAAGATCGCTGCATGCCCCCGGAGGTTGGCACAGCCCTGCTTGAGGACCACTGGCTTAGAGGGTTCTGATTTGTATCCATGCAAAATTGATATTTTGACCAGCTGTAAAATGGCGAGCTCACATGGGCTTAGTAACCATCTCCTTTGGGCTTGGTAGCTGTATAATAGGCCTTGGTAACAAGCCTTGTGGATGGGGGGAAAGCAGTAGATGTGGTATATCTGACTTGAATAAGGCTTTTGATACAGTCTCGCATGACCTCGTAAACAAATGGGAAATACAACTTAGAGGGAGCTACTACAAGGTGGGTGCATAACTCGGAAAACTGTTCCCAGAGAGTAGTTATCAGTGGTTCACAGTCAAAGTGGCAGGCACATCAACTGGGGTCCTGTAGGAATAAGTTCTGGGTCTGGTTCTGTTCAATATCCTCATCAATGATTTAGATAATGGCACCGAGAGTACACTTATAAAGTTTGCAGACTCTATCGAGCTGGGAGGGGTTGCGAGTGCTTTGGAGGATAGGTTTAAAATACAAAATGATCTGGACAAACTGGAAAAATGGTCTGAAGGAAATAGGATGAAAGTCAATAAGGACAAATGCACAGTACTCCACTTACAAAAGAACAACCAGTTGCATACATACAAAATGGGAAATGACTGCCTAGAAAGGAGCACTGCAGAAAGGGAGCTGGGGCTCATAGTGGATCACAAGCTAAATATGAGTGAACAGAGTAACACTGTTGTGAAAAAAGCAAACATCATTCTGGGAGGTATTAGCAGGAGTGTTGTAAGCAAGACATAAGAAGTAATTTGTCCATTCTGCTCCATGCTGATTAGGCCTCAACTGCTGGAGTATTGTGTCCAGCTCAGGGTGCTGTATTTCAGGAAAGATGTGGACAAATTGGAGAAAGTCTAGAGAAGAGCAAGAAAAATGATTAAAGGCCTAAACAACATTCTCTATGAGGGAAGATTGAAAAAAATTGGGTTTGTTTAATCTGGAGGAAAGAAGACTGAGAGGGAACATAACTGCTTTCAAATACATACAAGTTTGTTACAAGGAAGAGAGAAAAAATTGTTCTTGTTAACCTGTGAGGATAGGACAAGAAGCAATGAGTTTAAATGGTAGCAGAGGTGGTTTAGGTTGGACATTTAGAAAAACACCCTCACTGTCAGGGTAGTTAAGCACTGGACTGAATTGCCTAGGGAGGCTGTGGAATCTCCATCATTGGAGATTTTTAAGAGCAGGCTAGACAAACATCTGTCAGGGATAATGCTTGGTCCATAAGTAGGAAAGTGGACTAGATGACCTCTCAAATTTCCTTTCAGGTCTGATTCTAGTGTGTGCCAGAATCTCATCTTAAAAAAAAAAAAAAATCTCTAGGCTGAACCAACTGTGAAGTGGGGCAGTGATTCAGTGAGCAACATAACCGCTAGCTCAGGGCTGGGAACTGCCCCAACCCCATTTCAAAAATCCCGTCAAAACGATTTCACTGCTGATCTTAGCAAGTGTGTCTGGGCATCAATAAATCTAGTACAGGGATCTCATTGTGGTGTGAGTAGGTAGAATGTGGGTTGGAAGATCATTCCACACTGGGGCACGGGGCTGGCAATGGGGAAAACCCATCTTGCCACCCCTCCTTTACTTCAGCCTAGCAGAGGCATGGCACCAGCTCTCTCTTAATTCTGATCCAAACTGGGCTGGGATCAGTATCCAAACCCTGCTTCCCTGGCTGCAGTGAGGAGAGAGACGCAGAATCTGTCTGAAACAATAGTTATGCAAAGCTGCATTTCTGTTGAAAATCTGAGTCGAGATTTGCTCTGTAAATAGCACAGCAGATTTGCTGATCACCAGGCACTACAGCATGGAAGCCGTGACTAACTGCGTATAAGATGGGCTACTCCTTCCCTAGCAAACTTGAATGCCATTCGCTGCTATCAAATCCCAAGGAACACTACAGGAGGCGCACAAGCAGCCATGCAGCTTGCCTGTGTGCAGCATGCTTTTTGGCGGCAAGTGTCTTGATGAAGATGAGCTCCTAGGCCCATAGGTGGCTCTGTCCACCATGGGAGCCTGTCTCATGTTTTGAGCATGCTCACAACTGCCTGTCTTTGCATGAACCTCTCAGAACCACAGCGCTGTGAACTATGTTGACTGCCTCTTGCAAGCAGAGAGGAATAATAGGGATCAATATTGCTTGTGGGTGCAAACCAGCTGCCTTAGGGCACCCTGGTCTGATCCATATGTCAGTGTGCAGAGGGGAGGTGAACGCCATCATAGTACATCAGTCTTTCTACCATAGCAGTGAAAGACCATGTTTAATGAAAGGTCAGTTGTAGGCTTCCTTGTCTCTGTATAGCAATGCCATCCAGTGGTGTGAATACAGCCTTTTAGATGGGCTGTCTTGTAATCCAGACTCTCAGTGGTGTAAAGGAGCAGCACTTGATAGCTCTGCGTAAAGCGAGATGTACTGATGATGTTGGAGGGTGGTTCAAATCCTAGCCCTATGCTGTAACCATGGGACCAAATATGGCGGGATACATGTAAGGTGTAATGCTAGATGTGGATCATAGTGCTACTGGGGCAGTCAGGAATGATCTTCGGTCTGTGTCCCGGTGTCATCTGAACACGGGCGGGCGGCTGTACTTGGTTGCTTGCCACTGTTAAACCCCCAGCATCACTGAAGTGTTGTGACATGCAGTTTGTCTGGGGCTGCTTGAATTATTTGTTGATGCTTTCACTACGTCCGATCCCGGGCAAGTCACCAAGTTAACTGAGTCAACTCGGTAAAGTGCTAACCAAATTCACTCTGCAGGCAGGCAGATAGCTAGGTGGAGGCATGAAGCTCCAGGAGTTCATCTGAGACATCTCTGTGCTGTGATGGGATCTGTGCCCAGTTAGAGCAGATCTAGCTTACTCCAGGGTGTTCGGGCCATGTCATGTACATGGAGTGGAGAATACCCCTGAAGTCTACTAAGTATGCCCCCTTTCATCCTGGACCCACCCCTTTCCTATGCAGTCTGCTGGGCAGCTCTGCAGCATAAGTGCCAGGACCATGCCTTTACCCTGGTGCAGAATTGCGTTTAGATACGTTGGCAGCTTCTGCGGCCACTGACGATGGTTTTGTTGACAGAGGATCCTGGTGGTTGACTCCTTTCCTTTGGAGAGGACTAGGGCTACCTTTGGGTAACTGCTTTTCTGTCCAGGCGTTTGTGCAGGTTACTCTCCTTAGAACGTTAGTGGGTTAGATACATAGATGAATAACGATTCATAGATTCCAAGGCCAGAAGGGACCACTGTGATCATCTCCAAAACTATTTGCCGGGCTCCTGTGTTAGCCTATACATGATGTGATCGGGTGTTCACCCCTCTCCAGCCTGGAAGGGGTTAAGGAGGCTGAGAAGGGGCTAGTTAACCAGCCAGGCCATTGATGAGGAGAATTAGGTGGCCTAAGTAATCCCCTGAAGGATGGTGGTGCCCAGCTGAGAAGGAACAGGCAGGGCTTGGATAAAGCCAGGGATCTGGCAACAGAAGGGGGCTACAGGGAAGTAGTCTGTAGTCATTCCATGAAGTAAGGGGCTGTGTCTGAGGTTCTAATGCCAGGTAGCCTGCAGTCACTCCCTGGAAGGAGGGAGTTTGGGCTGATAAACCCAGAGAGGGGGGGAGTTAGAAGATAAAGCTGAGAAGTAGGAAGGAATCCATGAGAAGAGCAACATGGTCTAGGAGTGAGCAGGCCCCTGTTGCTAGAAATACGGTCCCTGGACTGGAACCGGAGTAAAGGGCACATCTGGGTTACACCACCAACCCCTGGGAAAGTGGCGCCATCAGGGCAGAGCGTGAGAAGGGCCACCTGAGACCGTGGGTATGGAAAGACTTTGTTACCTCTGAAGGGGAAAACTTTAGTGAGCTGGCTGTTAGGGCCGAGCCACGAGGACAGAGCACCCTGAGTCACTGGGGGCGGGAGAGAGACGGCAGGGCGTGCAGCGAACAACAGTCGTGGCCACAAGGAGGTGCCCCCGCGGCGGGTAGAGTGCCCTGTGACACACGTTAGCAGTTGACGTTGCTACACCATACAACAGGGGTAGCCAGTAGGGGGACTACAGGCCAAATCCGGACTGCCAGACGCTTTTGAACAGACCCTGAAATCTTTTAATTTATTTATTATTATCATCATTATTACTGGTTGTTGGTTTTGTTTTTTTTTTCCTCTCGAGCCTGGACCTTGACTCTAACTTGACCAAGAAATCTGACAAAAAATAACTGACTGTCCCTGCAGTACAATATAGTGGAGACCCTATAAAGCTGAAAGTGTTAGGCTAGGTTAGCAAAGGTTTCTGCTGACCTTGAGAGACAGAAGCTAAAACAAAGATGAAAGCGTGTCTTGAAGGGAAGGGGAAATAAACAGACACATTAATAATCTAAAAAAATCAAACTGAGTAACTGTTAATGATGACAAAGTTTGGAATATGGGAACAACACAGAGCACAACTCAGAGAAAAACATAACAGAAATTTGTTTTCCAGAATCAATCAGGGGCTCAGACTGTTAGACTAATTATCTGTCCTTTTGTTTTACTTTAATTAAAGTCAGTATATTAACCTAAGGGAATTAGTGGGCTGACATCTATAATTTATTAAAATAATGTAGCATTTTAAAAAGCAAACAAACAAGAACGCCACATGGAACACTCATCAAATGTCTAAAAGCCACAGCCACTATTGTCGGGACAGACAGGTGACAAGGTGGTAGTTTGCTTCCTTTCAATACTTTTGGCAATGCCTAAAGCTTTAATCTGCTGGTACTTGAAAAGCAGAATAGCCCTGATGACGTCTTCACTAAAAAACGTATCATGTTCTGTGGTCACAGCCTGTCTAACTCCCAGAAAATGGATTTTACCGCCTCAGAATACTTAAATACATTCACTGCTTCGTTCTGTCATCTGTTAGGCACCACGTATTTTCTGACTTTCAGACAGGTCTCACGTCACTGAAGGCAATGGAGGTGATCAACCCAGGTGGTTATATAGGGCATACTTTGGCCTGCAAGATCTTCATTATTGTTGATGATGATGATGATGATGAAGCAAGAAAAAGGAAAGAACGCTGCTTGGTTCAGATCCTAGACTGTTACAGAAATGAACTGAGGCACAAGAAATGTGGAAAGAAAAATGGTGCTGTTTAATAGTCCTGTTTCAGAATTGAAACACACTTCACTTTTATTTGGTCAACCTTTGAAATGTTTTGATTTACTTAGCAGGGACTTTGTTATATAGTAGGAACTTGCATTGTAAGGTCTAGAGCAGGGATTCTCAAACAGGGTCGTGACCTCTCGGGGGGTTGCGAGGTTATTATGGGGGGGGTCGTGAGCTGTCAGCCCCTGTGCATGCTGGTAAGGGGGGCATGGCATGGCATGGCATGGCATGAGGAGGGTCATCACAGCCTGAAATATTTTCAAAGGGGGGGTCCCAGCAAAAAAAGTTTGAGAACCCCTGGTCTAGAGCTTGTTCCCTTTAGACTTTTATTTTGTTTTAATTTATTAAATTCATGGAATTTTAAGGCCAGAAAGGACCACTTTGATTATCCGTCCAGTCTGACCACCTGCATTACCCAGACCGGAAGACTTTGTTCAATAATTCCTGCATTGAGGAATCATCGTTTTGATGACAGACGCCTGGGTGCTTGGCAGTAGTGCCGATATAAATTAAATTAACAGCTCTGTGCATGTGCTCCCTGCGTCATGGAATGCATTAGCTCCCTACATTTTGAAAGTGGAGCACCCCCATTGCAGGAGAAGGACACCAAACCAGTATACCCCCCACTCAGCTCCATCCTGTGGTGTTAAAGATTTACCCACTTTTTAGAATTGAATTGAAATGAGTATTTTAAAATCAATCCTTAACAATCAGGCTCCTGTAAAGTGTCTCACGTTAGGCACCCCAAATCCCTATTCCCATTTGAAAAATTCAGGCCTGTAATCTAAACGAGCTGTAGTACACTTTCTAACCATCCCTGGCATTCAAAGGCAAAAAGCTGCTGTTATCATTTTTCCAATATCCTAAGTCTGAAAATTTAAGATTAAAGCATCTGTGGGGTCCTTGAATGTTTTACAAACTCAGACCACTTAGGAAGTCACCTAAATGTTGATGTAGGAACCTACATTTAGGCTCTCATAAAATATCTGGTCAATGTCGTTGGTGTATATGCTGTCCATTACTTCAGTGTGGGTCTACCCATGGTAGCCAGAATATCTTCATTCTCTATCAAACTGGATCTCAACAATAATGAAGCAGACATAACTACTCTTCGGCGGGGTTTTCAGATACATGTGTACAGCATGGTAAAGCCTCACTGCTTATTCCAGATTTACATCACTGAAAGCTTGCCTGGGTATCTGTGATGCGCACCATTTTAGTCAGTGCTGAGGACTGAACCAGGGGCCTCCGGAGTGAAAAGCATAAGCTGCTTGTCTAAAGAGTTCATGCCGCTGTAAGTGGCTCCCAGCCTCTGACGGATAGGGACTTGTAACACATACCAGTCAGTGGGATAACAGACTCACAATGTGAGACTTCAATCCCCCAAACACCGAGGCCTTATCTACACTAGCCCTTATGCCAGCAAAATTTTTGTCGCTCAGGTGTGGAAAAAAACACCTGCCTGAGCAACGTAAGTGTTGCTGGCATAAACACTAGTGTGGACAGCGCTATGTCGGAGGGAGACGCTCTCCCATTGGCATAACACAGCTACACAAGCGCTCTGACAGCAGCACAACTGTGCCACTGTAAGTTTTAAGTGTAGACTAGCCCTTATACCTCCGAGCTGTCCCACTGGTCATAATAGAACTCCTCGGATACATAAGTTACTCCTGTGCATGACTATTTCTAGGATTAGGGTCCCAGGAGGGACCCCTCCTTGGCATCAGAAGGTAGCTCAGTTCCCATGACCATTCAGGCCCCAGCCTGTGCTGAGTCTGCCTCCTAGCATCGGTTTTGGTGCCGGTTTTTGTGATGTGGACATCTGTCCTCCAGGAATTGGCCTGAGGCTACCAGCCCACCTCATTTCACTGACCAAACAGCCCACAGTTAATGGCTTCCTGTTGCTACATCCTGGGCTGCCCATGGAGTCCTAGCTCAGCCAAGTGGCTCCCCTGAACTCAACGGGGTCCTCCTCTGAGCAAGGTAAAGTTGAGTTGGGGACTGATTTTGTTCAAAACTGTTTTTGATTTCAGTGAGAACAGCATTTCACTCTAGGCTCCATAGCCCATCTTCAGTCCCAGCTAGTCCCCCATAGTAAGGCTGATTTTGCTATAGTAAGTTAATCTATTTTGTTTGGTCAGATCTGCACCTCGCATGTTTAAGTAGATTTGAATAAATTGGCTTCTTAGAAATCCTGTTTATTTCTCTAAGCATGTTCTGCAGTGGTTAAAGCCTTGACGAATCCAATTTTCCATAAGTCGGGGATATCAGATAGAACAGATCAACATATTCTGTGTTTTGGGGGGGTTATGTAACGTTAAAACGTATAATTTTACTTTGGGAACAAAATATGCTGCATAATTTACATCGGTGTTCATCAAGTTAAAAAATCAGGCAGATAAAAAAAATAAATCTATCAGTCAGCTCTGAAAAAGTGATGCAGAATTAGACACCCTGTGAACTGTTTCTTTGGTTTAATGTGCGGGTTTCACTTCATTAGAGGATATAGAATAATCCACTGTCATTTTTGTTTTTATCGTATTAGGTTTTTGGCAGAGAATTTATTCAGTCTCCAATATATAGTTATTTATGTGCTACCAACTCGCTTTTTTGCATTCCCCCGAGAAAGCTCCATTAAAACTCTTAATGTGACACCACATATTTTTAGTAGACTAGAAAATAGTTACAATTTTAATTTAAATTGAAATGACTATGTAATAGCTGGACAAATCATTCTGAGATCCCTAGAGCTCTTAATTGTAATTCTCCATTGTTTCTATGCATAAATTTTCTTTCCAAGTGCTCATTCTGAGACACTCACTAATTTTTTTAAATGTTCTATACTCACTTATTTAATATTTTTTATGGCTAACAACTTCATGATTGAACTTTAATGTTACATATAAATGGTGGAAACAATAAGCCCATTCAAGTGTTTGGAAAATAAAGTGAGTTTATATTTTAAGATGAATTTAATTTAAGGAACTTGTAATTTTTGGTTTAAAAAAAAGATAAAGGGGTTGGGGGGAGAAAAGCAATCCCACCAAAAGAAATGCACTGAATTCTTTCCAAGGTGTCTGCCTGGTGGGTCTTGCCCAGGTGCTCAGGATCTAACTGATCGCCATATTTAGGCTCGAGAAGGAATTTTCCCCCGCATCAGATTGGCAGAGACCCTGGGGGTTTTTCGCCTTCCTCTGCAGCATGGCGCACGGGTCCCTTGCAGGTTTAAACTCATGTAAATGGTGGATTCTCTGTAGCTTGAAGTCTTTAAACCATGATTTGAGGATTTCAGTAGCTCAGCCAGAGGGTAGGGGTCTAGTAGAAGAGTGGGTGGGTGAGGTTCTGGGGCCTGTGATGTGCAGGAGGTCAGGCTAGATGATCATGATGGTCCCTTCTGACCTTAAAATCTGTGAGTCTCTTGTGGGCCATAGCACCACAATTCCCACTACAACAGCGAAAAGCAGCATTTCCCCTGTATTCCCAAGCCCCCACTTTGCAAAATTGTGAGATTGACTGAAAAATCATGAGACTTTTATTTTTAAATTAGGGGTTTTTTGGGGGGGAGGTGTGTATTATCTTCCTCCTGATTTCTAAGCTCTGACAGAGACGCTGCCTGTCCCTGATTTGTGCGTGAGCATCTCGGATTCAAAACTCAGCCTGAAATGCACATGTAAAAAATTGCCCTGCTCACTGACTTCTTAGGAGAGGGCTCTACTCCCCTCTCCGCAGCTCAGGGGTGGAGAGCTGCCCTGTGCCCCTCCTGTTCCCCCTTCCTTATCGTTATCCTTTCTTCCTGTCACAGGAAGTTTTCTGCCCACCCAGCTTCTCCCTCATGCTGCCCAACTGTCCCATGTGCCCCCACTGATGGTTATATTTCCTCTCCCGCTTGTGTTCCCTTTCTGTCCCATGCAGTCTCCTACTCTTGGGCTCTCCCTTACTGCCAACCCACGCCCTTGCTTTTACCTCCTCAGTCTCCCCCTGCACCCCACATTCCCTGCCCTACCCTTTGAGCTCCCTCACATTCCCCGCACCTCCTTGGTCTGCCTCCTGCTTCCCCCTGCTATTCTGACTCACAAATCCTGTCCGGTTTCCCAACACACTCCCCATCCCTGCTTCCCCAATCCCATTCCTGGCCGCTCCACATTCTCCTGGCCCCCGCATGGTGACATAGGAACCCCCATCTTCCCTGAGGACAGCCTTGTGTCAGCCCCCTTGAAAACAATAAAAGATGGTGGTCCTCTTTTACTAGGGGCAGCCTCACTTTCATCTGCAAAGGTGGTGGAAAAGTGGCAGCCATCTTGGTTGAGGGCATCCTGCGGCTTCAGTTCCATCGACAACGATGAGAGATGGGACCTTTTTTCATAAAGACAAAAATGTCATGAGTGTGAGGCCCAAAAGCAGATCATGAGAAGCCAGGAAACAAAAACCAAATATCACAGGACTCACCATGAAACTGTGAAAACTGGCATCTCCGGTGTCTTTGTGCTATACCTCAATGATTTGTGATCCATCCTGGACACTTTGCTCCGGGCACAAAACTGATACACATGATGGAGGCCAAAGTATACAGGTAAAGTTGAAAGTGATGCATTGGCCCATTTTTGGATAAGGTTGCCAAAAAAAAAATAAAATTTAGAAGTAAGGGCCCAATTCTGCAACCCTGTTGAGCAGGTACCTTGAGGTATAACCACAACTTGCTCTGTGAGCACTGCCCTTTTACACCATGTTAGCTATCTTGTTGTAGTCTCACCTTTTTTCTCACTGTGGACATGACCTCATCTCTTGCTTGCCAGCTCACCCTTAACTACCATCTCAGTAGCTACATCAAGAGGCCTTGCAAGTGGTAATAGCTGTTTAATTTGTAAATCAATATTCCTGCAGTGGTTTGAGATTACCTTAGTCCCCAGCCATGGCAAGACATTTCAGCAAAGGGGAGTGAAGGAAATGAATGTCCTTACTGATAACTTTTGAAAAGGAATGCTTTCTCACACTGTTAATGTCAGCATAGAGTATTTTGGAAGGGCACTGATCTGTTTGGAGATGACGAGGGAAGAAAGGTCACATTAATTAATTTGAAGGAGTTAATGTTACTTGTTACTAGTTAAGAGTCAGTCAGTCACTTTTTTTCTGAAATAATCTGAACGGGTTAGATAAAATACTGCACCTGGAAGGCAAATTGTCTAGTGTAAGTCCCAGGACTCATTCCAAAGAATTATTTGTAGTGAGAGTTTTAGGGTGATGAAAAACACAATTGTAAATACGTTTGTTTAAATAACCTTACAGATGGTGGTTTTGCTAATTGCATTTAGCAAATTAAATATTGAGATGCTGTTGAGAAAAGAGCTACCTGCTCACAGTAACATGGGACAGTACATTGTTATATTTAGCTAAACACACCCAAACCCGCACAGCATGTCCTTTCCTAAAGTCACTTCTAACGGCGCCAGTTCAGGTTGGATTTGATTCTTTTTGAATTTATGTAAAAAACAGGATAATTTGCAGCTGTGAGAAAAGTGCCGAGGGTGCGACCAGAGAGAACCTCTTCTGGTGGCTAGTGATGATTCAAGCTGCATGAGTCCCTTGGCAACTGGCCTGTAGTAACTTTGGTAAGGTTGACAATTCTACTGTAAAATAAATTGACGCTTGAACTGGCAACTAATTTCATTACTTGTGGACAGCTGTTCGTCTGTAATTACATGATCACACACACTCTATCTCAAATGCAATCTCAATAGCGGCTAAGAATACCAGCCATGGACTAGGAGTGCATTCTGCTAGGGGCTGTACTAACACATAACCAGCAGCCCACCTCTGCTTTGAATTGCTTACAAATCTAGCAGTACTTTATTTCACAGCCCTATGCACTTCTGTGTGGCAGTGTGGCCACGGAACAGTATGTGAAACTCACTGACATGCAAAGGACACTATAGTAAAACTGCTGAGTCAGGGAATAACAGGGAGTTTGGGCCCAACTCTACCTGTCTTTTCAGGTTTTCCCTTGAAGTGTGGGCCTGAGGAGCACCAGGTGAAGCCCTGATCAGAAGGAGCATGTGACTAGGTAGGGTCACAGGACTACAGTCCCTTGAGTCAAGGCTGGAACTGGAAGCACGCCTGTTGTAAACGGGGTTGCCTGCTCTCATTCTAAAGGTATGTCTACACTGCAAACAGAGTGTGACTGCCACTGGTTTAGACATATCTGGGTCAGCTTTGCCCTAGCTAGCCCAAATCACAAGAGCAGTGAATTTGCCCACCTGGGTACGTACTTGAGAGAGTGGGGTCGCTGTGGGACCTGCAAGAGGGCTGTCCACACCAGCGAGGCAGAAGGCACAAAATGGTGATAATTTTTTTTTAAATGTTTAATTTTCATCAAATTTGTTCAGGTTTTTGACAAAGAACAGAATTTTTTCAGCTTTTCAGTTAAAAAAGCAAAACCAACCAAACAAAAAAACCCACCTGACATATTTTGACAAAGCCAGAAATTTTTCTATTAAAAAAAAAAAAGCATTTTGATGGAAAATTTCCAAGCTGCTCTATTGTTTGTTTTCTGGATGTTGGCTGAAAAAAGCAGACCTGAAGAGGGGAGAAATTAATTAAATCAGCTGTTATGAGGCTTCTATATACCTCTGGGCCCAAGAAGGAGGGGAAACTGAGGCACCGTGGCACAACCAGACTGGAGAAGGAGTGACACCCCATCACAGAAGGTTGTTTCGCTTTCCAAACGTAAGCGTTTACAATCAAATTTCATGCACTCATTCAATAATTACTCCACTAATAACTGTGTTTCGTTAGTGCCTCTTAATGCAAATATTCTTTTTAACTTGATTTTTTAAAAGGCATTTTAAAACCAATCAGCCTGTGAGGAAAGCCCCTTTGACTGGTTGTCCGCCCCCACCTCCTTGGGTAGGGCATCCAATCAGAGCTGTGGCGCATGGCAGGCCAGGGTCTCCTGTTTTGGGTGGGGACGGGCAAAGATGGCGCTGATACCAGTTGCACAACGGGTGGAAGGAGCAGGCATGCTCACGGCAGCTTTGCTTCCTCCTCTCCTTTTGTGAATATTGTGTTGGCTCCTCTCTCTCCATATTTGCAACCCCAGGCCTGGGGGGATGTGTCCAGAGCCCCCCTACTGAACCTGCCTCCCACACCAGGCCTGAGAAGGGAAGGGGGGAGGGACAGGCCCTTCTAGGACTTCACCTAGGAGGCGGGGGATGAAACCATCCCTGTACCGGCAGGAAGAGAGGTGCTGGATTTGGGGTGGAGAGGGGAAGGTTGGAAGCCCCGTGCCATTAGGAGCAGAGCTTTGTGCAAAGGTATGTAATTTTATGCGAATTTAAAGTCTACATTTTGGGTCACAACACAGTGGCGGGTGTGCGAGGTCTAAGGCTCTAGGAAAAAAGGTCTGAGCGGGAGAGATTTCCGAAGTTAGGAACATGCATCTAATTCACACACACAGATATTGTCATGGGGACACTGCCAGTGAGGCGCCTAGCAACCAGTCCTGGAAACATACATCTGTCTGCCTCTGGGCTCATTGCTGCGAAGGTGCTGAGCACCCCAGGCGGACGCAGCAAAGCACTTGAGCACATGCTCAACTTCCAGCAGGTGAGCAGTCCCCTTGACTTTGCTGCTGCTGCTGGTTTGCTGTCAGATATTAACGGGGTGGCAATCACTGGCTCTGTGGACTTGGACTGTAGAGAGTGGAGGAGACGCTGTGTGGACGCTAATAGAGCTGATCACACTGGAGCTGGCTGATGGTTTTCAAATTCTCCAAACTTTGACAATTTCTTTCCTTTTTATTTTCTTTTGATCAATTGTTGCTGTTTTCCAATCAGCCTGTTGGAGCTGAGCAAAATGTTCCAAAAAGTCAAAAGTCCTAGTAAAACTTGTCAGCGCTTTGAGACAAGCTGTTCTGCCCACCTTTGCATGCCACAGAATCTGTCTGACTGAGGCGCCTTCCATCTTCACATTGTGTATGGGAGGGATCAGAGGAGGATGCAATATCATCCTCTAAGTGGGGAGAAAGATGTCTTAACCCACCTATCCCCATGGAAATCCTCATGTCAAGCCCAGCTACTTAGGCTTAAGAGTGGAAGAGGAGAATCTGGTCTTTGATACCACTGAAGCATAGGGGAAGCATGTGATCACTTTCCCTTCGAGTTCCCTGTGAAGTATTGGAGGCATAGGCATTTAGGAAGACATCTGTCTTAGGTGTCATCTTTTCTGTTGCCCTGAAATTCTGCTTCCTCGCTTTTCTTTTTATGTGCTACCACTTATCGATTTCAGCAATACTTGGAGGTGTACAGAGAATGTCAGCTCGTCCTTTTCATCTGCCTGAGTTTCTCAATTGACTTTCAAACTTACGGATGGGTTGCTGTATGTTTGCCCCTTGCTGCTGTGTTCTGAGCTGGAGATAGGTATAAAAATATGATCTTTGATGTTTGCATTGTTGGAGGAGCTAGCCTAAGGATTTTTGGTGAGATCTAGGTGAATTGGTTTATTCTGTTTTCATGCAGCAATTGGCTGATGCGGGAAGCTAATTTCTATTAAGAAACCTCTAAGGTATGTCACACCTCACACAAAGTGTAACAAGAATGGTTAATGGGTTCTTGATTCGTCAAGGAGAATTGGTTAACCTGATACCTCTCAGAATCCACAATAAATTGATTAATTAGGGCTCAGGTGGTCCTACCCCAGGATACAATGGTCTCTGGATTTCTGTCTCTATGCCAAGGTTTATTAAAATGACAAAGCTACAAAGCGGGAAGATCTTGCTTACTATGCAAAGTACAGAAAGGAAGAAAAAAGGTTAATCAACAAATCATAATCATATAAATGAACACGAGCTCGTTCTGAAAAGCAATTACTTCTCTGGCAATTTCATTCGACAATGATAGGCTGCGCTCTTGAATCACGTTTCTAGCAGAGACGCAAATCGGCACCAAGATGGCCTCATTATGTCCTAGCAAATGTAAACAAAGTACAAGAAAATCGCCAAACCGAAGGCATTTGCAAGGGATTTTTTTTTTTATTAATACAATTTATGTTAATTTAATCTTGGATCTTTAAGAATGTGCCGTGTAAATAATTAGCAAAGACCTGTCTAATAACTCCACCACCTCTTGCTTCAAAGGGTTCTTATCGATACGTTGTATCCCTGCAGTGTGCAATTTGGAAAGCTTGAAGTATAATTTTGGTCATAGATTGTAAAGTAAACTCTGATCTCCTGAGCAGGTGATTGTGGCCATGCAAAAGGGCGAGGGGCTAGGCCTGGCTGGCACCGCTCCAGCTCTCAGCCAGGCAACGGACACGGTGGGGTACCTGCTCCATGCCCGCCAGAAGGCAAGCAGCCGTGGGTGGAGGCACGGAGCAGGGAGCACAGACCTTGGAGGATATGTCAGCACTGCAAATCAACCATCTGGGGTAGTGTGTCTCAGAGCCTGGGCCTCTAAGAAGAGCCCTGTCGACGTTCCCACTGGGGCTGCAGCTTGGGGTCTGCAAGGGGGGTGGGGTCGTAGAGCCCAGGCTCCAGCCCGAGCAGGGGTTCGTCTACACTGCAGTTTTTAGCGCCATAGCGTGAGGCCCCTGAGGGTGGGAACCTGGGGGAAGGGAGAAAGTGAGGGTGGGAGTGGGGGCGACTGGCTGGTGTGCATGGATGAGGTTGTGCGGGTGGAGGGAAGAAAGAGGCTGTGCCTGGGAGCTTTTGGTAATCTCCCTAGATGCCTATCTGCACCCTTAGGCACCTAAAGATCTTTAAAAATCTGGCCTCTGTCCCCCAGTTTCCCCTTGCAAAATGGGGATAATAATCCTGCCTGCCTTCCATCGTTTCTCTGTCTCTTCACAAGTGTATGTACAGCACCTAGCACATCAGGGCCCTAGACACTAGTGTCAGGGAACTTACAGTAACAGGTAATGTTAAGGCAGCAGTACTTTGAATCAGTTTGACCCCTTCTCCCCGTACACACACACATGAGAAATTGGGGGAAACGATCATAGGCAGGATGTTTTGACCCAGCCAGCGAAGATGGATCTATCCATTGTGGACCACTGCGTGCACAGCATATTTTTTTCCAGTGGAGTTTTGGACTCTCAATTTCTGTGTGCAAAGCACAGACTGCAGATCACTGAGAACTGCAGAACCTGGTGGTGTTGACAGATGCCTTTCCACACGCATACTCCACACACAATGGCCTTTCCTCTGCTGAGCACGATTCACTTTCACCACATGCCTTTTGTTGTCCTAGGCGCTAGCCATAGATTGTTTTCAGTCTAGTTCCGCGTTCTCCTCCTTGCACCAGGCCAGCTTCCTTGTTCAGTTCGTAATAGCACACCTGTCCGTTTTAAGGTCTCCTTACTGTTGATCTGTATCAAGCATGATTCCTGGATAATAACGCAACCGTCAAAACAAGACTGAAGCTATTGGGTCAGACCGTGAACAAATCAGTGTGGCTCCAATGAAAGGTACACTGCTTTACAGCAGCTGAGAACCTGGTCTTGCATGTGCAAGTTTATTATTATTATTATTTTATTATTATTTTGACTTGTATTACTATAGTACCTAGAAGCCCTAATCACAGACTGGGACCCATTGTGCTAGGTGCTGTACAAAGACAGAACAAAATGATAGTCCCTGCCCCAAGCAGCTTACACTTATCTGGCCTCTGTTACTATGGTTTATGAGCATCTCACGGTCTTTAATGTATTTATAGCCTCGTGACATCCCTTGGAGGTAGGGCAGCGCTATTATTATTGTTATCTTATGTGTTTCAGCCCAGGCCTGTATCTGTGTCTTCTCCATGAGCAGACACCTTGCTCCTGTAATTGGTGGTAACAACCCATGGGGGACCCGCTGCTCTTACAAACCCATTCAGTGACACGGCTCATCTAGTCCTTTGCACTTTGGACTCTGCCATTACAGCTACTTGTTCTGCACTGGCTGGAGACACTTTTGAGGCACGAACGTAAAGGCTGTCAGTGCTGGGAGGGCAGCCAGAGGCATTTATCTCATTGCAAATGCTTTCTCTTAATCACTAGTTTATTAGTGGCCATCTTTGTGCCTAAATAATAACAGTAA
Source organism: Emydura macquarii macquarii (assembly GCF_026122565.2). NCBI lineage: Eukaryota > Metazoa > Chordata > Testudines > Chelidae > Emydura > Emydura macquarii. The sequence goes on along the minus strand of NW_027131588.1, from coordinate 22,822,073 downwards.
AAAATAGAGAAAGCAGCTCATAGATTCTTTTCTCTCTCAATTTTGTCCTAGTTTGCCCTGCTCTTGTTATGGGTCCCACTAGGATGGAGAAAAGGAGGCACGAGCTTCGCATCATGTCCCAGATTAAATACAAACTACAAGTAGGGTGACTTTTCTGAGCCAGTGTGGGAGGGATTGCTGTCTTGACATTAAACTCAGAGGAAGGGCTGGGCTGATGGCTGAGGCACTGGGGCCCAGATCCTTCAAGGTTTTAGATGCCTAACGCCTTTTGAGGATTAATTCTGGGTTAATTCTTGGCTCTGCAACGGACTCTCTATGTGACCTCGGCAAATCACTTAATCTCCCTCTGCTGGGCTCCTCAACTGTGAAATGGAGATAATACAATCATTCTCCCAGCTTTGTCTGTCTTGTCCATTTACAGAGAAAATGAACAATTCCTGCCCTGCAGAGTTATAATATATTCATATAGCGCATAGCACTGGGGGGACCTGTTTTCAACTGAGGCCTCTGGGTATTACTCAGATACTACTGCCCTATGCATGTATGTTCATGAGTATACATAAAATATGTATTTAAAGGGTGTTTAATCTACACACACACACACAGAGATATAAAATAAATTAATACATTTCACTCTAATTTAAAAATGGCAGCTATTCATGAAGAAATAGCTGTGTAAGTTTCAAGTTGTCTTTGGAGGTGGAGAGCCCTGACTGGATGTTCTAGGGCAGGGAGAGTCAATTATTTTTTGTCAAGGTCCAAATTTCTTGGTCAAGGTAGAGTTAAGGTCCAAACTCCAGAGGAAATAATAATAATAAAAAAATAACAATAAAGATCGTAAGTAAATAAACATATTTCAGGGTCCATTCAGAAGCAGCTGGTGGTCTGGATCTGGCCTGCAGGCCACCTATTGACCACCCCATTCTAGGGGTATAATGGGTAGCAAAGACCAATCACCAAAGGATTTAATTGTAGATATACTCCGCTGAAATCCTGGATGCAGACATATTGTGAGCCTGGGCAAGTTAGAGCTTCTCTTCGATTTTGCTAAGACTAATTGCAGCAATGAGGCCTGTACAATTAGGATTTCTGTGGGGCAGTGAGAAAAAACCGCTGTCATTGATTCAAACACAGCAGGGGGAGGTCTGCAGTTTTTTGCAGGATGGGTAAGATTGCTACAAGCAGGCACGAGTTAGTCTTCCTAGAGCCACCAGCAATGTGCAAGGAGTGGTGCGGGTGTTTCGGTAGCGCACACTGCCCCCTCTGAGTCAGGATGCATAAGATGCTCTCTTCTGGACCAGCCTAGGGAGAGCATCATCAGAGTAGCCAGAGCTAGAAGAAAATTGTGCAGATCACAGAGTTCATCCTCCTGCTAGTATAAGATCCTGTCCCAAGAGAGAGGATGCACTGGTTGATCTTAAGCAAAAGGTTAAATCTTCTACTTTAATTCCCTGACCACACATATGGAAAATTCCTTTAGAATTAAACAGGGATGAAATCAATGGGGTTCTAAAGAAATTACTCTATAAACCTATAGACTGTAATAAAAACTGATGTCCTGGGGGGTTTTGAACCATTCTGTAACAGGGATATAATTCTCTGCATTCTCTATTCAATTCTATAGGTTTATCATTCTCTATTAGTTCTGTGGGACACTTTCATGATGGAAGCTGACTTTATTGCTTTTGGTACAACAAAGTACATGCAGAGTGTGACATTTGGTCTTCTGCAAAATAAACTATGACTGTTGCCTGAAGACAGGAAAGCAGCCAAAAATGGGTAACAGAAATAAGACATTGCATTCATGTACACTCTTTAATTGCCATAGCAAAACTCTTGCTTTATGGGGATCTTGGAATTTTAATATTAATGTGCACTGCTAATGGGTTATGATTTGCTAGCTGATATTTCAGTAGGGATTCATCGCTGAACAATGTCATGTTTCATCGATAATAAAAATCAGTTTCTACTGATTACAAGAACTATCTTCTGTCCGTCTGTCTCTCTGTCTGTCTCTCTCACAGATGGATGGGGCAAACAAGAGCTATTTTATACAGCTGATAGTAGAATGCAGAGATTTTCCATTTCTTCTGCATGATCTGGACTAAAACCACCAGGTTGCCAGAAGGCGACATCACTTACATGCCCTTACGGCAAAGTGTTGTAGGAGGAGCTGCTGCTGCTCGAATGCTAAATATCATTCTTAAAGGACATATCATTTTGAATGAGTCCAGGATCAAGTCTGACTTTACCGCTTAAGCCTCACAGTAGCTTTTGTAGTATCGATCCTATGCTAGACTCTGCCTGCTTTTTATTCCACACCTCATTTGAAAAGCAAACTGACCTTCCAAAACTATGTTTTCCTAAAAGATCACTGACAAACTTTCCGTCATGTACCCCTGCCAGCAAAACTGCCGACGATTAAAAAAATAAATAAATAAAACCAAGCGGGCCAGGCTGAATGGACTAATTTCCAAATGCAGGCATGTTGTTTTTAGTGTGTAGGGCTGTATTGGTCCTGATTTGCTCATTCTCTCTCCCTGTTTTTAAGTAAGTCAAAATTTATTTTATGTCCCTGCTACTAGGTACACACTCACACAAGATCATCTTGCTGCAGACAGAGGATATTCATTTCTGACTTATTACAGAGAGAAAAGAAACTTACATTCATAGTTAAAAGTAAAGTATTAGAGCCAGGCTTTGCACAGAGGTGATTGATGGTCTCCATTACACTCCATTAGATATTTTATTCTTGTTAAATGAAGAGCAGCCAACTTTGTCAAGTATTTTTAGTTCCCTCTGGTCTTATTGGCCCAATCTATTCTCAGGGATGTCCTGTAAATGGCCACATATGGCTTTGTGTCTGTTGGAGTGATGACAGTGCAGCTGGCTTTCATTGCCCACCAATTTACTGGCACCCCCTTTATTGTGCGCTTGACAGCACCGGGGGGGGCTTTGTAGATCTAACAAAATATATCTATTTTCTAATTGTCTATTTATCACCTTCCAGGGATTTGTGGGCCTCTCATCTGAAAGCAAAGGGGAATGGCCTTGAACAATGATCCTTGTCAAGGCACTTGCTCACTTTAAATTAGGGTCTAGTTGCTAAATAACTAATTTAGTCCTGCTATCAAGCTGAAAAAGTGGGTATTCAGTGTAAAGTGTCAACTGGGGAATTGATTATGTCTTCTCTTAGTGTGCATGATAAAACTGCCAGACCTGACCACTCTTGAAGGCTGTAGGTAGTTCCCAGGAGGCAGGCGGCTTTTCATCATGGAGAATTAGCACAAGATCTACCAAATAGGCTTCTCGGCGTGGCAGCTGAATCCCAAAGAGCCTCGCAACAGTGGAACTGGTTCAGTCTCAACACGCTCATTGTTTGTTTGCATTCTTTTTGTCCCCCTCTCCCAGCGAGGGCAGTGGGTCCAGTTTTGTTTGCCGGAGAGGGTTGGAAAAAATCAGGAAAATGACTGTGGTTGCCACGATGTTCAGTTTGGAAATTAGATTTATTGGGGGCAGGCGGAGCAGCGAGAGCCCAGAAATAACCGAGAGGGCAGGATCCTAAGTAGATGGACTGTTTGTAGTGAGCCCTTCCTTGGTCCAGCATCTCAGCTCCCTGTAAAAGCCTGTTCTTGTACTTCTCCAGCTACGGGGCATCTATGCTCACAACAGTGTGCTGGGGAATTAACGTGGATAGTTGGCGCTAATGCCATTGGGAAAAAAAACCCTGCAGCCATGCGGAGCCTCCTCAAACATGTACCGCCCAAGAGCAAAACCGCAAGGAAACCACATGACAATGGACCTTTGGACAGCACATGGGGTTAGGGCCTGTCTCTCAGTTATATTCTGTTGTTAGGGGGAGGTGGCGACTTGCAGGAGGGAAAGCAGGATGATTGTCATTGGATTCCTTTTTTCTATCTGTTCCCCTTGATTCCTTCTTTTTATCCTTGGTTCCTACTTACACCACTTCCTTGAATTTAACCCTGGTCTGCTACCATAATGGAAGATTTTTGTTCTGACATCTGCTTGCTCCTTGTTGCCTTTACTATATAATAATTGTTGGCATCCTAGAGGTCGCAACCATTCATTTGTTCACCTGCCCACCAGCTGGAGACACCACAGCCAGTATAGCCCCAGCCACCCAGTGAGCCCAGGGCCTGTTGGTCCCACGGTGACCGCAGAGTCACTTCTGAGGGAGGAGCAAGTGGATACATGCAAATAGGGTCTGGTCCAGGATGGGAGCTACACACAGTACTCTCCAAGTAGCTTCAGCCACCTTCTCTCATGTAGAAGGAGACCATCATGGAGTACAGCGCCCACTGTCCCAGCCACTTTAACAGGAAGACTAGCTGCCTCGCCAGCTGGGCTGATCAGTGGCCCTGCAACAGGTGGGGAGAGGAAAAGGCTGCAGGTCAGCAGAAAGGAGAGTAGCTGCTAGAAAGGCCGAGGAACTGTTTGAGAGCTGAGCCCTGCAGGAATGGGCTGGGCGGGAAGCCGCCCAGGCAGCGGGTCCTCCAGGAGAAGAGGATCATAGCGCCGAGTCTGGGAAATAGCCTACAAGAGCGGTGTGGTGGGAAGCAGAGGGGGATGGGGAAAACCCGGTTCCAGCTGTTTTCTACAAGGTCTCTGGATCGGAACTCAGAGGAGTGGATGTGCCTGGCTTCCCCGGCCAACCCCTAGTAAAAGCCTGTGGAGCAAGGGGGTCTGAACCCCTGGAGGCTGGAGTCTGTCAACCCTACCCTTCAGTAGGGTTACCGACCTCCTGATTCACTAGACTGTTCATTGCTCCAAGAGGGAGCGATTATTACTGAGCCAGCCAGGGAGCTGGGATCATAATGAGGAACTACCAGACACAGGGCTAAACTGTGAATGGCCAAACTAAAGGGAAACGGAGGCAGACTTGCCATAACGCGCGTTCAGCTGCATGGGAGAGGGCATCGGCAGCTGAAAGCAGTGCCGGACCGGGACCTACTAACAGAGTCACTCTCCTCTGGATGTGTCACCTTCCTGTGGCGCCACGATTTGCTTGTCTTTTAATTAAACCTTCACTCTTCACTAAGTAAGTCCCTGTCCTGAGACTGACTCTGGGCAGGGGGTTCTTACTGAAATCAGTGGGGTGCGGCATAGGGGCGTACCCCAATGAGCAGAGAACCACGTGGTCTACAGAAGATGGTTGGGGAGGTGAGGAAAGTCAAAGCCAGAGCAACACTTGTTGTCCCACTGGTCATCCGCTCTGTGCCCTGGGAGTGAATTCCAGCAGCCTAAATTGATTGATGCACTCTCAAACTGTCAGAAGAGAAAAGGCCCTTAAAGGGTGACCTCAAAATGGCACTGCTGCTGCTTTACAGCATGGGTGTTAATATTAACGAATAAACAGCCCACGTACATATTTATAAAGGGCGTGACGAGAGTTAGTGCGTTAATAGAGGTACCAGCTGTAAAAGTCGGATGATAGAAGAGAATATAAAGTTATACAACATAAAGCAGGCCATGCATAAATGACATGACTGGACCCAGAGCACAAGGTGGGACTTCCACATCTCCAGCAGAGGGCAACAAAAATGATGAGGGGGCTGGAGCACAGGACTTATGAGGAGAGGCTGGGGGAACTAGGCTTGTTTAGTCTGCAGAAGAGAAGAATGAGGGGGGATTTTATAGCAGCCTTTAACTACCTGAAAGGGGGTTCCAGGGAGGATGGAGCTAGGCTTCTTCTCAGTGGTGGCAGATGACAGAACAAAGAGCAATGGTCTCAAGTTGCAGTAGGGACGGTCTAGGTTGGACATTAGGAAAAACTTTTTCCCTAGGAGGGTGGTGAAGCACTGGAATGGGTTACCTAGGGAGGTGGTGGAATCTCCATTCTTAGACTTTTTTAAGATGTGGCTTGACAAAGCCCTGCCTGGGATGATTTAGTCAGGGTTGGCCCTGCTTTGAGCAGGGGTTGTACTAGATACCTCCTGAGGTCCCTTCCAACCTTAACCTTCTATGGTTCTAGGATCTAACCAACACCTCTAAAGTGTCTGAGCCTTGCTCATGATGTCAATGGGGACTTCATATCTGGTTCCATGGGAGCAGGAAAAGGCTCTTGGGCTTGGATACACAAAGGGACTTTCAGGCATCTAGAAAATCACTGGAACAACACTGGGATCTACAAATCCTGAGTGAGGTGCCTAAGAATGGGATCCACAGAAGCGAGTACGCTAGACGGGGAGCTGCCGAGGCTAATCAGTGGGAAATGCTGTGTGTCCTCAGCCCTGCCCCTCTCGCAGAGTTAGTCTCCTAAGTCCAGGCTGCAGGGAGGTGCCTATCTCTGCTTGCGATCCACAGCCAGGAAGCCTGCCCCCGGAGCTGGCTCTGTTCAGAAAACGTAGGCATTTGGGAAGAGACCTGACCATCAGCTGGGGCTTTCAATGGCGGTACACCGAGTTAAGCCGCTGATGAGCTGGCCTGAGATCTTTGTGGAAGACCTTGGCAGATGCTTTGAAAACAATCTGTGAGCTTAAAAAGTGGCCATCAAGGCCATCAAGGAGCATCCTGAATGGGGTCTGGGTCCAGATACCATTAACTTGTTTTGATGCTAAGGATAAAGGGAGGAAAAAGAAATTCAACCAAACTGACATCAAGGTGACAGCCCTTAGAAATGAAAAGGAAACACATGAATGGTGCAGTCAGTAGCTCATGGCCCACACAGCATGCGCTCTCCTCCTCTTATGGCACAGACCAGCATCAGAGTTAGTTCACTGGATCACCCCATTAAAAGCAGGTGTCAGCAGCATCCTTAGGTGTTTGCTTTAGAGCCAATGTTTTACTCTAGTATAATCTGCAGCTCTTCCGACCCAGCCTTCTCTTTGCCCATCAGCAGCACGACATCTGTCCTTCAGCGAGGAAGGGGAATGAGCGGCATCTCTGTGAAACTGGATCCACTGTCACCAGAGACAAAGCACGGCCCCTCCACCGCCGCTGAAGTGCTATGCCCCATGGAGCCAGCATGCAAAGTTGCTACACATTCTGCCTCTCTCTTCATTGCAGCAGTGCGCTGGGCTGGTGCTAAGCCGCCAGGCCATTGCCCTCAAACCCACTACCCAATTAAGTGATGGGGAGAGGATTAGTGGATGCCTCGGGCACATTGGGGCACCTGGTCAAAAAAACCCTGTCGCCTCGGTTATTGCGAACGAGAAATTATAAAAGATAAAGGGGGATATAGCAACTGCGAGTTATGATGTACTTGGCCACTTGGCTTCAGACCTGCCCACCGAGTACCAAGCTTCACAGGACGGAAGTGCGCATGGGAGCTACTGAAGGACGTAGGGATAAGTTTGGCGAGAGAACCAATGACCCCCAGAGTCGTGATCCTTGTCACTTTGTGTGAGGAAGCCAGAAAGGGGATGCACACTTGAGAAGTCCATTTCCTGTTCTCCTTTCCCACTGAAGTGCTTGCGTTGGCCTGAATGCACTTCCCACTGTGTGACCATCAAATACAAGGCTCCTTGACCCCTTGATTGGCCTATGCTATATTTTTACCTACTTCCCAGGAGTACTAGCTCCAACAGCAATGTTTGCAGGAGCGACGTCACAGGCTAGTCCGAATGTAAATATCCTGGTGGATGGGGCAGAAGCGCTTGTCATCACTGGGCCATATTCTCCCCGTCACTTATGGAAGCAGAGGCAAGACAAACTCGTTGGAACCTGCAAGGGGGTGCAGAAATGGGGAAAGATGGACCAGGGCCACGCCAGGCTCCCTCAGGCCTGATCCCTCTCTAGGGTAAAGGATTTGCACAAATTCATGGGCAGGAGAGGATGGAGGTGGAGACTCCTTGTGGCAAAGTCCCCTGCAGGTCCCATGGAGACCCATTTGGATATCTGAGCAGTAACTCAGGCCCGTTATGCGTGGAAGCAAACTTGCGTCCCTCCTTGGTCTGAAATAGCCGGAAGGTGGTGGCTTTCTGGGCATGCTGCAGAAGAGAGGGCTTTTAGGGGCGGGGGATGAGGGTGTGCTTCCTGGATGATGAAATGGGTCGCTGGCTGGCTGGCTGGCTGGCTGACTTTCTGTGGAACTGATGGTTGTAATGCTGCTAAGGTTTAATTTAGCCGTATTTATTGTATGCTTAATTGTGTACCAGCCTCGGACAGGCGCCTTTGTATTTGAAATCTACACAGATATTGGGAGCCCTACTCGACGCATTTTGGTACCTCAGACTGGGGCACCCAAAACCAGTGGACTGTCTTGAAAATACCGGCCTTAAATGCTCCATCGCATTTTCCTCCCATCTGTGGAAGGGTAATACTCGTATTTGCCAACTGTACCTCATAAGAGCGTAGGGAGGGTGACTTAGTTAATACTGCTTCTAAAGGGCTCTATAATCCTCAGATAGTTGTCCAAGAAGGAGCTCAGACAGTTCTCATAATGGAGATCAAATTATGTGAAGGAGGCTGGCACCTTATGTGACAAGAGGTGAGATTTAAATATGAGGCCCCCATCCCAACCCTAGTTTGGCATCTTAATTCCAGCCTGGAGCTTTACTGTTTCCCCCAATGCCACCTGGCAGACTACTGTGTTTTTTTCCTCCTCTTCCCTTCTCCTTGACTTTGATATATGCCAGCAAACATCTCAGCTCATGTGAAGCAATGCAGGAGAAAAGCAAGTTTAGGCCCAATTACAGGAAAAATGGAGTATAGGAAAAAGGACTGCAGGAGACCTTTCCTGTGTTAGAAAGAAAAAGATTTTGCATGATGCTTGTGTGCGCAAAGGCATGCCCTGTTGTGCTGCTGTGGAAGGCGAGGAAATGAGATTGCAGTCCTAAAAAGGCAGCACCTCTGATGCCTAAGGTTGCTAAATGCTACCAGTTGATCTCTCGCATGGAGTCCAAGAAAGATAACACAAGTGTGCAATGTGATGAGAATAATGTGTTCAGATTGATTTACGAATAAAGCCTTTTTGATAGAAAGTACAATGTCAGGTATTGCCTGGAACCCAGCCAGAACATGGGCCTAAAGACTGAGGGCTTGTCTACCCCGTGGGTAATGCGCACGGTAGGGAGGGTGATTTTGAAGTGCAGTAATGTGTTGCACATTAATTGGTCCATGTCGGCCCAGCTGGTGCACACTAAAGGTTCCTGGGTGCATTTTAATGTAGGACTGTCTCAAACAGCACTATGTATAAGTGCACCAGGGAACCGTTAGTGTGCACAGTTGGGTCTACACGGACCAATTAATGTGCAATACGTTAGTGTGCGCAGAAATCACACCTTCTGTAGTGCACATTACCCCACCATGTAGACAAGCCCTTGGTTTTTTTCCCAACAGAAGCACACAAGTCAAACGATTACTGAAGGGCTCAGGGAACTGGTAATAGACTCCAAGGCCTTTAATCCCTTGTTCTAATCTGGCCTAGGATGATAGTGACTGACGGTCATTACCTTCCGGTGGCCTCAACTGCACTGAATCCCTAAAGAAGAAATACAATAATAAAGCCGTGTCGAGGTTATGTTACCAATATACAAGGGGCCTGCGTCTGCAGTGCTCGGTGAATTATGGCATTATTTGCCTCTGTGCAAAATGGGTATAAAATGTTGCTGTTCTGATTTTGGTAGCGTTTAACACCCATTTTCCACTGACTTTGTGCAGGTGTAAATGACACCATCATGCGCAGGGCAGGGCAGGGCTAGCTTCCAGCTCTGGTCAACATATTTAAGAGGTTTGAGGCCACCAAAATGTCTAAGTAGAAAAGGAATCTGGCATATTAATTTAATTTGATGGTTTGTTAAATAATATTAAAATGGGGTAAAATTAGTAAAAACAAAAACAAAATAAACAACCAAACAACCCCCTCTAAATTAGCTAGAATTCTTTCAAAGTCAGCATTATTTCAGATGCAATAAAAATAAGTCTTAGGAAGACGTCAGTGTACAGCACCTAGCATAATTCTATAGTTATTCTACTCCTAATACTCCTTGTGTATCAATCAGTAGTTTGATCACTTGTAAGAAAGCATGGAAATCATTAGTAAATGACTGCAATTTGTTAGAAAGAGCATCTCGCTACAAAACATCAATGGGATGTGACTGAGAATTCAGATGACCTGCTTTTTATGATCAGTTTATTTCAATCATTTTCCAAAAACTGGCTTTATACCAGAGCTGGTTAAAACTCAGAATTTCCATGCTTTTTGTGGGAAATGCTGCAACTTTGAAATTTGGCTTTTTTCCAAAACAGAACAAAAGATAGCTTTGAAATTTCCTGAAAAAAGGAAAATCCTAAAAAAAAAATTGTCTGGACATTTCTTTTTCCTTAGGAAATTTCAGCAAAATCAATACAATTTCATGAAAAATTCAGTGCAGTCGAAAAGGCATTTTCCAATGGGAAATAGTTTCAACAACAAATCTGACCTGCTGTGCTTTATACTGAGGTGACTCTTCTCCCTCTTCCCCTCAACAACTATTCCATTCTGATCCTGCAGGCACTTACCCTGGAGAGTAAAGCTCACATCTGCACCCCTAGCAGAGTTACCATTGTCTCCCATGGATACAGGCTCAGACCCACAATGCTCATTGCCACAAATAGTCCCATTGAAGCTATGGGGACTTCTTAGAAGTACTGCACCCCGTTTGCAAGTGTATGCAGGGCTGGGCATTCCCAGGATCATGTAGCAGAGATCTAGATTCGCATTCTTTAATCTGTTTAAATTAAACATACAGTAAATGGAAAAATCAGGCAGTAACCAAGTTGTGGCCAGTTTATTCAAACCACAATAAAGGTTTTAAATTAAACAGTGACATCTCCCACTAGATGATAATGTTTTCCATTTCCACCATCGAGGAAATACAATGGCACATGGGAATTAATGAAAGATTTGCTATTTTTTCCTGCATATACCTTGATAACTATTACTGTGTATAATGGTGCCTGGGAAATTATACAACGTTTTAGAATAGATGTTAATTTTAAGGTTGAAATAACACTAATGATGAGAGCTCGGTTATTACAGCTCCTCTTCACAATAAAGAGCAGACTACACTCTCCGACATGTAACAGGACCCAGTTTCTTTGCCATTTTATATTCAAGCTAAGATATGCATGTGCCAAGTAGCTGCTGCCACGTGCATTCATTATACACAGTGTGAAGCGTTTCTTACACGCAACATGCTGGCTTTCATCAGATGCCACATTCTGATCTCAGTCTCACTGGTGTAAATCCAGAATGGAGTCACTACTGGAAATGAAAGCTGGGTTCGGTCTCTAATGTCTAAGCATGAGAAGTAAATAGGGAAAGAGAAGAACAGCCAAGCACTAAGCGTGTAGCATTCTATTGAAACCGACCATTCACGTTTCAAAACCCGAGTAGACTTCCAGGGTGGGATTTTCAAAGGTGTTGGCCTAACTTGGCTCCTGTTGACGTCAATGAGGGAGTGGGATTTCAGGCAAAAGTATAACATCAGGCAGGTTCATATCTTCATCTGAATTCTGAAACAAAACGACGACTCTCTGTCTCTCTGGGCACCCTTTGTACAATAGGCATTGCGACTATTTGACAGTGCGAGGCAGCGGCACCTCGCTGGGATCCATCCTTTCCATGAAGGCTGTTGCAGTGAACCAGATGTGCCATTAATTAAAGAGAACGGTTGGTACAAGTGACTAGCCCTTCCTTTTTCACGTAAGTAGTGACTGGGAGGCAGGGCGACCTGGAGAAAGGATAAAAACGCGCTAAGCTCTCTTAAGAGGACTGAGCAGAAGGGATTCAAATTCCAGACAAAGAGGAACAGGAATTAGAGCCAACAGAATGGTTAATTGCCCAGCTAGAACCAAATAAACAAAACACTTGAAAAGGGCCCGGAGCTAATTGTAGAACTAAACTGCCCAACAAACAGGAAACTAAATAAACGTAGCTTTGAAGTGCCTACCATTTAACACGAGCTGTTGTGCCTTTACCATGTTATGCCTTGACCCTGCAATCCTGGCTTTCGCCAAGGGGGCTACTCGTATGAGTAAGGATTACTCACACAAGTAAAGGTTTACTGGCTCCAGTCCCAAGTTTGTGGCAAAGCCTGAGGAAAATTCCACCTTGTGTGCAACTCGAATGTTGGTAAAAAAGCACGTTTTACCTATCTTGCTAGTACTAGGCCTAATGTATCTGTTTCTCTAGGATCCAAGTGGGTTTTGTTGACTCTCAGAGGCAAGTGACTTGCTAGTCCTCCTCCCAGTTATAAGGGAGCTGGGAGAGGCTGTGAGATTCAAAAGAATATAGATGACTGTCCCTGCCCCCCATTCTTTTTCATTTTTGTATGCTGCTTGTCTTCCTGAGTCTGGAAGAAGAAGTGGCATAAGATTTACTGATCCAAGAGGCTTAGCATAAAGTTTGGGTAAGGAACCAAACTCACTGTTGTGTATCTGAACCCAAACTCTAAACTTTTGGCTCCGCACACTATTTGGGCATCTGCTGAGGTCTCCATTAGCAAGATCATTTCCATGAAACCGAGAATTAAATGCCGTGGGCCACAGTGTAAATCTGAGCACGCAGCGTCCCAGTGCGTAAATGAATTTTCATTACCAACTTTTTCATAAATCACTTTGTGTTTCTCAAGTTTAAGAGCTGCAAAATAATGTAACTTTTTTTTGGTGTGGAGTGGGAAGGGGGAGAGATTGAGGGATCTACTTCTCTGAGCAAAGAGACCCGTCTAGCCAATAAGCCTGCTTGTCTGTTTTAAATTTCGTTTTTTGCAACAAAATATAATCTAACCTTGTTAATCAGATACACACATTTTATTGCCGTCTGAGTCATTTAAAATGTATTGTGAGTTTGCCAAACATTAGAACTGCTTGAATATTTCTGGAGTACCCCAGATGTCAGGATGTTTAAAGGTTCTCCCAAGCCTGATATAAGTTTAGAAGTTGTCTCTACCGTCAGCCTATTGAAAACAAAAGCTAAGATTCCACAATAGTATTTCAGAGACAACTCTAGGAACCGGCGTTCATTAACTTTTTATCTTAAGCAACAAAGGAAATTGGTTTTTATGTTCCTTTCGTGCCATGGACGAGAAGAAATCCACAACAATTAAACAACCTGGAAGCTTGTTCATCTCCTTGCTATATTCAAGCCTTCACAGGGTGCCTTCTGTTAGTTCTCCAATGGCAAATTGGAGAAAATAATTAAAACTTTAATTTATTTACACAACTTCTATATAGATCTTGTACAGCCAACAATTGCTGTCTTCTAATTTATTCATGCAATGTCCTTCAGGAGCTTTCTGCGACCAGATGTGTTAGAGAAGAAGTTTGTCCCCCTAGCAAAGAAAATCCAAAGCGCGTATCACTGAATTATTAAGCTTTAGCCAACGGAATATATTGAAAGAACTAGGAGAGGCTGCTCTAGGGTACCTAAAACCCTGGCTGGTGACACATGTGAAGAGCACAAACAACAGGGCTGGTTGGTGTCTTATAGACCAGGGACAATTGCACTTTGCTTAATCCTTTCTGTGAACATGTTGGATACATTTTCAGCATTGGAATCCATTGTAGAGCGAGTGTTATGGTTAACGTTTCTTTTCCTAAGGCTCATCCTTTAACATGACAGGCTTGACCAGGTAACAAAGGTCCTTTTTATTCTGTTTGCTAGTAGGAATTTCTGTTTTCTCAAAGAAGCAGCAATTTTTTTTTTTTTTGCTTGAATATGTAATAGCTACATCCACCTGGGTGATGGGCACCTCCCATGACTCTCCGGGACTACCTGACGACGGCAGAGCTGCAATTTTAATAGACTCCGAGTAGTTTTCTCGGAGAGAAGCCTTAAAAACTCCCCAAGGAGAGATCATCAAGCGGAATGGTCCCTGGTGCAGGATTTATTAGCAGGCAGGATGGGGAGGTTGATTAGCCCGCGTGGCTGAACAGACATGCTGTCAGACAGGCCTCTTAATCCAATCAGTTACCTGTCGGAGGGGGAACTGTGTTGAGGTCCCAAGTGCAGCATATCCACAGCACACCACTCCATGCCTGTACTCCTGCCACCATCAGGAATGCTTTCCCTGACCAAGAAGACTTGTTTTTAACAACCAGACACATTTGGGAATAGCTCTCCTTTCAGGAAGCGGTTGGAGGACAATGCGCACATTGTGAACAACAGTCCCGGAAAATGCACTGCATATCGTTTAAGATCTAGACCCACTCAGGCTTGTTGGGAAAGCCTGATATAAGGTGAATTAAGCCTCTCGTGTGCTCTAGTAGACCTTTAGGAAATGTGTGGTTTATTGGTTATGTTTTTGTTTTCCTTACGGTGAAGCCCGACAATCTCATTAAAGGGTGAGACCCAAATCCCAAGATCAATGAAGATTTTTCCATTCTAAACTAATAAATAGTGCTGTGACCACAAAATCAGAACCCTGGATGAGCCAGAAGCTACTTTAAAGAAATAAATCCGATGAAACAAGTTCTCTTTAGTTTTGTTCATTTTATCCTGGGCACCACCAAAAATATTGTTCTGAATCTCCAGGGAGAAAAGGAAATGCAGGAAAATTATGTGCTATACAAAAATGAAAATCAGAGGCGTTTGCATTTACTCAATTTGTATAATTGAAAATTTTCAAATAAAAAATGGTTCAAATTTAACTTTTCCAATGGTTGTCTAATCTGGCAAAATGCAAATTAAAATAGAAATGTGGATTTCTAACATTCGATAAATACGCAGTGAAATTAGGGCTTTATCTTTTTTTTTTTTTAATTTAGAAAGAGCTTTTAATTCAGTTTAACTTGAGTATAATTATTGTCTCCAAGTACATAGAAAACAATGATCTTCATTGAAAACATTTTTCTAAAACAGCCGACAAATAAGTTAAAAACAACAGCTGTTCAGCTGAGTGAATTCTTTATGTAAGATGTGCTCAAGGAGAATTTAACATTGCGCCCCACAGATATACATTTCATACAAAAAATGATGCTAAAGGAGCATTATTAACATTGCAAAGTCAAGCACTCAAAAGTTAAGCAATCTTATATCTGGTATTTCCTGGGCAACCTCGATTCGGTTCTTTGCTAGGAGTGATCTTGTGCAACTTGTCAGTTACCCCCTTTGTATAGTGGGGAGGATTCCTGACTGCCTCTTAAGGGTGGAGTATGAGCCATTGCTCAGTTAGAAACACTGCAAAATGCACCAAATTGTTCACACCAGTCTGTGGAAGGTTGCCTCCTGATTCCTAGCCCAGTGCAACTTCCACTAGGTCAAAGAGTGAGAGGAGGGGCACGTTGCTCCAGCGCTCGTGTCCCATCTGGAGTTGTACCATGTCATGTGCTGAATGGGCCCTGGGAGCACGACCAGTGCAGATGGCATGTTTGGAGATAGTAGCCAGACTCTAGTGAACTCAACTGAGCGTGGGCAGATGACTAGTTTCCAAGGCTTTTAATTCAGTCAACTCTAGCTGGATTTTCCCGGGGACCATAAAAAGCACCTTCCTGACTCTAGGACTATCCCTCTGGCAAATTTCAAGTTCCCACCCCAAAGAATGGTGCCCCTAGAACTCTTCAAGGAAATGCCTAGAAACACAATGGACAAAACATTAGCAAATCTGTACTTTGGACAGCTCTCTTGCACACACACAGTTTTGCTGCAAAATCTAAAGGAAAAAATCAAAACAGCTGCATGGTTAGGGCCTGATCCCATCAGCCCTTACTCGAGCAAAACCATCTTTCACTTTAGTGGAGGTTTGCCAGAATAAGCCCTTATTACAGAGATTCATAGGGCGGCACTGTCTAAGTAGCAGAGTGGAGCTAGGTGAGTTTGGGAACACCTGTCTGGTGGACAAGTTTGATTGCAATAAAAAGCTCTTCAGGTTTGCAAGCTGCAAGAATAAGCTTAATTGAAATCAACAGAGGGTAAGAAATCTGTTTTCCAGCCCTGTATAACTCGGGGCTCTCAGAACTGAAGTCAAAGTATGAAAACTGAAATATGTGGCTGAAGGGTGTGGTACTCCAAACAGTTCCTTGTGCCGTCTGTATATTTCCTTTCCATTTTCTCTCAGATGGGAGAGCGATTGCAAACAAACAAAGGTTTGCAGAGGCAAGTGTTTGAAAGTTAAGACAGGCCAGATTTATGGCTGCCATTACTGAAAAAAGTTACAAGAGGTGTTGCTAAATACAACAGTTGCTACCAGTCCCCTCTACAATAATGCCGGGCACTTCACTAGGTTTTCAAGAAGCACAATGCTTTAATGAGCTTCAGTGTGCAAAATCTTGGACCCAGCTTTTGGTCCGGGATGGGAAAATAGTAAGGATGAGACTGGAAAAGTGAAGGGGTTACATGACAGCAGGACAGAGCTTGCTACTCACCACGAAGGAAGCTGATGAAGATACTACTCTAGGTGGTGAAAGGCTGGGAGATCTCTGGCTGGGAACAGTCACTGCAGTAACGTTTTGCAGCTGAAATTAGACCATGTTCTTCAGTCTATAAGCTATCCTCAGAAGAGCTGCTTGGAAATTTTTTGTCAAAACAGGTTTTTTGCTGGAATATGCTGTTTCCACACAACTGAATTTTTTGTGTGAAATCCATATAGATTTTGACAAAAGGTTGTTGAGAAAAAAATTGGAAAAAAGAGTTCAGAAAATGTCAAAACGGCCTGTTTTGACATGTTGGGAATGAGACTGTTTGATTTTTTTCCCCATTTTGAAATACTCTTCACTTTGAAATGTACTTTATATTCTATAAAAAACATGAAGGGTTGAAATGAAACATTTTGAATTTACTGAACCATGTTTCAAATGATCCCAGATGAAACACTTTGGGGGGAATTGCGTTTATGAAAAACTTTGAAATTTTGGCTCTTCACCTGATGTGGGGATGATTTTGGTTTTTTTTTTTCAAAATCTCAAAGGTATTGGTGGAAGGGCAAATCCGTTTGCCGCCAGCTCTGACCACCAGCTGTGGGTGCTGTTGTATTCTTGGCCGATCTCTGTCAGGGTTGTAGAGAACAAGAGAGCTGTTTGGGGACTCAGTTCACCCCTTCTGTGTCTGAACTCACCCATCTAGGTTCCAGCTTCCCTCACCCATTATAACCATCTATTCCATGACACAATGGGACCAAATTCCAGTGGGACAGCCCCAACAAATTCCGCTGGGACAGCTGCTCCATGCTATGGCAAGCTGAATTTATTCTATGGGTATGAAATACTCTTCATTCCTGTTCCCCCTCTCTTCTGTGCCTCCCGCCTTTCCCTCCAACTATGACTTCTAGTTGAACATGCTCATTGATGTCAAAGGTGTTGCTCATTTTGAGGATGGGTTTCTTCGCTATGTTCTCTACGGAACCTGGCTCCACCCCTCCCAAGATGTCAGCGTTTGTGATGTTATTGAGGTGGCCCAATCTCAGAACTTCCTTGCCTGCCATGTGTGCCAGGGACAAGGGGTGCTTGTAGCCCGCTTCAACAGCTGATCTCCAAAGGGCGTGGTGCCAGCACTGTTCTTCCAGGAAGCTTGCCAACCATCTTGACGTGAACTCCCTTTCTGGGACAGGGCTACCTGGTGAATAACAGCTAATTGCAGCAACAGACAATCTCCGCATTACTAATGAAAACATGCTCACGTACCA
The DNA here is from genome assembly GCF_026122565.2 of Emydura macquarii macquarii. Taxonomy (NCBI): domain Eukaryota; kingdom Metazoa; phylum Chordata; order Testudines; family Chelidae; genus Emydura; species Emydura macquarii. The sequence goes on along the minus strand of NW_027131588.1, from coordinate 22,804,512 downwards.
TACTGTGCTTACAGCTGATTAGGAGGCAATATAAGCAGCACAGGCTCTAGATAGGTACTTACACTAAATAAATGAATGACTCAGAGTAGGGTTTTCAGAAGCACTCAGCATTGACTGAGATCAGTGATAAAGCTCTCCTGGACTTGGATGGAAGCAGAGCTAGGTCAAAGCTGAGCGCCTTTGAAAACCCTGTCCTAAATTAAACAGGCACATGGGTTGGTTAAACATCTTCAGTGATCCATAGACTAACCAATTATTTCATGTGCTCATCTAGAATGGAGATGGCGGGGTCTGGAGACAAATTTTGTTTACAGAGGAAAAGCATTGGGTTCGTTCTTTCTGGCTTCTTCACGGTTTCTAAAAAAACAACTTTCTAAAGAGAAAAAAGCCTTCTCTGGCTAGTTTTTTCTACATTGGACAGCCAAGTCCTGTGTGCCTCATTTCCTCTAAAGACTAGAGGACCTACCACTATTATGACATCTCAGGCACCAAGAAAGTGCAAATTGATCAACTGAAAAGGGAAATTATGGAGACGGAGTCTGCTTTCTGTTACATATGTGTAACTCCCTGCACTGCAATGGAGTTACTCCTGATGTACACCAGTGCGTTCAGAATCAGGCTGTAAATATTCAACACTCTCATCCCTTCGTAAGGAACGAAAGAGCGCCCACTGCAGTTCTCTAGTCAGCCATCGAGGAAAAAGAAACTTTTGTATTCCTGGTATTTCCAAGTTAAAAAATCCCAAGCACAGCTCCCCTCCATTTCCCAAGTTGCCTCACCGTGTGGCTCTGCTCTGAAAAATGACTCTGTACATGTGGCAGTGAGTGACCGTGAACTCTGTGTCAAGCACAGCCTTGCAAACTCTCTCTGGAATCTGAGAGTCAAGCTGGGCTTTTTCTATCTTGTGCATCAGCATCACCATCAATGAAAATTCACTCACCAAGTGGCACCCTCACTGACACCTCTGCAGGCCTTTTACCTGGTATAACTGACTGCAGCTGACAGCTCGTCTTCCATGTACCAGTCAGCTCAAGATAGCAGCTGACAAGTTAGCTGGGCTAACTCCAGGTGTAGCCTGTAGCTGCATCCCCATTGCATTACTAACCCTGCAGCTTCAGCCCACCTCGCCTGGCCAGCTAGCTCATGCTGAAAGCTCCAGCACCCACAAGCTAGAGATGTTGGTCTGTAAATGGAAGTTAGGTCCAGTTGTACACCAGTCGAATGCTACAGTGAAGACACGCTAGCTATCAGAAATTCTGACATGGGTGCAGAAAAAGGAACAGGGTTCAGCTCACACCGTTGTAGTTGTGTTGATCCTCTAGTGCTAACAGGAGTAAAAAGCAACAAACGTATTTTAGGAATATTTGTGCGTTATAGTAACACTCAGAATGTGCTAGGCCAGATCTGAAGATTGGGTCAGGGATGAAATTTACTTCTGAGAGTTTTGTTCACTTAAAATCAGCAGATAGGATTGTGAATACACACCAGTGGGAATGTCAGGGGAGAAAGATGGTGCCATTTTTAGTCTCTTTTCAGAAAAGCATTTTAAGTCATTTCCACGCAGTAACATATGAATTGTGCTGCACGACTACCTGGACATTTTTTTCCTTTATGAAAAGTTCACTTTCTTCTTGTTTTCTTCTGAACTGGTCCTAGTTTTGCCTTCCATTCTTTCAGTTGCTCGGCTGTCTCACACCATTGGCAAAACATCCTCCCCCTTCCCACCAGTCGTATGTGCTGGAATAATTTACTGGTTTATCTGATTTGAAGGAATAGGCTGTTAGCACAATTCCCACCTGGCTGGCTGGGGTGAAATTTGCCCCACTTTTCCTGCAACTTCTTGAGTCCACACCAAATACAGGGGGATTTCAAATGCCTGGAGTGATTAAAGAATAGTCTTTTTGTTCTGTTTGTACAGCACCTGTCACAGTGGGAGCCCAAGACACGGGCTCCTGGGTGCTACGGAAACATAATATGACTTTTGAAGAATTGGCTTGGAGCTGAGCAGGTTAACGGAGGGAAGTGCCTATAACATTGCTTTACCTCACTGTTCCCAGCAGATGGTACTGAAGAGCAGGAGAAGTCTGTACTAAAGAGACAGAAAGAAAAGCTTCCCAGCCTGGTAGCCTCCTGGTAGTATCTTCCCTGCCATGTGCAAGCCCACGATGGGAAATACATCATACACATTAAGAGAGGCAGGGAAGGAGCAAACCACCTTGCCAGGGGCAGGAGGGAGAGGGCCCCACCGGAGGCGGATTAGGACAGAGACATTTTGCATAGGAGGCTCCTGGAAGAGTGGATGTCCATAGGCAGGCTGCCCTGCCCTCTGTCTCTGTGTGCAACGACTCCACAGAATCGCATTGCTGCTAGGTGCTGCCGCACTGCGGCCTGCAGGCCGTGCTACAGGGCCAGGGCACCCGGCTGGCAGCCCGCTGGATTGCAGCTGCCAAGGGCTGGAGCCGTGTAAAACCTACTAGGGATCCCGCAGTGGCAGCAGGTGGTACTTCATGCTGCACTCTGAAGTGCCCGCAGGTTAGCTGCCAGCTGCACATTGTTGCAGGGTCTGGGCTAGACCTTGCCATGGGACTGGCCTCCCACAGGACCCGCTGCCATCCTGGCGGGAGAGGGTAAACTCTACTTTGGTGCGGGTGGGATTGGGGGGGCAAAAAACCAGACTGCGATAATGTGCGGGAAAACACTGCGTCTCTGGTCAGCTTATCATACATAGACTTTCAGCAACGTAAAGAAAGTTTTTCTTTTTAAATAAAGGTTTTAATAGTTCAATATGAGCGCGGGAGAGAGAGATTTGATGTCTATTGTAACAAGAGTTACAGTGTCTTTAAGCAAGATTTGTTTTATTCTGTTAAAGGTAAAAATTGTGTCTGAATTCCACGTTTGAATATATATAATTAAACTGACGGTGGGTTTTTTAGTAGCCGGGGGGAATCCGTGTCTCTGGCAGGATTTCTGGGATCTAAGGTTTTAGCGGGTGGGAGTGGGATAAAATGCAAGAAACAAGGCGGGAGTGGGTGTTGTGGGACAGGAACGGCAGCATTGAAAAACTAGCCCTGTGCCAGGCTTCAGTCTGCGCTCCTAGTGACCCGCCTGCCTGCCGCAGAACCGCGCTGCGTTTGCACTTCACCAAACGACTTGCTCCGTAAGTCGCACTGGAAACTGGCGGCCTCTCCCAACCTCTCAGGCAAAATGTACAGCTGAAGATACTGCAGCGTGATCTGGTATTAACTTTGTTTTGGCAAAGTATACTGCAGTGTGCTGGGGAGTATTCTCAGAAATAATTAACATTGGAATAAATCCTGCAAAGTGATTCTTTTTTCTTTGCAAACATTCCCTTTGTTTTTTAAAAACATTCATTTCAGCCGGGCTGACACTTTTGTGTGTGTGTGTGTGTGTGTGCGTGCTTGCTTTCCATAGACAGTTTAACTGGCACAAATGTTTGCAGAAAGTTCAGTTCAAATTTGCCTGCCTGGAAACTGACTGTGAGATTTGCACAGTCAAGTATTTGTGCCAGAAGTGCCTGCACGCTCACCCAGACACAAAACAGATGATCCCATGCTACAGAGCTGACTAATTGTAACGAACGGCTCAGCGTGGTTAGTGAATAGTCGGAGAAGTCTGCACACGATCAATCCCTAGTTAAAAATAGTAGCAAAATAATAATAATATCCCTGAATAACTTCAAATAACGTCTAGATTGAAGGAAATATTCTGTGAGCAGAAAGTGGCTACATTTGTCAGATAAGTTATTCATTGTGAACTATTTGATCAACTGTAAATGCAGCTAAACTAAAATAAATGAAGAAAGCGGATTTAGCCTTGTTCTTACTGTTTGCTCACTCTTATTTGCAAAATGTATTCATTTGAAATCAGTCTTCCAGGCATCAGTGTGAATTAGTGAGGGTCTTTTGGCATCTGTCTTTCAACAGTGATAACTACATTTCCTCCTTGAGTTGGGATGGTCAGTGATGAAGGCAAACTGGGAAACTGGAAGGGAAGGTTCAATGCCTAGCCCTCCTGCAAACTTTGTGTGACCTTGGGCATGTCACTTAATCTCTCTGAGTCTCAGTTCCCCATCTGTAAAACCGAGACAATACTTCCTGTCTCCCACCCGTCTCTATCTGGACTGAAAGCACTTTGAGACAGGAACATACGCACAGTAAATGTGGCCCTGGTATCAGTTGGCGCCTCTACTGCAGTGTAAATCATATCAAGACATTACCAAACCTCTACCTAGAAAACAATGTCTACATGCTTCAAAAGGAGTGGGTGGGCAAGGTTCTGCAGCCTGCAATGTGCAGGAGGTCAGACTAGATCAGTGGTTCCCAACCCTGTTTGGGAAAACAAACAACTAATTTTCACAGTGTATCTGACTCCCGCAGGCTCAAACAAGATTAATACCTCTGCATCCTCAGGCTGCTGGAAAACCTGGTAAGGTTGTGGGGTGGTATTATTATTCCTCCTTCCCTTGGGCAATGCTGCCTGCTGATCCTCAGGAAAATCTTAAACATGACGGCTAAATATTGCCACTTATTTCAAAGGTTTAACTTGTTCCTGACAATACCACAAATGGACTTTTACTAAGACTTACAGCAGTCATAGAATGTGTTGTAAAGAATGCTGTTGCCAGGACATGGAAACGCGGTTCACTTCCAATTTACATCCTGCGGTCACAAAGAGTCTTGGTGTAATCTCACACTTGGCATACTTACTTCTGCCTAAGTCTGAGGCGATGGACTACATGACCTGCACTTCTTGAACCTATGATTAGAAATGTAGCCATTTTCTTTAAATAGGTATCCACCATGGTCCCCTCTATATACATCGCAGGAGAGAACCTGTGGAAATATTGGTTGATCAACCAAGTACGATTTGGCGGTATTCAAATAGTGCAATGCTACAAATCTGACAAAAGAACAACATGCATCAGATTAATCTACATTCCCAGTCAAAAAACGTCACTCTCACAAGCAATAAAACTCACTATCTGGTCAAATTCATTATTTGGTTGCGTTTGACAATCTATAAATTCAGGTGAAAATTTCCCTGTGTACTGTTATCTGAAAACCCCCACAAAGGTTACAAAGCCTGAAATTTAGAATTAAAATTCAGTTACTAAAAATAACTCCCTTCCTACTTCCAAACATTAAAAAGTACAGAAATGGAAAGTTAAGGTCACTGAGACAAACTTGACTATACCCTTCTATCACCAGGCATCGCTCATCTTCCACCCTACATACCTTCTGGAGCTACTTTATAGATGGTGATCTTAGAGAAATGAATTTACAAAGCTTGCAAGAAGTTTTTGTGAGGTTGCATTCACCTTCAATTTGAAAATGCTACTATATTCATGCAGTTTGTATGTGCATGGTAGCAAATACATTTTAGCCCAGAGCATTGGAGTTATACATACTCGTCTGTATCGTCGATAAGAAGTTGATAGGGTCCAAGACCCGCAGGCACCATTGTGATCATCTAGTTTGACTTCCTGTATAACATAGGCCAGAGAACTGACCCCAAAACAATTCCTGGAGCAGATCTGTTAGAAAAACATCCACTCTTCATTTAAAAATTGTCAGTGATGGAGAATCCACCATGACTCTTGGTCAATTGTTCCAGTGGTTAATTACACTCAGTGATAAAAATGTACACTTTATTTCCAGTCTGAATTTGTCTAGCCTCAGCTATTGGATCATGTTATATCCTTTTCCTGCTAAATTGAAGAGCCCATTATTAAATTTAAGTTCACAATTCCATTGTTCAAGAGACTTATTGCTGGGTTAAATGTGATATTTGAACACTGATAGAACAGCACAAACTTAAAAATATTCAGCCCAGGACTCTTGCAGCGTTAGCAAGAATTGTGTATAAATTGTGACGTCTGTCTTTCCTGTTCCATGCCCTTAGTAAAACGCACTATTACCATACATTTCACCACAGTTACACTTAATACATGCATAGATAAATCTAATAAGCTGCAAAAGCCCTGAAGATCAGAATGTCATAACATGTGCAGACTGTAAGGAAGTGAGTAGACCCTCAAATAGGCATTTACCCTACAATACATGCAGAGTAAGGTTAAAAATAAAAAAAATCCTTCCATGAAGGAAACTGGGAGTTAGCCTGCACAAACTGACAGTCACACACCTCCTTTGGAGCAGGTTGGAACTGCCAGTGCAAGTTGAAAGCAAAGCAATCCCCGACCGAAAAACGAAACAAAAAATAAGCCAAGACTAACAATAAAAAAAGAAGTGCATGGCGATCAATACTCCCCCAGCTATTTAATGCAGGCCTGGAGAGCAGCTGTTCATTCAAATTAATCAAGGCCTGATCCAAAGCTCACTGAAGTTATTAGGGCCTGGAGCCTCAAAGGTATTTAGGTGCCTAACTCCCGATGATACCTTTGACAATCTGGGCCTCGGCGTCTTTCCATTGACTTACGGATTGTTTGAATCAGACTCTCAGCATGCACGAAGTCATGCAGGTCAGCAAAGGGGCCTGGTTTTCTACTTATCATGCGCTGCCTGAGGCCCCCATTCAGCCAGTTAGTTAAGCACATGCTTAAATCCAATATTCAGCAAAGCGCTGAAGAACATTAAGTACAGGTGGAAGCGTTTGGCTGAACTGCGGACAGACTGGCGTTTGCTTATCTCTTTCTAAGCTAACTGCTGACTAGCTCGTGTCAATCAACCCCTTACTTGTTTGTTTGTTTGATTGCACCCCCTAAAAACCTTTCCCACAGCCAGGATGGAAATGACAGAAGTCCCTGCCTTTCAGAAATACATCTAGCCCTTACAGCATGAAGCGGTAATAAAACTACTGTTTGTTCTGTGCAGCTCTGGTCAGGACAACTGCACTACATCCCCTCTTAGTGGTTCAGCAAGGCCCCCAGCTCATGCTTCTGGCTGTTGCCGCTTTTGGGTGGAGACAAGTGTCTGCTGACCAGGGTATTTCCAAGCTGGGTCCTTCCGTGCCTTCCTTGTGTTTATTCTCAGCAAAAGACAGGCTCCCTGAGCAGGCCTGGCTGCTTTCTCTTCCTAAACTAATAACAGAGTAATTGCTAAGAGTTATAACATGCCACACTGCACTTCCCATGCAAGCCTAGTTTATTCTTAAGGTAGAAGCACTACAGAGAAAACATATTAACACAATGAAAGAACCTACATGTGTGTTAATAAGCTTAGCAGAGATCCCCCAACTGTCTTCAACATGGGCTCTAGTCCGGCAGGCAAGTCCTTCCAACCCCCCACCCAAAGGGGTCTCTTTTGTGGTCACAAGGTTGTAACAGCCTCAGTTCAGAACCAGCACCCAATAGATGAAATCCTGCCAACTCTTCCCTATGGATTGGGGACCCCTTTGGGAACAGAGGTCTTGTCTGTCTCCTGGATTGGAAAGAAGATTCTGAATCAGGCTACTTATCCAAAAGTCCTTTCTTTGTCTGCTGATCTCTGGAGAATCCAGTGTGAACTAGTGTATAAGCAAGCATCTCTGGGGTGGCTTCAAAGGGCTGATAACCAAGGAAGTGCATAGGCAGTGCTAGGCAGTAGCATAGCCAAAGTTTCCTACAATCTCACAATAACAACTGAACGATTGCCTTTTTAATACAACGGACCCCAACGGCATTAAACTTAATTCAACAAGGTTTGTCCAGGAAATTGCAGGATACTGTGTTTGTACGGCACCTCGCACAACGGGTTCTGGCCTGTGACGAGGGCTTCTTGGTGCTACCCCAATAAAAAATAAATAACTACTGCACAGGAAACCCTAATATTCTGACATCTCATCACCGCCCCCAAAACTTACAAAGACGTGGGGTGTCTGTCAGGGAAGGCTGATTAAAAGTATGACTACACAATATATCATCGTTCACTTAGGTCCTGCTCCTGTCCCCATGGAAGTTACTGCCAGATATAAATTCACTTTCTTCTGTTGTTACTTCATTCCATCTGACCCCCCATCTCTGACTGTTTCATCCATTTGTTGCATTTTCTCTCACAGCCAGACAGTAACCTTTCCGTGGAAGGGATTGTTTTCCTTGTTACCGATCTGTACAGCAACTAGCACAATAGAGACCAGAGCTTTGATCAGGGTTCGTAGGTAATACTGCAATAATAATAATACACTTCCATTGACTGCACTGGGAACAGGATTGAGTCTTAACATTTTCTTTCTTTCTTTCTTTCTTTCTTTCCCTTGTATAATCTTCACATTTTTTTCTGCCTTTCTTTGCTTCTGCATACATAGTATTCCAGCACCATTTGCCTTCTAATGTCTGTATAGTGTGTTCCATTTTTTCATAATGAATGTAAGAACTTAAGAACGGCCATACTGGGTCAGATCAATGGTCCATCTAGCCCAGTATCCTGTCTTCCGACAGTGACCAATGCCAGGTATTTCAGAGGGAATGAACAGAACAAGGCAATTTCAAGTGATCCATCCCGTCATCCGGTCCCAGCTTCTAGTAGTTGAAAGTTTAGCGAGACCCAGAGCATGGGGTTGTCCCTGACCATGATGGCTATTAGCCATTGATGGACCTAGCCTCCATGAACATATTTAATACTTTTTTTGAACGCAGTTATACTTTTGGCCTTCACAGTATCCCACGGCAACAAGTTCCACAGGTTGACTGTGCCTTGTGTGAAGAAGTACTTCCTTTTGCTTGTTTTAAACCAGCTGCCTATTAATTTCACTGGGTGACCCCTGGTTCTTGTGTTATGTGCAGGGGTAAATAACACTTCCCAATTCACTTTCTCTACACCAGTCGTGATTTTATAGACCTCTGTCATATCCTCCTTGAGTCATCTCTTTCTAAGCTAAACACTCCCAGTCTTTTTAATCTCTCCTAAGATGGAAGCTGTTCCATACCCCTGATCATTTTAGTTACTCTTTACTCTACTGTTTCCAATTCTAATGTATCTGTTTTGAGATGGGGTGACCAGAACTGCACACAGTATTCAAGCTGTGGGCGCACCATGGATTTATATGGTGGCATTCTCATACTTACTGTTTTATCCTCTATCCCTCCCTCACATTCCATTAGCTTTCTTGACTGCTGCTGCACATGGAGTGAATGTTTTCAGAGAACTGCCCACAATGACTCCAGGATCTATTTCTTGAGTGCTAACAGCTAATTTAGATCCCATCATTTTGTATGTATAGCAGTAATCGTTTTTTCCAATGTGCATTACCTTGCACTTATCAGTATTGAATTTCATCTGCCGTTTTCTTGCCCAGTCACCCAGTTTAGTGAGATCCCTCCATAACTCTTCACAATCAGTTTTGGATTTAACCACCTTGAGTAATTTTGTATCATCTGCTAACTTTGCCACCTCCTGGTTTACCCTGGATCATCTAGTGGCCACACTGACTGAATGGCAGCCTTCTTGAGGCTGATGTACTGAAAAATTTGCTGTTAGTTTTTGTGTCCTTAGCTAATTGTTTTTCAGATTCTTTCTTGGCCTGCCTTATTATACTTTTGCACTTAACTTGCCAGGTTTACACTTCTTTCTATTTTCCTGACTAGGATTTGACTTCCCATTTTTAAAGGATGCCTTTTTGCCTCTAACTGCCACTTTTTCCCTTCTTTTTAGCCTTGGTGACTTTTTTTTTTTTTTTGGTCCTCTTATTTTTTTTGTTTTTAATTTGAGGTATACGTTTAGTGTGAACCTCTATTAGAATGTTTTTAAACACTCTCCATGCAGTTTGTAGGCAATTTACTTGTGTAACTGTTCCTTTTAATTTCTGTTTAACTAGGTTTCCCGTTTTTGAGGTGTTCCCCTTTTTGAAGTTAAATGCTTTTGTGGTGGGTTTCTCTGGCATTTTTTCCCCCTACAAGGATGTTAAATTTAGTTAAATTATGGTTGTTATTACTGAGCAGTTCAGCTCTATTCACCTCATGGACCGGATCCTGTGCTTCATTTAGGACTAAATCAAGAATTACCTCTCCCTTTTTGGTTCCAGGACAAGCTGCTCCAAGAAGCCGTCATTTATGATGTCTAGAAATTTTATGTCTGCGTCCCTTCTTGAGGTGACATATACCCAGTCAATATGAAGTTAGTTGAAAGCCCCCATTATTATTGTGTTTTCTGACTTTGTAGCCCCTCTAACCGTCCTGAACATTTCACAATCAGTCACCATTCTGGTCAGGCGGTCAGCAGTATATTCCTACCACTATGTTCTTATTGTTCAAGCGTGGAATTTCTATCCACAGAGATTCTATGGTACACTTAGATTCATTTAAGATTTTTGTGTTATTTGACTCTATGCTTTCTGTGACATATAGTGCCACTCCCCTCACCAGCACGGCCTATTTGTTACTTCTATATATTTTGTATTTTAGTAGTACTGTGTCCCATTGATATCCACATTCCACCAAGTTTCCGTGATGTCTATTACACCAATATCCTCATTTAATACCAGGCCCTTTAGTTTTCCTATCTTAGTATTTAAACTCCTAGCATTTGTATATAATTCTCTGCCTTTCTGCCCCCTTCCTTCCTCCTCTTTCCCCCTCCTTTTCTCTTCTCTTCCTTTCTAGTCCAAAGATCAAATTTTTTTTTTTTTTAAATACTTTTGTCTTAGATGAATTTTCCTTTTAAAATGATCCTATTATTGCGGTGAAAAACTTAGTGAGGTGTGTGATTTTTTTTTAAATGGAATTGTACCCATTTTGTGAAATCAAAACCAAATGCAAAAAGAAAACCCCTCTCGTGTTTTGAGGTTTTCAATTATGGTGAATATTTTGTGTAGTTCTATCAGTGATCATGCATGAGGCAATGTGAAATGATTGCCTTTTAAAAAAGGAAAGCCACCACTGAACAAAAAGTAGCTTTCAGAAAAAGGAGAGCCATTTAAAAAGTCCGTAAATAAATTTGGTAAGCAAATCAGAAGATAAAACACCAGCCAAAACATCATAGGCCTAGTTCAGCAACTTCATTCAGAATCACTGACTTCAGCCATTGTCCTGCTGCACTTTAAATCAATCCATCTCCCACTGCATTCAATGTGAGCAGGAATGAGTCTGAAGTGGAGGATGAAGTGAGATTTACACAGTAGCACAATCAGAAGCCTTCAGCGCAGAGAAACCTCCGTGGTTTGGGAAAGGGAAAGGTCTCTGCCTCCATGCACGTGAAGTTTTAGACACCAGGTCTGCATCGACCAGTAGATCTGGGATAATATGGATCTATTAGCAACAAGACTGTGTCCCCTTTTCTAACTCAGGGGCTGAAGTACTGGACATGGAGGGGTAGCAGTGTTGACAAGAACCCTGCCTGTGACTAGACGTATGAAGTCCATCCCCGCCCCCAGCACACCACAGCATAGTCAATTCCACACTGAATTCGGAAATGGAAACGCACATCCGTGCACTACTGATGGGTATTCAATTGAAGCAGAATTAGTAGTATGGAAGTGGTTTCATTTGTCTTATTCTAATAAGGAATCTTACATTGCACTCTGTTACACACATGGACAAACGGTTGCTCACGTCTTAATGTCTCCCCAGATTTAAGAAGCCTAAAGAAGAGATACGAGGGTGCTGTCATTTAATTCAAGTTCTATGCAGGTGCCACAGACCAGAAATGAGAGCGCTGTGGATTTACCTATTATTTGTGAAGAGCAGTGCTAAGAGACCCCCGGATACTTGACATTATGATATCATGAAATGGTTCAGTCAGCGTGGGGGGAAAGCAGATAATTCCAGATATGTCATTTAATGACAGTGCTGTGTTACTCTAATGCCATACTTCGACATTTTTCAGGTTTTACATGACATTAAAGATGCAACCTTCTTTGCATAGCACCGGTGTATTTGACATATAATTCACGAGCTGTATACCATGCACAGGAAGAGAAGGCATTATGTCCTCTAAGGCCATGGAGAAAAACAAATTTACTAAAATTTACTTTCTTCATTGTATAGCTGCTAATAACAGCCAGATAAAATCTGCTGGACGATCTCATGTGTATAAGTCAAAGTAACTGTTTACATTGGGATAATGTGAGCTGCCGGCTTTTGACAAGGACTGACATTTCTCTTACCTCAGGCTCAGGTTCTCAATGGTATTTGGGTGCCTAACTCCCATTGAAATGAATGGGAGTTAGGTGCAAATACCTTTGAGGATCTGGGCCTTAGTGATTTAGGAGCCTAAGATGCATTGAAAATCAATGGGACTCAGTGCTGCTAGAACAAAATTTTCAAAGGTATATAGCTGCCTAACGATGCAGATAGGCACTTAATGGGATTTTCAAACGCACCTAAAGCTGGTTAGGTGCCTGCTTCCCATTACTTATCTGCATCACAAGACTTCCGATAAAATCATGAGAGCTGGCCCAGCTGGAGTGGGCAAAAGGACGTTCCCTCTGAAAGCCTGGGGACAGGCTCAGAGCATTCTGATGTGCCATTTGTTTGGTTGGAACTGGGCGCAGAAAGCCTCAAGGGGCTGTTGAACTGAAGCACGAAAGAGAGACGTCAATGAGCCACTTGCAATGAGCAGTGGGAGAGAATTGAACTGAGGACTGGACTACATAGTGAAATTGACCAGCATGGCTTTTCTGAAGTGACTATTCCGCTCTAACTATTCCAGGATAACTCCCCATCTGGATGCTGTAGTCCAAAATTAGAGTGACTGCCAGAGGAGTAATTATTCTGAAATAAAATTGCTTTTATTCCAGAACAGTGTGTCCACACAGGCGAGTTAGTCTGAAATAGTGAAATTAGACCAGAACTGTGATTGCAGAATGATAATTCCTGAAGAACCATGCTGGTCAATTTTCCCCCATGCACACAAAGCCTTAAAGATAACGGGTTGGTGATATTCTTAAGAGGATAGCCTGTTCAGGGAAATGTCCCAGTGCAGAGAGTTCTCCACACCCTCCCAGGAGATTCCTGGTGTTTGCTGGTTCCTGGTGGACAAGAAACACTCTGAATTATTGTAGGACCTAGTAGTCCCAGTAATGGACAAAGACACTTGAGGATGTCCTGTCAATACTTTGGCATTTCTGCTACCTGGAACAGTTTGAAGCAGAAGGTGCAGAGACAATGCGAAAAGGACCATGGTGTTTAAGATGAAAGTTCACCAAACTCTTCCAAACATATATAAATAAACCAGATCTAGTTTTGGGTAAAGGCTCAGATTGGTTCTCATTACATTATATGGTTCTTCTTTCATTTTTTGCTTAAGTCACTTTAAAAAAGGCAATTCTTGGTTAAAGGTTAGTGAGTAGCTTAATCTGATATCTCCTGTGCATTTGGTAACAATGAATCCCACAAATGGGTTGATTTTGCTTATCATTAAATTGGACTTTGTTTAAGAGCTCTAGTTACCATAGAAATTGTTACATTAATGAAAATCAGGTCAGTTTGCCTCAGTTTCTCCCTCTATAAAATGGGGATAATAATCCTGACCTCCTTTGTAAAGTGCTTTCAGAACTACTGAAGAAAAATGCTATATAGAGCTAGGGATTATTATTATATATAATTGCCTAACCTTAGACACTTGTTATTGTGAAAATCTTGGCTTCTACATATCATATGTAGAGGAAATTCAGCCATCGTCTTTGGAGACTTCAAAGGGCATTCCACTGAGCTGTAATTTTTCCTGTACCTTTTTGCCATGTCAGGAAAGATGGTCAGAAGAGTAAAACCAGAGGGCAATGAGGGAACGCCAAAGCAAATTAGTAGTACGTCAATCAGAAATCCCATCTGAGACGTAGGTACAGTCACTCTGGAACAGGCCGTGGCCTACAGAATCTTCTGGAATAGTTGCATCCATTATGACCTTTCAGTATCCAAAATAAAAAAAAATCAAGGTGATGACAAGACGTATCTATCGCATCTCAGCCATCATTACAGTTGAAAGATCGACCCTGAAGCAGGTGGACTGCCTCAATTATGATGGATGAGAACTGTGACAGCTCTCAGGAGATGTGCAGGAAGCTGGCAATTGCTCACTGAGCTATGACTTCACTGGTTGAGATTTGACAAGATCAGAGCACTTTACGAATCTACAAAGTTTAGATTTCTCTGGGCTTTAATTTGCCCTGTGATTGTCTGTGTGAGCTGTATAGTGAAGAACAAGCAATGGCACTGGGTTGTCGGCGGGGGGAGGAATCGGTTTTAAACGTGTGCCGGCTTCATGTGTCACAGGAAAAAAGGAACTACATGGCCAACAAGGATTCACAACTGTCTCCCACTTCTGTCTATTGAGACACTTGCCCTCTTGGTTAATGCACCAGGGGTTGAACCAGGGACCTTCTGAGCAAAACACATGCAGTAATACAGCTTGTGCTAAATCTCCTTAGCCTGGCGTTGTAATAACTCATATCTGAGACAGAGGCCCTCCATAACATGCTCACCGGTGGGTCACACCTATGTTGTTGATTCAACAAATGAATTCAGAACCTCTGAGTCTATCCTGCAACATCTGTCAGTGGTTGACTGGGGCTTTTATCTACACTCTTACTGACTGTTAGGGTTCGAAGATGCTCATTACAGCTCTTTATAGGTGGAGCTGTAGCTGATCATGGTACGGTTGCTGAGCCGCAACTGGTAGTTTTTCAAGAAGACTTGAGACGAACACGACACTGCAAGGTGATTCTACCACTGGAAACATCTATTAACACAACCGCAGCAATAAATAATGGCTAGGAATGCTATTTATTGGGAAAGATAAAAACAAGGCTCTACTCCATTATCTTGTGAATGAATCTGGCCCGATGATTATCACCCCACGACAAGCAAATGAAAGCAAATGCATTGAGGACCAGGGAACTATCATGGAAGTAACATTTGCTCTATAAATTGCCTCTCACTGAAACATACTAGATTAATCCCACTTGTTAGAATTCCTCTGATGTTTAGGAGAATTCATATCAAAGTATGCCATCAGTTCTTTGGATTTGGATTGTTGCTCGGAGAACGATGCTTAATGTTGATACACCAAGACATCTAGAGATCAATATAAATACAGGGCTCTGTAAATACTCTGCAATCCAACCAAGGAAGTCTTAATAACAGTGTAAAATTTCTTAGGCCTTGGTCCTACAAATATTTTTGCACCCAAGTAGTCCCATTTGATTTTCATACAGGACAAATGCTCTCAGTCAGAGGGAGATATGAACCTCTGCATATCTTCCAATTGCTTCTCCCAGTTGACCATCATCACCTCCGTCTTATCTAGTTGCATTTCAGCCAGCGAGCACTCATCTACGTCACAGTCTCCCCCAGACACTGGGCTAAGTGTTCAACGGACAGTGGGATCAGGTGAAATGGAGACACAGAACTGGATGTTGTCTGCATACTGAAAGCACTGCAGCCTCTGACTCATTGCTAGCCCTGCTAACGGTCCCACATACATGCTGAACAGCAGTGGAGACAAGATGGAAACCTGTGGAACTCCACACAACAATGCCTTTAGGGAGAAGGTACAACCGTTCCACGGCACTGTTTGGGAATGCAGCCCTAGGTGACAATAGAACCACGCAAGAGCTGTACCATCTACTGCTGACCCCAGGTGAATCAATGACACCTCATGGTCAACGGTACTGAGAGCTGCCAATAGATATCACAATAGTAAGGATGGCATTTCCAAGAGCACTCATTGTTGTCCTACCTCTGCTTAAGTGCGAGCCTCGCTCTTCATCTGTCTCCCATGCATATTGCCAAAGGAAATGAGTGCAAGTCATGTTTTAGTATGACTTGAAGCATACATCCCAACTGGTGCCTGTATAGTGGTGCAAAGTATTGCAGATGTCACATGGCCATGGTGTGGACTCTAATAATACCGTGTGGTAGCAGTGCAAATAAAAATAAATTAAAAAAGTATCCCTAACTTTTGAATATGTGCAAATACATGTATTTAGCTCTATTCTTTCTACCCAGGACTGGCAACCTCTCGTTTCCTGCTCCTGTAAGCAAATATTTTCTACTGTCAACAATTCTGTCTACCTTTTTAAAAAAAACAACCACTAAACATGTGCAAAAAATGTCAAATGTATCAAATATTATCCCATGGACACTGTAGAACAACATCTGCAATAAAGGTCAAGTCATCTGACCTGAATAAGGGCAATAGAGGTTCCTGGATGGACTGAAACCAGTCTGCTGCATGCAGGTTGTGTAGAATACAGAAATCCCAAGCAGTGGGTCTGATATGTTCTGCAGGAGCTCCATTCACACCACCAAGATCAAGGGTAGGCTAGGAGCATGTGTGGTGGATCCATAGTTATGCCAATCCAATGGTCAAACCATCCCGCTCCCTTGTAAGAAATGCACAGGTTGCACTAGCAGCCATAAAGCACCTTCCATGAGGATTCTGATGCTCTCTGGCCATGATTTAACTCAGAAGTATTTAACAAGGAAGTGTCGGACCCTGAGCAGTGTTGTCATGAGTCCCATGATGATTATTGTTTTCCTGAAAGCCCCCGCTCCTGCAGTCAAGTGAATATGTGAGGATTTCAGCCTTCTTTCTGAAAGAAACAGTAAATTTCTAGCCCTTGTGGCTGGCAGGGTTGCCAACCTTGCATTTTAGTTTTTACTGATATGAAGATCTGAAGTTGATTTTTTTTACTGACACGGTAAACTTTTTACTGACATCACTAAAAATGCCATAAGCAATACAGTAACGTCCCAAAAGCATGTACTCACTCGCGATATTCTGTATACAGGAATTTGGAATTACACAATTGTTTTAGCTGCAGTTAATTGATCAATTGGGTTCTTTGGGCGTGTGCAATAATAGAAAACAGGAAACTGAGAAAGTCATGATCAGTGTAGTTTTATGATACAAGAAGTGATTCTGAACAATGACAATCAATGTCAAAATACAATATGTTTTATTTATTTCTACCCAATTTTATGGACATTTTCATTTATTTACGGATTTACTGACAGTGTTAAAATTGTACATTTTTTTACTGACTGTCCATACATTTATGGATGGGTGGCAACCCTGCTGTGGAGACAGCTTCAAAATGTGACCCTGGTACACCCTAACGGCTCAAAAAGCAGAAGGTACATAAAAAGAACACCACATTTATTATTTTTACATAATCTTGTGGTTTCAAAGCCAATCTCATGGTTTTTGGTGAGCCAGACTCAAGATTTTTGAACATTTGAGGTTGGCAATACTGTGAATGTTTTGAACTGTTCAGTTGATTTAAAAATCTACTTCCAGAAATTATTTTAAATAAAACTGGAAAAATATTCTCCATTAATAATCTGAATCCAATCTGATCTTGTTACACTTTATTAAAGTCTTTGATGTTGTAAGACAAATCCAATTTCATATTCATTGTTTATAAAAAGTGAATAATAGTTTCTTGAAACTAGCAAGATGACGAGGATTTAAGTATTCAGGGTTTTGAATGGCCTGGAAATAGTCTCAAAATTATTTAAAGGACTAGGGACCTAGAAGGGTCAAAAAGAACACTATCTCATATTTCAAAATCAATTGGAATTTAGTGACATGTTTTCTAATTAACTGGAGTGAAACAGTCTGTGGATAATTCTTTGCTTGTGAAGGAGGTAGCTTTCCATGTAAAACACGTGTATGTAGAAGCAGAAAAGAGTGCAAATGTCTGACACTGAGCACAGGAACAATCAAGCAGAAGATATCTTTTCCAGTGTCAATGCACTTATAATGAATAATTAATTTGTCCTAAAGTCAACAGAGCCTTTGTTGAAATGTTACATGCCTCAGAATCTCATTCAAAGCTAGTGGCTTGTTTGGGTAATGGTGGCAGCTGCTCTGTAAGTGGTGTATCTTTGAAGGCACGTCCCATCATTCTGAATGTGTATTCCGGGGTAATGTTCTGTTTTGCGAATCTGCAAAGCATTCGGAGTGTGGAGGAACTGGCACATGGGAATTCCGTGAAAGATCTCACTTCTTCATTTCTAGGACTAAAAGGTCCACATTGTGGACATCACAGAGGAGTGTTGAATGATGATAAACCCTACAAATTTAATGGGAAATTTAAAATATAAATTTAAGTTTTTAAAAAAGCCTGAAAACTTATAAGTATAGCTTAGTGTGAAATATCTACAAAAAAGGCTTTCAGCTCTATTTGCTTTTATTCAGAAGTATCTTTTTAGAAAAATACTGAATTTCTAAATAGTGAAGCATCCCTGTTCTTTTACTTCAACTTGTATCTGTACGGCTATAAGCAGCAGATTCCACGCCTTGCAAAACGTGTCTTCGGGTTCCTGATCAGAGTTGTTGCCTGAGCATCCTCAAGACAGTCCGTCTCCCACAAACTGGAGCATGCAGCTCTCGACATTCAGAGTGAACAGATCTGTTCTCACCTTTTCCCAGGGTCAGGCTGGGATTTCCTGAGACTGTCGAGTCTCCGTCTGCTGTCCGTCACCACATTCTCTGCACAGCTAGCTCTGTTCCATGTGGGCTCTCCACTGGGCATGCATGCCTGGCCAACAGATACTCCACTTGCTTCATCTCAGGTCTGTCTCGATCCCCAGGTGCGGCGCATGTATCAATCTCAAGCTGTCAGATCTTAAATCTGCTGGGATTACTGCCCAGTCCCTTTCAAACAAAACCCCATTGTGCACAAACAGCTCATCCCTCAGTTGGTGGTAGGGGGTGACCTTCTGGGGCACTTACTTCTTGTGATCTAATCAACCCAGGTGTAGGAATTGTTTTCCCACCTAGAGCCTCCACTGGGTCTGGTGCTCTGAGATTGGAGATGCGATGGTATTGCAGCATGTTGATAGACTGTCTCCTGTCCCAGACAGACATCTGCCTGCCCTGCTCAGTGTATCTGCCACCGCTGGTGTCTTTCCTGGGCAGTGCCTTATCCTCACCTCGTATCCCTGGAGTCTCAATAACATGCACTGCAGGCGCTGGGGTGGTTTCTTCATAATGCTTCCTAATGGCTTGTGCTCAGCCCGCACATCCGTCTGGTGTCCAAAGGGGAACGGCTGGAACTGTTCCATTCCAAAGAGCACAGTCAGGAGCTCTTTTTCTCTTGGTGCACACCACCTTTCAGTGTCTGTCAGGGCTCTGCTAGCAAAATGCTATGGGCTGCTGGCTTTGTACCGGTGCTAGGGGGTTGGGTTTTGGTCAGTCCTTTCAGAGTCCCATGACCCTCGACTTCTTCTGCTCAGCCTTCAGGCTCTCTCTCCCTGCCTCTGAAACAAGCTCTCTTTTGCTTGTTCTGGTCTGGCAGTCAACAGGGTCCCCCTCGCTCAGAGAGCAGGACTTTTTGTAAAGAGCAGCTTCTATCACCTCATCCTTTGTTTGCCTTTTATGCTGGGGAATTTCCATTGTTCCAACCTTCTTTCCTGCAGACAGTCTGGGCAGAAACCAGTTTCCTTTAGCTCGGCCAACCTTTTTAGACTCTTCACAGTCCTACCAGGACAGAGTCGTTCCATGTTAAATATTCTTTATATTGTCCTCTCCTGCTTCCAGGTAGAGCTTGTGAGATACATTTCCCTGTCAGCAAATGGCTGATTAGTACACACTGAGGGTTAGCGTAATACACAGAGTTCATAAAATCAATCAGAATTCATAAGTTGTACATAGACAGATTCCCCAAACAGTCACTCTATTGTTATTTAAATGAATTCAGAGGCTGTGGTGCTGAGCACATAGAAAACTTCTATATAATTAAATTAAATCAGATGTAACTTCACTGAGGTATGTTCATTTGCAAATAGGCTGACGCACATTGGCTGTATCTTTTATAACTACAAAATTCAGATTGTGAAAGAAATTCCAATAAAATGCTTTGCTGGATATATTAATGCAACAGACAGCAATAGCTCCAGTGCTTCAACCATTGATTCAAGGATTTATATGACAAGAAAGCCCTAAAATATCCAAAAGAGTTGGGTAAATAATAAGATTTTACATGCTTTTTTCCCTGATATGAACAATTATGGCTTATGAAGTAAATAACACATCTTTTACAGTTAATATCAGAGCTGTTTGAAATTTTTTCCTTGAGGCACTTATAAAAATGGCTTTTCAACCAAAGTGAAATGTTTTTGCAAATATTTTCATGTTGGATGACATTTTTTGGTTCCCACCCGTACTTTTCTCTTTAATTTTTCCTTGCTTCCCTCTTTTCCAGCAGAAGAAAAGAAAGAGAGAGATTTGACATTGGTGAGAATTGAAAACTAGAAAGCTTCAGTGAAAATTTGTGAATGAAATGAAAATTTTTCATTTTCTTCGAAAATCTTCACTGAAATCGAAAATGTTTTGCTGAAAATACAGAGCGCTCTTTGCCCAGCTGTAGTTAATACATCACTAACGACACTCTGGGGCAAATGCTTAGGTCCTTACTCAGGTTCCATTCCCTCCTATGGGGAATTTGCCTAAGCAAGAACAGTGCAAACATGGAATAATAACCTCAGGTTCTTGTGGGACCAAGTGTTAGAACTGGAAGGGCTGAAAGTTAGAACTGGAAGGGCTGAAAGTAGCATAAAATGTCTAAAAATACCAAAACCTGTCAGATTTTGTTCTGCACTCATCTGAGTCTCCATCCCTCGAATTCACCTTCTGCAGAGAATCAGTGCAAACCCTGTACACCATCCAAGTTGCACTAAAGCCCTATTTTGAGAGCTGAAGTAGGATATAATGTGTTTGCTTCGTAGGCCTTGAGTTGCCCTCTGCTCTGAGGTAAATTTCCTCCATGTGTTGAGGGGGGAGGTGGTTGGGTGAGGGAAGGAAATGGGGCTCGGACAGGGACATTAGATGCCGCCTCACCCCCTTGGCAAACCAGCAGGGGAAATACTCAAAGAAATGAACGCTGAGCCTGTAGGCATTAATTCCCTTGGGGTTCAGCTCTATGGGTGCTAGACCGCATGGTGAAGAGGGCTGGGCAGCATGGTACGTTTCCAGAGTAGACGAAGGAAATGGGGACTCGGGTAATTTTACAGACTGCCCAGCCGTCCCCAGCTGTCCGAATATCGTCTGCAATATAGATCTGAAATAGCTGTAACAAACAGGGAAAAGAAACCTACATGAAAAGAGCCTTGTCTGGCTGTGAAGATTTCAGGGCAGCCAAGTTCAATAGTACTGTGTAGGCAAGACACAGCCAGCATGGGAAATTGGCTACCACTTTACTACTTTACTGTCCAAACTGAATTACCACAAACAAGACGCAAACAGTATCAGCAGTGAGCAGCCATTTATAATTCTTCCCATGACCATCTGGTCAGCTGCTATCAGCTGCGAGGGCATTGGATACACCTTTTAAAATACCCGGGGCAGATCCTCGGTTGGTGTGAAGAGGAAGGACAGCCCAGTAGTTAGCATGCTAGCCTGGGACGTCAGAGAATTTCCTGTTTTGCTACAGACATCCCATGTGACATTGGGCAAGTCACTTAGCCTCTCTGTTCCTTATCTGTACAATGGGGATAATGATACTGCCCTACCTCCCAGAGGTGGTGTCAAGAGAAATACATGAAAGATCATGAGGTGCTCAGATACTGCCATGGTGAGGGCCAGATAAGGACATTATCGAGATAGCATGACTTCATCTGAAGCTAAGCTGATTTATGCCAGTTGAGGATCTGGCCCAAGATTTTCATTTTGCCAATATACCATTTAGCTTCTAATTTCCTTGGATTTGACACGCCCTTTAGATTAAAACATAGTATTTTATCTGTGAATCATTAACTTTTGTTGCTTTCTTATGCCCATTTGGATCCTCTATCTGCTCCGAACGGCTCTGATTATAAATAGTTCAATAATTCAGGTCCTCCTCATTTTAAAGCTATCATTTATGTAATTGGAAATATGAATGTGCAGTAAGTTAACACCGACGCCATAAAGAGGTAAAATAATTACTCACTCTGCCTCAGTTAATGGATTCAAGGGCACAGGAACATGTTAATACTACGAGGGAAGAGTTCCAAAAGTGTGCAGTGGAGCCAGAGAGAAGGAGATTTCTAGGGTGTGTTGGGTGATATCACTGCATTTGGGAATATGGGGGCAAGTCAAACAGGCTGTGTCTTCACTGCACAGCTAACTTGGGTGATTGGCACCCGGGGTTAGCCCAGCCTGGGTCTGAGCATTCCCACAGCAAAACCAGACCCACCTTACTGTGTCCTCATTACTTCTGCACTCACCCAAGTGTGTCTGGGGACATATCCCCTGGTTTTTTTGTGCTGAGACCTGTAGGATTTTTTCCCCGGTCAATTGCAGGAGAACTTGTCTATTCTTTGCAGGGCATTGTGGGAAGGCATTGGAGGACCATCTGCACTCAAGTGATCTGGCCTGTGTCCTGATGGCAAAGTGAGCAGGTTCCGGCCCAAGTGAAAGCAGAGCTCACACTCTAACCCACATCCCCCGCCAGGTAAACTAGCCTGAATTTAAAGCACCTCCAAACCCGTGTCAGAGGTTCTTCTGTGTGGACAATAAGGGGATTTGGGCTAAAACCCAGTCAGAGGTGAGGCTAACTGTGCAATGTAGACATGCCCATGCTTCCTGCCTCTCAGACACAGAAACAGGTGAAGGTGGGGGACGGAATGAGTGGCATAGCAGCATGGAACTGTCAATCAAGGGGGACGGGATGGGCCTAGCTGATGTCAGTCACAGAAGTAATGCCTAGGGAGACGGGGTGTGATGGGCAAAAGGTGCCCTGCTCGGCATATCTGAACCTGAGCCTCCGTTGTCAGTCAGTGCTCTGGGCTTTTCACCTGCAGTTAAAGGCTGTTCTCTTTGCCTGAAGGGAAGCAACAGTTTAATTTTCCAGACAAGTTAGAGCAGGCTGTGTAGGAAGCAAGCCGCAACGTCATTACTTCCTTGCAAAACATGATTTGGTTTTAGGAAAGAGACGGCCTGTCTTTAGTACTTAGCTACAACCTTGGCAAATGCAAATGTAGCTGCTGTTACCAAGACCAGGCAGTTCGATTTACAAATCATTCCTTGACTGATTAAGTATCTTAGAACACAATTGTATAAAAACGACATACACCCAGACTTGGTGGGTTAGCATTTATGTTGAGTGCCTGCCATAGAAGTGGGTGAAACTATTTTTGGCAAAAAATGTGGATATGGTGCCACCAAAACGTTTTACCAATTCATGTTGAATTTGCCAAATTGCTCATTTAAAAATACCCCCAGAATTAATTTTGAAAAAATTGAAACATTTTGGTTTGACACTTTAAAAACAAAACTTTCTGCTTTTTCGTTGTTGTGTTTTTTAAATGTCCTTTAATTTTATCTTTAAAAATCCAAAAACATTTTTAAAAGGTTGAAATTGAAAATGAAGTATTTTGATTTTGTTGAAATAAAATATTTAGTTCAACCTGAAAGGAATTTTTTTTTAATTTTTCGATTGACCGAAAATTTCAGAAACTTTCATTTTTGGTCCAACCCCAAACGTGGTTTGTTTTTGGTTTTGTTTTCTTTCCAGAAATGCCAACAAACTGGAAAATCTGTTATTTGCCTTGTTGTAATCTGCATCTCAGGTCATCATATTTGATTTTGGGGTTAAATAAAACCCCCACAGCCTGCATGAGCAGAGTGGTACAGTAAAGGCCCTGGGCCAAGCCAGTATGAAGCTCTTGTCGTAGGAGGACTGCTAAGGAATACGAGAAACTTAGGTATAAATGCCCATTCCAGATCTGGCTAGCTGGAATTTAGAAAGTGCAGCTGTGGCTGTGGGCTGTTCAAATGGCACGTGGGCCAAGTGTTGACTTGATTCTCCTCGTGATGGTGCCTGCCACCGTCATTCATGAGTTTGCTATTCTGAATCTCAACAGAATAGCATCCCGCTCCTGAAAGCCTGGATTTGTTTTGCAGGGCATTTCAACTTTTACTGTGTAAGCCCCAAAAGATGATGATGTCAAATTCTTGCTGCTGCCTTTGTGACAACTGAGAGATATACCAGGCCGCTGGGCAGGTCAGAGCGTTGAGGGCAGCAGTCAAATCAGATCTGTTTATTTAAAGCCACTGTGATAAGCACCAGGTACAAGGCTACAGAAATCACTGTTCACGGGGTTTCAGTGCTTCGTTTCTACACATTTTGTTGGGGGAGGGGAATTTTTGACCCGTGGTACCAGGAACAAAACTCATTTGTGGACATGGTCACAGTGAACGCTAAACAGCAACACCAGGAAGCAGAAGTAGAGAACTATATAAGAGCTTCCATACTGGATCAGACTATGGTCCATATTGCCTAAGGTCCTGTCTCTGACAGTGGCCTATACCAAAGGTTCAGGGGGAGTGACCAGAACTGGGCAATTATGGAGTGAGCCACCCTTGTTGTCCAGTCCCAGCTTCTGGCAGTCAGAGGTTTAGGGTCACCCCAAACAATAATCATTGATGGGCCCATAACCACTGATGGGCCCATCCTTCATGAGATCATCCAGTTCTTTTCTAAACCCAGTTATACTTTTGTTCATCATAACGTTCCAAAGGCAATGAGTTCCACCGGTTAATTGTACATTGTGTGAAAAAGTACTATCTCTTGTTTGTGTTAAATCAGCTGCCTATTAATTTCGTGGGGTGACTCCTGGTTTTTAACAGTTCGCTGTTACTTTTTCCAGCCCATCCATGATTCTATAGACCCCTATCATATTGACCCTTAATCATCTCTCTTCCAAACAGAACAACCCTGATCTTCCTAGTTTCTTCTTGCATGGAAGCCCTTCCAGACTCTGGATTATCTTTGTTGCCCTTCTCCAAACCTTTTCCAGTTTCACAATATCCTTTCTGAGGTGGAGTGACCAGAACTGGACACAGTATTCAAGCTGTGGATGCACCATGGATTTGTATAGTGGAATTATGATATTTTGTGTCTTATTTTCTTCCCTAGTTCCTAACCTACTGTTAGCCTTTTTGATCACTGCTGCGTATTGAGTCAAAGTTTTCATAGACCTATCCATTGTGGATCTGAGATCTCTTTATTGGGTGGTAACAGCTAATTTAGAACCCATCACTGTATATGCATCATTGGGATTATTTTTTCCAGTATGCATTACTTATCAATGCAGAATTTAATCCACCATTTTGTAGCCCAATCACCCTAATAACACTGCCTAGCTCTTATACCACAGATTTCAAAACGCTTTTCAAAGAAGGTTAGTATCATCATCCCCATTTTACAGATGGGGAAAGTGAGGCACAAAGACTGGACCAAAGTCACTCAGCAGGCCAACGGTAGAGCTGAGAATAGAACCTATATATCCTGGTCCCGGGCTGGTGCTCTAACCAGTAGATGACACTGCTTCCCACATTAGTGCTACTCTGAGTGATCAGTTCAAGAGCGTAAGCTTCGCAGGGTACAGAGTATGTCTCTGTCTATATGTTTGTACAGCACCTAGCAGCTCAGGCTGCTCTAGGAATACTATTTAATAATAAGGAAATGAAGAGAGATTATGAGCTTTTGGCTGAAATATTATTGTAAAGACAAGCTATCAGAAAAAAAAAACCCCTAGGAGATAAATGACATCGCAAATAGACATCTTGCTACTTATTCATTACATGAGTTGTCAGTGTTTGATTTTGCTTTGTAGCAACAACTTTACTACTTTTCTTTTTAAAAAGGCATTCTTTTTCTGTCTCCTTTCCAGTGCATGTGGTATTGAAGCAATAAGAGCGTGTTATCAAGGATTACAGGCAGGTCACGGAGGGCAAATTACTTGCCAAAATAGTCTCTCTGCAGGGTCTTATTGGTGTTATGTGCTAAGTTATGTGATAAGTCAAAGTTACTGTTGCATAAAATTCTCCCAGTGTTTCATGTAACTATTTTTGTGGTGTAGGGAATGATTCACTTTCTGCCGTGCCATTGTTGGTTTTTCCTGCTAGTGCTTTGCAAATACATACGTGGTCTAATCAGTTTTTCATAGGTGCTTTTCATTCCCTCCCCTCACCCCCAACACACACTCCCTTCTGTTTAATTACAGTCCTTCAGTTTAGGGCCAAATTCAGATTTGATGTAAGTGGGCTCCTTGCTTATACCAGGTCTGCTTAAGATTGTTTGAATAATATATACTTGCTACTTCTCAAATCTCTGCAATAATAGAGAATTAATTATTGTGGGAGCCTGGCGCTTTAGAGGGTGAGGAGCAGTCTGCTCCCCTCTGGGGTGAAATGGGGGAAGAACGGCCACAAACATTTGCAGATGCTGTAGATAGGCATCAGAACTGCAGATGGACAGAAACTCCAGCCGGGAAGGTGCTCTCTGCCCCATCTATTGGTGATCAAAGGGAAGTAAGGCTACAGAGGGAGCTTCATTTGCATATGCTTTTTACCCAGAATTTGTCTGGTGACAGTTTGGGAGTCACCATAACTGTACCCAAACTCAGAATAGGTGGGGTAGTGGAACTGAGCTGCTTACTAAGAAAAAGGTTTTGATCTTATAGCTAGGCTTTTGCATAAAACTCTGGCCCCTGTTTGTTGAGGTGCTGGTGAGAGGGTTTTTTAACAAGATGTGATGTGAAGGTGGCTGTCTGTTAGAGTGGTAGAGGTAAGTGAAGCATGGTGAGACTTCTAGGTCACTAAACAAGGCTAAGATTTTTATAGCTGGATTAGGAAGAAGAGCCTCAAATGAGGACCAGGTAGCACTTCTCAATGGACTGCAGAGAGGCCTACCCAACTGGGGAACTCTGCTACCCCCGACACTAAAAATGAGTAGGAGGCAGCAGTGATGTGGGCCTGCTGGATGTTCACACCAGTGGGCAGGGACCAGCGTTTACAGACCACTGCCGCAGTTACGAAGAGGGGGCAGGTTATTCGTTGTTCACAGCCTCAGCTCCCACTCAGCCTTGCAGGATAAGCCCTAGCTGGGTGTGGTTGGGGTGCTGGGGCTGGAGGGCTTTGTAGGCGAGGCACATTTACAAAGCTGCACATTTACAATGCCACCCATTTATCCAGCCTGCACCCCCTGCCAAATTTCTGCTTGGAAATCTGGAGTAAACAAATGCAGCCATGAGCAACATAAATGCATGCCTCTCATCTCCAAGACACAGAGTGAGAATCACTGAACGTAGGTGCAGTGGTAGGGAAGACAATAGCAACCCTGCTTAGCAGGTAGCCGGGCTCCCAAAAGAAGATCCCCCACACTCATTCCTGGGCAAGTTGCATACCTTTGGGTACCCTAGGATTGCAAGGGGTGGGACCATCAATCCTGCAGGTCCTAGGGCACTCTGTGGTTGAGAGGACATGTTACAGACCATAATCCTTTATTTGTTGGGGCAGCAGCTCAGCAAACCAAAGAGTTTGATCCCAGCTTGAAGTTTCCTGCAGGATGTTCTGTCTCTGGGCAGGTTCTCCTGCTGGAGGGGGTGATGGGTGGAAGTTGAAGCTAGACAAGTACAGATTGGAAATAAAGGTGTGAATTCTGAACAGAGAGTGTAATTAACCGTTGGAACAATTTACCAAGGATCATGGTGGATTCTGTGTCACTGAATTTTTAAATCATGATTGGATGCTCTAGGAAGTATTTTGGGGAAGGTCTCTGGCCCATGTTTTACAGGAAGTTCGACTAGATGGTCACAATGGTCTCTTCTGGCCTTGCAGTCTCTGAAGCTATGAATCTCTTAGTTTCAGTAACAGACTATTTGAAATTAATCCAAACTCATATTATCCCAGTCGAGGCGTGCCAGCTCCCTGGAGGTCATCTGCTGTAGGTGTCATCCAAATGAAAAGTCTTCTCAGCCCACCTGCTTAGGGTAAGCTAAAAAGAAAATACAAATGAGGCTGATTCACAGTGTGATTCACTGGGTGGCTGATCCCAATCTAAAAGCAATCACAGGTTTCTTCCCAATGAGGCCCAGAAGGGGATGGAAGTAATGCCACCACCCTTAGGAGAAAAGAGCGCATTGTTTCACACAGGGACATATCCCCTCAGAACCATGACTGGAGCAGCGACTGGCAGCCTCTGAAGATGTTATCCATAGGCTATGCTCAAGAAGCATCTTGAACTCTAGGAGTGAATGGTTGCCTAGAATGAAAAGATGGATAAAAGCACCACACTGCCTCTGGGAGCATGATATTGGAATCGTACATGGCCCCCTAACCCTCTTGATGTGTGACCATAGTGTACAGGGCTTAGATCCTGTAAATGGATCCTCAAGGAGTTCTGGTTTCGTCAGGGTAATCATGAGAACAAAGCTGGCAGGGTTTATAATGTCTTCTGAATTCTGAATTGTAGGAAGGGCCTCTCATGGTTCACGGTAAGTTTTCATTTGGAACATACTTCTGATCTCTCAGGGCAAATCTGTGGCTCATTCTGTGTCTCCAGATGGGGAGTGAGGACACAAGTCTACCTGCATCATGGGCAGGAAAGCAGTTTCTGTGAAGCCACTACTCCTCTAATGGTGCAGCTCAGCGGTGTGTGGAGTGGGGCACGATGAACCCTTGATTGTGCCTCCCTGTGGATGGGCCACTGGAAGCAGGGGGCAGCATCCAGGCCTCTCCCTCTGGGTCCTTCTCAGAATGGGACCACCCCTCCTGGCTATCTCCTGCCAGGAGCAGTCTCAAGCCCCTTTTCCGGGCAAGCAATCTGTCGCCGGGCCCTGGGGCAGGGCTGGCAAGTAAGCAGGCCCGCTCTCTGGAGCAGTATGGAGGATGAGGCTCTCTTGGGGGTTGCTAGGGAAGGAACGCAGGCCCACCCGTCTCCACTGCGTCCCAGCCTAGGGCCCTTGCAGTGGCAAAGGCATTTGCCACGAGGTTGGTGGGGCTCCTGCCACAACACACCACCCAGGTTGCTGCAGACTCAACCACAAACTTGTGGCTGGCCCTAGGCTTCTTCCTCCCCAAAACTCCCAGTACCTGCCTCCTTCGGGTCGCCTACGAGGCCCTCCTCATCTACAGGTAGCAGCTCTGGCAACTCCATGGGTTCCTCTACAGAGAGCAGCTCTTCCAGGTCCTCCGGCCCCTAGGCCATAGGCAGAGCCGGTAGGTTCTCTGGGTCCCAGGCCCTGTACTGCTCAGGTAGGCCCTCCTTTAGCTCCCAGGCAGCAGGGGTAAGACTGGCTGCTCTCTTTCAGCATGGATTTCCAGCCTGGCCTTAGCTGGGAGCTCAGGAGAAGAGATGTCCTTCTCTCTCAACTATCCTCTCTTGACTGGGTGCGTAGGCCTGGGTTTTAAAGGCCTGACTCCACCCCGCTTCCGGTCAGGTGGTGTCCCTGGGGCTTTTAAAGGCCTGGACCCGCCCACCTGCTTCCAGTCAGGTCCTTTTCTTTACCAGCCAGGGTGGGTCAGGCTCCCCTTCTGGGTCCTTCTCTGAGGGGGACCACCCCTCCTGGCTACACTACCCTAGCAGAGGGGGAATAATCTGCACCAGATACAGGGCTGCTATAGATACAGGGCTGCTTCCATCTGGGACAAGGGCGAAAGCAAACACTAACATGTGACTCTGAATCATCATAGGCTGCTCATGGGCAGATTAACAACATGCTGCCCCAAGTTAGGGGAAAAAGCACAGGGCTGTTACAAGTTAGTTGATTGAATTCTGAGGCCTAGTCCTGTAGTGAGCTATCTGCATGTGCAGCAGTTTGCCCATGCACATCTCACTGCAGGATGGGGGCCTTTGCGACTTGGCCTGATGAGAGAGAGAGAGAGGTGATCTTTGAGACACTGTGTCAGAATGCAAATGCAACCTCAGGGAAAACGTCAGCCAATCCTCAGGAAGCCAGTTTAAGATTATCTTCATTGTGTGCATCTCCCTTTTTAAAATCCTTTAAAAAATGTTTTTTTTTTTTAAAATAGTTTATAACTGAACTCGTAGTCACGAAATGCAGTCTAATGACATTATGATGGTTAAATTCCTTGTTTCCCCTTGTTGGTCGTAGGGCTGGCTGGAAAACAAGAATTCTGTTTCATGAAAAAAGTTGAGGTTCTGAAATCTATTTTCATTCCTCCTCAGAACCAAAATGAGGCCTCTTGACATTTTTCGTGAAAAAGCATGACTGCTCGCTCGTTCTCCTGTTGGAGTTGTTTCACTTTGTATAAATAATTAAATATTCAGTGGGCCAGAGAGAGAGACGGACTCTTTAGCTCCGAGGTTTGAGAAGTCATGCCGGCTGCTCCAGTTCAAATCTCTGTTTCAAATAAGGTGGAGGATTGACTTGAAGCTTCATTTTTCACACTGCAGTTGTGCACCCAAATCACTGTGCTATTCTGGGGCAGGTCTGCCTCTTCCTCCCCACTAGATTATTCTGGGGTGAATCTCTCCTGTCCCCCACAATTCTGCAAACATTTTGGTTTTGATGAATCTGCATTTTTTGATAAACATGTTTTGAAAAATTCCCAACCATCTCTAGCTGGCAGTAAGATTTCCCCACTGTTTCGTATCTATAGTGTGCAAAAATTATGAAAACATTGTGGGGAAAAAATCACTTTTTTGTTTCCCATTATTTTTAAGGAAATCAATAATATAATAACAGGACTTAGATGGATGGGGAAATAGTTCTGATTGCTATAGGGGAGGTTTATTTATTTGTTTAAAAAAAATTCCTGTCAGAAGATTCTCAATATATATATATATAGGCCCACAATGCTGAAAATAACAGCATTTTGTTAGTCCCAGCTATTGTGCTATAAATTGCTTGTCTCTCCATTCCTCTACCAATCTATTTATCCATCCATCCATCTACCTCTCTGCATCTCCAATAATCTACCCATCTATCATATACAGAATACTCTAACGTGTATATAGTGTAATATACTAAGGTAGTATCTTGCTCTGTGTGTGTGCATATTTTATATGTTACTGCACCATGAACATGTTTTTACAGTTCAAGGGAACAAATGCAGTGGCAAAGCATCATCAAGGAGGATTCAGATTAAAGGACAAATGTAGCTGGCCAAAATGAACAATTATAGGAAACAAAGGGAAAATAACGACTAAAGATCTTTCATTACAGCCAGCTAATTATCATGAGTTCTGGACTTAACTGTTCAGGCATAGAATTAAAAACCTTAATTATATTGTCACCTTTGTCTCTCAGCGCCCATTGCCCACAAATGAATCCATTTACTGTAACTGCTGCTGATGAGAAGAAATTGATGGCAGTCCCAGTGAGGTGGGAGAGTGGAGTTAGGGGGGAAAAAAATTGTAAGAGGCAACATTGTCAGAGCCGCACAGCTGGATGACAACTACATTCCAGGACATTATAAATTAAAAACACTTTTAATGAGACAAATACGGGTTTGATGGATTTCATGGCTTCATTCCCCTCCCTTCCCCCTCCAGCGTTCAATTGCCAGCGAGGCTGCTAATTTTTAGTTTTAAAGACAGGCCTCTTGAGAAATGCTTTGCAACACCTCTGGAGCTATGGCGCCAACGGGCCTCAGTCGCGGCCCAGGGGAGCCAACAGGAAGGCAGCCCCTGACGTCGGCGGGTTTCTGAGCAGACTCAGAGTTGTTGCGGAGCCTGTTAAGCCACCCTCTCAAAGAAAAAAAAAACATGGCTCAAGCGTGCTGTTTGCTGCCATCACATGTTTCACTCTGATTGTGTGTTCTACCCCTTCCTTTACCCCAGCGCTCTCGGGTCTATTTCGAATGTAAGATCTAAATGTGGTTTAGATGATATCATTATAAGATGGACGCACAACTGGTGGAAAACCATACTCAAAGGGTACTTGTCAATGGTTCGCTGTCAAACTTGGAGGACGTATCTCGTGGAGTCGGCCCTGGTCCAGAACTAGTCAGTATTTTCCTTAGTGTCCTGGATAATGGACTGGAGAGTGCGCATATAAAATTTGTGGAT
This sequence comes from Emydura macquarii macquarii, assembly GCF_026122565.2. Classification (NCBI taxonomy): domain Eukaryota; kingdom Metazoa; phylum Chordata; order Testudines; family Chelidae; genus Emydura; species Emydura macquarii. The sequence goes on along the minus strand of NW_027131588.1, from coordinate 22,772,817 downwards.
GATACCAAGTTGGGAGGGGTTGCAAGCACTTTGGAGCATAGGATTAGAATTCAAAATGACCTTGATAAATTGGATACTGCCTGAAACAGATGAGATTAAATTCAATAAAGGTATGTGCAAAGTAGGAAGGAAAAATCAAAAGCACCACTAGACTATGGGGAATAACTGTCTAGGTGGTGGTAGTGCTGAGAGGGACCTGTGTGTGATAGTGGATCACAAATTGAACGTGAGTCAATAATGTGATACAGTTGCAAAAAAGGCTACTATCATTCTAGCATGGCAGTCGGAGATGGGACGAGTGGGGGGGGGCAAAGGGCAATTCTGAGAACATGAATTTGGCAGGGTTCCAGCCACAACCCCTTCCTTGTCCCCTGCCCAGAACTGGGTGGAGTACCAAGAGAGCCCATTCTTCACTGGTAGGAGAGTGGGGTGGCTGAGCCAAATTCGAGTGAGTGACACTATGACCTTGGACACCAGGTCAGAACGTGACTCAACTTTGGCCAATTTTGGTTGCTTCCCTGCTCCCCCTGACCTTTGTAGTCCTGGTGACCCTGCATTCTGGGGTGTCTGAACAGGAGTGTCGTATGTAAGACACGGGAGGTAATTGTCTCGCTCTACTCAGCACTGGAGAGGCTTCAGCTGGAGCACTGTGTCCAGTTCTGGGTGCCGCACTTTAGAAAAGATGTGGACAGACTGGAAAGAGTCCAGAGGAGAACAGCAAAAATGATAAAAGGTTCAGAAAACCTGCCCTAGGAGGAAAGGTTAAAAAAGCCCTGGGCATTTTTAGTCTTGAGCAAAACAGATTGTGGGGAGGGGAGGAACCTAATACCAGTCTTCAGACATGTTAAACGCTGTTCCAAAGAGGACATGGATCATAGAATTATAGCGTCAGAAAGCACCGCAAGGGTCATCTAGTCTAAGCCTTAGAATATGAATGAATATTGACTCATTCTTTGTTCTCCATGTCCACTGAAGATTCTATCATCCAAGGTTCTGTCGTCTCTGGGGCAGGAAGTGCCGACTACTCTGTACTGGATACAGTGCCTTGCACAATGGGTCCCCAGTCTTTGTTGGTCCTTAGCCACTACCGTAATAAACAGGATGACAAAGATCTGCTGTACAGTTCACATGGAAAAGCTAGGGGCCCAAGTCTGATCCCATGCTTCCATGAAGTCAGGGGTAATCCCCAGGCAATGATCTACTCCCCGGTGTGAGGAAAGGGGCCAGAATCCAGCTGGACAGTGCTATTTGAGGAGGCACAGAGGAAATAAGCAGTCTAGTCCTAAGAGAAGCTGTGACCCAGCCATCAAAGCAAAATCAGCTACCCAGCCCGTTCTGCACATAGCTGGCATGCCACTTATTCCAAATCTAAATATTTAGCTAAAGACGATATTTTTATTCAAATAACTAGAAAATAAAATACAATAAAATAAAAGAGAGTGGAATTAACATTATGTAAATATACCAGGTAAAACAAGCAGCGCGTTAGCTATTTTCCACCAGCCTTTAAAATACCTTTTCAGAGGTACCCTTATTTCAGCCGTGCATTATAAATAAAATTAAATGGGCTTAATAAACAAGCCACTGATTGTTCTGGTACTTAAAGAGGGCTCCCTGGTGTGCTCCACAGTCAGATGACTGGGGGCACAGGGTTTACCTGGGAAGAAGGCACTTCTCGCCATATAGTGTGTTTTTTAAACACGTGTTGCCATGGTTATATGGAGTGAGTTAATGTGATGGAACTCACAAGCAGAGCAGAGGGGGTTGTTTCAGACATAGTTTGTGAACATGGCTATGTCAGAGCCAGTGCGCATTTACACTAGTTTATTACCTTCATGTAGTGGCAGGACTTCCAGCTGTGGGTTTGAAAGCTATGGTTTCAAACTCTATTCTAGTTCCATTTCCGCAGGGTTGGTTTGTTTTTTTTTTCCAACTACACGGATGCTGGCCGCCATCTAACTCTTGCTGTTTGTACTGTAGATGTGCAGAGCCCTCCGTATATTCAAGCAATTGAATCACAAGTTATTGTCTCAATGCAGGAATCACTGGGTGGGATTCTCTGGCCCGTGTTATGCAGGTCCGATTAGATGATGATAATGGGGCCTGCTAGCCTTAAAATCTTTCTTTTTATTGGCGCCACATTCCAACACGTCCCTTTACAGAAGCAATGTTTTTGCATGCAGTGAAACGTTCGCCGGCCCTTCCTCCTCTGATTAGGAGGGCAAAGCATTTTGCTTCATGTTGTGTGCTGTGATTTATTAACTGTATGACTGTAGTGCGTGTGTTAAGTACCAATGCATCTGCATGGTATGTCTCTGCCCCAGAGAGGGAAGGGTTGGGAAAAGGACTATTATTATCTTATTTTATTAGAGCTGATCAGGAATTATTTTACAAAACAGTTTTTCATTGGAAAAAGCCAATTTGTTGAAACTGAAACTTGTCACGAGAAATCGTTGTTCTGACAAAGCTTTCATCAGGAAGTCTTCCCAGGTGAGCGAGAGAGACATTTCTCCCCCCACCTCCCAGAATAGCCAATAGCCCAATGATTAGAGCTGTCTTCTGGGATGTGGAAGATAAAGGCACAAATCCCAGGTCAGTGCCCTAACCACCCAGGTATCAGTTATTCTGGGCACTCACTTTTTCTTGTTTTTCATAAAAGAATTCAAAAAGTCTCACTCTTATCCCAGTGTGGAATGGGAAATTGTTCAGAAAGGGAAAACCATTTCCCACCCAGCTCTAATTATTATCCCCAATTTATAGATAGTGAACTGAGGTACCTGGATATAAAGTAACTTGCCTAAGGTCATTCAGGCAGTCTGTGGCAGAGCAGGGAATTCAATCCACATCTCCAGAATCTCATTCATCACCCAAATTATAAGGTTGTCCTTCCGCTCCATCATTCAAACAAATTCTTTGCTAATTATTTACAATTAGCTGCAAAGCTCAGACTGGACTAAGTGCTCCAGCTGACATTTCTTTGTTCAGTAAGAATGTTGTCATGTTTGCAGATGTATCAGATACCCGCTCCTTCTCATTTCACTCAAATTGCCTGTGAGACAACCTATGGGTTGCCTATGGGTTGTTTTTCCCCACAGTTTTCACTGGACTATTAGCAAACTTCATGCACAGCAAATTTGTTTTCTCTCTTTTTAAAAAATCTTAACATAAAAAGATTTTTTATTTAAAAAAAAAAAAAGAGATTTTATTTTTTGAAATCTTAACATAAAAGAAAAGTTGAAAAAGAAAAAAAAATCCTGTTCTTTGGGAAATTCTGGCATTTTTAAAATTTAGTTTTGTTCCAAATCAAATGAAGAAGTTGAAATTTTGAAATTTCCCACTAAATGAAAATTTAGAAGAATTTTAATTTGAAACCATCGAATCATTTCATGTTGATAATGCTGAAACATTAAGATATTAAATACATTATATATAATATATGTATAATATATAATAAACTAAAAATATTAAATACAATATTTTAATATTAGTCAAAATGAAAGGCATCAGAATACTAAAGTCAAAATGAAATGTTTTACTTTATTGACATGAAATTATTCAACATTATCAAAATGAAATGAGAAAGGTAAAACAATTTTTGGAGTCCTTCCCATCAAAAATGTTTTTGCCATTGGCACATTGCCATGAAACTTTTTTATTTCAATGAAGTGCATTTTCTGATGCAAACTGTTCTGTCAACAGTTTTTAGTTGGTTTTTTTTTTGGCCCAATTGTGATGTTTCCCTCTGCAGTCTGGACTGGTGTATAATATCTGTGTCACCCCAGTCCCTCACTCCTGGAGCCTGTCTTGCATTTGCTTCACTGTGTGAACCCCTACTTTTGGGTCAGCCCACGCACAGCCTCTTGCAAGTAAGTGGCCCTTAACTTAGTTAGTGAGTGCTTCTGGCCAGCCACTCATGGGATTATGCAATAGAATAACCCCAGCAAACACCCCAGTCCCAGATGCAACCTAGGAACTTCCATCTTGCAATGTTCACTGCTGCCCACTGAGTGCCCAGGGCGTGGTTTCAATCCAGCACTGGAACATGAGGTATCTTTAGTCTCCAGCAAGAAATAATAGGGACTAAGGAACAATGGTGGGAACAGCAGAGGCTCAGGGAAAAGGAGCCTGTTTCCTGAAGTGACTGCCCTGAAAACCTGCTAATGCTAGCAATAGAGAGCCCATGGCAAGACTCCCATTGAGCTCAGTGTTGAAGGAACGGGGCCAGGGAATGCAGGGGTGGCATTTCCAGAAGCGCTTACCTCTGGCCTGTCTGTGCTCCCGTTGGCGTCAATGGTTGGCCTCAGTGGTCTTGTCTTCAGTGACACAGTTCGCTTGCGTTGCTCGGCTCGAGTTAGCCTAGCTCAAGTGAGCGTGGAGTGAGTGTGCCCTCACTCTAGCTGCCTAGCGTGACTGGATGAGCTGCTGGTGCGTTATACCCTGAGCTGCTGCCTTCATGCTGCATCACTAGCCGGAGTGTGAGCAGCACTCAAGCTTCCGCCCGCTCTCCCGACGCGCCAGCTAGCACCAGCTCCAAGCCCCGCGTAACCTGCGCCAGAAATTTCCGTGTGCAGATGGGAGTCAAGTTAGGGGCAAAACGCGAGCTAACAATGCAGTGAGGACAAGCCCACTGGGAGCAGAGGAAGGCGAGGCTTTTCAAAATCCTACCCTGGGAGTTTCAGAGAAAGCCTCTCTGGTGTCATTAGGTCAATGGCAGATGGAAGCAACAGCAAGCACTGGCAAAGGAGAAACTTGGCTCACTCCTCTCACCCAAAGAGGTGTAATATGATTAAATATATTTCCTATGTCTTAAATGATGCCCTGCCCTTTTAAAGGACATGCAGAGTAACCAGAGGGACTCAGGGCTGACCAGACTAAGCCATCAGCTTACTAATTATGAAGTCTTTTTCTAAACTTGAATCTGCAGTGGCTCCTTTTTCTCTTTGATTATCTCTGTGTAATTTAGGAATAGCTGGAGATCAGATGTGGACCAGTGCACATTATTATTGCCAATATGAGTTTAAATTACTCTCCCTGCAATATTTGGTTTCACTTATCTTCTCTAGCCTGCTTTCAATAGCTTGCTACTCGAAGGCCACATTCTACCACTCTTACTCACCCCTTACTCCTAGAGCAGACCTACTCTCTTCACTGAAATCAATATCTTAATTTCAACAGGGCCAAAAGAGACACCAGAAGCATAACAAAACCTGCTTTTCCATGTCGAACATTTCACAAGTATACGTTAAGTGTATGAACAGACTTCTCTGAGTGGACTTCATGACCTAGGAGATCCGCTTTCAGACCTAAGACCTATGTTCGTATGTTCTTCGGTTAACTTATCTATTTCTTAATGACCTCTGTACCATGTGCGCATAACAGATTATTCCTGGTATGAATGCTCGGGAACTTTAATGCAAAGCCTGCTACATAAGCAAAGGATGCACGCATAGGGCCTGATTCAGCAAAGCACTCAACCATGTGTCTATGTCCCAGTGAAGCCAATGGAGGATATTTTCAAAAATGTGTAAGGGGTTCAGGAGCAGATGTACCAGTAAAGGTCAGTCAAGACCCGAAGGTGACTCGACAGAAGAGGGAAAACGTTAGGGTCAGCTAATGAATGTAGCTGGCACTATTCGGTACATGTGGGGTTCTGACTGTGGATCACACTTCAGTGGAAACGTTGTCTCATGGATACATATCCTGGCGTTCACCGTCTCATGGACCAGCCCCTCCTGATTGCTTAACAATCCTATAGCAACTACCGCCTTTGAAGCCTGACCTGCCCCAGGCATTAAAAAAAAAAAAATGAAGAGTCGGGCCCTCAGAATCATGAAATTGCCTTAAACATCATCACCTTTTCATCATCATCTGACCTCTTTGCATGTCGAATGCCAGCTGGATTGATTGCTGGCTACACCCTTAAGGTGGTCTGGCTGGACGTTCAGTGTACATCCATCACTGGCAATCTTATCACGTCAGCAAAGCTTTTGGCCCACGTTTGATCACTGGCTGGGCAGTGGTATTCCTTGGTACCCACGCTTTAAGGGCTCATTGGTCTTCCATTCGAATAATGTGTCCACACCAAGGCAGCTACTGAACCCCAACCAGGGCAGGTAGAAGCGGTGGCTGGGCCCAGTTTCAAATGTCCTCAATTCTGAGCCTGTCCTGCCACTTGATATGGAACAGCTGACCGAGACGATGAGATTGAGAACGTCAGCCCTGTGTTTTTCAGCCTTTTTCAGGGCCCATGTTTCACTGCTGCACGACAGAGTTTTTAGCACTGTGGTTCTCTACAGCTGCAGCTTTGTGGCAAGCCTGATGAGAAGGTGGCAGCTGTTGAATATTTGGGAAGCGTCACAGACAGTGCTGGAGGATGCTCAGAAGAGGAGGTCTCTCATAAAGCAGCAGCTATTGCAGTGTTTCAGGCCCTTCAGCGGCCTCTGGGGGAACATCATGACATCATCATTTGATCATATTTACTATTGGGTTCTTTTAATTTGCCTTCTGGTTTGTGAGCCTTTTCTTCCAATGATGTGGGCTAGAAATTTACTTTTTAAAAATGAAAGCTGAGATTCTAATTCATTCACATGACTCCAAGAGCTGGAGATTTAAGAAAAAACGCTAGATATTGTGGAAGCCGACAATGCTGTCATTCTTTACAGGGCAAAGTAACACCAGGAAAATATTTAAATGTGTTTTTAGCTGCTTTTAATGCAATTCCAAAGCTGCTGGAAATAAGGAACACCAGCACCATGTGACCATCCAGCTGTGTGTGGAGAACCAGCAAGCACTCTGTGGACAAACACAGGTCTACAGACCACAATTTGAGAAATCTTACATTATATTCCAGTATCTCTAAAACTATTATCCTTATATCCATCTCTCAGATATAGAAATTCTCATGTCTGGCAAGTAAAGTGAAAACAGACCTCGATTCTTCCGAATACCCCAAGTTTCCCCTCAGAGATGTTGGAAACTGCAGGGTTTGTCAGAAAGTCTTTTGCTTTCATGGTTGCAAGAAGTGAAATGTCAGCTGGAAATCATCTGAAGCATTCCATAGCCCGCGGAGTTCCAGACAAGCAATTGTTATTGTCTATCAGTCCTAAAGAGCCTCCAGCTGAGGCCTCTGTATGGACCAAACCTGACTATGCTGGTAGCTTCAGAAAGGAGAAGACTGGAAAAAATATAAAAGCAAACATGCGGCAACGTCTTGTGCCTGATGAGAAAAGTATATCTGGTCATTACCCAACCTTTGCTAAGTTTTCCAACTAATGGAGCGAGAGACATGAAAGATTTTCAGAGGCCATCTGGAAAAGTAATTCTGGCTAACCTGAGGAGGTCATGATAACTAAGATGAATTTTTATCCTTCCTTCCCTTTACAATACCAACACCTTCGGCTTCTGAAAAGTTATTTTAAAAAGTGATAAGTTTAGTGTCTCTTTGGTATCTGGATGAGCTCCATTAAACACATGAGGGCTGAAAGTGTGAGGATTCTTACAAGAACCAATACAAGCCCATATATTTTGTTAATCCCTCACTTTTGAATAAAACTCTGGCTTCAAGATATATGACTTCTTTGAAAGTCAAATGAAACCATTTTGTGAAGCGCTCTCTGACTCAAACTGACCTGTTCGTTTTTAATTACACTAAGGTCACTTCATTTCTTCCTTTATAATTTTTTGATTTCTCTCCTCTCTCTCTCCAGGTTCTTTGCTCTCATTATTACACAAACCAGCACCTGCAATCTGAAATGATGAAATAATATTATTAAATATGTGTTTAAAAAACCAAACCGCTACTGACCACAGAAATGACTGGAAAGCCTTTTGTTGGTGCCCACTTCATGTTCAGGGATCTCCTACATCACGTGTGGACCCCTTATGTTTAACAATCTGTACCACACTATATTTAGCTTGGGCACTCCAGGGGTCTTCTCCAGACCTGAGCAAAAATAGTGCTTAATTTGCTCCAGGACTTGCCAGGGCAGAGCCCCCACCATCTCTAGGCTTGGCAGGTCATAGCCCCGGCTCTGAGCCTCTGGGGCTCAGTTCTGAAAGTGAAAAAATCGCTCGAGCCCCGGCACCGCTTTCGTTACAAATTAAGCACTGGGAAGAACTCTGTGTAAGCTGGAAAGTTTGTCCCTTCTACCACCAGGAGCTGGTCCTGTAAAAGATGTTACCTCACCTACTTTGTCTGTCTCATTTCAAAAAGGAGACATTTTGAAGTAGTTTTACTCTTGAAAAGTACTTACTCAGTTCAGTCAAAAACGTCAGAAAGCATTCTAGGTGCCAGTGAGATTTCCCCGAAATATTCGAACTCATGAAGAGCTATCTTTCTTTCCAAGGTACAAGTGGGCTCAAAATCAGCCTTCTCAAGGGAATGTGGTTGCAGCCTGAAATATAGAGAAGCGAGGCCCTCACCAAGGTCAAACCAATCAGCGGAGCTGAGAATGGAACTCCGGCTCTTCACTTCCAACTCCACGGGTCTTGAACTCAAGGACGACCTCTGTTAGTTGTCAGTTACAGAAATATTCTTATGTTCCCTCTACGCTACAGCCAGTCAGCATAAAGGCAATATGCTCATGCTCTATGGAAGTCAATATCTAAAGACTCCAAATGACAATCAATGGGGACAGGACTGAGCGCCAGCCTACTCACAACCAAAACACTTAATAACTTTACTTAATTTTAACCTCTTTCTTCACTCATAGACATTGTGTGCAGGGCCATTTTAAGACCTTCGTAGGCCCTCAGCACACTTGCCTTCTTAGGCCCCCTGACTGAAATAACTAATTTGATTTTAAGCTATTCATAAATGGTTTTTTAAATAAAAATAAAAAATTATATATAAAATTTTTTTTTGTAGGCCCTGAAAGTTTCGTAGGCCCTAGGCACTGTCTAGTGGATAATATGGCCCTGATTGTGTGCTCAAAGAGATTTAACAATATGGAAAAGGTGGAAGGTAACTAACAGGCCATTTCTGAGCTAGGCCAGTGGTTCTCAACATATTTCCCATTGCGGGCCACATATGCAGCTCTCTGTGTGTTAAGTGGGCTGCATCCACACAATATAGATACTACCCGTATGGCTCTGAGGATGTCACATGGGACGCAGCTGTGGGCTGATTGGGCCGCAGGCAGCCCGCGAGTCACAGGTTGAGAACCACTGAGCCCAGTAGATATGGGGAGAACTGACATTGATTAAGAGCTGATCTTGTGCAAGTTCCATTCATTGCAGAGTGCCACACATAAAAAACGGCACAACCGAACATTAAGGTTGCAGCATCAAGCCCCCAAAAGCTAGGAAATGCCAGAGTTAAGGCTGGTCCTACAAATGTAATTTAGCCAACTTACACACATGCATTGTGATACAATCCTCTCCACACTCCCACAGGAGGTCTGTGGCAGAGCCTTGGGATAGAAACCAGAACTGAGTTTGTACTCCTGACCAGGGACGTAGCCAGAAGTGTTTTTTTGGCAGGGTCTGTGGCTGACATGGCCCAAAAACAAGCACTTCCCAAACTCCCTGCTTCCGGTCACGTGACCAGAAGGAGGAAGCCACCGGCTCAGAAACTAAGTGCAGCTTAGTGATTCTCGGCCGATCACTTCCAGTTGGAAGCAGGAAGTTCAGGAAGCCACCGGCTGAGAGCTCAGTTGCCAACGTAGCTTAAGCGGAGCTTGGGTGGGCCTGCTTTCAAAATAGGTGGGCTATGGCCCACCCAGGCCAACCCATAGCTACGTCCCTGCTCCTGACAATTCTCAGAGGGTTATAATTTGGCCAAATCTCTGGATTTACACAGTGGCAACAAAATGCAGCTCTCTGTCTCCAAGACCATTCCTCCGCCAAAGATCAAGTTCCTGCTTCACAGAATAGAGGCACTAGGGCTCGTCAAAGAAATGGTTACAGAAAAAAGTGTTCACATTAGCAAAGCTCCCTTCCCCCAACCAACCTCATTCTTGGCAAGAGTTGAACCATTTTTGCTGAAACTTTTGAAACCGGCTCAGCCTGAGGCAGACACTGGAAGCAAAATGTCAGCCGAACTGTTCAAGTTTTGTCACGTTGCAAACAACTGAAAATAAGGGCTTGTGATGCTCATTTTAACAACCACATTGCTGACAGCTCTGCTTCTGATGTGTAGATGGCATACGCCCACACACTTTGCCTATCCTGGAGACTATCTCTTTTCCTGTGAACAATTTATTACACCCAAAGACTTTCATTGTAATGGTGGCCTGCACTGCACTAGAGACTGTTCTGTGTGGCATTTCACCCATCATATTCTCATCTCCTTCTGCGTTTCTAAAGATATTAGCACTGCGCAGAGCTAACAGAATGAATTCTGACAAAAGGTAATTGCGTGAATCCTTCGTAGCTACGTACTTGAAATGCCTCAGCACTGTCAGGTTTTATTTCATTCAAACCTTGGCTTAGAAGCCATTATATCACGGCAGTACACGGCAGGGAAATGAGGTGTGTGTGTCGAGAGGACATAGGGAAAGCTCACAGGAAGGCTTTGCTCGAGGCTGAGACGCTGGCACACATGCCCATTAATGCTTGTTATGAAATGGGGACACATGGCTTGAAATCTGGGGGCCACTGTAATGTCTCAAACAAGTTAACGCAGAGCTTGAGAGACTGACACGTTGACACCGTTAGTCAGTTTGGGAATAGCAGTCATAATGAAGAGTACGTTTTGTGATGTACCACACGAGGGACAGTTCTTTCCGAAGCAGCTGCCTTACCTCCCTGGAGTGAGGAGAGAACCGGGAGTGAGGCAATTTGAATAACCTTGCAGCAGTACACTGGCACTTGCAGCTTGGTTACTTGTCCGGCATCAACAGGGTCTGTCATGGGACAAAGGCCACTAGCAGCATCACTCGGATGCTTCAGAAACATACAGTTATTCCTATTTTGGGGCCCATGAGACTGGAGCCGTACGTGTCTTTGGACAGAGAACAGCTAGAGGGAATGTGTTAGGAAACCCTTTTTCTACCTGTGTTCCTGCAGGCTACTGGAGGCTTATGGGAAAGGAGACAAAACAGCTGTTTTGCAGCACTATATATATATTACATCTCTAATGGGCAGCAAGCGACCTACCTATGTAGGTTATTTTACTGTGCCCTTGATGGTGATATCTAAGCTATTGGTGTTATTCCTAATAATGAGATTCAGTGGAAAAAATTAGGGATAGATTCTGTTGAAGAACCCCTTCCACACACACACACACACAAACACCCCCCTATGCAGGCTACCCGGATCTTGAGTCTGGGTACATAGGCTCTAGTAGGGTTGTTGACCTGTTTGGTCTCCCATGGAGCAGGTTGCCAGGAGAAATGGGGAGTGGGCACCGCTTTGGCTCCACCCCTCACTCACTGGCCAGAGTAGCTAGGCCATAGTGAAGGGGATGGGTGAGGTTCTCCAGCCTGCAATGTGCAAGGGGTCAGGCTAGATGATCATGATGGGCCCCTCTGACCTTAGAGTCTATATAACTGTGGTGGGCTAGGCCAGCACTAAGTCGCACTCCTCTCCCACCCGCTCAAGAACAAGGAGGAAGTAGGGAGGGAATTGTGACTCAGAGGGGGGCTGTGGGTCACACCGCCTCCTAGGGCTACTCGTGGCGTGGTGCCACTTACACAACACTCCTTGCTCGGGTCTAAAGGCACAACCTAGCCTTTGTGCATTCTGCTTTCTCAAGACTTGTGAAGGGGAAGGCCAAGTCTTGGGGGAAAGCGCCGCTGGGCCTCATTTGCGGTAGTGGCTGCTCAAAAGCAGCTGCCGGCACACAGGTGTAGGGGAGTTGAATGGTCACATGTAGCGAGGATCTCTGAGTACCCCAGGGCGCTGATGGTTGCGTTAAACACCGCTGTTACAGTCATTATGCAAACATTAGTCATCAAGGCCATCGGGTTAACCATGGAGCCTCCCAGGGGGCTATGCATTCCAAGACCCTACAGGAATAGATGGGTGACTGCCGAGGGATGTAATCCTGAACCCACAAATCTCATGGGTGTCACATGAAAATGCCAGCAGGCAGTCATGTCCAGCCACTCACTCTGGAGCATGAAGAGGTCCAGAAATACAAATGAAAAGGGCTGTGCATAATCACACGTTAGGGCCCGGTCCAGCAAAGTCCTTTAACTATAGACAAATGCTTAGGTATCTTGCTGGGCTGGGGTCTCGGCGGGGAACCAAACACAGGAAGTGGTCTGTGAACCACAGATGAGTGTTAGAACATGTTGACGGGAACCCCCCCCCCCCATATGACAGATGCCATCAATGATATACCAGTTTCCTGCTGCATCTGGGGCAACATGACCTGCACGTTATCCTCTAGCACACAGTACGTTCACTGTTGTTCTTCGGACAATGCTTGACGGTGCTGCCCAAGCGCCCGGTGTGATTTTGTTTCTGAGCTATCTCGTTTGCAGATACACCCACTTTGCTCTAAGTAAAGTTTTATTACATGGTAATTGTTCGTGGTGAATTGTTTACCTGACCCCAGACAATTAGTGCCCTTGATCGACGCTTGACGGACAGTTCTTCAATGCTGTTAATTCATATCTGTCAACTGGGGGGCGTCGGCCTCCATCCAAGCCTTTTGAAATAATCAGTCTTTTCCTTGGCTTCCCTGTGTTTTGGAGCAGGACCAAGGGTAGGCTGGGCCGTCTATTTGATCAGACTGTCCCTTTCAACCAAGTTATTTGCCTGCCACACAACCAACTTCCGTGAAGTCTCTTTGTAGTAGGAAGATGATAACCTGCTTCTACAGTGAGAGGTACAGGCACTGACACCGGAGCCATGTCCAAAGTGGCCAGCTAAAACACAGACTCTCATGTCCGTGACCACACGGGTAAATGTAGTCCGAGAGTCAGAGCGCTAGTAGCTAAATGCTGAACAATTGCTTACCCGGGCCTTTTAATGCACAGTGGCTTTTCACTGAAAGCTCCTTATCCAGAGTGCCTAGGCGGCTATTACAGGACCAGGTCCACACTTCATGGTGCAAAGTTTTCTCTGTTTTCAAGGCTGGATGGGGCCTTTGTGGTATCTTCACAGCTTCTGATTTTTGTTGTTTCAGGGTTTTGATTTGTTTTTTATTCTGAAGGGTCCCTTCTGAAGGCTCTCTTAAGCTGTTGGAAAGACCATGAGACAAGAGGAAGGATTGATTCAGAATCAGTGTTGTCACACCAAAGCCGGGAGATCTGCATAAAGGGTTTGTGAAACTGCAGTAATGGAAAGCATTCCTCACGCTGCCCGTAAAATCGGTTGCCTTAACAATTGCATTGCCAAGCGTTGCAGTAATGCACCAACATTCCACGTTTTAAAGAGCCAGCCTCCCAGGTAGGCTTTGACGCTCCAAGCACTGGGTCAAGGAATACCAGATTGAGTCACAATCCTTCAGCATTCCTTCCTAGGGAGAGACATGATTTAATGATCTGAGCACAGATCAGGTAACTCTTCGATTGCAGTCCCCCGTTGGCAGTCAATTTTTCAGTGACCTTGGGCAAGTCACCTAATTTCTCTGCATCAGTTCCCATACCTGTAAAATGGAGATAGTCTTACATCCCTGCCCTAACTGCGATCCTTGGTGGCACACCTTTATTCTTCTTTTACTTACCTCAAACAAACATCTCCTCCCTCCCTTGCGCTGGGCTTTTCATTAATGGAACTTCACCATCATGGTCACAGCATACTAAACAGAAGTGTTTGGAATGCAATACAAGTTCATCCAAAAATAAATCCCAGAACTATAAATACTGTGAAATGCCTCTTCTTATTATTCTATGCAAAAATATGGGTCAGGTATTCTCGCTTCCAGGAGGGATTTACAACATGAGATGCACAGTGTGGGGAAAAATAAGCAAACCTGAGTATCTGAAAATATCTTCGGGAAAGCCGTGTAACCCTGAGCAAAGGGAATATTTTGCTTATCTCGCTAATTATCTGTCAGACATTTCTGTCTAGGTAACAAACACTAAATGATAACTGCGTTGAGAGGGAATCAGCCAGTCACAAATACCGGTTTGGCTTTTACCTTGCACATCTAAGAAAAAGGCAAAAATAAATTCAATGTACTGTACAAAGGGCTAATTGCAACACGTATTCACTTTGGTGAAAATGGCAGAAGTTGCGTCATTGACGTCAGGGGCACTACTTCTTCAAATGAGAGCTCACTGACATAAAGGTTGCGCAGTCCTAGTCCATGATTGCTGTGTAGCCATATCCTAGGATAGCAGGAGCTGAATCCAAGTGGTTCACATAAGGGTGTCAAAATACATATAATTATAATTAACTTTGGTCCCGCAGGCCAAATTTTGCCCTCATTTTCGTCCATGCCATCCATTTGACTACAGTGGAGAGGTAGGCATGTAACTAGGGGCAGGATTTGATCTACTGAGCCAAGTAATCAAAGGTTGATGGGTTGTGGGGCCCACACCCAAGAGAAAAGCGCAGCCTGGAGGGGAGTAGTGCAGTGTTGCCAACTCTCATAACTTTTATTGTAAGTCTTGAAATACTTGGCATTTTTCTTAACTCCCCAGCTTCAGGAGTCATGGGATTATGGGATCTCTGCTTCCAGTTAAAAAAAATATTTCTAACCCTCATGATTGCAGAAAAAAGCCTGAAAGTACGACCCTCTCAAGGCTGAAAAACCAGATGGGAAACAAAAAGCTTGCACGCCCAACTTACTGTTTTCTAAAAATCTCATTTTTAAGACACTCATGATTTTGGGAGCCTGACTCATGAGTTTTAAACAGATGGAGTTGAAAATACTGAGACATTTACTTTTTTTAAAATGAAAACGGAGTTTCCCCCATAATCACCTGACTCCAAGAGCTGGGGCTTTAATGGAAAAAATTCTGATACCAATGTTTAAATCACAAGAACAGGCAAACATTGTCTTTTGGAGCTGGACATTGCAATAGTAAAAGTATCATTACTCCCCACTGTTCCTCTTTTGACAATTTTCTTCTGAATGATGATGGGGGTCAGCAGATTCATACGCACAATGACAGGTTCTAGATTTATTAATGTAAAGCCCTCATAATGCCATTAAGACCCTACGTACCCATGAACCTGCTCCGAAAGGGTTTATATTCTCAGCCAGCCAAAACAGCCCCCCACAACATTCGCCCCCCCCCCACACACACACCACAATTTAATCAATTCTTTTCTTTTCAATGGTCTAAACCCCTTCTTCCCTCTCCGCCCACCATCCCCCATGAAACACACTGCTAGAGCAGGCCAAAAATAGTTTTACAAAGAGTTTTCTTTTCTCTTTAAGTGTGAGAAAATAACACACAGAAAAATTTTGACATTTTTTCCAGTGGGGGAAAAAACAAAAGTAAGAGAAACAGAGTTTGGTCCATCCGTCCCATCCCCGTCGTCGTCGTCCCCCCCCCCCCCCCACACACACACACTTTGTCTGACTTAAAAGAAATTTCCAGTGGAAAAGACAGGAAAAAAAATTTAAATTAAATTAAACTGGGATTTTTGCCATAACAATAAAACAAACAGAAATGAATGAAAAAGTTTCATTTTGAAAATTTTCAAAAAAAACCAAAAAACCACCGGATGTTGTTCCAAAAAAATTCAAACAAATGAAATGTTTTCTTCCCCCTTTCCCAAATTTTTTTGTGGAAAAAAAGGCCAGTTTTGCTCCAACAACCATGCAGCCCTATAGGAGACTGAAATAAAACATCTCATTGCAATCCTTTGTGCTTTCCTTCTGATGTCTTGGGCTGTGTCTCTGAAATCAGCCAGGCACATTATATGAAAAAAATGCTGTAATGCCCAGTTACCCTTTGACCCTCCGTTCCGATTTCATGCCATGCAACTTCAGTTCTCCCCAGACTGTGGAACAGTGTCACTAGCTCATCTTGTTTCTGTTAATAATGAAAGTACAAAAGTGAAAACAGATTATAGTGAGTCCAGAAATTCACCTATCTCACTCCACTCCGAACGCAAGATTTCTGGGTTCTGTAGAACAAAATGTACTTGGGCTTCCATTTAGAGCATTTGGGATACCCAGCAGACATCTCTAGTAATAAGATGCTGGGTCTGACTTGTAACAGAAGAGGGAGCACAATTCTGGCTACCTGAAATAACAGCATATTAGACATCAGTTTTGCCATCCTACCCAGAGGACTTTTGGCTGGTTTTATTTTGATGATACCTGAAATGGATGTGGAACTGTTGGTCATCTCAGTTCAATAACATTTGGGAAACAGGTGAAAGAAATGCTACTCTTCAATTTCTTCCGCTGTCATATTTAGTTGATCATTTAACTTTACATCCCCAAGCTCTCTTGCATTTAACTGTTAACGTCATGTGCTAAAAATGTAATTTAGTAACGGCGCAAGACTAAGTTGTAGAATATAATTTGCTTTCCTCCCTCTTAGGGGACCTGTATGTAAAGTAAATCTCGGACTCTCAGTTAATATAAAGTTAGTTTTAGTAGGGGGAGAAAAATCAGTATAAATAGATGTCGGCAAACCCAACTATAAAATATTATGAGACCTAATGGACTCAGTCAAAGATACTCTATCTCCAGTTGAAGGGGCTAGGAATTTGTCAACCAAACATAATTAGAACGTGATGAAGTGCCATGTTGGTGCGGCATAGTGAACATAAAGATGTGTCCTTGATATAAAGCCCTTTTCCCCTTAGTATTGAATCCCTCCTGCAGCCTCAAAGTTATACAGCAGCTAGGCCGCATGCAAGTAAAAGGAATAGCTAAAAGCTGACAGAAACGCGCCTAACAATAATTCCCGGTTTAATCCAAAAAGAAGGAAAATCTATGGATGCCCATTCAAGCTGAAACCCTAAGAAATCATTAGTGAGTCAAGTCCAATGACAATGACAAAAGAGATTTAGGGATGAAATGGAATTATTGGCATTTGCTTAAATTTGCCAATTTTAGCTGTGTTGGAAGAGGAAAACTTACAGAGGAAACTACAATTCAGGAGATGCACTCAGGGGTGTGGTGACAGGTATCAAATTGCTGGCCAAATACAGATTGTTCTACAATATATCCCTGCCTGTGACTGCTGCACTGAACTAGTCTGTTTGTAAATGGCAGATGGCCAGGGCTTTGTGCGAAAAATAAAATAAAATAAAATAAAATACAAATCTGGTGACGCTCTTGGTTACAAAGATCTGAGGGGTACTGAAGTTTAAAGCTAGACTTAAACCTGCTCAGTTCTGTGAGGTTTTTAAGTTTCTCCCCAGTAATCCCAAACAAGATCCCATCTCTACTGCTACTTAGGCATGACTGGTCTCTATTATAAAGGACATTCAAGATCCAACTATCCCATCCAACTTTCCATGCAAGAACATGGTATTCTCTCATGTTTATTACATGCATTATTTACACCGGAGGGGCTGAATTGACTGAGCTAACTGAAAATGGGGAGGGGGGTATTTCAAAGTCAGTTTGTTTTATATTTCTGCACTGCTATTTTTCTTAAATCCTGACTGGCCAAATTCTGCAAGGTGCTGAGAGCCCTCCACTCTTTCTGCAGAGCTGAGCAGAGCACAGGGCTTAAAACCCCCCGGTAATGAGATTCCACAACCTCCCTGGGTAACTTGTTTCAGTGCTTAACTACCCTGACAGTTTAGTACATTTTTCCTAATGTCCAACCTAAATCGCCCTTGCTGCACTTTAAGTCCATTGCTTCTTGTCCTGTCCTTAGTGGATAAGAAGAACAATTTATCTTCCTCCTCTTTATAACAATCTTTTATGTATTTGAAGACTATTATCATGCCCCACCCCAAAACTTCTCTTCTCCAGACTAAACAAACCCAATTTTTCAATCTTCCTTGTAGGTCATATTATTTAGATCGTTAATCATTTTTCTTGGTCTCCGTTGGACTTTCTCCATTTTGTCCACATCTTTTCCAAAGTGTGGTGCCTAGAACTAAACACAATTCTCCAGATGAGCCCTTATTAATGCTCAGTAGAGTGGAAGAATCACTTCTCATATCTTGTTTAAACACTCCTGCTAATACACCCGAGAACTACGTTAGCTTTCTTGCAATGGATTTACATTGTTGATGCATATTTTGTTTGTGATCCAGTATAACCCCAGATCCCTTTCTGCCGTACTCCTTCCTAGGCAGGCATTTCCCATTTTGTTTTTGTGCAATTGATTATTCCTTCCTAAGTATAGTACTTTGCATTTGTTCTTATTGAACTTCATCTCATTTATTTCAGACCATTTCTTCAGGTTGTCAAGATCATTTTGAATTCTAATCCTGTCGCCCAAAGCGCTTGCAACTCCTCCCACTTGCTATCGCCTGCAAACTTTATAAGTGTACTCTCTATGCTATTATCTAAGTCATTTATGAAGATGTTGGATGGAACCATATGTACCAATGGAGAAATACACATAGGTAGATGGAGGGAAGTGTTCCTCTTTCTGCTTATTTGCATACATTCATTTTGCCCTTCCTTGTTTCCTGAGACTCTCTCAGCTGATTTACCCTGGCTTATGCTTTTTTAAAAGACACCCTGTCTTTAGCAAACGTGATGGTAGGTTAACAATGGAGGAAAAACTCTGAATGCCTCTGCACCATCCCGACATGTTTTCTAGAGGGCTTTCACTGATTATACCAAACGCTGGCTGTGCTGAAGAAATGTCCAAGGCCCCACCAGGGACAAGCCAGGCTGTGAAAATGATGGATTGTGCTGTAAGCCAGACATTGAATGAGTTATTTAGGGCATGTTTCAAAGAACTGCACCAGGGGACAACATGTCTGTGATTTGGAAAGATGAGGAAGATGAAGGGCTGGCATTACGGCGTGGAAGTAGGAGAGCACAAAAGGCGACCAGGTCAAGGGCTGTGTGCTGGAGGCCTCGCAGGCAAAGGGAATGTAGTACTAGTGGCAGTGCCTGCCCTGAAGAGCTCACAATATACATGGACGAGATAGACAAAGGGTGGGAAGAAAGAAGGATCATCATCCCTATTTTACAGACAGGAAATGGAGGTAGAGAGAGTCTGGGCTTGTCTACACAGTGGGCTAATGAGCTTTACGGGGGAGTGATTTCTAAAGCGCACTAACGTGTCGCTCATGAATTGGTCCATGCAGACCCTGCTGGTGCACAGTAAAGGTTCCCCGGTGTGCTTTAACATGTTTCAAACAGCTCTCCATTAAAGCATACTAGGGAACCTTTGTGTGCACCAGCAGGGTCCACACCAACCAATTAATGTGCAACCCATTAGAAATCACACACCCCTCCCCATAGAGTGCACTAAGCCATTGTGTAGACAAGCCCTCAGACTGGAATTTCAAAGAAACCGAAGAGAGTTAGGGAATATAATTTCAATGGGAGTTAGGTGCCAAGATCAGACTATTTATGTGAGTACAGTTTTTCAGGATCAGGACCTTGGACTTCCCAGTGAAGTCATGATGTCCTTGGATACACTAAATCCCGGCCTGGGTGATTTGCTCAAGGGATCAGGAAATGGAAGCCAGCTCTCCTGAGTCCTAGCTCAGAGCCTAAACCATGACACAAATCTAAGCACATTTTATAGCTGAAGCAAATAAAACGTATACATTCGTTACTGCTCATCCAGCGCTTTGAGATCTGAGAATGAAAGATACTCTAGGAGCGCGTGTGCACACACACACACACACACACACACACACACACACACACACACACATTAGCTCATTACATTGCTTCTCTGCTGCTTCTCATTAGTGTTTTACAATTGGGAAGATCTTCTATTCATACGTTCCCACTAATTGTCTTATTTCTACAATGGTCTGTACTTTAACAAAATCTGAAACATTTAATGAGCAATATAATCTCTTTGTTACAAAATATGTCGGCTTTGTTCCTCCTTAATCAGCTGACTGCTTGCCCTTTCTTTTCCCAGTGATTTTAAATCTCCCCTTTGTTTAATGCAGTGAAGGAACAGGCCTGAGCACCTGAAAAGGCACTGTCACCATTCGTTTATTTTATTTCCAACTTTTGAGCTCAGCCAGAAACTAATCAGTATCTCCTAAGCTGCAAAACCTGTGTCCCGGTGCTGACAAGGGGCTTTGTAGCATATTTTGGAAGGCTCCCTCTCTATCTCTCTCATCATCTGAGGAGTGGTCATGTCTCTCTGAATTTCTCGGGCCAGTCTGTTCTATTCACTAATTACATTAAAATGTGTGTTTCCACTGAATGGTTTGGTTTTTTTAAATGAGAATGGGCAATGATAAAAGCGAATATCTTAATTAGGCGGTCGGTCTTGCAGGAGTGCCCCACTGCTGAGTGTGTTACAGGTCCCCCTCGTACTCATTCACAGAGGGGATGAGTTGTTACAGACCCTACCGCAGAGTTTTCGCAGCTCACACGTTGAGCTCCGGATGTCAATGGTGTGTCAGCCAAGATGGCAGCCATCACATAAGTAGGGGCTCATCGGGGATTCAAACCATTGTGGGCTTCAGATGGTTGGGATGAACGTCTTTTGGATAGAAGGAGCACACCAGAAAACTCATGGAAGTTGTGCCATTGTCCGAGTGACCACGCCCAGGATTCACGATGGGCAGGACACTATGCCACGGGCCAAGTTACGTTTTGAAAGATAAACTTGTGCTTACATGCCACTTTTCAACCACGGATCTCAAAGCACCTTACAGACGTCAATCGCTGACGCTGCGAACAGCCCCTGTGAGGTAGGTAAGCTACTTTACAAATGGCTAAACACAGCTACACAAAGGTGAAAGCCCAGATCCTCAAAAGTACTCATTTCCATGAGAGAGTTGCCTAAACACCTTTGAGGAGCTGGGCATAAGTGACTCAGGAGCCTAAGTCTCATTGAAAGTCAGTGGGATGGAGCCTCCCAAATCACTTAGGCATGTTTGAAAATCAGTGGCAGAGCCTGGGACAGAAACCAGAACTCCTGGCTTTCAGTCCACATCTGTAATGACCAGTCTGCACAGCCTCAGCTCTCGCTTGGAAGCAAAGGAATAGTTGTACTGTTTAATAATGGTTGTACAGTGGGACATACAAGGGGAGGAGAATGGCCGTTCTCTTGCGGCTCCATCCTGTAAACTCTTGCTCTGATGAGCAGTCCTGACTCACCTGGAGTGTCCAACTAAAGCAATCAGGACTATTCATGTGACTGCAGTTTTCCAGGATCAGTACTGTGGACTGTCCAATGATGGCATTACGTCCTTGTCTACACTAGTGCAGCTCCACCAGTGCTAGTGAAAGCTGCTAACATGGCTCAGAGTGAGGTTAGATGGCACGGTGATAAAAATTCCAGAGCAGGCCGTCTACACTATAACTTCCACCACTGCTTCCAGTGGAGCTGCACCCATAGTGACGTCTGGATACAAGCTTGCTTGCATGGATGAAGCCAGGGAATGTTCTTCTTTGAAGAACCTCAAAGAGCTTTCATTCTGCATTTCAGATGCAGGGGTGGTTACGGGTATGTGGCTGAGTTGGACTGAGTGTTTCAAAAGAGTTTAAGGGAGTTAGGTGCCCAACTCTCTTTGGAGTTGAACCCAAAGTGCTGTTGGAGATCCCAGACTATGTCTGTTTGGAACACCCATCGCTAATTGGCAGACACAATGGACTGGAAGCCATGCTTAGTTAAAATGTCTTCCTTTGTCACTAAAAGAAAAAAGTTCCAAACGTGCCACAATCCATGTTAGTGAAACAATTATTTGTTTTAATTAAGATAAGCGTTACATACATTTGCTCACATTTGCTCACAGTTTTTTTCTCTGCCTATCTTAGAACATCTTGCCATGAGAGACTTCTATTAAAAGTGACTTTGCAACCGATAATGTGGTCTTTGTCACTTAACTCAAAAGTCCCACTTGGCTTTTAACACAGCGAAGCGTTAAGGAAACGAAATCTTTTTTTAAATACATACAGTAAAGTTTGATTTGTTGAGGGCATTTCTTGAACTGACAAGTAACAAGCCATGTCTTTGAAGCCCACTGGGAACTTTCCAAACTTGAGCAGCAGTTTCTAATCACTGACTATCATTAGCATTTTAGTGAATAGATTTTTGATAAGAAAAATCTTTGCCCTGTGAAAAAAAACCTGACGTTTGTTAACACAAACAGAACTTGCACTTTTAATTATTCCTTCAGCTATCCTCAG
This sequence comes from Emydura macquarii macquarii, assembly GCF_026122565.2. Classification (NCBI taxonomy): domain Eukaryota; kingdom Metazoa; phylum Chordata; order Testudines; family Chelidae; genus Emydura; species Emydura macquarii. Next base: position 22,750,709 of record NW_027131588.1, on the reverse strand, counting down.
CTCAGAAGGGAGACGCTAAGTCCGAAGGAGCCTGCTGTACTGTAACAAGGTGATACGGTGCTGGCAGTCCAGCCTGGCCACAAAACCATGCTACTGTGCCAAGACTTTATGAGTGATGTGTTACCGATCTCATTGGCACATGCCCGTCATGCTTAACCACCACAGCAACCAAACGTCTTGCAATCTATTGAAACAAAGGGAAGTGCACAAACCCCCATAATAGATGCTTTCATCAGATTATTCCTTATTTGTATCATGGTAGTGCCGAGATCCCAGCTGAGCCAGGGGCCCAGTTTGTGAGACATTGTAAATGTTCAGTCAGATTCCTTCCCTAAGGCGCTTACAGTCTAAATGGACAAGGGAAGCATTTTTGCCTCCATTTTATCAGTGGGATCTGCGGGACACAAAGACAGTGTTAGGTGCTTGAATGACTCCCGCAGAGGCAAACGGAAGACTTGACCCCTACCCCCAGCCCCAGAGGGCTTAGCCCACTGCTGTAACCACAAGACCACTCCTAGCAGCTCATTTAATTTGAAAAAAAAAAGAGCCGTTCTCAGCCGATATTATCCAGTCGCTGTTTTAAGTATTACTGCCAACAGGAGTTCTTTCTCATCCACCTGGTCCCAATGAGGTCAATGGGATGCCTCACCTGATTACGAACTGTGGTAGCCGTTTTGTTTCTTGTTGGGTTCCTTTATTCAAATAGAAAAAGAGAGCGAGCCAGCAAATGAATCCTTCGCAAATGGGTGGGAGTGAAGCACAGCACCCCTGCTCTTATCTAATCGGGGCACTTTATTTATGTACGTCCAGCACACTAACAAAGAGGTCATAGAGCTTTCCACAGTCTAGCAGTTCCTATATAGAATAGCTGCGGTGCAAAGGCTTACTCCATTATCCCATCTCTTTGGGGAGATCTTTCTGGTCACACTGGGGGTGTGTAGATTGAATATCTCCTCTTCCTTGGCAAGCTGACAATTTTACAATACCTGTTACCTCACCGTTCCCATTTAAACAGCAACAAGATCTAGCTGCCCACAGGCTCTGCCTATTTCTCTTTGTGTTTGCCTTCAGCCTGCCAGTGTTTCCAGACCAAAGGAAGCAATAGTACTCTAAGCATGCAAACAAGCCAGAAAGGGACTTGGCATCCTTTGAACAGCAATGCCCAGTCCAGCTACAGACAATCCCCGTGACGCATGAGCATGTAAACATGGAGAGTACACGTTCCAGTAGCTGTCGCTCTGACTGCACCAGAGGCAGCAGCAGCTGAAAGCAGTGAATATTTGCCACGTTCAATTGCTTGGAAGACACTGTTTTCCCCCTACAGCCTGCTCCCATCCTCCCAGCCATGCGAGCGCTCAGATCAGAAGTGCAACTTCCCTGTATGGACAACAAATTATTGTAATATAAGAGGGAGAATTTGGGAGATAAACCAACGGGAACATTGATACAGTAAGGGCCAAAATGTAGCAGGAGAATTGCATGTAAAGGGAGCTCATTTGAGATCATCCAACCTGTTTTTGGACACCTAGAGAAAATGTAGCACTCCAGATGATTATTGTATCGCCTGGAAAAAGAGAGGGACACGATGAGAAGAGAGAGAGTGAGTGCGTTCTGTGCCAGTTGCACTGTTGCCTACTGAAATGCTACTTCTGACAACACGCCGTGCAATATGCTTTTCAGTTCAGACCCAGTTCTGAGGTTAGGATTAGCTTAGAGATGTGCGGCCACCCGGGAAATCTGAGTTGAGAGAGGGTGTTGTGGGATCCCCAAGGGCTGGCCGTTCAGCCTCTGCTGCCTGCAAAGTGCTTCCTTGTCATGTCCTGCTGCCTGATCCCCAGAGCGTGGGCCAGGGTTCTGGGTCCAGTTGTGCAGGCTGGCTGTCCCTGTTCGATAGGAGGACATTGCTGGGAGGCCCACCAAAACCAGGATGGAGCAGAGTTGTGTCCCTCCTCAGAATATGGAAGGGACTCGGAGGATGGGTGCTCACTTGCTAATGCCATGTGAGCTCCGCATTTCAGAGGGGACTGCCTCTTGCACAGAAAAGAAGGTGCAATGCTGCGTGTAGAGCACTGTGCAGTAGGTGCTTGTCACCTACGTTAAGTGCAGCTCTCTGACCCAGAAACCCTTCCGTGCCAGCTGGCAAAGGGGTTACGGGAATGCCCCGATTCTGGTCTGTACACTCTGGTTCACCAAAGAATGTCATGTGAGGTCTTGCCAGGGTCACACTGGTCATTCACATCGTTGTGACATGAATGTACGATACTCTCTGAGGAGTTCTGTATATACACTGGCAAGGTTTTTTAAAGTCTGTCTCAAGGCATGGTTGACAAACAGGTTTTCTGTGAGACAAGAAATGTTTATTCCCCTGTTGAGATGTAAATAAAGTATTGTCCCATTCACAATGGGTTTCCCATCACCCATTTAAGATGAATGCGGATGAAGGATTGTAAGAATTTCAGAAAGGAACTAACAGCTAAAGAAGCACTTTATCTTGGGATACACGTCAAAGGTTTGCTGGACTGTATTTGGGGAACTAACAAGACACCCCATCATTCTGCACCTAAGAGGTAAATGGGCAGTACATTGACATTCATGAAAATGGGATCACAGCCAACCTTGCCAGAAATGCTGACAGAGCACGTTGGGGTCAGGAAATGTCCTTAGGGAGGAGATTAGTCTGTAAAGTTAACGTTAGTCTCTGAAAAGCATGTTATGATTTTGTTTTATATGTAAACTTTTGTTTCCATTATCCTTCCCCTCTATCTCTTGAATCTTGGTAATAAACGTATCCTTATTTTCACTATAAATATATCTCAGTGCTGTGATATTAAGCAAGGTGCTGATCTGGAGTTGAATCAGACAAGCTGGTGCATATCCTGTTCCATTGGGATAACGAGATGACGCACAGTCTTGGGGACCCTGAGAACCATCACAAGCTCTCTCTCTGAAAGAAAGTACTCGAGCCAGAATTAGTGCAGTAATCTAAGGGGTGGATGGTGCTTTTAGGCCCAGTCCTGGGGAAGGGGGAACGTCATAAATTGCACCAGCCCCAGAGTGGTCCTGGAAGTCAGACACACTCCTTGAGTCATAATTCCTACACCAGCAGCAAATGAAAACACTCTGCCATACCAGCTGAACTGTGCTAGCTAGTGAGTGTTCAGCCCATGCACCTGCTCCAGGAAGGGAGGAAATGGGTGTGTAACCCTGCTTGCTCCTGAACACCCAGGAGGCCTGGGAAGCACTCCAAAGACTGCTGGGGAGACGATTATTATGCCTTTGCCTGAATACATCAGAGTAGGAACAAGGGAAAGAGGAACCTGACACTGGAGGGAAATTATGAAATTTAGTATTTAATTACAATTAGCACTTCTGAGACACGTGCTGAAGGCAGCCATCTTGTTCAAAAGCAGTGCTGCCACCTCTCATGATTTTATTGCGAGTCTCACAATATTTGGTGTTTGTCTTAAAGCCCCAGCTGCTGGAGTCAAGTGAATAGGTGAGACTCTCAGATTTCAATTAAAACAAGAAGATTCTAGCCATCATGGGTGCAGAGAAAATCTTGAAAACATGACCCAAGTGTGCTTAAAGGCTCAGAAACCAGAAATCAAAGGAAAAGAACCCAACATTTATTATTCTTTTAAAATCTCAATTGTTAAGCCAAACACATGGTTTGTTTTTCAAACCTGATGCATTAAGTGTGGCCTTTTGGGAACTAGAAATACTTCAGTAATTGTATCACCCAACTGAAAAATCTGTCAGTCACTTTCCAAAGAGCTTTATCATGGGCTCCGTTGTCCAAAGTGAAAACTCAAATATTTACAAATTAAACCATTCTAATTGCACAGCAATATTTGTTTGACATTTTAAACCATTGTTAACAATGGCTGGAAACTGGTTCATAGTCTTGGCACTGCTAGTGTCACAAATTGCATGGCAAGATGGCCACTTGAAATACCAAAATTAAATTAAAGCCCTTTAAAGAAAAATACACTCTCAGTTTATTCATGGTGAGATGTGCATACTTCCCTTGCAAATTTTAGAAGTGTCGGACTGAGTAAATGGCTGACGTTTTCCTTTTATAAGTCAACAGCACACGCCATGGGATTCTTTGTCCAGATACCATTGATGTCACTGACTCCAGAGAGAATTAGGTAAGACGCTCAGTACACTCTTTCAGGGGCTGTCTTTCTCCCAGTGACACCAGTGGGAGTTTTGCCAATGGCTTTAATGGGAGCAGGCCCAGTTTGCTCTTGAAAAATGTATCTGTTTAAGCAAAATTCTCCTCAGGCTGTGTGTGTGTCTTTACAGCTGGCAAGGGAACAACTCAGACCTGAGTCTTCTAAAGTGCCTAGTAATTTGGGGGGAGGGGAGGGGAACGACTGATTATCAGCAAATTCTGTGTCCCGCTCTGAAAATAAAGCCCCTTTAATGTATCAGGTTGGGCATCCAAATTCACTACTCATTTTTGAAACTTTAGAGTGTTATTTTTAACAGCTACCCCTTTAAAGGGGATTCAGTCCATGGCCAAAGCAAGAAGGGGAAAGAGAGCAAGCATGACAGAAAGTGAAAGGCTGGTCTTGTGGTGACTGGGACCCAGGAGAGCTGGGCTGAGATAATGGCTCTGACATAGACTCCCTGAGACTTTGGACTTGTCACTTATGTGGTGTATGGGAAACTGTATTTAAATGGTAAGCGTCACTTTAAATGCTCATGGGATTTTCCTGGTCCTGCTTGCAGACTAGGGGATGCCGTAGGGAAGCATGTGAACTGGACTGAACAGAGTCAGTTTTGCAGATGGATAGCCTATAGTAAGGTGGGGTGAGTTGTGTCTCCGCTTTAGGGAACAATTTGCTTTCTCTCTGTTTTGGGTTCTGGTGAGTTATCCTTCTAAGTTCTCAAAAATAAAGTCGTGTCAGGCCGCAACAGTCTATGTGTGTGTGCTGTGAACATATGAATTTAGTCTCTGTGCCTCCATTTCCCCATCTGTAAAATGGAGATGATAATTCACCCTAATCCCACCCTGGGTCTGTCTCGTCTATTTACACGGTAAGTTCTTCAGGGCAGGTGTGTGCCACTCTCAGGTGGGGTATTACCATAAGACAGAGACTGAGGACACTGAGACCAATGTCATCTGCAGGGAAAAGGAGCAGGCGGAGATTACAGCATCCTCCTTCAACAAATTCTAACTTCAACAGTCAAAGATTTAGTCGTGTGAAGAATAAGGGGAAAAAAAGAGCTGAGAAACTTTTAAAGTGTTTTTTTCCTCCACCATTTCTTTCATGATAGGCCAAACTTCCCTGCTCTGCTGCAGCTGCCCTACGCCATCTCTGACAGAAGGGAGGCTGGAAGCTGACAGTGCTTAAGAGAGAGAAAAAGGGAGGAAAAAAACAGGAGAGCGAGCGAGGGAGGCTAGCTCCAATCCCCCACTTGAAGCTGATAATTAATAAATGAAATGCCCTGGGACTCCACTAAAGCTTCCTCAGATGACATATCTGTCGTGGGCTCGGCAAAGCATTAAATGGCCATTTTCTGTCAGAATGACTTCGCTGCCTTGCCGCTTCCTTTGTGTGCAATTTTTCCCCCCGCGTTTTTTTTTTTTTTTTTCTTCTCTCTCTCTCTCTCTCTGGTTGACGGCTCTAGTTCATTTCTGCCTGTTTAATTGGGCCCCGGATGAATTTACTCGACAGGGCCATTCATCATGTGGCAGCCGCTGGCGGACGAGCCCAGGGGGAGTGGGGCTGACAGCTCCAGCAGCCTCGGATGCTGCCTGACTCTGGAAGTTCACATATTTGGGCATTAGTGCATCTATTAGTTTAACAAGCTTCGTTTATCCTTGTCACTACCACTTCAGCTTCCCATGTAATCATTTGAAATGTAGATTACTGCTAGACAAATGGGACAGAGCAAGAGGATGCAGGAGGGAAAAAAAGTGACATGGATTGCTTGTTACGAGCTGTTTTCCTCCCCCTCACCCCCCTCTTTTAATCCGTTCCAACACCAGCGCTTTGATTAACTTAATATTCAACATTATTTCCATGGTAAGTGTTTGTCACCTGTGTACAGCCCCTTTTACAAACTAGTTGGCAGGGATGTATTGACCCAGAGTAGATGTTTAAAGCAATTATACAAGTGTCCAGAGGGCCAAAGGTTTGCATGCACTAGGAACTCTCTCCCCTGTAGTCCCCCTCCCCCGCCCCCATTTCTTAAGTTGCTCAGTATTAGTGTTTTACAAAGAGCTTGAATTTTCAAAAAGCAGCAGCAACCGGTGCTACCTTCACATGGAGATGCTGTGTAATTTTCCTCACACATGTGGCAGTGCCGTGTAATCTCACACCCATGCTACCACTGGGATAGCCAGACATCCCAGTTCCAAATCACTGCAAACATTCCCTGTGCGCCCTTCCTTCTGTTTTGACTTTCCCTAAGCCACATCCTTTCTAGTTTTGTTGGAGAAAGAGAAGTAAAAAAGTGTGCTTTGGAAATTCCACCCAGTACTTTCCCTGGGAGCTCGTAGAGATTGTCTGGTTCTCATATCTCCCTATAACAGATATGCCACATAATTTGTATTGATTAGGACTTCTTTGAGCAAACATCTACTTTCTCCTTGTTAGGCTAGTGTATGAAACTCTGCTGTGCTCTGGCAATAGGCTACCAGAGTGTCTTCTGTTTATCTAAGTTTTAATGAGCTCATCCCTTCCCGTGCTAGGTCTCCCTTGACTGTAAAGTGGGAAGATCAGTTTGTAAAGGAAGGTATTTTAAAAATATGGCTACATAGTAAAGATGCGTTTGAACTGCAATTCACAAACGTTTGCACAATACGGGGCAGTTAGCTCCAGGGCTTTGACTTACGCTCCTATTTGCTGGACAGATTCACAGATTAAGATTTGAAGGGCCGGTTATGCTCATTTAGCCTGACCTCAGTGATTTCAGTATCAAGAGCAGAACTTCTGCTTGCGCCAGAGCAGATCCTGTAGACAGACACCCAGTCTTGATATAAAGACGGCTAATGATGGAGAAACCACCACGGCCCTAGGTGAGTTGTTGGAATGGTTTATTCCCCTGGCAGTAAAAAATGTGCACCTTATCTCTAGCCTGAATCTGTCTAGCTTCAGCTGCCAGTCAGTTGCTCTTCTCATGCCGTTGTCTGCTGACTTAAAGAGCCCTCGACTAGCAGAAATCTTCTCCACATGCACTTGTCGACCACAATCAAGTCATCTCCTACGCTCCTCCTGGATACACTAAGTAGATTGAGCTGTTTTGGTCTCTCACTGCAAGGTAGGCGTTTCAGAGCGCGGATCATTCTTGTAGCGCGTCTCTGACACCTTTCCAATTTGTCAACATCCTTTTAAAGGTATTGACACCAGAACTGGCCACAATTCTAGTATGGTCTCACTAAGACCATACACAGCGGTAACACCATCTCCCTACGTCAGCTTGATATTCCCCTGCTTATACATTGAAGGGTAGCATTTTGCTCTCTTAGCCATACGTTGCACTGGGAGCTCCTGTTCAGTTGGTGTCCACCACGGTTTCCAAGTCCTTTTCTGAGTCACTGCTTTCCAAAACACATCCTCCCGTGCCTGGCACTCTTGGTTGGTAGATATATGACCTTGCATTCAGCAGTATTAAAACACATGTTGCTCAGATGAACTCAGCTTATTGTTCAAGCTGGATGACTGTGTAAAACTGGCCTGTCCTATCATTCACCGCTCCACCAATTCTTGTGTCATCGGCAAACTTTATGAGCAGTGGGGTTTAGCATTTCTTCCAAATCACTGATAAAGATTAGAGTGGAGTGAAATTCGGAATCTCTCTCCCATGGGAAATTCCAATGTTTCAAGATTGGGTTTTGTCCCAAAATTGGGGTAAAAATGTTGAAATGTAGACATGGAAACAGGTGTTTGGTAGAACCCAAACCCCCAGTGAGCGGAGGAGAGGAGAGACAAAGCTTTGGCCAGCCAAAAAAGGCGTTTACATAGAGCTGCCGCTGAGAAGATGGGAGGCTGGGTGCCAGCAGATCAGCCAAGCCCCATCCTCCAGCCTGCCATGGCGAGTACAGTGAAGCCGGTTTCAGACAATAACCAGTAAAGAGAACTCACTGCCGACCCTGCTCCAGCAGCCCCTGATGAACCACACAGGATCTGCCAAACGCCCAGGCAGCCGTCAGCATGATTTCTACAGCCCGCCTTCCCCATAGACCCCTCACACTTTGTCATCAGAACCTGATTCCCCCACAAAGAGCAGCCCCGGCGCTGTAACTCGAGCCCCTGCCCCACGGTGAGGGCTGGGGGAGTCCTGCAAAAAGCCAGCCCATCTGACAGAGCCCCCTCCTGGGCCACCCCAAGCCCCTTATTCCTCCCGCCTCAGGGACGCTACATCCCTCCCGCCATTTAGGACCAATGGTTCTTAGCAAGCGGAGCCTCCAGCCGCTGTCCAGGGGAACAAGCCAGTCACACTGTGATCGCTGGGTAAGTACAGCGCAAGTCATGGACATCAAGCACCGCATAAGAACAAACGACATTTTATTCCCTGGACCGGGCAGAGGTAAATTAAAAGGGGGGGCAGGGGAACGACAGGTAAAGGCTTCAGGGACAATAACTGAACAAGGCCCCAACTAATCCCTCCATGAGATCAGTGTGGTGGGAAATACTCCTCCCCAAAGGCCTGAGCCGGAACTCGAGGTCTGGGGCTGGCATTCTGCCCTCTGCGGCCAGCTGCTCTCACTTCCAGCTGGGTGGGACCCTGGGCAGGGCTGAGCCTGGGCCAGCCCTGGCTTTCCAGTGCATGGGGGGCCTTCAGCCAGAGCAGCCTCTTGCTGCTCAGAGCCGCCGGGTGTCCTCCGCAGCAGGGATTGAAGCTGGCCTCTCTGAATCTTAGCACATGAGCCTCTGCTGCTTGAACTAGACGGCCCGGCTCCCAGCCAGGGGTGAGAAGGCTCATCAACGTCTGTCCTGGCCACAGCCGGCGCGGGACAGAGCATCGCACCGAGCTGGCATGGCTTTACTCTGTTCGCACCTCCAGCCCCATTCACCCAGATAGAACAGGCTTTCCCAGACCTCTGCAAATGAGCCCAGAGAGCTTTTGCCCACACTTTACAGTACGTGTCACCTGGCCACAAGCTACCCGGTAAAGCAGGGGGCTCAGGCAGCTTCTTGACGCAAGCTGTGTAGGTGCCACCTTTACAGGGTATAACTTGGTGGGGCAGGGAACATCCTGCTCAGCCGCCTCTTCCCTTCAACTCCCTCCTGCACAGTCGCTTCATTTAAGCCTCAGAGAACCTGCCCTCCAAGGGCCTGGCCTTCCTTCCCTCTTCTTTCCTGCCCTACGTCTCTCGTACCACCTTCCCGCCCAGTGCGCCCCTCTCCCGTCCTTGGTCTCTGGTTAGCCAATCCCCTCTCAGCAAACCCCCGTCCGAGAAAACCCACCAACCAAAACCCGCAAAATAAATCAACAGGGAACACGGTGGCCCTAACGTGCTGTTTGCCGCCTTCACACAGTTCATGCCACTAGCATGGCCCAGCCTTTCCCGCACAGCCCTGTGCGGGTCTTGTCTGTTTAGACTGTGAGCTCTTCAGAGCAGGGACGGCGCGTTATTTGATTGTGGCGCCCTTCCGGGGCACCCAGCTGCCCATGTGTGGTGGAGTCCCTTGTTCTTCCCTCTTCAAGGGCCCACTTTACGGCCTGCGGGCCTGCGTTCGTAGGTCACGGGGCCTCTCCATAGTGTCTGCAAGCATAAACTAAGAGACAGCCTCAAGGACACTTCAGGGCATCCAGGCCCATCAGATGAGGACAAACGAACCTTTATTGCTGGAAACGATGGGGTAAAATGGAGAAGGGCAAAGAGCAAGAATCCAGGCAAAAAGTCACCCAGCAACAATGAAATTCTCCCGGCATTAGACCCTCAAAACTGGGCGTCTCCTCACAGACTTACGCCGTCTGGTGGCGTTGGGGCTTGCTGAGGAGCCGAGCTCTCTCCCCCCCCTGGTGCAGGGGCCCTCCCGGCTCAGCTGGCAGGCAGCCCGCACACTGCAGTCTTGGGGCTCAGTCCCTCTGTTTGGAGCTGGCGGTGCCATGCTGGACTGAAACCCCCTAAATGAGTGCTGTAACCAGACGCCTTGCAGCCAGCGGTCCCCAGCTCCCACAGGGCAGTCCCAGTCACGGGCAGGCTCTCTGGAGTTCTTGCCGCTTGAGCACAGACGAGGCAGGCAGGCCCAGGTTCAATTCTCCCAGCCTCTGCACTGCTTGCTGCTAACGGCAGCTTTTCTCAACCCTCCAAACCGGCGAGGGGCTGCACTATATATGAAGGCACTGTGCCAAGCACGATGGAGCCCCTGTCTCAGTTGGGGTCCCTGTGTGCTGCTGTAATGCAGATCATGACAATGGTAATACCTCCGAACAGGGAAATATCAGCGGAGGCTGTTCTTAAGCTAAATAACCTGGTGCTCCTCTGGAGTTCTACACAACTACTTGGGATGAGCTCTGCCAGAACTTCAACCTGCTCGAATGGAGTGAGACCCGTATCAATATGAAAGTGTCAGCAAACGGTGGAACCCTCTCTGATTCAGAGCCTCCGATGCCGGACGAGACCACTGTGATCATCTAGGCTGACCTCCTGCATACCACGGGTCACAGAACTTCACCAGAACAATTCCTGTTTGAACTAGAGCAGATCTGCTAGAGAAACAGCCAGTCTTGATTTTAAAATTGCCACGCCATGGCCCTGGGTAAATTGTTCCAATTACTCTCCCTGTTAAAACGCAAGCCTTATTTCCGGTCTGAATTTGGCTAGCTTCAATTGCCATTGGATCCTGTTATACCTTTCTCTGCTCGATTATTAAATATTTGTTCTCCACATAGGTACTTACGGGATTATGATCAAATCACCCCTTAACCTTTTCTTTCAGCTATTTAGACCAAATTATCACAAATGCAGTAATCTGGTTTATAATAAGAGTGTTCAAAATAGCTGGAGTCCATCATATGATTTGCCACAATCTTGTCACTGGAGCAGATTAGAGAGATACTATAAGTCAAATGGTTGAGGTGCAGGCTCCTCTTCTGAATATATGGAAAAAACCCATTGCCAGTTGTCCCCTCAATGTGTTTGATACTCAATGGGCAAGTCACCAATGCCAGGGACTTTGCCACCAACCATCTGAGTGAACGCCACAGAGTTCCTACAAAGGAAGGGTCACCCACACCCAGCTGCTCCTCACGACTCAGGCAGGCCAATCCCTGGTGCAGTCGCCCCATAGCTAGAGCGTCCTCCTTCTCCACACTTGTCCAAAGCAGCGCTGAAGGAAACTTTAGCTCTCCTCCTTTCTGCAGAATCAGTGTTCTCACAGCCATAGGACAGCTGTAAACAACGGATTCCTCTGGCTTCCACAGGCTCCTTTTCTAAACCCAGAGGAATCTTGTCTTTCAGCCGCATGAAACAGACCCTAAACCAGCTGTTTCTCCAATAGGTGTCTCCAGGAGTAGGTTCTTCTTTTTAAAAAATCCAGCGCAGCACTATTTCCCAATCCCAGCCCGCAGCAACTTCCAGGATCCTTCGCTCTGCGCCATCCATGACACAATTCAGCAGCCTTGTGGCAGTTTTATTTCTGCCTCCCATGGTCTCAGATTCATAAGTGACTCTGCTTCCCCCTCACCCCCAACCTCACCCCAAAGTAGTAAAACATCAGAGTTAAATTGCTGCAGGACTTAACTTTAACACTAACCTGCTGTTTGGCGGTGCATGTAGTACAAGGAAGAGATGTTAGCAAGCATAGTGGTTGGTCACCCAAAGTGATCAGAGACAGAGCAATTTATCACTGATGTTAGAATTACATGGGTCATCCAGTCTAGCCCCCTGAGTGTTATGGAAGAACTAGGTATTATTATTCTTAATAGAATTACCATGAGCTATTAATTAACTATTAATTAGCTATTAATTAATCATGAGCACAGTTAGCAGTTCTTACATGCTGTTTAACCTTGCAAGCCAACGTCTTTCAGTGAAAAGATTTTCTACAGTTTAATGAAACATCCTTCCAAATAAAAGCAGCAGCACAAAACAAGCCCTTTGTAAGTCAAGGAAATAAGCCTCAAAGTGGACACCCTGTTTCCTTTAGTGACACTCAGGTCAGTTGAAATGTTTCGTTTTGATTTTGGCATATTTTAAAAAAATATTTTAGTCTAAAGTAGCATTTCAAAACAAACAAGGAGTCGTTTTCAATTTACTAATAAAGCGTTGTATTAGAAGTGTCAAAACGAGACATTGCAACGATTTTAAAACCTTTTTTTTCATTTTCAAAATTTTTTGAATCAGGATATTTGTGAAAACTGGCACGGTATAGATCATTTCTGACAAAAAAGGGTTAGTCCAAAAATTTCCAGCCAGGTCTGATCAGATGGACATCACTTGCTTTACATGCATGCTCTAGCAGCCCAGAGAACCATGAACAACTTTCCCATCGTTGGAAAGATCACTTACCAAAGGGTCACTCTTTATGGATGGGGACCATTAGAAAAAAACAACTTGTGCTCAGAGTCAGTGTTTTCCTTGCCCCAGAGCAGTATATAAAACTATTGGTTCAGGAAGGATTATGGGTGAAGGAAACTGATTATAGATTTGTTCGTCTTGGAAGCAGATTTTGTTCTTGCAGTCAGGAACGTCACATTCAAATATAATTTGCATAGAATTAGCAACAATTAGCTTACGCTGCAACCCATGCCTGAGAGTTAAAATATTAACCCCATTTCAAACCACCCGGCATTTCAAGGATTTTGCCTTTAATGTGTCATTTTGGTTCCAGAGGCCAGCCTGGAACCCACAGCTCCTCAAAAAAGATGATTTTCCTGAAGCGTCATTTAAATTAGGCAATTTTCATCTTAGATGGCAAAACCATTTCTCTTTCCTTATTGCGCCAAGGCTAAAAGAAAATAAAAATGAAATCCTCTTTCTTAACATTCAAACCGTAATTACAGGACTGGACTTTACAAGTGGAACATAAATAACATTACATAGATAATTAAGATGTATCATTAGCTGGAGCTGGTTTCTATGTGCTAATTGCATATTTTCGCTGTCTGTCAAATAGCTTTTACACTCTGAAAATTACTTGTTTATACGTTATACCATGGTCTAGCCTGTAGCATGCTCCACTGTCCCTGACTCAGTCATCCCCTGATATATTCTATAGTCATTTTTTGAGTTAGCAATGCTTTTCTTTTAGCTAACCCAGGTGTGCTTTTTGGAGCTGCCTGTCATGAGTTCTATTCCCGAGGCTGCATGGTTGCCATTAGATGAGGTGTGTGCTCACGCATGTACGTGTGTATAGTGGTGGACAATTCCTCTTTACCCCTATAGTTTTCCCATTCTCTTTCTCACTGTCACACTCCTTCCAGTATAGAAACATCTAATAAAATGCTAGTTGAGGTAATGCAATTTCTTTTCCCATAGCTGGCCCACATTTGTGGGTAGAAAATACCATATCGGGAGTAGGAGCCATCCAAAGGTGGGTGATATTTATAAGCTGACTGACTTTCTCCAGGTATTCATTTAATTCCAAGTTTTTAATGGCTCTTGATCAACAAATACGGGCCTCACATTGCTGCAATAGTGTGACCTGACTTCCAGATGGGACCTGTGCTGTTGCCTCATTCTCTGTTCTTTTCTGTAATTCTCCAAGCGAGGCTTCTGCACATTTTAAATCCTCCTTGCTCTGGAAGAGTGGATGGCTCAGGCAGTTTGTAATAGTATAAAATATACATATACAATCTCTAATATAATATAAGAACTTTCAGCTCCAGGCTGCTGTTTTGGATTGAGTCGACAGTTAGTAACTGTGGTGGTATCAGCTGATGCCTTTTATGGTGACCGTTAGCAACTGATTTGTTCTCAGCCCAGTTCCCACCTCACAAAACCCACCAGGATCTGAAGTCTCAACAAAAAGGCAAGGACTGATAGGTAGGCCTGTAAGCACGTTGGGGCAGGCTCTATCTCGCACAATGGAGCACCAATCTCTGTTGTGTCTTAGTGCCAAATAAAAAATAATTAGTGAACGTCCCACTCACCTCTAGAGCTACATGTGGGGAAAATGTGGGAGAATCCAGGGTTGCCGCTTTCCATTCTGTGAGTAAACACGCAAGAAGAAAGCTGCCCAGTGGGTAACCTAGGCCTTATCAAACCTGCATTCAAGTCTTTGCTCCTCCACAGACTTTCTGTGTGATGGTGGGTAAGTACCTTAGGGCTGGAGCCACAACGGGGTCGGGTTCAACATTGCAATATCTAACTTTTAGGCATCCTGCTGCCCAGTAGAAACCACAGCACTTGGTTAGATGCCCAGGTTCCCTATACAATGCATAGGGAGAAAGAGGCACCGAAGAATGGGATTCACAGGATCCAGCACGCTGAGTGGGGACCTGCCAAAACCAGACAGCGGGAAATGAAGAGGAGAGAAGCCCCTTTCAAAGGTGAGTTAGGTGCTTAATGGAAGGTTCCTCCCTCTACTCAGTATTTCCAGCCATGAACCCTCTCCGAGAGGTAGGCATGCAAGCCAGATCAGCTTTTTTCTGACAAGAAAAGTCCTCCCTATAGCTGACTGGTTAGACCACTCACCAAGAATGAGAGGTTTTTGGGCAGCGTGCTGGCTGAAAGAGGCTTGGAACTGTGAGCAAAGAAACTGTCTCCTATTGTTTGAGGCCTCCTGTGTTTAGGGAAACAGGACTTCGTACAGTCTTTGGAAGTAAACAGAATTCCTTCAAAGAAACACCCGTCTCGATCATTAATTTCTCCTCCTAATAAAAAACACAACTAGGCCCCCAAAACTGGCCAACTGTTCAGGTCAAAAAGAGGTAACAATACATTAAAGACTGTGAGATGCTCCGTTACTATGGGAATGGGGCCCAGATAAGTACCTAAGATAAACAGAAAGCCTTGGATCTCCAGAGCTGCCAATCCAGCGTCGTTCATAAGCACCAAATTCACTTGGGGAAAAATGGAGAAAATCCAGGACCAAGGCAATGATTTTTTTTATTGGGCCAACTTCAGTTTGTGGAAGAGACAGGCTGTTGAGCTTCACAGAACGCTTCTTCAGGCCTAGGAGGTAGTGAGAGTGTCACAGCGAAATACAAGGTGGGATAGATTGCTAGGCATAAAGGGTTAGCACATGTTGCAAGAAGCCACTTACAATGAATTAGGCAATTAACACCTCTGCAGTCATAGGAGAAAGGAGATTAGTAGATTACAGCTTGTTGTAATGACCCATAAAGCCAGTGTCTCTGCTGAGCCCATGATCTTTAATATCTAGCAGAGTTATGAATAGAAGCGCCCGGGCTCATCTTTTGAAGGTGCTGTGCAGGTTTCCTTTGATGACAAGGACTGAGCGTTCACATACGGTGTGATCATTTTGTGAAAAATGTTAACCCGCGGGTGACAGGGTGTTTGGTCTTTTATCGTTTTTTTGTGTGAATGCATTAGTGAGCAGAGTGGTTGTCTGGTTTAACCCAATATCTAAAACTATAACAGGGTTCAAAAAAGAACTAGATGATTTCACGGAGGATAGATCCATGAATGGCTATTTGTCCCGGGATGGGTAAAGATGCAAAGCCATGCTCTGAAGTGTCCATAGCCTCTGTTTGCCAGAAGCTGGGTGTGAATAACAGGACATGGATCACTCAATGATTACTCCAATGCAGATGGAAATAAGCAACTGTTTTCAGGCTCTCTGCACAGGTACTATGGCGGAGAATGGTTTGGAAGAGTCATCTGAGGGACGGGATCAGAAGGAGACCCCATCGATCGGAAGGCATGGGATGCATTGTCCTGAAGTTGGGGTTTCCATGACCACCACTCCCAAGAGGAGGAGACAGGTGGTGGTGGCAGGGACTCCCTCCTAAGGGAGATGGAGCCATCCATCTGCCGTCCTGACTGGGAAACTCAAGAAGTGTGCTGCTTTCCTGTAGCTAGAATTCAGGATGTGACAGAGTCTGCCAAGACTCATTAAGCCCTTGGACTGCTACCCCTTCCTACTTCTCCACATGGGTGCCAATGACACTGCCAAGAATGACCTTGAGGGAGCAGATCACTGCGTACTGTGTGGCTCTGGGAAGATGGATAAAGGAGTTTGAGGTGCAAGTGGTGGTCTCATCCATCCTCCCTGTTGAAGGAAAAGGCCCAGGTAGGGACTCTCGAATTGCGTGGTTATGCAGGTGGTGTTGGAGAGAGGGCATTGGATTCTTCAACTATGGGATGTTGTTCCAGAAAGAAAGCTGGCTAGAAAGAGATGAGATTCACCTAAAAAAGAGGGAGAAGAGCATCTTTGCAGACGGGCTGGTTAACCTAGTGAGGAAGGCTTTAAACTAGGTTAGCCAGGGGACAGGGACCTAAAACCGGAGGTAAGTGGGGAAGTGAGACACCAGGAGGAAGCACAAGGAAGAAGGTGCAACAGGGGAGGCCTCCTGATTCATACTGAGAAGGCAGGGCAATCGGCCAGTTATCTTAGGTGCCTGTACATGAACGCAAGAAGCCTGGGAAACAAGCAGAAGGAATTGGAAGTCCTGGCACAGTCAAGGAACTATGATGTGGTTGGAATAACTGAGACTTGGTGGGGTAACTCACATGACTGGAGCACTGTCATGGAGTGGTATAAACTGTTCAGGAAGGACAGGCAGGGGAGAAAAGGTGGAGGAGTTGCAGTGTATGTAAGAGAGCACTATGACTGCTCAGAGCTCTAGTATGAAACTGGAGAAAAGCCTGTTGAGTGTCTCTGGGTTAAGCTTAGAGGCGAGAGCAACAAGGGTGATGTCATGGTGGGTTTCTGCTATAGACCACCAGACCAGGAGGCTGAGATATACGAGGCTTTCTTCAGAAAACTAATGAAAGTTTCCAGATCACAGGCCCTGGTTCTCATGGGGGACTTCAATCACCCTGACATCTGCTGGGAGAGCAAATACAGCAGAGCACAAACAATTCAGGAAGTTTTTGGAGAGTGTTAGGGACAACTTCCTGGTGCAAGTGCTGGAGCAACCAATTAGGGGCCATGCTCCTCTTGATCTGCTGCTCACAAACGGAAGAATTGGGAGGGGAAGTAGAGGTGGATGGTAACCTGGGCAGCAGTGACCATGAGATGGTTGAGTTCAGGGTCCTGACAAAAGGAAGAAAGGAGAACAGCAGGATACGGACCCGCATCCACATACTGCCGTGGAAAGTGAACCCCCCTCAAAGGGTCCTGCCAATCTGACCTGGGGGCAATCTTTTCCACATCCCACTTATGCCCATCAGTTAGATCCTGCGCATGTGTGCAAGAAGCAACCAGCCAAGCATTTGAGAGACAACATGCTCAGTGTCACCTCAGAGCCCTAGCCCACCTCGTAGAGTGTCCTATCTTCAGCTTTGACCATCCTTGATGCTTCAGAGGAAGGAGAAGATAATAAACAATAAATAAAAGAATTAACCCTCCCAGAATGCATTGGGGTGGGAGTGGGGGGGGGGGTGTGTGTGTGTGGAATCCCTTCCTGACCCTTGCTGATGTCTGGCTGAAACCCTGAAGCATGAGTTTTAGGAACATAAGACAAACTAGAAGTGAGCGCTAGCGCTGTTAAGCCCTGTCCTGCATCATCACAAATAACTGTCATTCAATCACATGCATACATTTCTCCATCTGTCTCTTAACAGTAATAAATTGTTTTGCCCCCACAACACCTAGTGAGAGTTTGTTCCACTCCCTCACCTCACCGATGGGTAGAAACCTTCCTCTAATTTCCAGCCTGAATTTGTTCATGGCCAGTTTATTTCCATTTGTTCTGTGGAAGCATTGGTCTTTAGCTTTAATAGCTCTTTACCCTCCCTGGTATTTACCCTCCCTAATATATTTACTGAGCGCAATCATATCCCCACTCAGCCTTCTTTTTGCTCGACTAAACCAGACAAGCTCTTCCAGTGTCTTCCCATAAAGCAGACCTTCCATTACCTGATCGTCCTAGTAGTGTTTTTCTACACCTGTTCCATTTTAAATTAATGTTTCCTGAACATGGATGACCAGAATTGTATGCAGTATTCGAGATGAGGTCTTATCGGCGCCTTAAACAATTGGATTACTACGTCTCTTTGTCTACTGGAAATACCCTGCCTGATACATCCTAGGATTGTATTTGCCTCTTTTGCAGCTGCATCACATTGGTGGCTCGTTGGTATCCTGTGACTGACCAACACACTCAGGCCTCTCTCCTTCGCCATCACTTCCAGCTGAAAAGCCCCCAGTTTATAGCAGAAATTTTTATTATGAGACACTAAGTGCCCGAATTTCATCCCAGTTCCATCACTCCAGTCTTCAAGGTCATCCAAATCTTCCTGTATAACATTCCCATCCTCTTCTGCATTGACCATGACTCCCAAATTTGTATCATCAACAAATTTCATTAGCACACTCCTATTTTTTGTGCCAAAGCCATGAATAAAAACATTGAATCAGATTGTTCCCAAGACTGATCTGTCAGACCCTCTGCTAAGAACCTCCCTCCAGTCCGATAATTCACCTTTCAGCACAACCCATTGCCTTTTCCCCTTTAGCCAAGTCTGTATTCAATTTTCAGTGCTTGTACTGCTCCCCAACGTCCCGATTTGAACTAATAATGTCCCATGTGGCATTATGTCAAATGCTGGATATTAATAATAACAAATGTTTTTGAAGGGCTATAAAACGTCAGGCTTCAGGGTTTAGCTAATTTCTAATGTCTACACTGCAATTAAACAGCCCCTTAGCATGATCCCCGCAAGCCCAGGTCAGCTGGCCCGGGCCAGCCGCCGGTGTCCAATTGCAGTGTAAGCAAACCCCAAGGGCCTGATTTTTCAAAGGAAATTTACTTCATGGGAGGTGCTGGGTGCTCAGCACTTTTGCAAAAATACCCAAACCTCTTATTTAGGTACCTAAATACGGAGTTAGGAGTCATGCTTTAGGCAACCGGGTGTGAAAATCCTACCTCTATATTGTAATGCCGGATACATGCATTGGTTTCAAGTTAGTGATGGGGAGGAGACAAGTTTGTCAGCATCGCCTCTGTATTTAATGAGCTACTTCAACATTTATACCTTTAAGGCGAATAAATACCAACTGGACTGTTCCAGGAAACACCATAGATTTCTCAGTGCCTAACGTGTGTTTTCTCCACAGGTTATCCTAACTTTAGCTCTGCGCCTTTTCCCACAAAATGGCATGTCCTTCCCTTCCCCCTCACATCACCCACAGCATGGCTAAGAAATGCCCACCATGCCACAGGTGTAGTCCCCACAGCCGAACACTTCTAGCTCCCAGTGCCACCTTTCCCCTAGGCATAGCAGCTTGTCGAGGAATTATTCTTGACGTGTTCTGAGAAATGACACAAAGTAGCGAAGCCAACGAATCGTGAATCAACGCTGCGTCTTGCTTTCATAAAAGAGACATTATAAACCAAAAACATAAAGACCATTTTATCTTTATTAATAGTTTAATGCATATGAGAAAGCTATTTGACATTTTCTACACCTCTAGCTCGCTTCTCTTCATGCATTGTTGAGCAGGCTTCACCAGAGTTCAGCCACTTAAATCCATTTAATCACTCCTTAGGTCCTATACCAAGTTACAAGATCATTCCAGGATATGGCTGTATTTTATGTATTATAAACCCCTTGCATAAAAGCAAAAGATTGTTGCTAATAATGAAATCGGAATTGGGTTGGAATTAGAACTGGGTGAACCTTCTTAATTCGATTTCCCGAGGCCTTTCACAAGCTTTCCTGTTGGCCTGATCGGCGTGTGAACACTCAAAGATTGGCCCGCTCTTGTTCAAAGGCTAGCCAGCTCCCACCAGAAAAATGGTCTGTTCTTGTTAAAAAAAATAAGTGTCCCACCAAAAATCTTCTGCCGAAACCGGCCTCTTGGCAGCTTTGCTGCTGAATGCCTATTTCCTTGTGTTTTGGTACGAACGTCCCACTGTCTTCTTGTCACGGCAGAGGTGTGTGGCTAACCTCTGCCGCCTCCTTGGTTTTGAAGTTGAAATTGCTTTTATGACTAGTTCAAAGAAGAAAAGTGAGGGCAGCGGAGCTGTGGCAGCATTGATCATTAGCACTAGATTCACGCTTCACCATTGCTCCAGGCGTGTCTCAGCCCTCCTCTGAGCGCTGCATTGGCTATCTCTGCCTTCCTACATGAGTTCTTGGACCTTACTCCAAGGACCTGCATAATCTCATCTTGGGCCCTGATCTGATTTCCTCCTGTTTCCCCATTTGCTCCCTACATTCCTCCCAGTCCTCTGGTGTTCCTGTGCCTTTCATCCCTTTTGCTCTCTCTCAGATCTGGGGCAGACAGGATTGGAAGCATCCTGACTAGCCTGAAAAGCCTCCAGTATTTTTGCCCACTTTTTAACAGTGCTCAGTCAGGCAAAAAACCTGGCTTTTACCACCGCTGGTGGGCAAGGAGGTCAGATGGGAGTGTGTAGGGGTGGGGTGGAAACTGTATTGGGGGAGAAATAGACACTCTGGCCCATGCTCATTACTTATCTTCCTGGCCCAGCTGCAATCTGTCCTTCTGGGATTAGCATCTTCTATCTGCATGCCTTCTATGTCGCCCACCTTGTCTGCTAAACCCTCCCCGCTGTCTTCCTCCTAAGCCCTCCGTACGCTTCTAGGCGTCTTTCTTTCCCTTTGCCAATTACCACTAACCTCTTCTCATTCTCCTTCCCGTTCCTGGGTTGCTCCTTGCCTGTCTGACACTGTTCGCTCTTAACGGGCAGAGAACACGTTGTGCTCTACGCATCACAGCTCCGTGCAGCTTTACAGTGCTATATAAGTACCTCTCACCACCGATAATATCCCAGGTATCCGCAGATGACGCCCAAACCACAAGCTTGGTACGTGAGCATATGTGGAGCCAAACCGCGGCTAGCCTTGTGTAGAGCCATCAAATGGCAGTAAGGCACAGGGACCCCTCTTCCATCCACTCCCACCCAGCACACCTGATCATTTCTGGTAGCTGGGCAGAGGGTTGGCTGGGACTCCACTCGCCTCTGCATTGGAAGAGGCAGAGGTGAAACCGTCTGACGTCGAGAGCTACAACTCCCACCCCAGCACATAACCCGCAGGCCATAGTTTGGTCCACGTGCAGCGTACCCTAAGGAGGTATGAAGCTGCGTGTTCTTGTGTTTAAAGAGACAGAGCCGCATTCATCACTGTTACTCCAGGTTTCCGAAGCCTTTCTGAGACCTTGCTTATTCCAATGACAATCTTACACATTTTTAATAAAAATACTACTTTGCATTGTCTGGCACGTGTTATCCTACTCAGCAAAGTACGGTTCTGTGTCTTTATCACTTACACAATTACTGTTCTTGATTAACAGCAAAACTGATGAGCTGGCCTTTCCGAAAGCCATAAGCAGAGTCAGCCAAGCAGAAAATATAAGTGAAAGGAAAACAATTAAAAGTTACTTCAGTTGTGATATTAGAGCTGATTGTAGTATTTACATATTTTTTCTGTGCAGGATGAAAATCTCTGTTGCATCTACAGTGCTGCTTTGCAAATGGCACTATTTGGATATAATGGTTGCATTAGTTCTGGATTAGTAAACAACGGGCATGTGGCGTATTGGAGACTTGTCTTATTTTTGTGAGATAGATAAATATAATAGAACATGATTGCTGAGGTTAAAAGCTATAATACTTACAATGCAGAGCAATGATACAGAGCAGATAGCGCTGGATGTGATGCGCAAGTGTGCAATGTACAGCTGTTGTGGCATGTGCAATATTCATGTGCTGCAGTGTATAATCTTGCAGCCCTGCAAGCGGAATATTTAAAACACACCATCGGGATGATTAATCACATCAACACAAAGATGGAAGGCGTTTTGCAATTGCTATTATACTGCGGTGGAATCCTAAAACACTTCGTTTTGCAGAGGGTTGTAAATACTTGTGCTCAAGTGTAATAGGATTTAAAGAATCAACCAACCTCTTCTCATTTGAATTTTTATTGATTATATGGAGGTGATAATACACTGAAAATCATCTGAGTGCCAACATGTGCTCACAGCTAAATAACTATATAGCATGAAATCCAGCAGAACTGATCTAATCGGGAGGAAAGATGGTCTAATGGCTAAGGCATACAATTTAGATTTTATTCCTGGCTTTGCCACCGACTTCCTGTGTGGCCATGGCAAAGTCACTTCGGGTATGTCTACACTGAGAACAGTGGTGTGACTGCAACACGTGTAGACACATTCCAGCTAGCGTTGATTTAACTACCTCAAGTAATAATAGCAGTGACGCTGTGGCAGCATGAGCTTATTGCTCGAATATATATCCATGATCCCATGTGAACTTGTACAGCCTGTGCGGCTCCAGCGTCACTGCCAATCTTACCGAAGCTAGCTAGATCAAAGCTAGCTCTGGTATGTCCGCACATGCTGCAGTTACACCTCTGATGGCCGGGCAGACAGGTCCTTAGTCTCTCTGAGCCTCCGTTCCCCCTCTGTAAAATGGGGATAATGATACATCCCTCTCTCGGAGGCGTGTTATACAAGTAAATTCGTTAGTGTTTGTGAGATGCTTAGCGACTACAAAGTGTTCTCACGTGAGGAAGTGCTCACCAACGTGTCTGTGGCTTGCACAATCAAGCCCTAGACATGGGTCCAATAGCACAGTTTTCTCATTGTTAGCCTTACGGTAGAGCATGTTGCAACAGCCCAGTGTTGGGATAATATGTTATATTGACTGCGTTGAGAATTCGTACTAGATTATTCCCATCACTATAATTGTGGCTCCTTTATAACTTCATCGAATTATGGATGCTTTACTAACCTATCACCAGAATGAACTCTGCCTGCATTGTAAGGGGCACCATGGCTCTTCACAGAGCATGGGGTCGGTGCCGATGAGTTCTGTGATGGCTGCTGACTCTGACACACGAGTGACAGTCCGGTCCACAGGTAAGGCACACCCACGTGCTAGCAATGCTCTGAATCCAAGCAGCAGATTCTTTCTTTCTCTAACGCTGGGCACCACCAAGCTTGATCCAATCTGCCTCGCAACACATTGTTGCATCTACAAGCCAACTCCGCCATCCAGAGCGACATTCTGCACTCCATCATCCACAGAGATGCCAAAGGATACTAAGTCATCTTTGCAAGCATCCTGAAATCTGAGCAGTGGGCTGCCTCTCTGTCTAGACCCTTCGCAAGCTTCAGAGTGCTGCACACTCTTTGGGGTCTTGTAATCCGGCATTCACTTGACATGTCCAAGCCACCGGAGTCTTTTCTTACTAATCAGCATTCCCATGAATGATATATCAGCATGATTTAACACTTCCACATTTGTCATCCTGTCTTGCCGTCCTATTTGAAGAATTTTATGCAAGTATCTGATATGAAAACTATTTAGTCTTTTGCCATGTTTCCGAGCCATGTAGAAGAGTGGATAAAACACATCTCCTAAATATGGATTTTCACTTTAGTTGTCAATTTGGTATTGTTTCAGGCTTTATCTTGCAAAAGACCAAAGCTCCTGGCTGCTTTGCCGATTCTACTAGTGAACTCAGCATCAAGCTCTACGCTGCTGGTATCAAAAGAGCGAAGATAGCAAAACAACATCCAGATGAGTCCCATCTAAGGTGATATCCGGAACTGGTTCTGAAGACCCTTGGTGTATGATAACAGTCTTCTTCCAGCTTATTGCTAGCCCAAAGATTTTGCATGAATCAGAGTTCTTGGTGGTAAGATGTTGGAAGGCATTAATGCTGTGAGCCACTAGAGATTCATCATCTGCAAACAATAGGTCCTGTATGATGATCTCCTTCACCTTCATCTTAGCTTTGAACCTTGCAATGTTAAACAAACCTCCATCATATCTAGAGCTAAGATAGACACGCTTGGGAACATCACGGAACGCATGTTGAAGCAGGAATGAGAAGTAAATATTAAACAATGTGCGAGCCAGTACACAGCCCTGTTTCACTCCATTGTTGATGTTATATGAGTTGTTGTCGGACCGTTCAGTTGCCTTCATGCCATCATGTAAGGGTTTCACAAGATTTAGCAATATAGGTGGACAACCAAGCTTCTTCAGAACAGTGTAAAGCCCTGTCCAACTAACCATGTTAAAGGCTTTTGTTAACTCTATAAAAGCCATAGACAGTGGAATACACTTCTCTCTGCACTTTTCTGGCAGTTGTCTTAAAGAAAAGCTCATGTGGCTCTCAGGATAGATTTCTCAGATAATATTTGAAGTCTGGATAAAAAAATACTGCTTAAGATTTTCTCACCGATGTTAAGAAGAGATATACGCTTGTGGTTATTAGTCACTTCTGTCTACTTTGTTTTTATAGAGTTGGATGAAACGATCATCCTTAAAATCTTGCAGAACAGTTTCTTCCTTCAAACAGAGTAACAATACCTCGTGCAATCTTTGCAGCAAGTCTTTGAGCATTTATAGATTTCATCAGGTCAGATCTTGAAGCTTTGTAGTTGGGAATCTTTTTGCTGTTTTGTTGAAGTTCCTCTAGTGTAGATTTGGCATCCAGTGAAATCATAACTTCAAACCCAGGCAATTTGTCTAGCACACGTTGATCTACTAAAGACGGCCTTGAGTATATCTTTCCATAATGCTCAGTCCACCTCTCCAGTTGCTTCCCTTTATCCGTTATGATATTGCCATCCAGATATATCAGTGGAGCGGTCTTGTTCTTTATCAGCCACCTGTTGGATACTGTCGCAGAGACTCAACCAGAATTGTTGAGCACACCTCCTGGAAGCCATTTGAACAACTTTACGAGCTTCTCTTAGGTTGTTAAGTAGATCAGTAGCAGGAGTAGACTTGTAGGTGATCAGGGCAGAGCTTTTCCTCTCAGTCCATGGCAGCAGTGTCTCCGGATGGTCTACAAACCAGGTGTATGCTTTTATTAACCAACATAAAATAGAAATAAACCAATCACATTAAATGACAAAAATATAGAACTTTGGAAAACATAATCCCAGTTATACATACAAAATGATGGGATCTAAATTAGCTGTTACCACTCAAGAAAGATCTTGGAGACATTGTGGATAGTTCTCTGAAAACATCCACTCAATGTGCAGCGGCAGTCAAAAAAGCTAACAGACTGTTAGGAATCATTCGAAGAGGGATAGATAATAAGACGGTAAATATCATAATGCCACTATATAAATCTATGGCACGCCCACACCTTGAATACTGTGTGTAGTTCTGGTTGGCCCATCTGAAAAAAGATATATTAGAATTGGAAAAACAACAGAGAAAGGCAACAAAAATGATGAGGGATATGGAACAGCTTTCATATGACGTGAGATTAAGAAGATCGTGACTGTTTAGAAAATAGACAGCTAAGGGGGGCTATGATAGAGATCTATAATACCATAAATGGTGTGGAGAACGTGACTAAGGAAGTGTTATTTATCCCTTTCCATAACATAAGAACCAGGGGTCACCCAATGAAATTAATAGGCAGCAGGTTTAAAACAAAGAGAAGGGAGTACTTTTTCACACAACGCACAGTCACTCTGTGGAACTCATTGCCAGGGAATGTTGTAAATGCCAAAAGAATAAGTGGGATCAGAAAAGAATTAGATAAGCTCATGGAGGACAGGTCCATCCATGGCTATTAGCCAAGATAGTCAGAGACGCAACCCCATGCTCTGGATGTCCCTCAACCTCTGACTGCCGGAAGCTGATCACTCAATTGCCCTGTTCTGTTCATTCCCTCTGAAGCACCTGGCACTGACCACTGTCGGAAGACAGGATACTGGCCTAGATGGACAATTGGTTTGACTTAGTGTGTCACAGAATCATAGAATCCTAGAAGATTAGGGTTGGAAGGGACCTCAGGAGATATCTAGTCCAACCCCTGCTCAAAGCAGGACCAACTCCAACTAAACCATCCCAGTCAAGGCTTTGTCAAGCCGGGCCTTAAAAACCTCTAAGGATGGAGACTCCACCACCTCCCTAGGTAACCCATTCCAGCGCTTCACAACCCTCCTAGGGAAAAAGCTTTTCCTAATATCCAACCTAGACCTCCCACACTGTAACTTACGACCATTGCTCCATCAAGAGCTCCATCCTTCAAGATCAAGATCATCTCCAAGATCAAGATGACCATTCTTACAGCAAGGTGGTCATATGACAGTAAGAGATGAGGCAGCATTTTCAAGCCTGGCTGCCGAGTTAGGCTCCTAGATCTATACACCAGTCTAATAATTCCTCTCCCTCCTTGGTATAGACACTTAACAAACCTTTATACACCCCATCTCATACCCTACAGTTGATACTTAGCCAAGGAACATAGACGGGAGTGGGGGGGGGAAGGACAGAGAAATGACTCTTAATAAGCTTCCTTCCAGCGTTCTTATAATTTTTAATTATTCTTGCAGTATGGTGCCCAGAACTGAATAAAATGGGCCAGATTCTCAGCTGGCGCAAAACAGCATAGATTCATTGAAGTCAGTAGGCCAGGGTTTGGCCAGGGTACGTTAATACAGACCTACCGAAGTCAATGGGTCAGAATCTTGACTAGAATCCTGGTTGGGACCTTTGTGACAAATTGTTTTCTCATTGAAAAAAGCCAATTTGTCGAAACCAAACTGTCTGTGAAACAGGGTCAGGTTTGATCAATTTCCCGACTCCAAAAAATGTTGAGGGGAAAAAAAAGGAAGTCGTCAACACTTTTAAAACAAAAAATTCTGATTTTCTGGTTCGAAATGACTTTTTGTTTATAACTTTAAGTCAATTTGACTGAAAAGGTTAAAAAAAGAAAAAGCGGTCAAAATTAAAACTAAACATTTTGAAAGTATGGTAACAAAACATTTAACTGAAAAATATTTAGTTTTCTGGTTTGGGAATATTTTTGAGATTTCTGTCCTGATTCACGATGGGAAAATCTTTCAAATGCTGAATAATATTTGCAGGATGAGACAACCATTTCCCACCTCTAATTCTGCTCTCTTTCTGCCCTTTCTCTTGTCACTGTATCTATGAGTCTGTGACTCACACGGTCCATGTTAACACCTTCTGCCAGATTGTTAATGAAGATAGCAATTAAGACCACATCTAATATTAACGGCTGCTGTCCCTTATCAGACACTTTCCCACATCTTGATATATTCCCCTTTACTATCAGCCTTTGTTAATGATCTTTTAGCCAGTTTTCATTCCACCCGACAGCATTCTGATCCAAGCTACTGAATTAATTTTTCAAGGCACACGTTGTGACTCAGAATGTATCAGATGCTTTATTAAAGCCCAAATTTGACACCCAATCATTCTGGAATTCTACCAAAGAGGTTTCTTTGGCAAACTCTGTTCTGTATAAATCCCTCTTGCTTATTATTCCTGGCACCCTGACGCTCTATAGGTGATATTTTCCAAAGCGCTCAATGTTGTCCTAATTCTGGTCCCATAGAAGTCAGTGGTAAATTCCCATTGATTTCAAGGGGAGCAGAGTTAGGTCAATTCTTAGGTTAAGTACAGTGCAATTTTTCTCTTATTATTTGTTGAATTGTTTGACTAGAGATAGAAATGGGACTCACTGTCCTACACAGCTTTAACTGAGTCCTGTTCCAGTGTAGGAAGACAAAGAAAATACGTACCAGGCACACATAAACTAAAATGTGCAGAGGTACTGTGCCTGAGACTGTCCTATCATGGTGACGTGGATTATTCTCACTCAGCAGGAGTTAATGTGAACAAGAATTTGGACTATGTCGAAGGGTGTCCCCACCTGGGACACTGGCCTGTGGCAGGTTTCGGCATGACCAGCGCTCTACCTCGGTTTCCCTTTCCTTCTGCCCATGAAAGGAACACAGTCTCTTGGTGTCTGATAAAAAGGCCGTGTCTGGGCATAATGTATCGTGTACCTCAGTGCAGTAATTCCCCAAAGCCTTGGAGTAAATCTCCAATTCCCATAGTATAGATATAAATGTACAAGGGTTTTTCCCATTGGCGTCTCCAGGGACGTCACTTCCAGGTCACCCACCCAAGAATCAACAGTATTCCCAGCTCCTTTTGCCCCTGATTTTGCCTTCCCTGTCAGAGTGACCAGTCTTCCCAGAGCCCTTCGCTCAGATCTGCGCCCCAAGGGCCCCTCCTCCTGCAATGTCCTGCTCCACCAGCCCTTCCCGCCTTGGGGATTCCCCCCTCCACCACAACCCTCTTGCTTCTGGCTTGGTTTCCCCTGACCAGGCTGGATCTCCTCCTGTTGCCAAGGGGGCATTGCCTGAGCCCTGCACTCATCGGGGGCCCAGGTTGGGTCAGGTCTCACCAACGTTCTCCCATTGCAGCTCTCTGCTGCACTCAGCTCTCTCTGCTGGGTCTCCTGTAGCGGCTTCCCAAGCAACTCCTGCCAGCTCTTCACTGGTACCTCCTGAGTCTGACTCCTCCCAATCTGGGATGCCCCAGACTTGCTCCTGCTAGAGCCCAGATGCCCTCTCTTAAGCCTAACTGGGGTGGGTCAATTGACCAGTCACAGGGGTAATGGTCTCTACCCTCTTAAAGGGCCGGTATCACCCTGTGACAGCGTACAACAGAAAATATTCTTCCAGGTGATGCTGTTTCTACCAACCACGTGGCCTGGCAAACTGACCCACCGAAACGTGGCACATGGGCCAACCCCAGACTGGCGTGCGCTTACATGAAAAGCGCTCGTTGCCTGAAGGACGCAGGGTCTTTTGGTTAAAGGACAGACCTGAGTTCAATTTCTGGCAATTCTGCAGACTCCTTGTATGATCTCGGGCAAATCATTTAGCCACTCCATGCCTCAGTTTCCCCTTTGCAAAAAGGAAATTAGTACGGCATCCTTTCTCTCTGCCGTGTTGAGTTGGATTGTAAGCTCTCTTGGGCGTTGACTGGCTCACTGTGTGTTTCTACAGCAAGCAGCGTAAAAGGCCCCTGATCTCAGGGTGACCAGATGGCCCAATATTATAAGCACAGTCCCGATATTCGGGGCTTTGTCTTATATAGGCGCCTATTGCCCCCTTCCCCTCATTCCGATTTTTTACACTTCCTATCTGGTCCCCCTACCTGATCTACAGCTGGTAATAATAATACACCAGTAACAGAAAATTAGCCGATAACCTATTCTCGGATAGCTGTGTGTGCTATGATATTATAAGCTGTCTATTCTGGTAGTGTGAACTCAAACGCCACTCCTGATTGAAGCTCACCTTTGAGACACTTTCCAGGGCTGGGCATTTCTTTTACTCTAATTCTTTGGAATTTCAGGAGGAAAAATAACCTGACTGGAATTTCTGCACCTAGCTCAGGGTTCTGCTGAGAAGATATTTCTCCATTCCTTAATCAAATTTAGGTTGGAATGAAAAGCTAAATTTCCACTGGGCTTTCAATATGTTTAGGACTGTAGTTCAATATTATTTCTGGCTGGCGGAGGCTTTTCAGTATCAGATCCAATGTGTTACATGGTAATATTTGCTTTGAATTCCACCACTTTGTCTCCTTAGATACTTTGCTGGATTATGGAGTTTGCATAGCTAATTGTATTTCCTCTGGTTTTTTTTTTATTGTGTACATGTGTGAATAATGGACTGAATTTCACAGTGTAACTCTGCCTGCTGTCTCCGATGACCCTCTTGGAAATGAGATGGCACATCCCTAGAGTTTCATGCTAGAATCCTTTTTTTTTTTTTTTTTTTTTTAAAAGATTAATAAATGAAAACTTGCCTGAAGGAGCATGATATCTAGACCTGAATTTTGTCAGGACTTAATTACACTTTCTGGATATGGACTGGCTATGAGATTATTTATAGCATATCATGTGTGGGTGTCTTAGAAATCTTACCGCGGATGGAATCACACTTACCCACTCGCCAAAGTCCACATACGGGATACAATTTGCCACCAAAACCCAAACTTGAAGGATACCAAAAAATATTCATGGGGGATAAAACTTAAAATAATGTGGGATTCCATCCTTTAGTGTTAAAAACTCTTTCCATGGACTCAGTTTCAATAATAATAAAAACCGATTATTTGCTCATTATTATTACTATTGTTAGCACCAAGGTGCATAGCTAGGGTTCACTACCCCCATTCTGTATTCTGTACAAATACAGAACAAACACACACCCTGCCCCAAAGAACTTAAATCTTAGCCCTTGATTTAATTTTCAGCGGTGAAAGTGAGGGAACCCAAATTTGTCCGCAGTGCAGGTCACTTTGAAACTAAACTGACTGACATCTTTCAGAATGAAGGGTGGGTAAAGATGGCATTACATCTTTCAGCTGTGTGAATACAAAAAAACTCAGGACTCCGATCTGAAAGAGAAGCTCAGATTTTGTGGGGGGAGGCGGAAACAACTTATTGAATGCTCACTGATCACTCAGAACCAAATTCAAACTTTCCTCTCCGCGTTTCTCCATAAATGTACACGAATGTAACCCTTCTGCCAGAAGCAGTCGGTAGCAACAAGGGCAGCGTTCAGTATCTAGGGCTTCCTCTTAACAACAGAACCGGGTTGAGCACCCATCCCAATAATCTGGGAAAATTTAACACCATCCCTGGGAGCCCCTAAGAGACAACGCTTCTCCACTCGCAAGCACTGAGTCTGTGTATGACAAAAGAAAAAACGTTTATTAAAAGGGAAAGGGAACCAAGCGTTAGTTTGGGAAAACATCACAACCACATTCAATTGCATGTGACCATAAGCAAACCCAACCTCACAGCATATTGGGCCGTGTCCTTTGCCTCAGTTTCCCACTTTGCAGTGGCAAAATCCAATGAACCAACGTCCCTTTAATAACTCACTCCCCAGCATCCCACTCACAGTTGCCGATCCTTGGTTACTAAAATCACAGAGTTCTGAGGTGTGTTTACAGGGCCTCACCTCCCACCCAGAAAAGAAGGGAATCAAGAAATGGCTCTGACGTCACTGTGCACCTCTGCAATTGGCTGCTTGCTCACTGCCACTTCTTCAGTGACACATGATAAGTTTGCACTGCTTAACCCAGATCTCCCCTTCATGTGGTTTTGGCATCTACTCCTCCCTGCTCAGTGAGTGAGGTTCAGTTTAGGGGGGAACCCTCTCACTCCAGCACCAGCCCAAAATGATCATGGTGCCAAAGCAGCTCCATCATGTTGCATACCAAATACAGTCTGTTCCTGACTAACTCATCACTAGATGCCAGGAGAGCTCAGTCAGCCCAGGCTTACATCAACATGTTTGTACGACACATGAGATGCTCTCCAAACATGTCTTCATGAAATGGTGACCAATAATGATGTTAGCAAAAGATCTGCCATTAACATCTGAACTATTAAAAAGGTAGACTGCTTCATAGTTTTCTTCACTCAGCTGTTTCATGAAGACCTCTTTGGAGAGCATCTCATGAGTCATATAAAAGTATTATCCTTGATCTTGGTTCTTTATGGAGAAACTTGGAAAGAAAAGTTTGAATCTGGTCCTGAATGACCAGTGAGCATTCAAGAAGTTGTTTCCCTCCCCCCTCCATCGAAGCTGAGCTTCTCTTTCAAATCTGATCAATATATTCACAAGCTTTTGTGCATCTAATCCTCCCAAGCCGGGACACCAAATTTATTTCGCTTTGCACCTTTTATAGTCATCTAATCAGAATGGTTTTTTGGTCAATGAATTGAAAACCCTGTGGTCCCAGAAGTGAGTAAGTCACTGAGCCAAACAATCCCATGCCTTCTGGTTTTATTTATGAACCCCTGGCATTAGCATATGCAGAGCACGTCAAGACAAGAAAGAACAGAGGCTTCCAGGGATGGGAGGGTTTTGCATAATGGAAATAAAATATTAAACTGGGCTATTAAATGGCAAACAGGGATATACATGCACTGTCATTTTCAAAACAGCCAATTAAACATGTATGTGGGTTTGCTTTTAATATCCATATTGTTGATTAGAAATTCACAAAAATAAGTCATAGCTGTAAAGATTAAGAACTCCACCAGACATTTATCTACCTATGTTCTCAACTGCTAGGTTCATTTTAGATCAGTGTTTCCTGTACATAATACATGTGTATAGCTTTAAATGTTGGTTTTGCATCATTTTTTGTTGCAGACAGTTTTGCTACACTTTACAATTGTGGCTTACTTTTGCTTCTGGTGACCTGCTAGCCAATCAGTGAGGTGAACAAATCATTGGATAACCTATTGTTTCTGCCTCTGGAATGACTCATTCTCATGTACCCTTCTCTGGGTTGCCCAGGGAAACAGAAAACAAATTACCTTTGGTTTTGAAAACCAGGTGATTTGGTTTATTTGAAAGGAATCCAGCCATATTATTTTCTACCTTTAGGGAGAGATTGCACCTTGCTGTTTAAAGATATCAGGTAAATCAGGGGCAGATAGTCATTAGGTTGATCAGGAATTTTTTGACAGGACTTTTTATCTGTCCAAAAAATAGTCCATTCATCAAAACCAAAACTGTTCACAGGAAAGGGTCTATTTTGATGAATGTCTCGATTCAAAAAAATGGTTGAAAAAAAATTTCACAGTTGTTGAATTATCCCATTTTGACATTTTTCAAAATGAAAAATGTTGATGTCCTGGTTTGAAATGACTTTTTGTTTGGCTATTTAAGCTAATTGTAGTATTAAAATAAAAAAAAAAAAGGTCAAAATCAAATTGAAATGTTTTGAAATGAAACATTTTGATTGACCCAAATTGACATTTTTCAACTTGTCAGTTTGCAAAATAATTCACAGTTTAACCTCTCGTCCAGATTTAGGATGGGAAAACGTTTTCAAATCTTGAATATATTCCCAGGCTGGGAAAACTGTTTCCCCAGCCATCTCTAACAGTTATAAGTACACAGTGGTTCTTCATTCAAAACTCAACATTTACTCAGTATCTTGTAAGTAAAATACTACTGCAGCATGGCCGGGGGGGTATATCCTGAGTGTTTCATTCATACCAGGCATCTCTCTACTTAAATCAAAAAAAAGCTCTTTTGTGAACCTCTCCAACAGCAAGAGTAAAAATGCAGATTCAACGGAATTTCCTGAGAACATAGGACCTGGCTGGGACAGTTATTTCCCATGAATGATGGGGACTGGAGATAATTTACAAATAACTTAAAGGAAGGAAGGTCTGCTTAGCAAAGAGATATCTGGAACGCCAGTAGAAATAAGGGGGACTTTTATCTTGCGCAGACTTCTGAAGCAGGACAGGCTTAAGCTCTGGCTTATAACCTTTCTTTCTTGCAAGACAGGAAGTACATGGTGAGTATTTATCTTTGCTGAGCCAGCAAATTTAAGAACGTGAGCTCCAGGGTGGCCAAGACCACGATTACTATGTCATATCATACATCAGCGATATCACGGTAGTGCCTGTAGGCGCCCGCCATCACTGTGCGAGGCATTTCACAGAGCCTCGTCACGTAGGCCCTGTCCGATACGAGAACAGTCCTGGCTACTGGCAATTTTAGGCTGCCAGGCTTTAGGATGCGTTTCGAGAGCTTTCATCATCTGGCCGGCTGCAGAGGTGACTAGAGACAGAGCGTGGGCAGCGTGAGCCTGTCTGAACCCGGGCGGTGGCCTGTTCTGTGGGAAAGCCACAGTGGGAAGGTGGGACAGGAATACGGCGGCTCTCTTGGTGGCTAGAGAGAGGCTTTCAGAAGCAGAGGCATCCAGGGTCTGGTGGACCTTCTTCCTAGGAGGGACAGGGGCGGTTTAGGGACCTGCAAGGCTGTGGTGGCATTGGGTGTCCTGCTGTACTCTTATTCCTACTGTGGTTTCACGAGCTGGCTGTGAAGAAACCCCACAAGGACAGCTGGGTTCCAAATAACGCTCACTAACTATACGCAGACTTGCCAGCCCTGGCTACCCAGTCCTAGGGATGCCACCTTTCTAAGGCAGGAAACTGGACCCCTGAGTCCCTGCCCCTGCCCCACCTCTTCCTCCCAAGGCCCCGCCCCTCTCCGCCTCTTCCTCCCAAGGCCCCGCCCCCTCTCCGCCTCTTCCTCCCAAGGCCCCGCCCCCTCTCCGCCTCTTCCCGCCCCTAAGGCCCCGCCCCATCACTCATTCCTATCCCCGCTGGATAGTCTCCACCTCCTGACCTCCCCCGCTCCCCAGACTGGCTCCTTCTGCTCCCGAGACGAGCATTGCTGCAGCCCGACTGCAGGTAGAAGGTGGCCCCAGCTGAGCAGGGACTGGTGCGGGTTTGACCCAGCGCCTCGCCCCGCCTCGCAGTAACTGGCCTTTTGGTGTCAGGAGGATCCCCTGTAGGGGGCAGCGCCAGTGGCTCTCCCTCAGTGTCGAGCGCCGAGGGAGGCCACACCTCCCAGCACCTACACCCACCCGTCTCCACTGTGTCCCAGCCTAGGGCCCTGCCAGTGACGGCGTGTCCCGTCACTGGGTCAGTGGGGCTCCGGCCGAAACACACTGACTTGGAGCGAGCACAAGCTCTGCTGGACCATAGTCCTGGGCTACTTCCTCCCACCCTCTCCCTAGAGAACCTGCTCTCCTGAGCCATACCCCGGTTCCTCATCGCTTGACGGCAGGTCCGGGAACTGTTCGGGGTCCTCTGCGGAGGGCAGCTCCTCTAGGTCCCCGGGTCTGTGTGTCTCTTCTGGCTCACCGGGGGTTGGTAGCTGGGATAGCTCCTCCAGGTCCTCAGAGCCCCAGACAGTAGGCAGCACCGGTAGGTCTTCCGCCAGGTCGTAGGATGTGGGCGTCTCCTTCAGCTCGTCTGGTTCAGGCAGCTCCTCCGGATCCTCAGGGCCCCACGCCGTGGGTAGTTCCGGCAGCTTCTCCTCTGGGTAGCGGTCGGATGCGGCCGTAGGCTCGAGCGCCAAGGGAGAGGCGTCCTTCTCCTTCAGCCGTTGGGCTCTGACTGAGCGGGTGGCCTGGGTTTTATAGGCCTCGCCCCGCCTACCTGTTCCGGTCGGGTGTTGCCTTCCTGGGTTCCAACCCCTAGGGGGGGGTTTAGCTCTCCCTCGGTGTCAATCTCTGAGGGAGGCCACACCTCCTGGGTACAGTGTCCGATCGGTACATTGACCAGACCCTGCCAGCTTCCCTTTTTGACCGGACTTTCCCGTTGAAAGCCAGGCACCTGGTAACACTAGCCAGGCTGCTGCTCTGACTGCTTGCTGAATCACAGAACACACTGAGCACTCCTGGAGGGCTCACAAGCTGCTTAAAGGGATACTAGCCTATTTACTACACCCACCCATTGAGCAGAGGTTAATCCTTATGTCAAACCACGATTGGTGGGGGACCAAGGGGCGAGATCAAACCACCAAATTTGTTTTCTTTCATGACTAATGCAGGATTTGAACTCAGTCTTCTAGCGGCAAAAGGCTCTGGAGTTAGCCCATCCTACCTTCCCACCATCCTGGTACTGCAGATACAGTCTGAACTGCCTTTGGCTTCGCTAGCAGAACATTTCACTCTCATGTGCTTGCCTCGGCTCTATGTCAATGAACAACGCTTTAATGTATTTGTTAATGGAAAAGTTACACAGGTTAAATTAAAGAAGAGTTTATTTAAGTCGGTTTAATTTAGAGCCCGCTTAATGCCCGGAGCATTAATAATGTACAGTAAATGTATTTCCTTAACAGGCTTCCTCCATTAGCAGGTATTCTGAGAAGAGAGTCTGTACCGCACATGTAAGAGTTCGATAAATTGCTATATTGGGTCACACTGTATGATAAATCGACATTAATTCATGCTAATTTACAATGGGTCTCCTTTGGAAGGCTGTCTTATAGCCCCATGAATATCAAAGACAGTCTCTGTATCTCAGGCTTTCCTGGGAAGCCAGACGTTTCTGTGTGTTATAGCAAATTGCAGATGTATTCATTATAATAACATTAATCATGATGGCTCCATTTGTCAGTTCCACTCTAATTAAGCATTGTTACAGTAATGTACCGTTATTTTAAACCATTATCAGGGATTGTTTACAGTAGGTTTAATGGCGTATGGGGCTAGCATTCAGAAGGCTGATGTCAGGTGCGACTTTCCCAGCCCTGCAAACTGATGATGTTAACGTTCCCATGAGTCACACCTCTAGGGCATCCACGTGAACCCTGGTAGCTCAATGGGATGATGGCATTCACCAAATTGCATGTGACGGCACAGTTGTGATGACAGGATTTTTTAAGGGCTTGGTATTTGAGGACAATGGCCGTGATTTTCTTTTTAAAAAATGAGCCCCTGCGTTAGGCACCTAAAACCATATTTAGGCACCTAAAATAAGTGGCCTGATTTTCAAAAGGGCTGAGCACCCAGCAGCTCCCACAGACCTCAGCATTTTTGAAAATGAAGTCTCTTATTTACTTGGGTTGAGTTTCAAAAGCACTGAAGGGCTTTAGGAGCACCAGGAAGCCCTGGCTTCACTGCTTCGTTCGGCCACAGATTTCCTGTGTGACCTTGGGCAAGTCACTTAGCCTCTCCGTGCCTCAGTTCTCCATCTGTACAAAGGCACGACCAGACCTCAGGGGGAGGTTGTGAGGATAAATACATTACAGACTGCAGAGGGCTTTGAGATCTACTGCTGAAAGGTGTGATACAAAAAATAGGTATTATTAATAATGATAATGGGATTTGAGCTTCTAAACCCCTTAAAATCTCCCCTAAGTACCTAACCAGGAACCTACTGTCAGGTGCCCCCATTTTTGAAAACCTCAGCCACTGCCCACTGAAACAACACAGCCCAGACTGAAGAAAACTGATATGGGGGAAAGGGGTATGAGGAGGAGAAAAGGAGAACGGACCTTGAGGAAGGAAGGAAAGAGACAAGCAGAGAGGTACGTGAAGAAGGGACGGACTGAGTCTTTAAAAATCTCTTAAATCCATCGCAAAACATAAAACAACGTGCAACTCGGCAAAACGCAGTGAAAACGCCATGCGCTCCGGCCACTTGGCCCGTGGTTGGTGTGTGTGGGGGGAAGGATCTGCTGGGATTGCACCTTGGGAACGCTGCCTCTGCACTGTGGTCTTAACCTCTGCCTTTGCTGCTTCTGCAGGGTGCATCTTGTCCTTGCAGATGTCGCGAGGCAGATATTACAAGCAGCACCCACAGAAGACCCGTGCAGTCCGAGTGGACTCTGCCGGTGCACATCAGGCCTGACTGGTCACTGCATGGGCCCAGTCCTTGGCTCTGCAGATCTACTTGTCTGCTTTCCCTTCGACTCTCCGGATACGGGCGATGGCTCTGCTTTGGCCACCACTGCAGCTGCCTCGGCCACCTGACGCCTTCTGCCGCCACAGGGAGCCTCGGGGTGCAGTTTTCCAAGCACTTCACCATGGCCTCGCTCTGCTCTGCAGGGAAAACTGCCTTTGCTGTCAGTGGGAGCAGAGTTAGGCCAATGGCAAGTCTTACAGAAAAGCCCGGTCCCATTGTTTTCTGTCTCAGAATGGGACAGGGGGGAAAAGCGAGGGGCCGTGAAATGCATGGAGTGCACGCATTGGCCGAGGCATCGCGCCATCACCCACCAGTCCCAGTGCATGGGTGCCCCCTAGCAGCAAGCAGCTGGAACAGCACAACCTCAGAAGCATGCCAGCCCTCCACAATGGAAACTCTCACTCGGTATGCAAACAAGCCCACGGTTTTTGGGGTCGGGAGCATGGGCTAAAGCACCCAGTTTAGAACGCACTGGAGCTGTGCATCGTCAGCCAGCTACAAATAAAAGAAGATTGCCTTTCTTCCTAGCCTGCCACAGGACTTCAGCCCCTTCCAAGGAGATTTCTGCAGGATTTAAGAATTGAAAAGGCAACGTTAAAGTCTACCCCTCAGCTAACGGGAGGCGTATACTTTTCCGACTCATGTTGCTGAGGAGGGCGTGTCCTCTTGTTCTTTGGGTACCGTTATAAAAAACAAAGTAACATTGCTAATTCCCACTTGTAGCAATTCTTTCAAATGCGATATCTGTGTACTCTGCAGCCAGCGTTACATTAGATTCTCGCCCTGTATCTTTTCCCTTTATCATTTCCTTGTCTGAGAAGTATGCCTGGGCCGCATTGTCAATTATGTGCTGATAGTAAAGCGGAGTGTATAAACCAGTAATGCACATCAATCAGTCTGAAGTAAAGACCAATTATTCATTTCCAGGTGAGTTTAATGCCTGTTGGGGGAGGAGGAGGAAATCATGTGACCACACACCGAAGATGGACACATGACAATGCAATGCCAGCTGGCCAGCAGTTAAACCATGCTCTTCCATGCCCACACTCACCACCCAGGCATGTCTACTGGGGATGTGGGGGGGGGGGTGTGAATGGCTCGTAAACCCAGAGGGCATTCACAGTTACCTGAGAACCAACAAACTCACCAAAGTACAGACAGGCCACAAGATTTGTGAATAACCACGCTTCACCGGCTACATGGTGAAAGCCTTCCTGACACACAGGTGACTAGCAGCGCTGATCAGAAGATGGCATTTCCCTCCAGTGAGAATTTCTGACATTTTTGAAACTTGGTTTCACTCCAAATCAGAAGAAATTTCAAAATTTCCCATGGAACAGAAATTCTGAAAAATTTTGCTTTGGAACCATCAAAACATTTTGTGCTGATGATGTCTAAACATAATATGATATTAAAACGGGCAATTTGAGATCATTTCAAACTAAAAATGAAATGCATCGAAACAATAAAGTAAAAAAGGCCCACGGTTACCTTCTCGCCATGAAATGCTTTGACTTTAGTGAATGAAATCAAGTGAGGTGAACATATTCATATTGGACTTTCGTCAGTCAGAAATTTCATCAGTGTTGACACATTCCCGGGAAACATGTCAGCGTTAATGCGCCTGCGTTTTCTGATGGGAAACTGGCCCATCAGAAATTGTTCACCCAGCTCTAGCGTCTAGGGAAGAGAAATGCACAGCCCACATAGCCACCAGTCTTAGCTAGTCACTGCCATGGGGGCAGGTATGAGCCAGAAGACTGGGGCCGTTCGAGGGCTGAAGAGCTGGCTGAGACTGGGGATCAGGATGATACCTGCTGGGCTCACTTTCCCTCCCATCTGCTATTTGCATCTGACCTGTAGCATTTGGGCGAGAGTCTCTGGTGCTCTAGGTCCAACAATTAAGGACTAAGAACTGAGATCAGTGCGTCAGTAGAGGGTCTGCAAGAGAGACCTATGCAAATGGCTATTTATTGGCTGAAGTCATTATCAGCCCCTCACACAATCAGGGGCCATACACACAGGGTGACCATTGCTGTTACTGAGCATTAGCTACGGAAAATATTTTGCAACCTGGGCCAGTGACATTGTCCTAGTAGCATTTCAGCTCTCCCAGCACTGCTTCTTTGGGTCCGGAGGCGAGGGGTGTGGCTAAGTCAGACTCCACATGACATTATTCCAAACAATGATTGCCATTGGCCTGTAACTAGAGCTAATAATAAAGAAATGCGAGAGAATTGCTTTGCCTTGGAAAATGCAGTTTTGTGGGAACGTGTTAATTTCAACAGCCTCTTTTATGAGAAAAAGTGAAAACATCATTTGCTTGTCTCATTTCATAGTGGGACTGTTAAATAAATGGAAAGGCTAAGGGTGAACCAAAATGGTTTAATTTAAACTTTTATGTTATATTAACATATTACATTTAACGTTGTGTATATATACCATAGACTATGTGATCTTACCGAGAATGTATTACGGGTAATGTGCACTATATTACATTTCACCGAATACATTGCAGTTCATATGACGTATACAATATTTTGCATTATATTATAGTGTGTTGACACTATCACAATGAAACATTTTGCTGATTCTGAAGTGAATTTCTAGGGACTGGTCATTCTGTGGGAAATTCAAAACTTCACCTTCCCATTCCAATTTGGAACAAAAACAAATTTTGCAATGTCAGAATTTTCTAAGGAACAGAAATTCCACTTTCCAGCACGCTCTACCTGTGACAGTATTTGCAGAAGTGCCAGACCTATGCCAACAAGTAGCTGGGGGAGGTAGCCACTTATGAGGTTTTTCTTATTCTCCCATCATTGCGTACTGCAGAGCTTTTTCCTTCCGTGGCACTAGATACAGCTGCCATTGTTTGCAACAGGACAGATCCTGTCTAGATGGACCACTTGTTTGATAGATTATGGCATTGCCTAGATCTCCACACAGCGCTGCTCCTGACCGGCCCTACTGGACTGTGTATTGCAAAGGCTGCTGGAGCAAAAATATTTTCCTATGTTTAAACAGTGGCCTTCATTTCCTATTCATGGAAAGTTTGACTGACAGTCCCAGGGCATATTAGACAATAGCCATTTGTACGGAGACTTATATTAAAGATGGATTTGCATGTTTGAAGGGCATCCATATTAAATGAAGCAGTATGGGGCCTAACGCCTAAAGGGAAGGAAAGATCCTCTGACCGTCACACTGAAACTTTATCCAGTCTTTTCGTCCACGGCGGTGCCTCCAACAGTTCGAGAAGACACTTCACAGCCAGAGCATGGGAGGTTTTAAGAGGAAAGGCATCTGACTAAACACAGAACAGATGCACTCCTCCACCCAACAGTCTGGGTGACAGAGACGTAGATGAGGGATAAAAATTATCGTCAGAAATAGGCAGCTCAGTGACCTGCCGAGCTGTGTGAAGGAGATACCACTAGACACAGCTACTGATAACCAGACGTGGAAATTAACTATCAGTGTCTCACTTCTCTAGGTCACGATATATCTCATGCATCTCAACTTCTCCATACAGGCAGCAAATGAGACTTTATGTTAAGTAAGTACCCACATCATAACCCTCAGGCCAAACAATGGGCAAGATTCTCCTTGGCCCCATATACCTGCACAGGAAGACTCGGGCTATAAGACGTTTCCTGTGTGGGCTGCATTTTCAGTGGCTTCCATCGTGGTGAGTGGGCCTCAGCCAGGTGATTATTCCACCTCCTGGGTGGGTAGGGAGGGGACGGGCTGAGGTGGAAATA
Source organism: Emydura macquarii macquarii (assembly GCF_026122565.2). Classification (NCBI taxonomy): domain Eukaryota; kingdom Metazoa; phylum Chordata; order Testudines; family Chelidae; genus Emydura; species Emydura macquarii. Next base: position 22,709,810 of record NW_027131588.1, on the reverse strand, counting down.
GGTGGACACTTAGCTCTAGTCCTTCAACACACCAGCCAGCATACAAACCAGTAAGCAGGCAACTTTAGCACTGAAGCAAATGAGGCATGGAGGGAATTGTGACTGAGAATCCTCTTTCCCTCCCTGCTGTGCTCCTGGCTACACACCGCCTCTGAAACAGAACAGACCACAGCGTGACTGTCTAGCACGACAAAAGGACAGAGATGTTCCCTGGTGCATGAACAGCAAGGCCTCATGTAACACAAGAGGCTGAAAACCCCAGGGGAGCCCACAGGATTGTACTCAGTACAATGCGGGCCAGACTCACGATTGCAGCGACACATGTGCCAAACTCTGTGTAGGATCAGGCCCAGCACTGGGACAATCCTGGAGGCTGCAGAAGGCCCCTAATGCAATTCTGCTGCATGGGAGGCCAGGAAGGGGAGAGGCTACCCAGGGGGAACTGTAGCTATTTCTGAACTGATCCCCACTGGGTCCCATGTCACATAGAAGCCAGGGGTGGGAGGCCAGCGGCATGGGAAGTGTGGGTCTCAAGGCTCAGCGTCTCATTTAACTGCATGGATAATAGCTTTTGCACATCTACCTCTGAGTTACTTTGCTGCCAGATTCAAGTACTCTTGTGTATACTGAGTCGCACCTTACTCCACTTGTCGTCCTTGCGGAGTAGGACCAGGATTTCATCCGTGAGCTTAAAGTAAAGTATGCGGTTGGATCCTTTGTTGGACTGGGACCAGAGTACTCAGCACCTTGCAGGATCAAGCCATCTGTGAGCAGTTTTACTGAAATCAGTTGGTGTGAAATCAATAGGATTGCTCATAGGGTAAGGTACCACTCATCGGGTCTAAGCCTAGACCATCCCTGACGGGTTTTTGTCTAACCTGTTCTAAACTTGTTTCAAGTGAGCCTAAGTTCAAAACAAAAGTGAAATCAGATTTTTGAACTTAAAAAAATTACTTTTATTTTAGGAACCAATAAAATTATGGTAAATATTTACAAATAATTATCTCACATAAAGGTTACATAAAATCAAATGTCCACAAGTAACAGTCACTCTCATGAAAAGACACACGGATATTGAAACTACGCCAATCTTATTGCAGGTTTCTTTAACTAATCTAAAAAATAAAAGTGTTGCAGTCAACCATTTAACTTAGAATAAAATCACAAATTCCAGTATTGACAAGAAAAAAAAAAAAAGGAAAAACAAATCCAAACGAAAAAATTAAACTCAAAAACACCCCTTCCTTTTGTCTAATACCTCACCCCCCTTTCCCATCCCATCTCCCCCATCAATATGCAAAATAACCCCCAAACTGAAAACCCAAAAATATGTTCGACATCTTTGGCAAATTGGCACTGCTGTAATTACATTCAAATATTATAACACACAAAAGCAACACACAGCACTAAGGAAAAAACACCAAGATTTCAAGTCAGTTCTTTTCCTACTAGAAAAAAAGGATACAAAACATACACATTTTAAGAAGCATTTTTTTCATCTGTGTGGAGACAGACATCTCCTACTTTCAAAGGCAATTTAATTGTTATTTTATGGGGCGTTGTTAGTTAATTTTTTTCTTGTTTGTATGTTTTTTTTTTCCCAGTTTTTAGTTTATTTTATTTTAACAAGTAAGCTTCTATGTAGGCATCACAGACTTTGGTGGATACAATAGATATGCATTTCTTTGATGCTGGAAGGCCCTAATACAAAGTAGTCTGTCACTAAGAAAAAACATACAGTGGTTTTTCTTGGAAGAGAATTCCATTTGCAATGGAACGCATTTTTGTTATTTCAGAATGTACAAAGGCCACTAGAAAGTGAAAAACCAGGACAGAGATTTCTCCAGTACAAGGCTGAGCAAAACAAAAGAAAGAACTAAATAAATGCTCACTGGCCATTTTCCTGTCTCATTTTACAAGGCAGAGTGGAAAAGTGTGGGAACATCAGGCCTAATACAATGCCCATTGAAGTCAATGGAAAGACGCCCACTTATTTCAATAGACTTTGGCTCAGCCCCATAGGGATTACCATGAAGACACATGGAGTGTAGAAACAAATGTACATACACACACACATTCTCACTCTCTTTCTCAAGGTGTCCTGCAAAACACCTTCCCTCTGACTCTGATTCTGAAGCACCGTACACGCATTTGTCTTTGCAGAGGAGTAATAAGCAAAGATCACAGCAAGAGTTGGCAACTGAGCCAGCAGAGACTAAACCGTGAGTGTTTCTGGTGTCCAGCATGTCTTTGCTGGTGTGGTTCATTCGGTGCTGCCATGTCATGTTATATGAACTCCAACAGCAGAACTAGATACGAAATGGTTTTGACCCCTTTGATTTTATTTCTTGTGCTGCATTTTGAAGTGGGTGTGGGGATAAGATTTATAGCAATTAACTGGCTGTTGATAGGCTGGAATATTTAGCCCTTCACCTCCACAAATACAATACAACAGGGTTTGTCTTCACTGCCGAGTTAATTTGGGCTCTTAGTCAGGTGTTGCCTCTAACCTGGCCCCTGGCCACACAAGAAACCTCCAGCTGAGTGTGGTAGTGCTTTCAGCCCAGGCTAGCTATAAGCCACAGCCTGTGGGCCACATTGACTCGGGTTTATAACCCAACCACTTTACAGTGAGGACTCTGGCTAAATTACTCAGCGCTGATAATTCTCCAGTGACTTCCCACTATTTTCCTCATGCGCCCAGAAGGACAGACAAGTTCTCCTAGGTGGGAAAGAATCACGGAGCGGCTCATCTTAGGGCAGTGCTAAGGAGCATGGACTATGCTCCTAAAAGTCCCAGAAGCATACGTAGGGGAGCACAGCACCAGTGAGGACACGGTAACTCAGGTCTGACCTGGGAGCTGATCCCCTGAGTTACCTCCGTTTTAAGGAAGCGACGGGTATTCATGCTTGAAAATAAGAGAGCCCATTACTTGGCTTCTTTTCTGTTCAACCCCAAGGGAAATGCACAATGGGTAAATAAAAAATAGTCACAAACTGGTAATGGTGCTTTCAGCTAACAGCAGGGATATGGCAGAACGTCTGACTAGTATGTGAGCAAAGAGGGCCCAATACCCAGTGGCCCCTGAAATGAGCAAACTGGGCTGATCTAGTCTCTCCTGAATGCATGGGCATAACTCCCATTAGTATCTGGGGAATCCTGCCCTCTACAACAATGGAGAATATATGTCACAATGTGCATTTGCCTGTAAAACCCCACCATCAATCAGATTTATTTTCTCAACCCAATCATTTTTCAGGTGCAACCCTCATTTTTATTTTTAAATTTAAGCTTCCTTATTGCGCACCGTGCCGGAAGCAATCAGGCATCACACCCAGAGCCTGCAGTCCCTGGGAAGATCAGCAAATTCTCCCGCTGCCTGGGTGTCTCCAAATAAAACACCCACATCCATTTTCACCACCATACTTCCAGAGCCTGGTTTCTGGTTTGACAGCTAACCGCCAACGCTTTGAAGCTCATATACCTTTTGGAGCAAGGGGATGGAAATGATCAGGGTATTTTTGTGGAAGGAGGAAGGGGCAAGCTACTGTAGAAGACACAGAAAGTTTACCCAGGATGAGGACGTTCCATGTTGTCTTCCAAAATGTGTATGAAATGTATCCCAAATGCTTCTGTCAGCTGTAGGTTGGTTCCCAGCATAGGGAACAGTGTCTGATTTGTGCAAGGATTCTGATGACCCCTTAGTGCAGCAGTTCTTATCTACTTAAGGTCAGGGCCGGATTTCCAGTTAGGCATAGCAGGCACGTGCCTCGGCGTGCCGGTGTTCTAGGGGCACCTAAACAGTGGCCGATTACCGCCCGGGTCAACAGGGCCCGTGAACAGGGGCCCGGGCCAATTTGGGGGCCCCGCACGACCACCGGAACCCTGGCCCTGCCCCTCCTGCGCTCTCACGGGGTCATGCCGCCCTGCTCGTCCTCTTCCTCCAGAGGCCACCTCCCCTGGCCGGAAGCCGGAGCTCGGGGTGAGATGATATTCCCCCTCGCCGAGCTGGTTCCCCAGCCTCTCTCTGCCACTCGCACAGAGCTAGCCCAGCCAGCCCCTTTCTTCCTCATCACCACGCCCCACGTGGGAAACACACAGCTCAGCTGCAGGCCCGGGGGCACTGAAGATGCTGTGCCAAGGGGCACGTAAGGAGTAAATCCGGCCCTGCTATGGGCAAAGACACCAGTTTAGCAAATTAAGGACCCGATTCTGCAAACCCCTCGTTCATGTGAGTAAGCCAAACCAGAAGCCCTAGTGAAGTCAATGGATGAAATCAGAGGCCCCCCCACATTGGCGTCAATGGCAAAACTGCCATTGAGTTCAGTGGGGTCAGGCTTTCCCCTCTGAGGCTAATCATGTCATAGGGCTGTCCGTGTGCACGTTTATGGGATCAGCCCTAAGGAGCTCAGGTGAATCTGCCAGGATCCGCCGTCTCCAGTTCCCTGTGCGCTCTGCCATGGACTCCGGGATGCTGTCGGAAGCAGCTTGTGTTTCAGTACTGATTATGGCACAATGTAACTGAATCTCAGGGCCTGATCCTGGGACATGCAGGACACGCCCGTCAAGGGGAACTGAGGCCTTATGATAGGACATTTGTAATTACACTGACTCAGCTGAACCCCTGGAAACTGACCCCCAGCAATTCAGCGTCCGTTGTCCTGCGCTCTGATTTAATGGCCTATGTATGGTCATATTCCTAATGAATCTTACGAAGCAGCTCCTCAACACTAGTTGGTTTGGGTGTGGAGCAGCATTTTCTCTGTCTGTCTGTTTCTCGGATTTTCTGTTTTGGACACGGCTCTGCCTTTTATGCGTATTACATAGTTGCCAGATTCTAGCTTGCATGTAGTCTAAGAAATGTGCTTCAACGTCATCTTTTTTCAACATCTCATTACCTGCCACCCGGGTACCCTATCGCCACCCCCATGTGGGCCGTGCTCTACAGGTTGGGAAACAATGAACTAGAGGAACGTTCCGGGTCTGATTTCAGTAAGGGTTGAGGGCTGGAAACACTGCCAGTACGTGGCATGGTAGGCACGGATGGAATAAAACGTGTATTGGGACACATTCTGGTCTCAGGCCCTGGTCACTGGGGCTGCATGGATATATAACCGAGAGCAGGATGTGGTCCGTTGTGTATAGTGTGTGCAATCATTCTGGTTACAGAGGAACCAAGCCAAGCCATTCACATGAAGGAGCCCCCTAAATCCATCTCTCTGTCCCCAAACAGGATCCCTGTTCCGCTGTCAAACTCCCAGCATCTCCCTGGCCTCATCTTCTGCCTCACCCAACAGCCTTCATTACAGCCAATGAATAGGCTCTAAAACTCCTATGTAGGTTTCCTGTCCCCTCATAATGCCAACACAGCTCACTCGTTCTCCACAGCTCCGCCCTCCTCCTCTGCCTTCCAAGACCCAAAAGGTGCTAATTTACCAGGCTGCCCTTGCCTTCATGGCCTGTGTGCGCCGAGGCTTCCCCGCCAGCTCCGACGTACTCCAGGGTGCCCAGCGAGCCTTAGCGCGTGTCTGAATGGAGGGGAGTCTGCGTAGACGGAAGCGAGCCGGGTGAAGCCAGGGGAGGCTGAGTGAGAGCTTGGGAGGCAGGCAGGATGGCGGGAGGAAAAGAGGGAAGGATGGATGAAACCTCAAAAGAATTGGGTGAGCTTCAGATAAGCATCCACACTTCATAGGGCTTATCAAAACAGAGCCAAACCGCCAAATCTTTTGAGAGTCACCCATCACTACCACAGAGATGTACAGCACTTTGCACATATACATTGCGCCTTCGTGATCCAAAGCGTCCCTCTGAAAGCCCTCTCTCTGATCTCAGGTCACTGTTCTTGGTAACAACTACATTAGAAAGCAACAAGGCATGAGCCAAGTGCTCGGTGGGCCACGTCTTGCCCACCTTATAAAAACTGCGTGGAGAAAGGAACGGGGGTTCTTATCAACACTTCATTACCAGAGGGTGTGACAGCTGGGCTGTGCTAACATCCCTGACAGATCCTCAGCTGAGATGAATCCGCAGAAGTCAATGGAACTAGTGGAATTTATACATGCTGAGCATTTTACCAATATATTTTTAATCCCCACACGTAGTTTTAAAAACTGCTTTATAATGCGGATGTGATTTCCGGGACGCATCTAAGCTGCCTTGTTTAGTTCCCAACTGCTACAAAAGAAATCCACTCCCTGCTCAGCATTCAGCATGTTAATGAGGCACCTCAGATTTCCACTGGAATTCCAGAGTATGTCCCAGAGCCAGCTCATCAGTCAGGTGGTAACATTGACTACAGTTTGTTTTGTTACACAGAGATTGGGTTATAACGATGGTGAAATATGGGGGGAGAGGAGGACACACCTAGCATGGTACACATATGTGCAACTATCACACATACATTTGGGTTTATTGTTAGTTCATTAAAATCGGGTTGATGGAAAGACAGCCAGATGATTTGTCTAGTTTGAGCTACTGCCCAGCAAACCCATGGTGGCAATCAGTAACTCATACAAGTAGGGAATAATACAACAAAGCGCTCAGTGATGCTTAGAAAATGAACATGGGGAACACACTGCACCAACAAAATGGACAACAGGCATATGGGTAAAGAACTGCAGAAGGTAACTTTTGACGATGCTCAGAAAGCCATCTATTGTCTGTCTCTAATTCTCAAAGAAACCTAAAAGATTTGATTTCCCATTAAAATGAATGGAAATGGGGTGTCCAGATCTTCCAGGTGGTTTTGTGAATCCCTCCCTTAATACCTTCAAAGGCAGCCAATAGTGGTAATGTATTTATTTTCTAGGAGGAGCGTCTGCACAGGCTATGAGCTAGATCATACTTGACTCATGTGAGAAATAGTCCCACTGGATTTAAATGGACTGTTTAATTGACTAAGGCAAGCAGGGCTTGGCCCTGTGTGTCTCCGTGTATCGTACAGGTTGATGCACATCCACAGGATGACATTTACCAATCGTGCTAGCGATATACCTTTATTTTGTCATTAGCATAACTAAAAATATTTCCATACTGAGCATGCTCACGCCAGCTGATGCAAATGTCCAGCTGCCTAATGTTTATTCTTCTCACAAAATCAAAACTAGTCTAAACGTTACAAGACGCTTCACTCCTATGAAATAAATAAACCATGTGTCTGCCAGGTAGTGTGTACAGTGGCTGAAACACCCCAAAGCAGAGAGCCAGCCTGAGATCTAGGTGCCACTTATACCCTCAAAATATAGCTTGTCGTCCTCAGGCTGATCCTCTGTACAGGGGTGAATTTAATCCACGGTGCATGTTTGTTTTCCTTCATCACTATGACTGTTTATAACAATCTGTTCCACCTAGTATTTAGCAGTGACTTTGAGTTAGTTTCCCAGACCTGAAGAAAAGCTCTGTGGAAACTGGAAAGCTTCTCTCTCTCACAAGCAGAAGTCGGCCCAATAAAAGATATTATCTCACCACCTTGTCTTTCTAATGTCCTGGGACCAACACGGCTAAACCACCACTGCATATACTATTTAACTCAGAAGAGGAACAACCATTCACATGCAACCTGGTTACTGTAAAGAGAGAAAGAAAACTTGTAGGCCTCCTGTCTGGTCATGAAATTTCTCTGGACATACACCTGCCTAACTCAACTCAGCCTTAATTATGAGGCCTCAACCAGCACTCCCATGATACTTTGCAATTGTATATAAGCAGATGACCTATTTTCTGGCTGGGGAATTGAAATCGCCTAATGTTCCAGAAGGTCCATGGTGCATGCAGGTTGGTGCATATGCCAATCAAAGAAACCAGGAAGGATTCTAAGTAACCTTTATCCAGGAGAGAGAGAGGAAATTTCCTTTACAACCCTCCTGCCGGAGTGTGAAAGATAATCCAGCATTTAGTGAGAACTCAGAGGATGTTTTTGGAAAAAATGCCTCAGAGGAGAAGACCACTGCTTGCTTAAATGACAAAGCTGCACATACTGTCACGTATCTTTTTAAACTGAATAATGTTTATCAACCATTAATTGTCAAAAAAGGAAAAATAATGGCTACTTTGATCGGTGGGTTTGTGGGTGTTACTAAACTAAACTCCTGGGCAGGAACACGGCTCCAGTCTATCTGCCTTGGAAACTAGAGACATCTGCTTCAGACTTGGCTCAGAAGACACATTAAATATTGTACCAAGGTTTTGGAAGGAACACGCAGCCAAATCCAACTGAGCTGCTACCATTGGATTTGATGACATCCATTCAGGATAAGAAGCACAAAGGTAGAATAGTAATTAAAAAGTCACCAGCCTGTAATACTCAAAAAAGAGGAAATAATATTTGTACTTCAATTGTCCACTTGTAGGAAACATATTTTTGGACTAGACCCTATTCATGGACTCAAATGGGATTACTACAGCATTTAAGTACTCCTCAGTATAAGGATGGTAGAATTTCACATTAATTATGGTAGCATTGCCCAAGGCTATGGGGCAGATCCTGAGCCCATAACACTGCTCTTATTTTTCCTTTGTGTTGATGAGACGTTTGCTGATTATATTGTTAAAAACCCAGCATTAAAGAGTGTTGTTCTTTCGGGAAAAAATGACTAGTTGATATGGTTCCATAGAATTGGTGGTGATTGACGTTCTAGTTTAACCAATCATTTGTAAGCTGCCCTCTTCTGTCCATTAGCTCTGGGAAGTAGAGAACATTGAACAAAATGTCACTTGATTCTATGCTCTCTCTCTTTGAGAGGGAGGGAGAATATACATAATTAATGGGCCAACTTTATCGCCAGTGTAACTTTATGGACTCCAATGGGATGGATTTACTGTAGCCCTCTGTGTACAAGGAATGACTTTGAGAAATGTCTTCATTTAAACATATAGGTATCCCAAAATGTGTCCCCCCCATCCTTTTGATTTGTAAAGCAAGGTTTGTATATTTCAGTGTGCATGGCTGCCCAGAATGTAATCCTGTTTGAGATCTCAATTTGAAAAATCATCACCTTGGGATTTTTCTCATTTCTTTACAAAATAGAAATAATTGGGTGTTTGCATGTCATCTATTTAGATGTACATAAGGTGTTGGTTATTAATTAGGAATTCCTTCTCTGATGCGGTTTAACTTGAAAGCAGAGAATTTGTTTCAGTGCTAGTTATGATGACAAAGAAACATAAATTAATATTTAGCAGTAAAATGTCACAAACTGCCCATGTCTTCCAGTTGCTCACGTGTTCCATGCCAGCTCATAGCACGTTCACACATGACTGTCAGATATGATGCTGAATATAGAAATAACACCAGCCCCAAATATAGTCACAACGAACGTTAACCTGGTTCAAAGTTGGTTAAAGCTGACTGAATTCTTTGAATCGGTGCACCGGTTTTAAAATACATTTTCAGATGCATTTTGAGTTCATCATTTGTACCATGTTGCTGTTTACGCTAAGCCACTCTCATAGTAACACAAAGAAGCAAGTTATTTACATTGGTGCTGTGGAAATTGAGCAGACCAAGCCTTCTTTACCAAAAAAGAAAAGAAAAAAAAAGCCAGACAGTCCACGTTGAGTCACACCGCCTGTGTCAATGCACATTAAGAGAGACATCCCAAGTTGGACTGTTCAAGGTCAGAACTGTTTCCAGACCCAGGCACAGCTGAGAACACCAGAGGCAGTAAGATTGGTAGTCAGCAGGCTGTGTGTAGACGCAGCTACTGTGCCTTTCAAACCAGGTGGAATGTCAGCAGAACTGGTTTCTCCCATTCCTTTGTTTTGTGTGAGACCCCAGTTAATATCACCAGAATTTCATTGATTTAAAAAATAATAATAATCATAACTCGTTCACCCAGTTTAAAGAGTAAAATTTCAACCAGCAGGTTCCTACTGGATACGTTCGTCTTCCTTCCTGGCAGTCTGATTTGCATGGGTATTTGTAGGTGAATCGGATGCCATCATCCTGGATGATATGTTTAGTAAGTGCTTGAGTTCCGGGCTCCTTGGTCAGTGGCGATCGTAAGCAGCGGCAGCTGCTGGGGGAGCTGCTCCTCGGGCGGCCGCGCTGTAATAGTAAGGAGAGCCTGGAAGAGAGAAGATGGCCATGAGCATCACACAGGTCAAAATAGGCCAGCCTGCCCAACGCAAATGTGGGCACCAAAGATCTGGATTTAGACCCAGGCTAATACGGGCCTCACAAGGTGGTATGCGTGTTTACAACAGAAAGGCTGGAGCTGCAGGTGCTCAGCACAGCAGAGACTCAGGCCCTGCCCGTACAAATACAGTAAAAAGGGAGTGAAAGAACACTCATGCTCCTCCCTACCCTTGCACACACCCCACACACACATTCCTGCATGCTGTGCTGTGCATCTTGGGTGCATGGCTGTCCACATCAGAAATGCAAGAAATTCTGTAGTTAGCTTTGCACCAGCACCGAACTTTGCACGTGAATTCAACGAGTTTCGCTGAAATTTACGAAGCTGCATGGAGCTTGGGAGGCTGTTGCTGTGACTTCTGGAGAGCGCATGTAGGGTCCTGGGAAAAGGCGTGACATTTCATGAGCCTGAACGTACAAAGAGATGAGGGGTCTGACTCTGCGGGCCAGACGGGGCGTGCGGGGAGCCCGGCGAGCGCTTTCCTTTGTTCCCTCAGTAACACAGCAAGGAAGAGGCACCAATCAAAATCCCTGAGCCAATGACGGCTAAGTCAGTGCCTTTCGGAAGAGGTCTGGACTCTCAAGGTAGGTCTACACAGGAGCTGAAGGTGTAGTTCTCAGCTCAGGCAGATGTACCTGAGCTGGCTTTGATTGAGCTCCCACACACTCAGAATAGAAGTATCACTCTGGCAGCCCAGGCAGCGGCCTGGACTAGCTGTCTGAGTACAACGCTGTCCAGGACTGTAGGTACACCCCGCTGCCCATGCTGCTGCTTCTACACTGCTACATTTAGCATGGCCAATACTGTCTCGTTTCCTAGCGCTCTCCCTGTCTGTCTGCATCCACCCGCTGCATCCTGTCTTATGCTTGGATTGTCAGCTCGTTCGGGCAGCAGCCATCACTTTGCCCTGTGTTATGCAGCGCTCAGCGCGATGGGGTCCTAGGAGCGACTGTAACACAAATGAATAATAACATCAACACCGACGGTGAGCACAGTCAAGCACCAGAGCATGTGCTGAGCCAGGACAAATGGAGGGGAGCCAAACAAAGCAATGTGTTTCCCAGCATGCTTCCTTCCGCCCCAGCCCGCAGGGAAACCCCTGTCTTTGAAGCCTGTGGGACTGAGGTCCTGCAGGGATTGTTGGAGCTGCTCCCTCCCTTCACACTGGAAAAATCTTTCACCCTGCACCCCCTACCCCTGCACCTCCCCGTTGACCTGAAATAGTGCCGCTCATTTCACCTGGATCTGGGTTCGGTACTTCAGTAGCTCCCGTTACCATAGTGTCGGACCACAACCTGTAACACAGCTACCCTCACATGCTCCTGCGAGGTAGGCAATGTTATTATCCCCATTGCACAGAGGGGGACCTGAGACACAAAGGGGTTTGTCCAAGGTCACCTAGCAGCTCATCATCTCTGGCACAGGGGTTCCACCAGCTAAGATTTGGGGAAAGGGGATTCAAACACCTGCACTAGACTGTGTTCTAAAAGGCCAAGTCATGATACCAGAACACTACAACTGCATCCCTGTTTGCTGAAAGGATACGCAAAGTCATTGAGTTTAGCTCAAACTGTCATTCTCCCAGATGGTGGTTTTCTTTCCATTCTCCCACTCTGGTCTCTGCTGAGCTCGGGTTCTCTTCCGACACTCTATTTCTTTTCTGATTTTAGACCCGTACTCGTTGGTAATGCTGCCTTTTTACTAGAATGAGAAAGATCCATTGGGGGCTCCAAGGACAATATCCACGTGAGTTTGTTTGGTCCATGAAACAACTCATGACTATCCAGTTTCCGGATCAAGCTCCCTTTCGTTAATTATATTTTTAAATACGTAATTTATTAAAAGAATCCTGCAGGTTTTCTGGCTCTCCTGTTGCTGTTTCCAGGGATACTGTGGGCAGGACTTAGAGCAACGCCACCAATCATGCTGAAGCCCACCCCCATTCCTTCCTCACTCCCTTTTCTCTCCGGGCACACCTCTGCATGCGGCTCTACTGAGTGGTAAGTTTCAGCCATGCTGTTGCTGTTACCGGCAAACGTCTTCACACAGCATCCCAGGGAAGGGCGTGCTGTGATACTGACCATACACTAGGCCAGCAGATGGAGCCTAAAAGAGAATCAGAATGTGTCAGGGCATGGTGATTTGTTAACCTTAGGGTGTGCACTGCCTGTGGTCGCCAAGTGCCACGCTCCCCAATTTACAGCCAATACTTTCATGCTTTGGAGCCAACACAGAGTGTCCCACATTACCATAACTCTCCTACTAACCTCCCTGGGCTCAAGCAGTTTAGCCACATTCTCAGAGGAGAGTTGGCCTTTCGTCAGAGCAAGAGGCTCCTCTAGACATTGCTGTACTAATACACCAACGTCCATGCCACTGCCTTGTGTTTTCCTGCCTCCTGCATGCCAGGAACTCAACTCAGACTTCTTCACCAGTGGCAACCGCCCATGTCCAAGCTTCCTTGGCATCGGCAGGTCAGCAAAAATGTTGCTACATCAACATGCCTCAGTGAAATGCCTGCACAAGGCACAGTCCTGGGATCAATTACCCCTTCACCACTGAGTCTGAGTGTGCAATCCCAATGGGGGGAAGAAACTTCTGTAGAATGATCTCAGACCCAGCAGGTCATCAAATATTTGAGCTGAGCATCTCTAAGGAACAACTGCACCAGGTGCCATGTCACTTGCCTACAACTAATTCCTGATAGGGGAGCTACAGCGCAAGAACTGCTAGGTTAGCTGAGAGTTTGATGATGGGACACTGGATTGAGCTTCTGTGTAATGCAATGGTCCTCAATACACAGCTCACCTTTACCACCACTTGTGACTGGCAAAGCTGCTGAAAAGGATGTGGGATAGATGATAGTATGGGTTTGAGGAAGACGAGCTGGATCACAGGACTAGGGTCCCAACTCAGTGGAGACGGATGCAGATGCGAGACTGTTTCCTCGTTTAAAGTTCAGCACATGCAGGATTCGGGCCATGGTGATCATCTTTTCACCTCAGAAGAGCAGAATACTGACCTCTTGAGAGAGCGGAGGAAAACTGCATTTTCAGCTAGCTTAAATTTAGTATAGCTTTAAGTCTCAAACAATGTAAAGGTCAGATGACAAGAAATGGAAGCCATCTTTGTTCCAGAAAGGGTCTGGAGTTAGGAGGGCGCAAATACGTATTATAGGCAAGCTCCATAATAGCCTTTTTAATAACCCAACGGTGAGAAACATACAAGAAGATAATGGTCTAGGGAAGAGGGAGAGGTGAATCAAACATGCAGTAGCACTTGTGCATCCAAGTATTTAGCTACTGAATCCTGAGTTCAGTCACTGAGTCTCTTGTGGCTAATTATGTTTTACATCTTTCCACGTTCCAAGGTAGAACTGATGTGTTACATGTTGTAACTCAAGATGTCCCCGATTAATTTCATTTGAGCTCTCTCTATGTGAGCACCAGCACAGATGAATAAATAACGCTGCCAGTCAGTGTTTTTAAAAAAATGGCATTTCTTTTTCTCATTTCTACATTTCACCCAGTGCCGGGGACACAAAGAATAAATGTAATGATCATTAAAAAGATCCTGACAGGTCCCCTAAATCTTCTTCCAAATGCCTTTTCTGGTGATCACAAAAGAAACGAAGCTGGCATTTTTTAATCACATACACTGTCCATTGTTGGCCTTCTCTTATTGCCACTGCAGAACTCGGAAGAGGTATATGGCCCACATTCATGAGTTACAGTAATGAATTAATTCTCTCATTCTGCTACAGGTTTTAGATATGCACATATTCAAAGGCACATTATTGTATCATCCCCATTGGCCAGGCTCATAATTATAGGATCACTACCGCTTCTGATACACTATTGAGTCAACAAAAGGCCCTTTAGTTCAGTGCCTGGGAAACATCCAAGTGTCTTCTCATCACAATCAAAGTCACAGGTTGTTCTCCTAGAAACGCATGAGTCCTGTAGGAAAGCAAAAGTATGTGTGGTTTAACAATGTTCATTGGGGGAGATTTCATAAGCCCCATTTAAAGCTTTCTTTCGCTTTCACTGAGCCATCTATACTTGCATTTTTCTCTGTTTACAGGAAAGTGCCAGTCTGAAGCTTTCTCAGTTCACGTGCTATACATTCAGCTGCCCTATATATGATAAGGCCTTATGTTGCATTGAGTGAATTATTGGCTGATGCTTAAAAAAAGAAAAAGGATTAAACATGAAGGGAGAGAGACACAAAGGGAACTGCTGACTGTACAGAAAGTGGAGAGCTAATCATGAAGTGAAGGTCTGGACATTTGTTTTGGGACTTCGAGGTGGAGAAGGCAAAGCCTCCTGCTCACCCCAAGCCAACGTGTGCTGCTGGGGACCGTTTTCCACAGTCAGCGCTTGCCTCCTTGACACCCATCCACTGGACTCAGTGGAAAGAGAATTGTTGATTACAAGGGGAGTGTTGCCACTGACTTGAACAGGAGCGAGATCAGGCCTACTCTGGTCAAGCAACCTAAGCACTGGGGCTGTTGGATGGAAGGCTGGGGTGCGTTCAGATTCATTTCCCCAACGAGGGCTGCTACTTTTATGCAGACTTGCACTTGCTCTACGTACACAACAGAGAATGTCCAGCTCCAAAAACGTGCATGTAAGTACATTGCAAAGATGTTATTCTACGGGGAGATTTATTCCCAATGTCGCCCACTTAATCTTTCCCCGGTGTCCAAATAGACAGATCATTTAATGTCTTCAGTTGTCCCTCCCCGGAAGGTATCTTTGCATGGAGAGGGGAACGCGACCCCGGCCCATCGCCCACAAACGTTCCATGTTACAGCAGTAGCAGTGGCTACGCCAGCCAGCAAGGGTCACTTTTAGCAGGCACTAAGACAGAACACAAGGCTAAAGGAAGATAATTAAATCCATTCCTTTGTGTCACTGGCAGCTTTCAGCACAAAGCAATGATGTTGTGACATCAAGAGCGTGATTAAGCTAAGGAACCCGAAAGCCCACTATAGGATGGGCCTCATTCTGATCTCACCGTGTAAAGCTGGTGTAACTCCACTGAAGTCACTGGAGTTGTTGCCCCATTTAAAACCATCATGAGAGGCGAATCGGGCCCAATTCTTTTATTCCCAGCTTCACAAAAGCAAATAATGTGAGGGGTGTTTTGGGGCGGGAGGCGGGGGGGGGGGGGAGAGAGAGAATAGGATGTGATATGAAGTCACTAGGTGGAGTCAAATTTGTTTTAAAATTAATTTCCCAGACTCTTTTAAAATTAAAATATGCCATGCCTGCCCTGCCCAACATGTGCCACCAAGTTCTGTACGGAGAAGGCAATGCAACTGCTGATTAACAAGCCTTGGATGTCCAATGGGATCCTGCCGATGGGCTTAATGAAGGAGACGTGGGGAGAAATCAACATGGCACTGTCAACATCATGGAGAAGTCGCAAAGTTCCAAGGCATAAGCGAGATATGAATATTTCAAACACATGAGCCTGGGCCAGGAGACTACAGACATCAACTGTACAACACTGATGATAATACAGGTTAGGGGTCTTTGGATATAACATTTAATAGGAGGCAATCTGCACATATTTCGAAATGGAAAGACCTTCCATCATGCCTCGCCAGCCACAAAGTTTCACAGAAGGGGTTGGAAGTAAATAATGATTTTGTTCAGGGTATTTTATGAAAGTATCTGTGGTCTCTGTGGTCCATAGGGTATTTCTGTGATCTCCTTAGGTGACCTAGATAAAGAAACACCATCTGTAATGGGAAAACCCAACAGAGGTACTGGGTGGAAAGCAAGCAGAAGGCAAACTACTCTAACTTCAGAATGACAGTGTGGTATAGGATAGAAGCTGCACCAAGCTAACAAAGGGAGAGGAATGCACGTGAGTTAGAAATATAAAAAATAATATCTTGTTGTCGTTAAAGAGGGGAAGAAGGTTCAGTCCTTCTTTGACAATTTCTAAACATTGTGGTGGAGCACTGTCAAAAGCAATACAGTGTTAACCTTCTGCCCACAGAATATGTCACAATGGTGGGTTAATATCATGATCCCCACTTTTCAGGTGGGAAATAAAGTCACAGAGCGGTAAGCAATTTCATAGATTTTAAGGACAAAAGGGACCATTACAATCATATAGTCTAACATTCTGCACAGCACAAGCCAGGAGAAGAAGTGGGAACAGAACCCAGATCTTCCAGCTCACAGAACCAAGTTCTTCATTCACTGATGCAGCAGCCACAGCTTCGCTGATTTTAAAAGGAGTTGCATCTATGTATGCCACTGGTGAATTGGCCTAAGAATTGATGACTCCTTACAATAAGTAATCCAAAGGTGACTTTGGGTGAGAGACATTCTTTACGAACAGTTATCACACCATAGGAAGATATGTCATAGAGACCCAAGTGGGTTCGTAGTATGGAGGGTTGGAATAACAGGGTTAAAGTATGTGTTTTATATTGTATCTTCTGGAGTTTTTAGTCTGGATTAGGGTAACATTGATTATATTTACAGAGAAAGACACCCCAGCTAGGAAGAAAAATTAAGATAATTTTTTAGTTATTGAACTCTTTCTTCTTGAGAACATAAGAGATGTGCCTTGGCTAGAGATACTGGTTGGGGTGGACTGTGCATTGAAGTAGTACAGAAAATCCTCTAGCTTAGATTTCTGGCTGGTGTGTCTTGCTCACATATGATCAGGGTCACACTGATTGCTAGATTTGGAGTCGGGGAGGAATTTTCCCTCAGATCTGAGTGGCAGAGACCATGCAGGGGAGTTGTCTTCCTCTGCAGCACAGACCATGCATCACCAGCGAGGACCATCTGGGCATATCTCACCTAATCCATTCCCTGCCATCACAGGGGCCTCGGGCATTGGCTGCATCTTGGTCTCTCCTGATCTCTGCCTGTGACACAGGGAATTTAGTTTAGTTACCTGAGGACTGAAATGCTTTGGTTTAACTTAAATCTTTTGGCTAAATAGAGGGGGATTGAGATGAAAATTAACGGCCTGTGTTATGCAGGGGATCAAACTAGATTATCTAATGGTCCCTTCTGGCCTTCAATTCTATGAAACTGAAAAAAAGGAGAAAAGCATATGATTGTTTTGACTCCTTGCTGTGTCTCACGTATTCCTGTCTAAAGGAAAGGAGCATTCCTGTTAGGGAAACATTTACTGTTTGCTTTGGAAGAAGATAAAAATCTTTTCTTAAACTTTTTATCTTTTTGAAGAGAGAGATATTTTATAGCATTTCAGAGTTCATAAAGGAGAGCAACAAATATGGGCTGGATCAATGCCAGCTGGAAAGGAAGTGTTTTATGAGGATGCGGTGGAGGGAGGGAATTTACGTACAGAAGAAAAAGGAATTTAATTGAGACACATGAAAAGCTAATTCCCTTTGTTTCATACATTCAGATTCATGAGTGTTAACTAGTGTTGGACCTGCATGGCAAGAGGAGGAATACACCCTGCAACAGACATGATCCTTTAAATTCTCAAACAACATTACAAATGCTACCACAAGGAGACCAGCAGATTACCAGCAGCGTCACCTCTAACATTCCAGTGGTCTGCAGCTAGGTAATTCAGATGTGCTTCTTTTCAGTAGGAACTCAGTGGGCATTTTCCCGCAAACCAAACTCCTACTGCCTTCCCTGGGGGGTAGGATCAAGTGAGGGTGACAGAATTTTGCTCAGCATTACTCAATGAAATTCATCTTGCAGAGCAGGAAATCCCCTGGAGTGCAGGTGGAAGAGTGCAATGAAAGGCAGAAACTTGCTTTAAGGAAGGGATGAGAGTGTCCTCGCTTAGATACTGAGCTGGGTCTCAAAGATTTGCATTCATTCTTGCTTCTGCCACAGACTCTCTCTGTGACCATGGACAAGTCCTGTAATTTCGCTGTGCCTTGGTTCCCTATCTTGAAAATGGAGATAATACATGTGGGGAACTACCTCAGAGCAGTGTTTAAAGTCCTGGTTTGAACATTGTGCTAGATCTTATTTTTGAACAGTTCCAATTACAGCTAGTCAAAACAAAAAAAATTGGGGAAAAAAACGGCTTTTCAGTCAAAGTGAAAATGTTCATGAAAAAAATATTATTTTGGTCAGAACATTTATATTAAAAATACGGAAGTGAAAAAATTCTTTTCATTTTTCTGGTTAACGATATGGGGCTTTTTGTTTTTTCCCCTACTTCCCCTTATTGTTTTACCTCCCCCTCCCCTGCTCCCAAAAAGGGAAATAAAGTGAGAGAAAGTGGAGAAACAAACAACAACAAAATCTGAAAAACTGCAACAATTTTTTTCAGTTAGAAACTAAACAGAAAAAAATCTCTGTTCCACATCTTTTATACGACAAAACCCCCATAAACTTTTAAGATGAAGCAAAAAATCTTCATTTTGTTTGATTTCCACCCCCCACGAATGAGATTCTATAGTCTATTTCTGACCAGTCTGTGCCTCCAACGCACAGAGGTCTTGAGATCCAAGGTTTTGCTTTGGACCCATCTGCAGTGTGAGATCAATTTAAGAAACCAGAGACTGTTCAAGAAAGTCTTTTTTTTAATGCACTGGTTGCCCCTCCCGACAATTAACTGAGAAGTCAGGATGACACAATGCAATGGATGCTCAGTCAGGATTTCCCAAGCATCCAACTGCATCCTTCAGCAGGGATTTCAGATCCAACACTCCCAAAGGGCAGGGCTTCAGGAAAGCTCTGCTGTTAAAAAATCATCAGCGAGTCAGAGTAATAAAACCACAACAAAACAACCAAGCATGTTGAGGCAAAAAACACAAAGAAACTTTAGGGGGAAAATAGATCATTACTCAACAAAAAATGGAGGGTGAGATCCAGGTCCTGTTGAAGTCAATGGAAAAAACGCACTTTGTCTTCAATGGAGCCAGGATTCCACCCTGAATTTTGCTGCACTGAAAGAACGAAAAGCAATTTCCCTCTGGCCTCCTCCTGCCCCCATTACATTTCTTACTCAGCGTGGCTATTAAAGCCCAATATTTCTCTGCAGCTGCCCACATTTCTTGTGAGTTTGATTTTTTCCAATTCACGTTTCTGTGGTGAAATCAAAAAGGCCTGTATTTGAAGTGAAAAATGAAAACATCACATCACAAAACATTCACTCTTTCTCCTTGTCATTACCCTCTCGTCTGGAATAAACTTGTCCATTCTTCTGTCATTTTTTCTTTCTAATTCATATAATCATCAATTTATTTCTTGACACAGTCATTTCTGGCACATACTTGTACTCTAATCCTTTATAGAACCCCCGAAGAAATGATTTCTAATCCTAATTGACTGGTTCCAAACCCTTTCACCTCATATGAAGCCATGCCAATACTGTCAATCTTGCGACCCTGTCTCCTGTAACAACAGCTAGATAGCTCAGGTGTATCCAGAAGGGAATCCTGTCGCACTCACTTACATTTCACAATGCACACAAATCACATCAGTTCAGAAGTGGGAACAGTGCATCAAACAAAATCTGCCGTGATCAACATCAAGTCGAAAGTAATGAGTGAAAATGGTAAAGAAGTTATTACAACAAACCAGCATGAAATTGAATCATTTTTCTTCATTAGACTGTGTTGCTATTATGCACTTTTAGCATGTTTGTGTTAAGTAGACTTTAAGCAAGCAGACTCACTAGACCTCTAATGTTAACTGACTGAGTATGTGTGTGTGTGTTCATACAAATCACAGCAAGCCTTGATTTTAACACTGCAGTGGGAAACAAAGAAGGAGATACCTAACCTAATTACTGCTCTCCACGTCATTACGCACTGATAACTGATCACTGCAGCTGGACTACCTGAACATTGAAAACAAAGATTTCAGCTGTGCTCAGAAGATACTTGGATTGAAACCGAGGAAGTTATTTCTGCTCCCATTATGTCAGCAGAAAAACTCCTGTTGACTTCAGTGGGAGCAGGATTGGGTCCTTGTTTTTAAGAGTCTAAAGTCTGCAAACCAATAGGGCATGACACGTGATGCTGGTCACATCATCTGAATGCAGAGGATCAGAGCACTATAAGCAACTGAATATTCCGAACAGAAGGGCATGAAGGCTCCAGACAGTGGTAATGACTCGTGCTGGCATTTCTGCCTATTCTGCACCCGTCCAGTGATTTTAAAACACTGAAGAAAACAAATACACATCAACCACTCTGATTAGGTTACTTTAGTTTGATCATCTTCTTGGTTACAAGAGCCAGAGAGCATGGCATTCAGAACAGCCTGGTGAGGAAACCGCACTATTAACCGCTATTGTATGAAAACTGGACTGAGCCCGGGAGTGCATGTAGGCAGCACTGTGTTATGGAAGCGATAACCCCATAGAACAAGTGTGGATACAGGTGCAGAATTGGTATTGTCATGTGATCCGCTACTTCAAATGACTGAGACCCCATTTAATGGTAAAACGCCACCCTAAGGTCGGGAAATTAGCTAACATGCTTCATGGTTAATGCATTTTTGGAAGTAAAAGTCCAGGAGCCACCAGTTCCAGCCTTCAGGCCATTTGTGGTTTTAGTTCACTTAACTCCCATGATCTTTCATGCTGCTCCCCATCTCTCATTTTTCATGCTGAAATTTCCTTTCTCACTGCCATTTGTGATTAAGTGCTCCTCTTTTCCAAGTTTCTGTTTCCCAAAAGGAGGCACTAGGGACGGGCGGAATCTCAACTTGCTGCAACAACTGTCGATCTGATTCTTTCCTAGCCAGCTAAGGGGATTCATTGAGCAGGTATTCTTTTAAGTGCTTGCGATAGTACACTTTCCTATCAACAAGGGAGCGGGGACCTCAGGAAAACCAGCCGTGTCACTGCATGCGCCGGTTGTGATTGACTTTGTCAGAGCCACTGCTTTGAATCAGACACTGCATGAACGTTGGTCTCAAGAGAGAGCTATACTATGCATTCAGATAAACTCTTGAGAACAGTGGAAACATCCTTTATATAGTTCAAAGAAACCCCCCAAAATCTCTGCTGCAGGAATGTAGTCGCTCTAGTTAGGGCGTTCCGACTTTGGACAGTGACGCCGAGCCAACATTCTCTCCCCAGCTCACATTGTTATAAAAGTAATAATGAGTCTATGAAACCAGGACTTTGGGCCCAGCCCCATACTCCCTTACTCTCACTGAGCTAAGAGTTAAGTCAGTGGGAGCCTTGCCCAAGTTCGGAACAGAGGATCGGGCTCCAAAAATCTTGAGCTTAGATTTCTTTGTCTGATACTCTGAGCGTCTCTTGCTTGCCTCCTGAGCCTCTCTACTCTATCATACAAATACACTGTTCAGAACATTTTCCAAGTGGCTCAGAACTGCTTTTTTGAAGCTTCCGTAATATAGGGGATTGAAACGAAAGGGGATCTTTTGATTCAGTTCAATCGAATTGCAAAGTTTTCAAGACACCGGGGCAGGTCCGCAGGCAAGTCCTGTCCAGTGGGGCAGGATTGGGGCAGGTCCTGGTGCAAATCAGAGTAGCTCCATTGGATCAAAGCACCACACCGATTTATACCAGCCTAGAATCTGGCTCACTATGTTTTATGTACTTATATCCATATATGACCAGGCAATCTGAAATTAACAGAGAAGCAGGCTGTTATTGTTACTTGTCGGTACCCAGGCAGCAGTGGGTTTTCAAGAGGTATTTAAACCTCAGTATGTCATCAGTAAATAAGGCTACTTGGGGAAATATTTCCTTTCCGATATGAATAGGGGGTTCAGAATCCAGCCTTAGCGATTTTGCAAATGGCATCCTTCACAACTGAAATGGTTTTTGTTGCTGTTAACTTTCTGTGAGTACAGAACACTTCCTCCAGATTTGGTGAACCCCTGCTGAGGTGAAGAGCTGCTGTTAATTTTTGCTACAATTGTACAATTTAAAACCATAAGAACGGCCATACTGGGTCAGACCAGTGGTCCCCCTAGCCCGATGTCCTGTCTTCCGACAGTGGCTAATGCCAGATGCTTCAGAAGGAATGAACAGAACAGGGCAATTTCAAGTGATCCAAGTCATTTTCTTTGAAAAGAGTTGCAGAAGAACACCCTCCCTCTCCTATCAGTCTCACTTAAAGTGGATTCATGCATCCAAATGAAAGTCTCATGTTAACTCCTGGGCAAGATCCTACTTTGACTTAAATCCATGTAGCCTGGTTGGCTTCAATGGAGCTATGCCAAATTACATCAGCTGAGCATCTGGCCCCTAGTTTATGATGGAAGCACTAATAGACCCTTAGTTGCATAAGGCAGTATTCTACAGCTCCATGGCATGGGTGCTACAGCTGTCTATTTTGCCCGAAGGATTTGTTTAAGGACAAGAATCACGATGAATAAACTTGGGTAGCTCAGTTACTCAGAGATTCTATTACTTACAAAAAAGAAACAATGAAAAAAAATGACCAAAATGTACAATTATTCCTCTGCTGGAGGTCAGATATATCAGCCTGTCGTCCATAAATCTGGAGAATTCTACAACACTCTATTCCTGTATTTGAGAGATGACAATTAATTGGTATTTCGCCTACCTCATCCATGCAAACTGTGCAGGGAAATTCTAATTACTGAGTGCAGTGTATATATAAGGTCAAAGTGGGCCAATTTTTGAGACAGCAGTGTAAAATGGATTATGCTCACTCTGTAGGTTAGGGCCCGAATCTGCAAGAGTATCTGCTACCACAGACTCATGAGATTCCCCTCAAGATGAAGAGATTTTGCACAGGTGTAGCAGAAGCCCGCCCAGATCTGTGGCAAAAGGAAAATTAAAAAGCAGACATGAAATGGGGTCTGAAAGGAATGGGCATTGGTAGAAATTCATGAGCAGGCTAAACTAACCTTGTAGGCAATTATGTGTTCTTGGATTTGGTCATAAGCAATTTATCGTACTTTGGAAACAAACATTTTCAACTGATTACACATCATAGGATTTTTTTTTTTAACAGCGCAATGATCATACCACATTCTGCATGCAAGGGACTCTGCATCCCTCAAAATAATAAATCTGACTCTTGCATGTGTCTATGAATGGGGGCAAGGTATGGGGCAGCATGTGTGAGTGTGTGTGTCAGTGTAAGTGTGAGAGAGAACAGACAGCAGAGAGATAGGGCCCCATGCAGGCTCAGAGGTCTGCACTAGGATATCTTGAAGCAGGATTGCAGTCACTTGTGGGCAGTCAGAGGGAATCCAGCGAGGACACACGAGGCTATGCAAGGAGATACTTTTCACTTACCATGACTGGGTGTGCACCAGTTCTACAAAGGGCTGGCCAAACATCCCACGAGGATGTGCACAGCCACCTACAGGACATGCACCAGCTGCAGCCAGCCAGCTGCTCCTGTAGAAAACTCAGATAGGAAAACTCACCTAGCAATCCAGGGTTGGGAAATCTCCAGGAGTCATTATATGTTGAATATTGTGGGTGGCTGTATGGACTTCCAGAAAACTCGCTCCCTAAGTAAGGGAAAGAGAAAACAAAACACATGGTCATTTGACATTCAAACGCACGCAGAGAAAGTGAGGGGGAAGAAGCAGTTAATTACATTTTGCAGCCTAGATCAGTGTTTCTCAACCACCGGTCCATGGACCGGCACCGGTCCCTGAGATCTCCCTGACACAGTAGAGGAAGCCAGTCCCTGGTATCAAAAAGATTGAGAAACACTGGTCTAGATGATATCCAGTGCAGCATTTAGGGTAGGCTTTATGGCCCGCCTCATTCTCTGGGGAATGGAAATTGATAAGTGGAGAGAGTTTCCCTTTTGATTTTCCTCAAGTTCCTCAGACTGGGCCTGGCCCAAACCGCAGTGGAATCAGTGGGAATCTCTCCGTCTCCTGCTGTTTCACCAGGACAGGGAACACAAAGGCTAGATACCCTCAGGGGAAACTCCAGGAAGGTTGGGCTCATGCTGAGCCTCACCCCTGGTATTGAGGCACTCCCGTTCTACATCTGAGCCCCAGTTTGGCCAAGCTGAGGGCAAGAAGCGCCGTATATCTCCTCAACCAGGCTTTCCGAAGGCAGAAGGGGATGGATGGGTTAAAGTTCTCGACTCTGGCCACCGTCTCAGTTCGTTCAAGGAACCTGCTGCCTCTGACTCACTATGTCGCCTTTGGCAAGCCTCAGAACCTCTCTCCAGCTCTGTAACCAGCATAATGATGCTTACATCTGTGAAGGGCTTTGAGCTCCTTGCATGCAAAGCATCATGTAAGCTCACAGCATCACCACACTGTTCAAGGTCATCTCATTGTTACCTTCTGCTCTCCCCCTCTGTTTGTTCTGTCCACTTGTCATCTCTTGTTTTATATCTAGATTGCAAGCTCTTTGAGCCAGGGACCATCATTTTGTTATGAGTGTGTACAGCACCTAGCACTAGGCAACAACACAATAATAATAATAATAATAATAATTGTTGTTATTATTATTATTCTACAAACTGCCATGAATGATTTTTTCTGACACCTCTCTCACACAGACACAGACACATACCAAAAAGTACATTAAAAGATTGAGGCCATCACCCAATTGGCAAAAGCTAGAGAGAAATTCAGAAGTGATCCTTGCCAGTCCTAGTCTGTTCATCTGAACTGTTCTGTGCTTGCATGAGCCATAATATTGCTGCTCTATCTATAGGGAGGAGGTCCCAAAACTAGAGTATAAAATAAAGTCAGAGAATGCTGTGTGTGCTTTCCCTCTTTCAGTGGGGGTAATGCAGCTCATGGATTTGGGATTTCAGAAGTTATTGTCACCCAGACTGTGGACAAAAAGTCAAAAAAATTCATGAATCAAAAATCAGAAGAAAAAAAACTGGATTCAAGCCAATTGAAAGAGTTCATTGCAACCATTTTGAAGCATTTCATTTTGATTTTGACCTTTTTTATTCTAAAGAAAGTTTTTTTACTATGAATCAACTTAAATTTCAAAATGAAAAACCAAAACATTTGAAACCAAAACCAAACGTGTCAAAATGAGATAATTTGAAACTTTTTGCCAAATCAAGAAATTCATCAAAACCAGCCCTTTCTCGTAAACGGTTTAAGTTTCAAGAAATGGACATTTTTCAACAGAAAAACATTTTGTCAAAAAATTCCCAACCAGCGGTAGTTAAAACACAATATGGGCCCAGTCCAAAGCCTCTTTGAAATAAATGAAGGGACTGCCACTGACTTCGGTAGTGTCTGGATCAAGCCAGACGTACACACACACCTGAACTGCCCAAATGGCTTAGGAAAATCAGAATAAGAAGGTAAAGCAATCTGATGAGATGGGAGCAGTAGCTACATGGCTGATGCTTAGAACAGTATGCAAGGCACACTGAAATCACTCCATCAGCATAATTTAAGAGTGTAAAGCCATATCCTTAGTTAGTATAAATTGGGGTAGCTTCACTGAGGCCAAGGGACCTACACCCGTTTACATCAGCCAAGGAGTTGGTAATTAGATGGTCATTAGAAAGGCTTTCTATAGAGTACTGGACTTTGGGCAAACCTGAGACTGTCATTGAGACTGTATAGGGACGAAGAAGGGTTTAAGATTTAAACTCCTTGGATACTTTATAGGGTTCTGAATGAACTGTATTCAGCTCAGGAAAACAACCTGGGTGCCATTAGAGACAGCTCAATGGCGGAATGGGATGGAGAATAATACAAAAGATATTGTACTGCCATTATATAAATCAGCAGTGCAACCTCAGCTGGATAATGTGTCCTGAGCTGGTCAGTCCATCTCCAAGAGAATATTCCAGAACTGGAGAGGGCTCCGACAAAGGTAATGAGAATGATCAAGGGCCTGGAAAATAATATAGACAAAGAGAGATTGAAAAGACTGGGATTGTTATTTTAGAAAGGAGACAAATAAGAGGGAACATGATAGAAGTCCATAAAATGACGACTGATCTAAAGAAGGGAGATTGGGCATTTCTGTTCTCCTTCCCCCATAACACAAGAACCTAAGGACATTCAATGAAAATAAAAGGAGGCAAACACAAAGAGATGAAAAGAAATACTTTTCCGCAGTCTAATTCCACATTGTGTGACACTCATTGTCACAGGACATGGTTAAGGCCAAAACCTTAGTATTCTTCAAAAAGGGACTGGAGATTTATATGGATCCCAGAAGTACCAAAGCTAAAGTAGTTAATGCTCACGTGTGTCACGTACATTCCGAAGGAGGATTTAAACTGATCTCTGTAGACCAGGGACTTGGAGAAGACCTACTGTAGGGGCAGATTGCTCCACAGCTGCCTAATGCAAGGCTGACTCCACCTTTCTCTAAAGTCTCTGGTCCTAGCCACTGTCACAGACAGGGTAAGGGGGTAGATAGGCCTCAGGTCTGAGCTAGCTGGGTATTCCTGTGTCCCTAAGGTTGCTTCTTTATCATTAAACGCTCAGAGGTTTTCTTTGTGGCTCCAACAGCTGCTCCAGGCTGACTGCTGACGACACTTTCCCAGGAATACAATTGAAAAATAAAGATTCACATGGTTGAATGTCAGATTATCAAACACTGCTCCTTAAAGGGGCCTATTCCATCTTTACTAGACTCCTCTGAAAGGCTCAGGTGCTTCTATTTGTTAATTATTATTATTACTTCTGTACAACTCTATTAATCATTGTGAGAAACTGGAAAGAGAGTCACTCCCAAATTTCTGTTCCTATTAACGTGCATAGCATGTACATTTCCTCTCTGTTCCCTGTCCTATTGAATGATGAAGGACACGGCACACAGTACCTGAAGGTTAACTCTGCCTTAATGTTCATGCTGTTTCTTTTTTTTAAAATGAACTATAGCGAAGAAAGCAAGGAGGAAAGGGACCAGTGAAAAACTTTGGGGAAAAGGTGCTGAGTGAAAAGAGGAGCCGCGTTTGGGAAGGAGGAAGACAAAACAGATGAGAAGGAGAAGTAAGAGAGAGGGATGAGAGACAAGTGTTATAACTAAGATGCATCAAATTGAAAAATTAAAATTAAATCGGAAAATTGAAAAATTAAAAAATTCAATTGAATACTCTGTGGTCACAAAGCATAATGGAGCTTTCCAGTGTAAAGATTTGTTCTGCATTTAATGAATGTGAATGAATGATTTATGGGCTGGAGAACAGAGTGGCACCTGTGTTGTCATGTTGAGACTAGTGGTGTAGGTGTCATTGGTTTGGAAACCCACTGAGTGTGATGACTTGATGTTACCCGCTAGTGGTGTCTGTTAGCTTACTACTATGACAACCATTTGCAGTCAGGCATCTCCTTCAGCTGCTCTGTTCTCAATGAGGAAGGGTCTGGGTTAGGGTGACCAGATAGCAAGTGTGAAAAATTGGGACTGGGGGTTGCCTATATAAGACAAAGCTCCTAATATTGGGACATCTGGTCACCCTAGTCTGGGTTCTATCCGCTAAGGAGCATGTGGGCATTTTAACAAGGGATTCTAATGGTCTGTGTTTGTGGGCACAGATTTGATACTATACCCATCAGAAAATATCAGTAGGGACAACAGTCCTCCAGATATATTTTTGAGTACCAATGCATTCCGGTGATAGGGCAGGGCTTCAGAACATCTACCAGGTCCCGATGGAACAGGGACTGTTTGGAAGACATGCCTGGTGCCAGTGGAATGAATCAACAGTTGAAGGATGGAGGGTCATCATATGGTAACGGTGTAAACATCGCCTGCTACTGTGGTGTCCTTAACATTTCCCAAGGTTAATTAGCATTGCCCAAACCCACGGTAAATGGGAAGGGAAGAACCAGGCTGAAAAATAGAAGAGCCATCTGGAATTTGCAACCCATGCCTGAATAGAACTAAATTCAAATATCTATTCAGCTTCAGAGAAGGGTCACTTAACAAGCCCCTTTGTACAACTGAGCTGCAGGCTCCCTTTCTCTGCCGCTGAGACTGCCTGCTCAATCCAAACTCCGGCTGCTTTACCTTGGCTTTCCCGCTTGCTCCTGACTCCCTCTTCAGCTGAGACTGCTACTGACTTCCTAAGACTACTAAGCACAGGGCTGGCTCTGTTCTACTGGCAGCTCTCTGAGATAATGGAGCAAATGTTTAGTAACTGTATAGGTGAATGCTGTGCCCTCTTTTCTCCCTCAAGTGCTTCAGGACAGCTCAGTTCTCCGGCATACGTTACTTCCCAATGGCTTGATCACACTGATGCATTGTACATGGTGAAGGATTTCTAGACCAACCTCACAGTCTGCCAGACACAAGCTATTTACAAAGTTCTTTCCACTGAGTAGAACTTTACTACTCAGGAACACTTTACTACTTTACAACAGACACAACTTTTACCACTTTGTTTTACTACTTTACGGCAGACACAACTTTTACTACTTTACTACAGACACAAGCTATTTGCAAAGTTCTTTCCACTTTACTTTAAAATAACCAGAAACGGTAGGATGGGCATGGCACAAGGACATGATGATGAGATGTCTGGGCCACTCCACCATAAGCCAACACATCCAATGAGAGGGCACAAGGACAGGGAAATGAGGTGTATTGTCTGTCAAAGTTTCAGGGTAATTGCACCTGTATGAGGCATAATGGTCTCTGTGGTCCCTCCAGGGCACCCTCTTAAAGGTTTCTGGCTCCTATCCATCACCTCTCCTGGGCAGACACACTCCTCTCACTCCATCCTGACCAGGGGTTTTAAGGCTGCACAGCTCCCTGATCTACACTGTGATATCCCCAGCAAGCCAGACTGCCTAAAAAGTCCAATGCCTGAGCTTTGCCTTCTCTGTGAGGGCTTCAACCAGTCTGTTGCCCGCAGGTACAAGTTACCACACATCCCCTTCTGAGCAAGCACATTTATCCGTAAGGGGAAAGCATTGCAGAGAAAACATATTAAAACAATCGAAGAACTACATGCTCGCTAAAAGGCTTACCAGAGGTCACTCCAGCTTCAACCTATTCTGAAAATATGCCAGACAAGTATTGACTTCTGGGACATTAAGTATTTAGTGGATTTCCTGGGGAATCCCTAGGTAGAGGTTAATGCAAGTTACCCAGCTCTGGCTATGCAAAATCCCAGCCTTTGGCAGCTACCCCTGAGAAGAGAGTTATTGTCTGCTGTTTACCTGTTACAGTAGGCCGAGATCAAAGGCGCAAGCTGTATAAAGAAATGGCTGATCTGCCCGGCTTTCATACTGCTTCTGGAGCTAAGACAGATGAACTTATAACCATGAGGAAAACCAGTTGTGGGTTTTGAAGGACTAAAACCTACCAGAACCCTAGGGCCGGGGGTAACCCCTGGTAGGCATTTTAGCCTGAGTGTTGGAAATTTTACTGTTTTCATGTGTTTTCTCTGTAACACTTTTACCCAGGAATCAATGCACTTGCTTAGAAGGAGGTGTGTTATACCTCA
Organism: Emydura macquarii macquarii; assembly: GCF_026122565.2. Lineage (NCBI taxonomy): Eukaryota > Metazoa > Chordata > Testudines > Chelidae > Emydura > Emydura macquarii. The sequence continues at coordinate 22,680,331 of NW_027131588.1, read as the reverse complement.
TAACTGCGGGCCGCACACTGGTCAGAGCCTTCAGACAGAAAGCAAAGCACAGGCGCAGGTTCTCTAGGCAGTCTGGCTTGCTACGGATATCAGAGGGTAGATCAGGGAGCTGTGCAGACGTAAAACCCCTGGTCAGGAGGGAGTGAGACACGGGTCTCCACCCGAGAGAGGTGATGGTTGGAAGCCAGAAACCATTAAGAGGGTGCCCTCAAGTGACCACAGAGGGGGAATACAAATGCATATAGCCTGAAACTGTGACATCTCCTGTGGCAGTGGCGGGATCGAGGACAGCGTGAATTGCCATATCTGTCACGTGGGCCATCCTGCCAGGTCCATCCCGTCCTTCAGCCTGGCACAAGGACCGGGCAGCAAGCTGTATGGGCCACTCCACCTGTTCCCATCTCACCCAGGCCCCCCCAACATGGCATCCAGAATGTGAAGGAGAGCTCAAGCCTTCCTCCTCCAAGGTGAGCCAGCAGCCACGATCCTGAGCACTGCAGCACTCCCCGGCCACCCTGAGCATGCCTTGCGCCTCCCTCCAGCATAACATGCACCGATTCACTGCTTGGAGGGTCCTTCTCGCCACGCTGAGGCTTGCCAAAAAGCCCAGACTGCAGAGCCCACTATGATTCCCACCCACTGTAGTCTGGCCTTTCTGCATCCCCCGTCCCCTCCTAGCTAGCGGCTCAGAAAGACCCCACGCTTGTGCTGTACATGCTATTGAGCAGCTGGGCTGCGCTTTCTAAATAACCAGCAGAACTCCTGCATGAGCATCAGTAGAAACGAGCCAACATTTCATTGCTTGATTCTTTTCTCATTCTCTCTCCTCTCCCCTCCCCAGCCGCTGCTCCCCTCCCCCCCCTCCACACACACATCTCTGAGCCTCTCTGGGGGACGCTCTAGTGCCTGACAGGCTGAGGCGTCCAATGCTCTGTTTTTTATGCCTCAATGGTCAGGGTGTCAGGCTCCTGCAGTACAGACCAGCCAAGAGCTCGAGGAGTCACTGAACACCATCAGTTCGGTGACAGTATCGCTTGCTTCATCCCACATACTCTGCATATCCATCAGCCACGGGGAAAAAAAAATAAAAAGAGAAGCGAGAGATAGGAGAGATAAAGGGTGGAAAAAAAGGAAGTGGGAGAAAAGCCACCAGCCTGTTATTACCATCACAGGGTCTTGGACAAACAAATGGTGCAGAAGTACAGTGAAGCTAAACTAGATGAATGAACACTGCGTGAGTGGCTCGTGATTTCCACCAGATATTCCAGGACCCGTCAGATACACTTCTTGACAGCACTGTTTAATGATCAGCCCCGTTCGAAAGAAATACTATGCATCAACTCTCTGGGGATAGATCTGTGTGTGCGTGCATGCCTGCACGTGAGCGCGCATGCACTGGGGAGGAGGAGAATGTGATTTGATCCACTGTTCCTTCATGGTTAAATACCCAGGGCCTTCATTAAGTCTGCCCCTCTTTAAAGCCGTCACATCTCCCATTGCATTGCTGCAGGAAAGCTTTAACTTCTCCAGCCATTGAAACAAAAAGAGATTGAAGCAATGGCTTCCATTGTCTTTATACTTTCTCATGGCTCTTGTAGAAGATCTTTTTAAACGTTGGCACAAGTGCATTCAGCATTTCATGCCATTACTGTTAATATCGGGTCGAGATTCCACCACTTTCACTCGCTGAGTAGCTGCTTAGTCTGTAAAGAGTCCGATTTCAGTCCATGGTTTTACTCACCAGCTAAACTGCTACTTAGGGGGTAAAATCTAACCCAGAGTAATTAGAGCTGGAGAAACAACCAACCTCCTGAGCATATTTAGCCCCTGTTTCTGTTTGTGCATTAGTCACAAACATGTCGGGATTTGGAAGAATATGATCCGTGGGATCAAACCATTGGTACAAATACTTGTTGACTATGGCGTATGAACTGTCAGCAACAGGCAACCAGTATTACCAACTCCAGTCTTGTAGTATTTGGTGTTTTCCTTAAAACCCCTGCTCCTGTAGTCATGTGAATGCATGAGACTCTCAGCTTTCATTTAAAAAGCCAGTTTCCAGCACTCAGGGTTATTAAGAAAAAAATCAGAAAGGTGAACGGTACAGTCTCCAGGCAAATAAAAAGCACTCCTGATGTCATTTTTAAATCTCATGAGTTTTGGGGGTCTAACTCGCAATTTTTGAACTGGGAGGTTGACAATATTGTTTGCGGCAAACTCCATGTGACCGAGAGCCAGCCCCAGGCTTATGTACCACTCAAATCCCATCTAAACCCCCAACATAGCGTGACGTTAGTGGTGTCCAGGCTGGTTTCTTGTGCTGCATTGTATGCCCGCATCCCTAAGGTGCATAGAACCAGATTCTGATTTCTTATTCCACCAGTGTAAATCCAGACTGGCTCCACTGACTTCAGTAGAACCATTCCAGATTTACACCAATGTGGCTGAGATCAGGATCCCATGGTACCGTTTCTGTCCCTTGACTGGGTAAAGAACAGGTTATAAAGCAGGGGTGTTCAACTTACGGCTCGCCAGAGCCTTTCATAAGGCCCACGGCCTGCTTCAACACAATATGCTAACGGCCAATTCAGTAGCATTTTGTTGTCATGTTTACATCATTTTAGTTCACACAAGTGTTTAAACAGGCAATACTGTACATAGAAACAACCTATCCAAATACACACGAAACAAGCTGAACTTAAAAAATAAATCTATACAGGTGACTTTAAACCCGATTAAACTATGTGGAATCTGTTTGGCCCATCACACAAGACTTGTTTAGATTTATGTGGCCCTTCTGTCTAACAAGGCTGGGCACCCCTGTTGTAAACAGAGGAAGTGCTGGACTTCTGAATCTCTCCAGGAGAGGGCAGAGAAGCGCTTTAGGGACAAAGAGCAGGAAAGCAGGGCTAGGGTATATACTAGGACATTTAAAATCCTGCTTTTGCCAAGAACAAGCAGAGTACTGGGCTACAGGAACCCTGGATTTAAAAATAGACAAGTCACTTCTTGTCTGCAGCAGAAAGTTATAAACCAGATTTACCAGCTGTCTAGCACACTTTGCATTCAATTTTCTGTTGACCCACTCACCCCACATAATTGTCCACGACCGTTTACGCTCAGCACTTGCCACTAAACTTGCCGTCAGACACTTGTTTGTCTGAATCAAGTGAGTACCAGGGCTCTGGCTAGGGTGGATTTGGGGGAATGGCTACGTTTCCCCCATGCCATATGAAGGTCCACTTACTATGTCGTCTATCTGCTAAGTGCACAGCTTGGTTCCTCAGTTGTCATGCTGGCATTCAACCAGCGGCTCACCACAGGGGTTCACCAGGTTGGTTTGTGCAGGATGAGGTCACCACCTCTGGCTGGTGGGTAACAGGGACTCCAAATTGCTATGCATTCCATGTCCTCTTCCCATACTAATATACAACTCTTTTATATACATCTATCTGCCAAGTTCATCCACTGAAATTACTAATCTCTATTTTCTGCTCCCTACCGCCATTCATCACAGTCATTGTCACAAACTATTTAGTGTGTGTGTGAGAGAGAGAGAGATCCAGAGTATGGGGCAAGTGCAGTGCTAAGCATCCCTCTCCAGCACCATTTCTTGTATTCTTATATTCACCAAGCATATGCATTCATCTCAGTTTCTGCCCCCAACCACCATTCACCATAGTCATTTGTCAAGAATGTCCTGGGGAAGATGCACTCAGAGCAGAGGGACAGCCTGTGTGCCTGATGTTTTGCTCACGAGTCAGTCCTGATGAATGAATAAGAGTAAGCAGTACCCTTAACTGCCGGCATTGATCAGCAGCAAACATTGGGGGAAAGTCACCTCATGCAGGAACCAGCACAAAGTCCCACTTAAGCCTTCTTTTGAGCAGTTCACAAGCCTGGTCCCAGCCCTCTGTCCAGGGTGAATTGCACCCAGAATGGATAAAGGAGATAGTCACCGGGGCAGAAAAGGAAGAATACAGTAGCCTGGGCCTTCCACAAAGCAATCCTCGGCCAGGTTCTGTGCAGAGATAGCCCTGTCACAGGCACCACCAGCACAGCTTTGGCATCACAGCCTGGCCATTGGCAGCCCACGTTGAACTGCTGCAGAGAAATGGCAGATATCTGGAACTAGTTGACTGGGAAAGGCAGGACGGTGGGGATCGGGGGATGCAGGTTAGGTACGGAGGCTGTGGTGAGTGCCTTTGTCCAGTCGCAGCGGGGAATAGAAGGAAAGTCAGTGCCTCTGGAGGGAAGTAAGGCTCAGCTGTGGATGGACAGATGGATGGATGGATGGGGATCTGACCCTTCTCATCTACGTCGTGCATAGGGATAGCGAGGCATGCTCAAAAACAACAGGGCAAGCTGCAGCCTGGCTCAGACAGGGATGGGCTCTGCTCCGCATTGAGCCAGTGAGTCAGGGGAAGTGTAATCCCTGCGAAGCAGACTAGCAGGGGAAGTGTAATCCCTGCGAAGCAGACTAGCAGGCCCTGCGACCCCACAATTATCCATAGGAGACCCAGGTTGTCATTACCCAGCAGACCCTTCATCAGTGCATCAGGAGGGACCACAAATACCTCCATACACCCCGGCCCCTTATATGGAACGCTGCCTCTGGAAGTGGACAATGGAAAAGATCATTTCGAGGGAAATTTCAAAATTCAATGTTTTGTTCTGATCGGAAGAAAAGCTCATTTCAAAATACCAGAATTTCCTGCGAAACGGAAATTCCAGATCCCACAGAACTCTAAAGATGAATACTAGCAAAGTGGGTCAGAGAGGGGCTTATTCACAAACACGTATGTGTATGGAATCCACTATCTCCGTCACCCTCAGATTATATATCTCAACTGAGTTCCTGTTTGACTTTCCTCTTTTCTAGTGAATGCATATTTAAGATAATTGTACAGCCACACACACACACACACACACACACACTTTGATTAACATTAATGAGAGTTACAGTTACACATCAATAGGAGAACAGACTCTTTAGCTTTCCTAACCTCTCCATATGGCTATAACCCGTGAGGCCCTTTCTCATCAGACTGGTCCTCGCCTGTATGTTTTCCAATTCTAATTAGCTATATCCTTTTGCCATCTATGCTCCAGGTTTACAACATTCTTCTTTAGCCCTTCAAGTCGACAGATTCACAACACAAAATACTCAATAAATTCAATCGCTCAAGGAAAAAGAACAGAAGGTTGTGGGGGGAAAAACAGCCTTCTGGCAAGAAGACCAGTATCCTGTCCACTTTGTCTTGGACTCTGGGGTAAAATAGACAATTATCCCCAGTACTCACATCTGAAGCAGGCCTCTGTAGATTAATTGTAACATCCCTTTCCATCCCAACCCCTCCTGACAAGGGCTACAGGTGTCTATCTTTTTTTGTGGTGAAGGAACATACAGTAACTTTCCTAAATTAACAGTCTCGTGACTTTTTATTTGCTTTCTAACGTTTTCTTTTGTGGAAATAATCATATGGGCCATAAATTTCTTCAGCAAATTCCAATAACAATCATTATCCAAGGGAGTTAAGATATGCTTGACTGCATGGAGAACAGGGCTAAATACTGCACTTAGCAACCAAAATGTTCTGCAGCAGCTTGCATATTACCATTACAAAATAGCTGTTAAATGCACACAACTTTAAAATCTATTACCAAAAAAAGTCTTGTGTGCAATGGGATTGTATGTCAAATACAATGAAAGTTTCAAGTACAAACAAGGGACAACAAGGGCAGTTCCCTTTAGCTATATTGCTTACATTGTAATTGATCTTCTGAAATATTGGTATTTTAACTTGGTCAGTTATACTCCAGGTAGCATTTAGGATGGAGTCACATTGACTAACAAATATGATGTAAATTAGATAAGAGAGAATATGTTCATGTAATCCTCCAGGGAACAGTGCATTATTTTTTCCCCAGTATAACTAATCCTCTTTACTGCAATAAGCTGTCATTGCAGTCCAGGGTGAGAGGGTGAGAGAGCGGAAGGGGGAGGGGGACAGCAAAGCACTGTCTTTAGGAAAACACTCTTCATACTCAACAGTACTCACCTTCTCGAAAGACCTGCTTCATCTGCATTTATCAACCTATCGACTATTTTCAAAAGACAGCAGAAACTCAGAGGACACGACTGGTAACAATCAGAGAGACCACCACTCAGCTGTCACCTTTGCAGCTGGTCAAGTTTCCTCGAGTGCTTTTCAGCCAGCAAACTCCCACGGGAGCTAAGGACCATCACAAACTCACCCACCACCTTCCATTACAAGTGCCAGGAGCATTTCTTCCACCTGCCTTATCTAACACAAAACACAGCAGCGTGGACATTTTAAAAACCCTACCAAAACAAGAAACTCCGCTGCACGCACAGCTCTTCTCTGGGGAGAGGACGAAGGAGAAGGAACCCGATGTGACAGATATTAGTCACATCACTTGATGCATTGCTGAAAGGAGTGCATAGATGACATTGATGACGTATATAGGCCTTGTCTACACTACAGAGGGTTTGTCATTATAGCTGTACCAGTACCGGCAAACCTCCTAGTTTGTACCGACAAAAACGTTATTTTGCCAGTACAGCTTATACCAGTTCCCCAAACCAAATAAGCTAGACCAGTGTCACATTTTAGGGACTGCTCCAACCAGCAAGGGGGCCTGCCACTGCCTGCCCTAGAGGCCTGAAGTCCTTTGTGCTGTGCAGCTACGGTTCAATTCCCTGACACTAGTAGCTTGTCCACAAACCCAAAAGGATTTTTTGCCAGTGTAACTGCATCTGCATGGGGCTTTTGCTGGTATATCTGTGCTGGTCAGCGGTGCAATTTTTTCACATCCCTAACCCATGTAGCCATGCTGGCCAAACTCTGAAGCGTAGAACAGGCAATAGACTAGAATAGAATATTTTTACCTCGACAGCAATTGTGGTATTTCTGTGTGAAACATTTTGCCTATCCAGCTTAGTTCCAAAATGTTGTTAGGACAAAATAAATGTGCTTGATTGCTCACAGTGAGAATACCAGAATTACAAGTGGATTTAAAACAAAGAGACCCGAGAGTCCTGCTTTATGTTTAAATTTATACTTCACACTATAAACCAAATCCTAAATGATGAGAGTCCGGAAGAAACTTCTCTAATGGCAGATTATCAGATCACTGGACTAGAGGGACCCGTGGTCTGATCCATTCTGGCAGTTCATATGGCAGCGGGATTCGTTACATGATAAAACAGCAACTTCCATTACCACGTTGGAAATTACAACCCTTAATCTGTTCCCATTTAAGTAAATAGCAAAATTGCATTTGATTTCCGGGAGAGTCTAATTATGCCCAAATGGCAATGCTATGATCTCAGTTACTATAGGGTAGGTCTGAACTAACTCCATGGATTTGACCAGAGTAACTGAGTTCTCTGGGTTTGTCTACCTGGCGCTGGCAAAGCACACTAGAGAGGTACGATCTGTAAAGACCATTATTCTAACTGCCTGCCCCATGTAGGCCCTACTGGCACACTCTAAAAAATACCTAGTTTGCATTAACATAGCCCTTCCGGGACACTTGGTCACTCCGTGTAGACAAGTCTTATGTGTCAAACATATTCCGGATGACTTTTTCACAAGAGGGACTCTGATTCCCCACTCTTACTCCAGTTTTACTCCTGAGTAACTCCACTGATTTCAAGCGTGCCACACTAACATAGACAAGGAGTAAGAAATGGGGAATCAGACACAAAGTACATTTTCTGGGCAAAGTTCTCTCTGATACGTACCAGGGACCTCAGTTACATATACTGCACATATTCCACGTGCAATGCCCCCATTGATGTCCGTGGAGGTTTGGTGAGTAAAACAAGTGCAGCCCACCCAGCAGATTTCCATGTTACTGATAAGTGAGTTGCAGAATACATTGGGGAGAAGCGGTTTACCCATCTAATGGACACGTTCTCATACTTTCGTAAAGCCATTGCTCTTTCACTGGAGACATAGAAATATTTTGAAGCATTAACTTAAACCTGAGATGCAGTGCGCTGAGGCCTGATCCGAAGCCCAATTAAACCAGTAGAAAGACTCCCAACACCTTCAGTGGCCTTTGAATCAGGCTCTTAATTAAACAGCTACAAGAGCTGGATGGGAAATGATTTTCCCATTCCTTGAATATCTATATGAGTTCAAAATGCTTTTCTGTCTCCAATCAGGGTGAAAAATCAAAATCTTGAAAATATTCATGAACCGAAAACTGGAAAACAGTTCAATGTGGGCCAATCAATATGTTTTGTTTAAAAAATTCAGAAGTGTTTTGTTTTGATGTTGACCTTTTTTCTTTTTTCAACCTTTTGTGTGTCTAACTAGTTTAAATTTTGAAACAAAAAGTCATTTTCAATATAAAAAAAAGAATTTTTTTGTTTAAAAAATGTCAAAAGAAAGTTTTTGACAATTTTCCAGCCTGTTTTTCAACGTTTTTTAGTCAGCAGATAGGTTGAAGATGACCTTGATTTGCAAACCATTTTTCTTTCAACAAATCAGCATTTTTCGATGAAAAAATGTTTTGTTGGAATGTTCCCAACCAGCCCTAATAGCTACGAACACATTGATGTAGTCCTAAAGGACTCCTATAATTCCAAATAACAAAGCTCAAGTATTTCCATTTGCTCCACATGCATTCCTTTCTTTCCATATCACTGACATAAAATCTTTGGGGCTGATAGTCCTCATATTTAGTTATACTGATGCAACTTCATTTCCTTCAATGAAGTTCCTTCTCATTTGCACCCTGAGGAGACAAGAAGAGAATCCAGGTTCTGGGTATTCACACAAGACATATCATTTCACAGAAGTGGAATGGTAGGTGCATTACAGAACTCAACGTATTTTAGAGCCTGTAGGAAAAACACTATACCCACTGCATTAAAAATGTGCCTCCTGCTCTTATGCAATTGGCGAAACATTCCCTGACCGAGACTCAACACAGCATTTACCAATATAGTTGCCAACCAGTTGGCACAAGCCAGTTCTAGTCATTCTGCATGTAGAAAATCAGTAGGACTTTTGAGTGCAGACTGACAGCATGATCAGACACTAAAATATAGCTCCCTAACGCCAGTTACAATTCTATAATCAAATTCTATCCTAAAATCATAAAAGTAAAGATAAGAGACCTAACAGACCATCCACTCGGTCTCCACACCAATGCAGGATTGTTTGTTATGATATCATTTGCAGTCATTACTCACTGAATTAAGAGCGCGGTTGCCTGCATATGGAGTGCAAGATTTGGCCGTATTTTTTTTGTTGCAACATTTAAATTACAAAACACAGCACTGAATACACACATGGATAAATACACGAGGAGAATGTTCCATGTGTTTTATTTTCACTTCATTCATTTCAGCCCAGCACCTATTGCCTAAAAGATGGAGATTATTACAACATTTTAAATTGAGTATTCCTTGGAGTTGAGGATGTGGCAAGTGGCTCCTTCTTTGGGTAGCCTGACTGAAAGAGACACACAAACTCCCGCTCAGGAGTTGGTCTGGATTGCACTTGGCGCATTAGACCAGGAGTGACAGATACCTAACGTTAACCCAAAGGCATTACAGCCTGATCCTGGGCAGGGCTTAGCATCCTTATCTCCCTGTGAAGTCAAACAAAGTTGAGGATGCTCAGCACCTTGAAGAAACTACTCAGCCCTGTGCCTGATTGAGCCTTTATTGTAAGGTATAGTAACAATTGTGGCTGGTAGAAAAATGAGGCTGTTGAAAACAAATTATATGTACATATGGGCTGGGTTATGAAATACTTCATTTTTGAAAATATGTTGAAATGAAAAAGATGGGAATTTTTTTTTCAAAATGGCTGAAGTATTTCATGTTTAAAAAGTGGGGGAAATTCCCACGTTCTCTCGGGTTTTTTAATTCTCTCACCCTTTACCTTTTTCCAATGGAAAAAAAAAAAGTTAGAGTTTACTTTTCACCACTGGAAAAAGTTGTACATGTGTTAAAAAAGTGAGAGAGTGTGGGAAAAGACATTTTCCTGCATTTTTCATTTTTCCCCACTTTTTAAAATCCTTTTTTTTAAGTTTCCCTCTCCACCACTTTTGCAGTTGGAAAAAAGGGAAGTAAAAAAGTGAGAGAAAGGGGCAAAAGAACAAATATCCCAAATGAAATTTTCTCAGCAAAAAAAACATTTCATTTAAAAAAAAAATTTTGCTGTGAAATTTTTTATCAAATGCAAACAAAGCAAAAGGTTTGTAATTAAATTAAAACTGCTCATTTTCTTTCAAAATATGCTAATAAAAAGAAAATCCGACACCAACATTTTGATCAACTCTAGCAATGACAGAGCACTGTAGAATTTATGGACAGAAAGCATCTGGGTAAGAATGGTACATAGATGCTCTGAGAATCCCTGGGAGCTGTAAGTTATATTAATTAGTGTCTGCGCTGTGCTTTGAAAAAATGAAAAGTGCTAACCACTAAGTGTTAATTACTATTATCACCACTGTAAGCTGTGTTCTGCTTTCACTATCTAATATCCTTAATACCATATTCTAAAGCACCTGTACAAATTGTACATAAAAGTTGGCTAAAGTAAAGTACTCCATATCTTGAATGCTCATTTTCTCTCCCAACAAGGAAACAACAACTCACTGCTGGAAACCAAATCAGCCTTCTCCTGCCTTTACACTTATATATTCAAGGTCAATGTTATGGGTAAAGTTCTCAAAAGCACCTAAGGGATTTAGATGTCTCAGTCCTATTTCTATAAGTTCGTCAATCACTTGGGAGCCCAGGTGTCATTGAAAGTCGGCGGAATTTAGACTCCGAAGTCAGTGAGGCACTTTTGAAAATGTTACCCTAAATTACTGTATGTGCAGCTGCAAAGAGCTAACGAACCTGCTGCAGGACGGGTTAGGAAACATTGTAAAATGAAGAGAGGTGAAATGCTCCCAGAGTAGTGATAAGTGTTTGTAACCAGTGATGACTTTAAAGACTCATGGCCATATAAAACCCTGTATCTCTAAATGCTCCCCCACACCCTTACACACACACACACAGACACACACACACTGGACACTCTCCCTCTGTAGTCACAATGGCACAAGTCACATGACAGGCTAGAAAGGACCCGGACATCTTACTTCAAGGCCCTGCAATATTTACAGCCAGTCTTTATGGTAGCTGAGGTCAATCAGAGAGAAGTAAGGGAGGTCATTTATTCATTCCACTGCAGGGGCATGCACAATGGAAGGCAAGCAGGGGCTTGGGCCCCTCCAGTCAGCAGGAGCACAGAACTCCTCCAGGATCAGGGCAGGGAGACCAAGATTCTTCTGTTCCAGGCCAGGCTGGGAGATGACAGGTCCTCTGGACCCAGGGCTACGGGGGAGGGAGGGAAAAGCCAGCTCCTTCAGTCCTGGGACCGCCAGGGTTGGGGCGGGGAGGATCAAGAGAGCCAACTCCTCTGGCTGTGGGGGGCACAGAAAGTGCCCCTCCAAAAGAGGCCAGATTTAATTCCTGTGCACACCCTTGCTCACCTGTGAGGTATCTGAGTCAAGACTAAACAAGGAACCAATAAGGATTGTGTAGAAATCTATGACGATAACAACGTAAGAGGATACACCAAATAATGCAAGTGGCCCTTTACAACCACAACATCTATCTACCATTTTGCATATGCGCCCATGCATTATATTACACCCCATAACAGCCACACTCGCCTCAAAATTAAAGTCAGCATTCGGCGATTTTTTACCACACAGTGGGATATGAGAAACCAGTTGTTTACTAGTCCGAGAACAGGTCCTATATATGGTATTTCAGGTTCCCCTAGCTGGCAAATGCCTCTCTACACATACATGAAAAAAAATCACAGCATTAACTGTTCCTGTTTGTTCCCATCCCAAGAGATTTCAGGAGAAGCAACCCTGCCATCTCCCTTGCTCTGTATCACTGAGGTTGCAATGTACAGTTTGCTCCCTTTCTTTGCCTCCTACTGTACAGCACTGTACATCCCTGGAACTTAGCAGGTCATTGCTAGCTTCATTTTCAAATGTATTTGCTCAGTCCATATTTCTCCAGTTTACAGAATAATGCTCCCGGCAGATACTTTCCTGTGGATACTCTCAGAGTTCTCATCCACGAGGTACAGTGTAACACTAACACGCACACACTCACTTTACACAGTTAAGAAAATGTGCCTTTGTTGGCCACACTTTACTAATGGCTCATTTATAAATAGTTTATAAAGGATCAATAAATGAATAATAAGCATTAATAAATTGTTAGTCAATTGTAATGAGAGTCCAACGGGTCAATAGGTTGCTTATAACCATCTATAACTCCTTCCATAGATGTGTTTATAACCACCGACAGCACCTATTTTTCCTGTCTGAGTATGCTTATAACATGCTACTCATCTATTAAGCCTTTAATGAACCAATCATATTAAAATGTAACCTTCGCACAATGACTGACCCATTTGTTTTAAAAAAATCCTAGCAAAAAAGCTTTCGCAGAGATGCAAGAGAAGTGGCAGCATCTTCAGAGCTGCTTTCCTCGCATCTCCCAATGCCAGTCTATTGGGGGTAGTGTTTTATTAAAATGTTGTTAGTAGAATTCTTTTGGTCACGTTCAGATCATATTTCTGCAACTTCCCGAGCACATAAAAATTGCCAATTTACTTGGTGGTTTCTGAGAGTGATATAAAGCGAGAGTTATGTTATTTTATATTTTATTATCATACAAATTGACTTTATATTTCCCCTTACTTTATTTTCACATTAACTAGTACATCGACAAAGACTGAAGCTTTTATTTCCAAAGGTGCTGAATGGATCCTAATATTTAAAAAAAATCAGTAACATGCCGGTTTTTGTAATTTCACTTCATTTCTGAGAAGCTACAAGGTGCAAAAATCCCATCAATGACTAATGAGTTGTGAGTTAAGGTGGATGTACCTTGCTGTGCAAACCCTCTACTACTTTCGACCCGTGCTGCCTGCCATAAAATTTTAATGTTGCTTCTGACACATTTATGAAATATCTCACCCAGTAGTTGCAGGGAGACAAAAAGATTTACATTAGCAATTACTGGAAACATGCAGATTTTAGCAATGCACTTTAAACTTTTGTACACAAAGGTATTTAACTTTTATACAACAAAGGTAGGTGGTGCTACACTGCAACCACGCTGGAACTGCATTAATTCAGAGATTTATTTCCGTACATAAAGAGGACAACTGCCCAACCTGGCTGCATGGATCATCTCAATTAATGCTGGCAAATAATTCCTCTCTCCCCTTTATAGGCATCCCCCTCCACACAGACCTCTGTCTGCTGTAACTACATTTATAAAATCTGGTAAACCTGAAATGAAAATCTGAAACACAGGGCTAAGATTTGCTTTGCAGGGACAGGGCTAACAAAGCTGGTACCCTGCCTCTGGTAGTGGCTACTGAGAAAGGTACTAATGCACCCAGCCAAATGGGCATTGCTGAATATGGGGTTGGGGGAGAAATTCCTTTCCTGGGCCCTGAGCCAATCAGCTGGCGCACCAAAGCATAAGACTAGATACCCTTTACTATCGCTTTGGTGTACATGGCCGCAAACACGAGTCCTGTTCATAAAATGATCCACTCTTTTTAAAGCCCCCAGCCACGAGGCTACATTCTGGCTGGGCCTGCACCGATTCTGTGAGAGAAGTGAAGGGACAGGCAACTTCAGCTGCCCCCTGGCACTCAGAAAGCAGGCCTGACATGCGGGGGTGGGACTGTCACTGGAGCATGCACTGGAACAGCAACGGGGGCCAATGCTGAGCGTGCTCTCTCCAAGCCCCCTGAGCTGCTCCGCCTGCACCTGCCCTGTATGTTGTCTTGGGGAGCCCCCTCCAGCCTGCGCCAGCTCCCCTCCTACCAGGGGAAAAGCCAGAATCTGACCCAGCACACTTGCCTCGACGCCCTTCCATGGCAATGAATTCCCCCGTACATCAGCATCACATCATTCCCTTCCACTGGCTCTGAGCTTACCAAGTATTAACTCCACTGGGTAGAGCTGGCTGAAATTTGGAATTTCCATCCCTCAGGAAACTGAGATTTTGACACATGGTTTTGTCCTGAATTGGGATGAAAAATCGAAATCTCTGAATTTTTCAAGTGAATTTTGTTCTAGATTTTCTTTTCCTTCGAATACCCACAGGACACCCTTCCCCATCTGCCTGTTAGCTTAGCTATTCATTGTGCCTGCAGTGTGATTCAGGGACTCCTTCTAAGGCCCTGCTTCCCCTTTGCTCCTGGGGGAGTGGGTAACTCCTTTGGCCTATGCCAGTAATAAATTACTACCCTACCTCAGCCCAGCTCAGCTCACTCCCTCCCTGCCCTTCCACTCCAGGAGAGGAATGGGCAAGCAGCCCTACCACTCTTTCCTGCCCAGATCCAAGGTCCAGGTAGCTCATGCGAACGTATCAAAGGATTCTTACTTCCTTTTCCCCCCTTCTGGGAGCATGGAGTCCATGCTCAAAAAATGTTCATCTAAATATTTTAAAAAGGCATTTTTGGAATAAACTTTCAGGGATTTTGTCAAAACACCCCCCAAAACCAAAACAACTGAGAAAAATCTGGATGAAATTCACATAAAAATCCCCCCCAAAAAAAACTCTATGAAAAAAATTCGGTGAAAATAAACAATTATAACATTTTCTTCAGCTTTTTTGGGTAGAAAATCAAATGTGTTGGAAGCAGCGCTCAATCCAAGTCACAGCTGTAGCTCCTGGGGAATTGAATCAAGAGCACGGACAAAGCCAGCTGCATTCCAGCTTCAGCTTTCGGCCCCATCTCTCCCTCAAAGGAGCTCAGGAAGGCTCGAAAAAAAGCTATGCAGTTTGGCTTTGGAGAGGCAAACTCTTCTTTCTAGCACCAAACATGATACCAACGAATGGCCGTTTGACCACAGGTGGAGAATTTCTTACATCTGGTTTTAACTGCTCTCTATTGCTCTTCACCATCGCCAAGTCTGTGCCATCTACTTAACTCAGAAAGAACCTTCAACAAACCCACGGTGACCTTGTTTTAAAAGCAGACGCGAGCCTCTCTCTGGATATCCCATGTTGCTGGAGCTGGCCAGCAGCCACGTCACGAGACTAGCAGTGCGACTGCGTGGATGCGATTGATCAGCCTGATTCTGCAAGGAACGGTGTTAATATTTAAAACACCAGACTGGAAAATGAGGACTAATGGGTATTATCACCTATGTTCTAGAGCTCTTCCTAAATGGACCAGTGAGAGGAGATACTGCCTACGGTGTGGAAGTTCTGGTTGGAAGGAACTCACAGATCCCCACAGATCCTGGAGGATGTCGGTCTCAGCTCCTTGGGAACGGGCTCACTTTTCAAACAGTGGCACAGAAATGCTTCTAATTAACTCTAATTAGCATGTGAGATTAAATATTAAACAGGTTTTTACTGGTTTGTTTCACCAGTTTGCTTTGCACCTTCTCTTCAAAGAAAGATTGAATCAGGTGGAAAAGGCAGGAGTACTTCTCAACCCTGGGCACCTGGACCTTTCTGTGGGTGGGGTAAGTAGTTTACCCCCTGTCCACCAGTGGGAGGTGGGAGCGTTCAAATTACCTAATTCCAAGTGACCCTGCAACCTTTCCATTTAAGTAAAGCTTATATGGCCTTAGAAGTCATTGCCTCTAAGGTATACTTAACCTGCATCCAGAGTTCTCTATGGCTTAGTAACCTCTTCTGTTGGTACCTAACTCACATACAATCTGGTGCATCCATGCTCAGAACATGCAGCCAACAGGACGGCAAAGTGGAGATTTCACAGTGCTGCATCTGTTCGTCCCATGCAGTGGATGGGAGTGTGTGTGTGTTAAATTTTAATTTCACACCTCATTTGATACAGTGACTGCATAAAGGGCCTGATCCAAAGCCCACTGGAAGTCATGGATGGCGAAACCAGACCCGTTAGCAACCTTGAAGCATCCTGTCCCTTCTCCACCTCTCGCAAATAAGTGAACACACCCAACTTCCTGTAGGTTCTTGGGCCGCTTTTCAGTCCTACCTTTACTTTGGGCATATAAAGACAGTCCCTGGGCAGGATGCCTCCTGCTTATTTCCTCTTGCGTATATTCATAAGAAAAACTGGTTGAAAAATTTTCAGAGGCACAGATTCCCATTGGAAAATACTGTCAAAACAGAACTGTTTCACTGGAGTGTGTCAATTTCAACAACAACAACAAAAAACCCCAACAATTTCATTGCAATTGAAAATATTTTGTTTCTACTTTCTTGTTTCATCTAGTTTCTACTTTCATTTTGTTTCCTTAAGATTCTTCCCTTTCCTTTTGACTTTTATATTATAATTAAATATTAATTTGAAAATATCATTATGTATACTATATTTATATTATAATATTTGTCCTTATCAAACCAAAACAGTTTGATAAGGTCATTTCAATGTTTTTGAATAAATATATTTCAGAATATTTTGTTCCATAAAATATTTCAAGATTTTGATTTTTCATCCTAATTAGACACAAAACCAAATTTTGAAATGTCAGAATTTCCCATGGGATGGAAATCGCATTTCTCAACCAGCTCTGTTCACAACCAAAGATGTGGAGCCATTAACTACTTCCATCTGGGCAGAGATAATAAAAAAACAACAACAACAAGGTACACCCCAGAAAATAAATCTTTTATACTCCTGCCCTCAGTCAGGAAAACAACTTTTCTACTCTTGAAGCTCCGTAGTAACATCAGATATGGAATGGGCTGGGGTACAGAGGTTGAACAGTAAATATTTAGTCTAGACTTTAATCCACCCTCAAACAAGCAGCAAAAGTGCTGCCTTACCTCCGTTGCAACATGGAAATATGGTTTCTGCAGAAGGGATTACTGCAGCCAAGGCACAGCTTGCTCCTTGGTCCTAATACACGTACATACTGGGAGACACTAGGCAGACTGTCAAACACATGGATACAAAGCATCAATATACAGAAATCTACTAACATAATGGAAACACAGAGCCATCCCTTGAAAAATGCAGTCTTCAGTGGGGAGCTACAGGTGGACAATAGTTTTGCTAGCTATTGTCAAATATAGTGTGAAGGGAAGCCACAGCTTCCTAACTTCCATGCACACGACGACAGATTTCTGACACATGCTTGGGAGATGTGTGGCACGCGTACCAGGGAAGTGAAAGAAATAGGACACTCCTGATCTGTGGCTGCCCAGTGCTACCCAGCACTTCTGCTCTGCCAAAGCGATGACATGGATTCCCCTCCGGTATGTCACATTCTCTGCACTGACATGCAGGAAACATGCCACAATATACTTTTGTCCCTGCTGCTTAGTTAAGCATAATCTGACGAGGAGTTGAGCAGAGGAGTTACATTATCTTTGGCCTACTGCACTGTCTGTGATATATAACATTTGGGGAAAACATCATCTGATTTCATCTGTTATGGAAAAAATGTACAGATTAAATTTGGCAACCTGGTCCTCCAGGCACGAACAGCAGACCTTGGTCCTGTAAATGTACCAGCACGCACCGTGGCACCAGTACAGTGCCCCACTGACTTCAGTGGGAGATGCTGGATACTCGTCCTGAAAATCAGGCTGTTTAGTTATAGTTTTAGGAACGTAATTTTTTTGAAAATTTCGGTCAACAATATTAAATAAGACAAAGACAAGGAGGGGATGAATGCCTGGCACTTACAGAGCACTTTGCAAATAACTAAGAAACATCATTTGACCCCAGCTGCTAGCAAAGTCAGTACTATCTTATGCAAAAGGACAGAAAGCTCAACCCTCCCTAAACACAGCCTGGCTTGGGGTGTGTGGAGCCACGGAGAGGAGCCTTCCTTGGTGAAGGCTCCTCCCCATGACTCCACATAGCTAGGGACGAGATTTTATAGGGACAGTCCCGATATTCGGGGCTTTTTCTTATCTAGGCCAGGGGCGTAGCTATGGGTGGGCCTTTGAAAGCAGGCCCACCCAAGCTCCGCTTAAACTACCTACGCAACTGGAGCTTTCTCGGCCGATGATTCCCAAACTTCCTGCTTCTGGTCACGTGGCTGGAAGCAGGAAGTTTGGGAAGCGACCAGCTGAGAATCACTAAACTGCCCGATGCCAAGGGCAACTGGACCATCAGGCTTCCCGAACTTCCTGCTTCCAGTCATGTGACCGGGAGCAGGGAGTTCAGTTTTTTGGCCGGCCCACCCCTGTCAGCCAGAGGCCCCGCCAGAAGATCACACCTGGCTACAGCCCTGATCTAGATGCCTGTTACCCTCCACCCCCATCCCGATTTTGCACACTTGCTATCTGGTCACCCCAATACAGTTCAGCACCAGAGCTGCTTTCTATTGGGTTTCCTCCTGGGCCTCCACCCCTAACTAGAGTCTGGCAATTTCATATTTGCCTGTCTTTTTATTGTGCAGTCAGATGGCTTAGAAAGAAGTGCTTCTTTCTTTCAAAACAGCCTGCATTCACTGATCTATTCTCATCTGGCTTGACCCAATGCCCATCGAAGCCACAGAAAAGATGTAGAGTGAAAGGCCCAGATCTTCACACACACTTGAAATCAGTGGGAGCCCAGCACCTGCACTGCTTTGAGGATCTGGACTGAAGTGTTTTGGGGCAGGTCCTGTCATTTACCTTATGTTTGTACAGAGCCTAGCACAATGGAGCCTCAGCCTGTTCGGCCTCTGGATGACACATAAATGTTACATAAAATAAATGATGTCATTATTATTAGTAGTAATAATAGACTTTGAATCAGGAATATCATGTTAAATATAGGTAGGAAGAGGCCTCTATTCTTACACTCCCATATGTATCTCTTCGTACCACATAGCACAATGCACAGGAGGTGGGAAATGCATGTGAAGTTTTGCATGACTGACCCAATCCTGCCCTCTTTAGTTTAATTAAAGGCTACAGAATCCAGGCCTGTGCGGTCAAGAAGTCAGTTCTAAAATTCTTAAAAATCAAGTTTATATGCTGCAATTTATCAACACTGGAAAACATAGCCAGCACCATAATCAATATCAGTTTCTAACTGTATTCCATATCCCTCTTTCTCCTTTTGGACCAGTAGCGGTATTGACTCTGGAATAAAGCGGAAGACATCAATTTGTGTGTAGCAGCCACCCTGGCATGCTTTTCGTTTTGCCTAGCAGAGCAGCCTCTAGGATTACACTACACAAGTTCAGTTACCACAAACAAGCCAGGTGCCTTAGGCGTGCTACAAGAAGAAATGATTGTGTAAACAGACTTTCATCCATCAGCATTAAACAGCTCTGAACGGGAAGTCCTTCTGCAGCACACGGAGGCTTAGGCTGAAAATCAATATCGGAATATAAAAACCCTTAGCGACATTCCGCAGACCCCACCGGTAATGGGGCAAACAATGGTTAGCAAGCAGCAGGAGCTGCATAGGCTGGGGAAAGTTTGGTGGTGAGGCCTGGCAGGCCCCCCCACACACACACATACATTCCCCCCTGCAAGGGTAGCTGTACACTGCTACCAGTTGACGTGACTGATTTATTTGACTGAAACTAGCCAAACTGTCACTTAGGAAGTGCCCCCTTGGTGCCTCTTCTGGCTGAAACTACTTGAGGGTGGGATCTCATAAGCCGTTCCTGTCAGGGATTTCAAATGAAACAAGCCACCGAATGTGAATCTGACAGCTCGGCTGCCGAATTAGGGCTATTTGCATGCTAATTTTCACCATGCTTAACTCACTGGCAGACCTAGAGCAAGAAGCAGCCTCTGCATGTTTGGAACAATGCTTGACTGATCTAGCTGCGTTAACGAGCAAATTATGGTAATTTTGTTATTACAAATGCATAGAAATTTCCAAAGAATGGAGCAATACAATATGTTTTCTCTCCTCCTCCCCACTTCTAAATATGGAGCCTTTTGTTTATACACACTTTGCCTTGCTTACTTATGTTTAGATATGCATAATGTTTCACTTTAAACAGAAGAGGAGGAAATGATGGTGAGAGCAAAGAAAACTAGCACAGTGGACTGGACTATATACACTGTATCTAAGACAGTGGGGACCAGATTCAGCATAGTTCCATTGAAGTGAATGGATCAATGCCAATTTACACCAGCTGAGGATCTGATCCATAAAAGAGGTGTAAACTTCTAGGGGTAAGGTGTAAATAGGTGTAAACTCTAGCTTCTCCTGTCCAAATGGCAGTTCCTTTCTTCTCACTCCAAGGTAATTTCTAAATCAAGTTAATGAAATAGTATCTGATGGCATCGTATTGAAAACAATACAGTGTGTGTCTGTATTCCATGCAGGTGCAGTAATTACATTCCTGGAAGCTGAACATCAAAACGTATCTCAAGGCTTTTAAGATCCTTATTCTTAAATGAGAGAGCGCACCCTACTTCCATCACCGCATCAAATGCCAAGGATTTGTTCCTCAAGTGCTACTGCTTTGCATCCTTTTGATAAGGCTGTCCTTAGATAATGAAGCTGCAGATTGCAACATGCTTTTGTGACCCCCTGGGGGTTCAAGGTGAAGGGACCGTATAAGGCTAAACACTTTGGAAATGAGAGCTGGACTTTGAGCTCAATCTGTGCACGGATGACTGTGAATTAACTTTATTTCAGTTGTGCTGATTCATGCCAACTGAGGATCTGGTCTGGAATCTTCAATCCTGTGGTTGCTTATGGAAAATGTAATGGAGATTTTTCAAAATATTTCCTGTCTGGGAGGGAGGGACATCGAGAGGAAGAGTCTTTCAGAGCTTCTGTATATTTTTGGAACCACATATCTGGCATGTCACAGTTCCGACAAACATGTCGTTAAAGGTCCAGTTATGTCCCTTAGGAGCCTGAGCCAACCTCAAAAGGGTAAGGAGGACACACAGTTTATGAATCAATGAGCTATAACGGCCACTGATTCTGGGTGCGGCTGCATCCCTGGGGCCTGATGTGCAGAAGTCGTGAGGGTTCACAACTGCCCCTGAAATCAAAAGCTTCTCCGGATGCTCAGCACCTCGGGAAACCAGGCCCAGACTTGCTCAAGGTGAGCATCCAAAAATGGAAGCCACTTTTGAAAACTTTGGCTGATACCTTCAGAGGCCTGGGGTGAAATCGTGCCTCTGCTGAAGTCAATGGCCAAAGTGTGATGGATTTCAATGGGTTCAGGATGTTACCCTTGGGGTGCAGGGAGAGAGACCCCAGGCTACCCCACTACAACAAATGGCCAACACAACATCCATCCATCATCCCACAACATCCATCCTGATGTGCAGCGAGTGAAGGGCACATTCTTGCCTTTGCCCTACCCAGGCAAGGACTGTGCAGCTGCTAGTGGAGGTCTTCCACACATTGAAAACAGGACAGGAGATGGCACTTGTAGGGGGGACCAGGTGGCCTCTCCCTACCGCATGTCCTATGCACCAGGCCTCTTGAATGTTGGGAGAAATCTCAACC
This sequence comes from Emydura macquarii macquarii, assembly GCF_026122565.2. Classification (NCBI taxonomy): domain Eukaryota; kingdom Metazoa; phylum Chordata; order Testudines; family Chelidae; genus Emydura; species Emydura macquarii. The sequence continues at coordinate 22,658,873 of NW_027131588.1, read as the reverse complement.
TCTGAGCAAGAAGGGGAAAGACTAAACCCTGCGAGTGCCATGGAGCTAGACAAGTAGCACCATCAGATGACACAGGTTGACCCAAAGTCCACTGGCGTCAGTGGGAGTCTTTCAATTGTCTTCAACGGGCTTTAAATCAGGCTCAGAAAGAGCTCAGTCCTGCAATGGACTAAGTGTGGTACTGAGCACCCTCAGCACTCACAGAAATCAGTGGGAGTTGAAGGGGTTCAGACTCTTACAGGGTCAGGCCCGCAAGCAGTCCAATTGAGGTCTGTGGGACACCCCTCATGGAGTAAGGCCCTATTCAAAGTGAGTGAGGGTAGCAGAATCTGGCCCTACGCTAATAAAACAAGAAGGCTACTCATAGTTCACCTTAGTACACAGCCTGTGCCTGCAGTAAGAATTGACTATTAGTGATAACATAAAATGGATCAGGAGCAGATGCAAATGAGACACATACAGTTTGGCCTATTGCACTGCTATCCTCTAAATAATATGTTGCAATACTGGAACAAAATAAATGCCTGTAATCTGCGTGATGAAAAAATCCTGGCTATAAATCCAGATTATGGAGCAGGGTTAGGACAGATAGCAGATGGGTTTATAAATTCCTTTTTGGGCTCCCAGGTAATAGGTACTTTACCAACTTTCTAGCACACTGAAGGAATTCCAAGCACTCGCTTCTCATTTATTTCACCTGTTTAAAAATTAAAGGCCTGATTTTGTTTTCACCTAAACAAATGTCAATCAGAAGTAACTCCACTGAAATTGATCAAATTACACCAGCTTTACACTGGTGTAAATCAGAGGAGAGTCAGATGCTAATTCTTTACTCTACCTCCACTGTTCCATTTATCTTCTGCAGTGCTATTTACAGTTTTCTTTTGCCATTCCCCTTCCTAACTTTTTCCCCTTCCATTTAACTCATTTTCATACATCTACTGTTGCATGTCAGAAGATTAGAAAATGCTGTCACAAAACTGGAGCTTTTACACAAAGGAAGACCAAATCAAATAAACACATGGTAATAAATATGACTAAGATCTTCAGAGTCCCCGGGGCAAAAAAAAGGCTTTATTAAAAAGGTACTAAATCCTAATACCTTCATTTTGATCCCAGCTCTGATATGGCACTCATGTTCTTTATACAGTAGTGATGACTCTACATTTTGCTTTGTTTAAGCATTTTGCAAGGTATATTGTTTTTCCTTTCAAGTATAGATGACATGCATTCCTACATTAGAACAAACAGCCTTAAGAGGGAAAATTCAGACAATCCAACTTCTTTCTCAGCATTACTTTGTGGTCTTGAATGTTTATGGTGACCACATGTCCTGATTTTATAGGGACAGTCCCTATATTTGGGGCTTTTTCTTAGATAGGCACCTATTACACTCCACCCCCCGTCCCAATTTTTCACACTTGCTATCTGATCACCCTATGTATGTTATGGTCATTGCTAGTCCCAAAAACAAGAATTACTATAAAAACGGCATGCTTGTTTCCAAGTGCCTAGTATTTTTGACCAGGCATCATCTTTATAACTAGGCTTGGTAGAATTTCATTTTTATTTTTTTATTATTTTGATGGATAATATTGATATTTATTTCTAAGCATGGTTTTTGATTTTAGCAATTTATATTTTCACACTTGCACAAAATGATGGGTTTTAAAGATCTTTTTCTATTTTTATTGATTTACGTTTTCACATTTGTGGGAAATTATGGGGTGGGGGGAGGGCAGACAATAATTATTTCATCCCAGTAGACCTTGAGACTCAAGAAGTTAAACTTTACAACCATTAAAACACAAATTGTCAGCATCATGTGCCAAAATATGCAAAGAAAAGAGCCTTAAATCAAATACGAATAAGTTCTCAAGCAGCATTTTTCTTACTTTGCATGTCTGTAAGTTTTGATTATTATCAATGGAAATATTTGTATTGGTTTGTGTGTGTATGGCGAAATTGGCATTTATCAACATTTACCAATAAAAATCTAATGCTCCCAAGCCTGTTTATAAACAAAAGACAGTAGTAGCACAATCGCTTCTGCTTTTCTTTCTTTTCTTTCTTTTTTTTTTTTTTAAATCCCAGTTTTGAATGTGGCTGTTTTCAGGTGCCTTGAGTCGGGTAATTGCACATAGACTTCATATGAAGGAAATTCATTTGTTCAGGGTCACTGCATGGTTTTTCATTAAAAACAAATTACCGGTGTTCAGAAAGGACATCTGGGTTTCGAGAGTCCCATTAACGACTATATTTCCAGCATCACTATCCCGGACGGTCTACCCTTTCCTGTCACCCTCCGTTCTAGGCCCCAAGAGGACAATGAGAATGACAGTCAAGTGAAAGGGAAAACATGAGGGATGAGGCCAAGTACTTAGTCCCCAGAGAAGGCAAGAAAAGAAAAGTGAAAAAAATAAAATAAAACAAAACCAGAGGGTAACAAGGGCCATTGTCTGAGCATTTTCAGCACAAGAACCAGAACAAATATTGAAATGAACTAGCGTGATTATTTAAGCACAACCTTATTCAAATTCAATTAGAATATGCTGCAGGCCCTATGGACAGGGCAAGGAGGATATGCTGCATAGTTTTAAATGGAAAGTACAAGGGTTTGCCAGGTAGACACGGCTATCTGTCCATTTCCAGCTATATTCTAAATCTGATTTTCCTCCCACTTACACCCGTTTAACCACAATGAATTTACCCCCTGTTTGCATTGGTGGGAGGGAGAGGATATCCGAGACCCCTGTCTATTTCTGAGACTCAACAAAATTGATATTGGTCAGGTGGAGGCAGAAGGATAAGCTGCAGGGCATGAAGGTATTGGGAAGAAAATAAGAGATCACTTGAACTGCAAGTTCTTTGGGACAGGCGCTACCTCCGTTATATGTGTATAGTATCCTGTATGGTGGGGCCTTGATCTCCATTTTGGAGCTTCTGGGGGATGCCACATTACAAATAAAGAGGGTTGCAAGCAGTTTCCGTGATGATGGAGAGTTAAGGATCTAGACAGGCAGAGACATTAGAACCTGGTCTCGTGACTTGCTCTGGGGCTGAAACCAGAGTGTAACCCCCACTCTGCCTGGGGGTTCTGTGTTGTTGGAAGTGCTGTGCTCTGCATTAGACGTTGGAGCTGCAGACCTACTCCCCTTCTTAGCGCTGTCAGCCCTTCTCTTACCCTACCCACATTTCCACTCCCTTCTTCCAACTGCAGTAACTGCCGCTGCCTCCTCCTCCCATCCCTGGAAGCAGGAGAGGATAGAGAGAGAAGCACTCAGAAGACATTCAGCACCTCCTGACAAACGTTGCTTGATGGTTCTTTGCCCCGGTGCACATTCAGACCCTGGACAAAGGACCACACTCAGTACTTAACTCTAGGGGCAAGCTCATTCTGAGTGTAACTCCATTGACTCCAGTGCTGTTACATCTGGGGTGAATTTACAAGACATTGCAAGGTGCAACAGAAAACCAATCACATTCTTACATGCTGTTCAATGTAAGTCGTCTGCTGAGTGTCACTTATTACCAGATACGCATCAGCGAAACTCTGGCAAGTCCCTGAACCATCAATTTCCTTCTGATGGGTGGGAGGGGGAACATTAAAATTGTGATTGAACCTCTAAAACAATGCGGGGGAGGGAGGGAGTGCAGCGTTATTACATAAATTACTGGTACATATGAATCACTTGGAATGTTACATTCCGTTCCGGTCAAGAACGTAACTAGAAAGTGGATTTTAAAAAAATAATAATAATAGCAAACATTTTGTCAAAACATTTCCCAATTATTTTTTCGAATTAAATGCTGCCAAAATGTCTCAAATCAAAGTATTTCAGCCAGTTGTGGATATAGCAGAAAACGAGGGCTTTCAGAGAAAGGCAACAAAGTGAGGAGAGGCATGGAAACACTTGTATAAAAAGAGAGGTCAGATGGAGTGGGACTGATCAGCTTGAAAGGAGATGGATCAGAGGGGATAGTATAAAATAATGAGTGGAATGAAGATAAACTGGGCGCTCCTATTTACCATTCTCATTGTACAGGACAAAGTGATCCTTTTGGGGCAAACATTGTGTCATCGGTGTTTGGAACGCACGTAGCATATTTTGGGCACAACAGCCATCTGAATAAATAATAAATAAATAAGTAAATAATCATAATAAGATACAAATTTAAGACTGATAGAAAGAAATACTTTTTTCACACAACACATAATTAACCTGTAGGATCTGTCACCATAAGTTATCTCTGAAACCAAGAATTTGGTACAAATCAGTAATGGACTAGACATTTATATGGATAATGAGAATATCTAGAGAGCTACATTAGACAAAATATATATTTATAAGGGATATAAACTCACAGGCTTTGGGGCATAAGCTGTTAAATGATGAGAGTTAAAAAGAAACTTTCCTGATGGGTAGGTTATTCCAGAATTTTTCAACATGGGGTTACTAGTTTCTTGCCTGGAATTAACTGCTGCTAGCCAGGATTCAGGATAGGGTCAATGGTCTAACCCAGTATGGTAATTCCAGTGTCTCAACCACCTAGTGTGCCAGGTGCTGTACAAAGGCAATAAATCTCTGTTTGCTGGCAGCACTTATCTCTAGAGGGTGTCTCTTGTGTGACAGAAGCATTGGCTTGGTTGGTTTGCTAATATTATGACTGATCCACTAAAGCCAACCTGCCCTTGCAGCTCTGATCTCGCAGAAGTGGGTCTGAAAAACATTTCCAACCACACGCCATTCTGGAAAGCTCACCCTGCTCGCTGAGGTGGGAACAGGAGCAAGGGAGACACCCACTTGGGAGGAGGAGGGGGAGAGCTCAGTTGGGTCCCCCTTCAGCACCAAGGGGTCACATCCTGCATCTGGATCTGGGCTCTGAGGCTTGCCCTGCCCACTGCTGCTACTGTTAGTGGTGCTGGACTGGGCGACTGACTCCCATCTGGTGGTGGCAGAGGGGGAATGGAGCGATGCAGTCGCTGTCTAGGAGGAGTAGCCATTGTGAGTTCCTTGTTCTACCCCACCATGAATCTAGGAGCTGGATCTCTAGCGATGCCAGGGGCAGGGTGATGGCTAGTTTGGGGCTCTGGAAGGGATGTTTGTCATTTGGCAAAACTGGCCAAGGGCTGCCTGTGTTTCTTCACCTTCCACGTGGCATCCCAGAGGTTTGGTTGTGAAGTTTCAGCAACAACTGGGGGAGTTCTGGTATAGTTGGAAGAGTCTGACTGAGGTCCCTGAGACCCAGTGGGCTGCCTTGGGATGGGTCCTCGATCTCACACCTGGGCCCGCAAGGTCCATGGAGCAGCCACACTCCGACTCTCCACTTGGCAGCCTATTGGCTATGGTTTGCCTGACGCCCTGGAAGCCCAGCTCCACCGTGAGGCTCTGTCCCAAGATCCAACTGGCAAAGTCCCAGAGCAGCCGATAAGCAGCCCTACTGAAGACAGCAGCAGGAATAGGAAGATGTGCAAACAACAGGGCTCCACCCTGCTCTAGACTGCATGCCTTCTGCACCTGTTCCCCCAGCTTGACTCCTGGCATCTGACTTGTGGGCCCTGACCTCCAATCTGTCTCCTACTCTTTTTACCCAGCTTGAGTTCTGAGTCCGAATTTGTGACCTAAATTTCTGATCTCCAGTTTATCGCCTACTTCTGAGTCCCCAGTATCCCAACCCAGCTGACTCTTGACTCCTGTCTCATGACTGAGGACTTGTCTCCGACTAATAGGTCTAGCTGCCATGACCCAGCCATGGCAGCTTGTTCACACGCAATAACCCTGCAGAAGCCAGCCCAGTGCAAGAAGAATGGACCCAGCAGCACAACTGCAGCCACCAGAAGCATCAGACTTGCCCAAATGGGCCTCCTGAGTCAAGGGATAACCAACCACTGCAGGCCCAAATTGCACCACTGACTCGGACAACCAGCGGCTGCGGGAGTAAGTGAGGCAGCTCAGCACTGAGAATATAGCGCTGCACACCCAGCCTTCAGCCCCTTGCCTTGAACAGGGACCGGCGATACCCTTGCCTGAACGGTTCGACGGGAACTGCCAGCAGGTCCGGGCCTTCATGAACCAATGTCACCTTCTGTTCCTGATATGAATCTATGCCTCTGACCCGGCCAAGGTGGCCCTGATAATCAGGGATATTCGCAATGACTGAATGAAACTGGTGGCACTGTGAGAATATCTCCAAGACAACCTGGCCCGGGAGTTCATCTGCAAATCAACTTGTAACCTATAGATATAGGTATTTGCTAGGTGAGGCAGAGGTATCAGTTAAAGCAGTAATGTAATGAGCCTACAAGGCCTATAAGACAATAGCTTAGTTAAAGAAGGCATAAAGCCCCATAAGCCTTAGAATAAGCACCTAACCGGGAATGAGCCTAAATCATAAACTATCACAAGATAGAATGTTGTAATGACTAAACTGCTGACAAGTAACCACAAGATGCTAGTTTATACCAGCTTGGGATATTTTAAGTTAGGAACATCAGCAGATGTCTGACCACAAGAGTGCCATGGTAACTAATTGATATATATATGTTAATAAGCTTGAGATAAATGCTCTAGTAACCTATGGGAAAAGGGCACCCCAACATTAGTAGGGTGAGGAATTAAAAATAAGGAAAAAGGGGAGAACCCTTACTGAACCTGCATTAGGCATAGTAGCATCAGTATAACATATTATAAAAGTTGTATCCCAGCCTGTGTGCCTTGGGGAGATATAAGTCCTGGGAGAGGCCAGGATGATCATCTCTAGTGATGATGATGATGATGATATTGGTGAGCATGAAGATGAGGATGATGACTAACCCTTCGGGTCCTTTTACAAGGGATGGTGTGAGTATGTGGAGCCTCAGACGCACATTCTGTATTATCTCTATCTACCTTGTTGGGTTGAAGTGTTTGTAACTTTGCTAACTGTGTTAATGTTTTAATAAGACTTACAAATATAGAAGGCTTTTCCTAAGTGTAAGTGTTGCAAATCGGGGTCTCCAAATGAACAGTAATCCTAATAATACTGGACCTGATCTGGGGACAAGAACCTGATAAACCTCAGAGTGTTAACTGGGAATTCATAAGTAATCAATATAATTAATACACAACTAATAAATCAGACAACAGGCTTCACCAGGTGATAAAAAAAGAGGACAGTAGCCTTCACCTCAGTGTTGATTACCAAGCCCTTAATCAGATAGCAATCCAGAACCATTACCCACTGCCCCTGATCCCCAAGTTGTTGAACTGTGGTGGGCTGCCCACAGTCCATCATAGATCTTCAGAGATCTTATCTGTATCAAAGAGAGATGAATGGCAGATTGCATTTCAGACCCACTATGGCTACTTTGAATATTTTGTTATACCATTTGGACTCACTAATGCCCCAGCAACTTTCCAACACTTCATTAATGAGACCTACTGGACTGGTTCATGGTGGTTTACTTAGAAGATATACTGATCTTCTCAGATGATTTGTACCACTACACCACTCATTATGACAACACAGTCTCTACGCTAAATTTGAGAAGTGCACATTTGATCAGACATCAGCCTAGTTCCCAGGATTCATCCCGTTCCTGGAAGGAATCAAAATGGATCCATGAAAGGTCCAGGCTGTTCATGACTGGGCAGCCTCCTGCAATGTGCATGACCTACATTTTTTTAGATTTCTCAAACTTCTATTGGAAGTTCATTTAGAACTTTTCAAAACAAGCCAAGCCCCTTACTGCCCTACTCTGGAAAAATGCCCATTTCCATTGGTTGCCTGCGTGCATTTGAGTCGTTGAAGCTTGCCTTCACTACCACTCCAGTATCAGCCCACCCAATGGTCCATCTAGCCCAGTATCCTTTCTTCTGACACAGCCAGTGCCACATGCTTCAGAGGGAATGAAAAGAACAGGGGAATTATAGAGTGATCCATCCTGTCTTCCAGTCCCAGTTTCTGGCAGTTGGAGGTTTAGGGACACCTGGTACATGGGGTTGCATCCCTGATCATCTAATTCTTTTTTGAACCCATTTATAGGTTTGGCCTTCACAACACCCTACCGTAATGAGTTCCACAGGTTGTCTGTGCATTGTGTGAAGAAGTACTTGCTTTTGCTTTATAGCTGTTTCCTATTAATTTCATTGGGTGACTCCCGGTACTTTTGTTACATGAAGGGGAAAATAATACTTCCTTATTTACTTTCTCCACACCATTCATGATTTTATAGACCTCTATCATATCCCCCCTTAATCATCTGTTTTCTAAACTGAACAGTCCCAGTCTTTTTAATTTCCCCTTGTATGGAAGCTGTTCCATATCCCTAATAATTTTTGTTGCACTTCTCTGTACTTTTTCCAATTCCAATTTTAATACATCTTTTTTGAGATGGGACAACCAGAACTGCATGCACTATTCAAGCTGTGGGTGTACAATGGATTTATAGAGTGTCATTGTGATATTTTCTGTTTTATTATCTATCCCTTTCCTAACGGTTCCTAACATTGATAGCTTTTTTGACTGCTGCTGCAGGCTGAGCAGATGTTTTCACAACCCTATGATTCAAGACCTATTTCTTGAGAGATAACAGTTAATTTAGAACCCATAATTTCATAAATATAGTTGGGATTTATTTATTTTTTTTAATTTGGAGTATATATTTAGTTTGAGCCTCTATTATGGTGTTTTTAAATAGTTTCCATGCAGCTCACAGGCATTTCACCCTTGTGACTGTTCCTTTTAATTTCCATTTAACTAGCTCTCTCATTTTTGTGTAGTTCCCTGTTCTGAAGTTAAACGATACTTTGGTATTTCCTCCACCCACCAGGATAGTTACATTATGGTCACTCAAGGAAGCTCATTCCTGCTGAGTGAAACTACGAGATCTTGGACAAGGACCTTCTGGCAATTAAGACCACTTTCAAGGAGTAGCAACACTACTTGGAAGTGGCCTGCCATCTGGTCCAAGTGTTTACTAACCATTAGAACCTGAGGTATGTCTGCATGGCCAAGGCTCTAAACCAACAACAGCTCTGGTGGCCCTTATTCTTCTCTCAGTTCAATTTTACATTCACATACTGCCTTGGAACAAGAAAAGTCAATGACGCTTTGTCTTGAAAAAATGGCTCTGATCCACAAGACTCAAGTCTGGAACCAGCTCACATTTTCAAATCCCATAATTTCCTTAATCCGACTTCCCACCAGGACCTATGTGCACTCATCCACTCTGCTTCTGTCTCGGGAATTCTGCCCAATGAGTTGGCCATTATCAACCAACAACCACTTGACACTCAGGAGAGGATCAGGTTCATAAGGGAGCGCCTGTATGTTCCCCTGGGACTTGTGAGTGTGGCAGTTCTTCAATAATGCCATGACTCCACCCTGACAGGACACTGAGGGTAATATAAAACCCAACAATTAATGTCCCATTTCCTCTGGTGTGCCTGAGTGTGCCCCATGATAGAGACCTTTGTAGTTTCTGGCAAGGTGTGTGCCCACATTAATATCCCATGCCAGAGACCCTGCAGTCTCCTCCATCCTCTGGACACATCGCCTCAGCCCTGGGAGGCCATTTCCTTGCACTTTGTGATGGAACTACCATAATCTAATAGTTTCAAGACCATCCTGATGGTGGTAGATCAGTTTTCAAAGATGGCCCACTTTATTCTCTACATGTGCTTACCCTCTGTGGAGGAAATCACCTGGTTCTGGTTAAACAATATAGTCCACCTTCACGACCTTCTGGATCACATCACCTCTGACTGGGGGCTGTAGTCTACTGCCCACTTCTGGCACAAGGCCCTACATTTATTAGGAGTCCACATACACCCGTTTTCTGCCTACAAGCCTCAGTCGAACGACCCAATGGAAAGAATCCACCAAACCTTCAAGCAATATTTACAATGCTACATCAACCATCATCAGGATGAGTGGTCTTCATTCACCCCATTCAGAGTTCTTGTACAATTATGCAGACTATGCATCCACGGGCCACAGCCCATTCTTTATCAACTATTGGTAATAGCTCTGATTTCACGCACAACTACATACATTCTCCCCCCAACCCATCTGCCTTGGACTTAGTACAATACATCCATCACATCCAAGAGAAGGTGAAGGAACACCTTGAAAAGGCAAAGGAGTACTACAAAAGGCACGCAGACAAATGTAGAAAACAGATCCCCGCCTACACCACAGGATAAAAGGTGTGGCTTTCAACAGAACACTTCCACAAGGACAGACCCTCTCAGAAACCTGCCTGTACCAGAGGGACTAATCAACCCAGTCACCATCAAGCTCCAGCTGCCTTGATCCCTTAGAGTACACCCTGAATTCCAAGTCTCACTTCTAAACCCATACACTGAGAACACATTTCCCTATAGAGCTCAGTCACATACCTTCTCCCACTCACCAGTTCAAGGACAGGGTCAGGAGGAATACACTGTACACAAAGTCCTTGACTCTAAGATCCAGCAGGGCAAATTATGGTACCTGATTGATCAGGAAAATTATAGCTCAGAGGGGCACAGTTGAAAGCCAATTGAAAATGTTCACACTCCTGACCTGGTTTGGGCCTTCCATGGGAGCCACCCTGAGAAACCTGGACTCATGTTGCCCAGAAGGCACTCTAGGGGAGGGGGTGATGCTATGACCCAGGGGTATCAAACCCAGGCCCACAAAGTTCATTGGAGCAGCCACACTCCAACCCTCCACTTGGCAGCCTGCTAGCAATAGTTTATCTGAGACCTATGAACTCCAGCCTCAGTGTGAGGCTCTGCCGTTGAGGACCAATTGGCAGAGTCCCAGAACGGCTGATTGGCCACTGGCCCTTCTTAAGCCAGGAGCAGGAACAACAAGCCATCTGAAAAACTTGGCATCTGCTCCTGCTCCCCTGGATTAATCTGCTGGCATTCCCACCCATTTTGACTCCTGGCATCTGACTTCCGGTTCCTAACTTCCAGTTTGTCTCCTGCTTCTGACCTCCCACTATCCTGATCCAGCCGACTCTCAACTTCTGTCTCGTGATGGTGGGTGTCAGCTCTGACTACTAGACCTGGCTGCCCATGACCCAGCTGTGACACTGGGCACTCACATGGCATGAAAACCAGGATTGCCTATATGCCTGGCACAACTTGTAGCTCCCCTCATCTGATACCTCCTACCTCTGGTGTGGAGGAGGGGGAGCGGTGGGAGGCTGGGTTCCAGGTAGGATCCTTTGGCAGGCCCCAGGGTGTAGAGGGAAAACAACCTCATTCATCATTGGGTTTATATTATCCTGGGGCCACTGATGCCAGTTGAGTTGCATGGAAAAAGCCTGACAGATTAGTTTGGGGTAATAGCAATTTTAAATAAGGTTGTGACCTCTGCGTTTAACCACACTACGGCGTCTGTCTCATTGTTTCCATGTCCACAGCCAGCATACGTTAGGAAACAGTCCTGCACTGATAGAGGCGTGAACTATCTGATTGAATTGGTGCCTTCCATCTCTATGATCATGCTTATGATTCTGTTATACAGTATCTTTTCTATTTTAGAGAATACTTCTGTACTCCATTTAGTCTCCTGCCGTAACTGATTTCCAGAGGGACTGCTCTTCTTCTGCTCTTTATGGCTCATTGAATTAATCTCTGGTACTACTCTGACAACAAACTCTTGTGCTTAGTAATAAGTGTAGGACAGAGGCATTCAAAATTATAATCCTGTGGTACATTTTCAGTGAGAGATGCATCTTCAAATCTTGTTAACATGGAAGAGGAGCCATGCATTTACCAAATCATCCATGCAATCTTTCAGTGCTTTCCAGGGGAGGTAAACTCAAAATACAAGGTCGCTGAAGAACAGTAAGTGTATACTGCCCCTGCTTTACTGCAGGATGGCACGTGACACACCCAGAGTTCAGGAGTGCTGAAAAATCCAGTTTGTATAGATTTGGGCAGTAATGGACAAGGAGGAAAGACACATTCTCAGACATGAGGCAGAAGATGCACAGGCATATTATTTACTGACCGTAATGAGAGCTAAGGCCATAGATCACGTCGGACAAAATTCAGCAGCCAAATGGTGATTTTGCCTTTTGGTCTATGTGTGTGTTTGTACACATAAAATAGGCGAATGGGTCAGAGTACTTTCTCTGTCCTGCAATTTTGGGCTCTTTCCTTTTTCTAAAGGCCATGTGCCCATAATTACATCTGTGGTTCCATTTAGGAGCCGAATACAGCTTCCATTGCAGTCAATAGGACAACTCCTACTGCCTTTGACAGCAGCTGGATCAGGGCTTTAAGTCAGTGGTACTTCTTGCATGAGTAAGACAAACGGGAGATGGCTCCAGTTTGGTGGTGTTCTCTCACTGTTTCTGTTGTGTGGACAAGCAGATCTCTGTGTTTTGGGGACTGCGGTTTCAAGGGCTGGGGGGCAGGAAGACCAGAACAACCGAGGAAGACATCTTACAGGAGATAGGGAAGCTCAACCCTTAAAAGGACGAGTCCCCAATACCGCAATCTCTCTCCAGACGCCTTTCACAGGATCTGTAACTTGAACAGTCATTCATGCTAGACACATGTCCAATTTTACTCTGAGTTCAGAAGAATTTCAGATGAATAATACCTGTAAACTGCTGTTTAACTGCAATGTACTCAAGTTTCACCATGTGCAAACTTAACCAAAACTTCTGGGCCTGGTCCAAGAGCCCACCCTCAGTTGGGACCTGATGGAAAGTGCAATAAAGTCAATTGAAAGATTCCCGCTAATTGAGATGGCCTTGAGTCAGGCTTTACTCTCATTCCCGACTCCCAGCTCAGTGCCCTATTCACTGGGCCACACTGCCATGTAGAGCTAATGGGATATATGCAAATACATTTCACTCATCGCTAATTCAGCACCTAAGCATGTCCTTAAATGTCTTGATGAATTGCAATGGACCTATGCACATGCTTAAAGTTAAAGGCCAGTAAAAATAAGGACCAGTAAAGGTAAGCAAAATAAAACATACTAGGAGCAATATTCTTACTTGCCAGGTGTAATGTTGTATCCTATTAGGTTGCATTATGGAGCTAATTTCCCCTTTCATTTACACTGGTGCAACTTCACCGGTGTCAATGGAGTTTCATGGATGTAAATAAAAATAAAATTTAGCCCTACAATTATACAATCTGTTCAGTGCTTGTAAATAATGGTGCCTAGCGTAAGGGTCTGTGTATTTTCAGTCGATCTTTCCAAAGCCATCTATAGGATCTAGGTGTTTATTTTCCATTAAAATGAATGGAAAATAAATGCCTAAACCCTATAGGTTGCTCTGAAAATCTCAACCATTATGAATCCCCACCCTTGTTCCTTGTTCCTACTTTGGAGCATGCCTCCATACAAGACCCATGAATTCTGTACATCTAGACGTGATGTTATCACAGAAATATGCAATCAGCTTTTCTGCAGTGCCACTTGGAAGTGCTGCTTTTCACAGGCAATTTTCCCAGGAGTGGCAGTCAGTGTGATAAGACAACAGGTGTGCAGGGACTGCTAAGATCCTGATGGGGAAATGTGTGTTTCTGGGATCCCAAAACGTTCCCAGGCTCTCATTTTACAAGGCTCTCATTTTTAAAGCGCACTATAGAACTCGATTTTTCCAGAGAAAGTTTTTCAATTAATAAGCTACCTGGTTTAGGTGAGCGGGTTGCGAGCTGTATTGGGAGGATAATTCTCTTTGCTGATATATGTCATCCTCCTTTCCAGCACAGCAGACTGGCCACAGAGGAGAATACACGCTGAATTCCTGAAAGGTGCAGGGGGCTGGAGAGCTGCAGTAGAAAGTCTTGTGCTCAGAGCTCCGTGAGAACTGGATTTTCCATTTAATGGGGAAAGGCATCATTTGGAATTTTCTTCTATTCCAAAAATGGAACAAAACCATAAAAACTTGAAAATTTCCCCGAAAACAAAATTCTGAAAAATAAATTCATCTCAATCACAATGTTTTGTTTTGATCAAATCTACACATTTTGTTCCAGTTTTGACCTTTAAAGAATTCTAATTTCAAAATGATTTTTGTTCCAAAAATGCCCAAACCGGACATTTTGAAATGATCTCAATGCTTTGTTTTGGTTATTTCAAAACGAAATTTCATCAAAAATGACATGTTTTGAAAATAGGTGTCTACATCGACGAAAAATGGCATTTCTGTCAAAAACCTGTTTGGATAGAACACTCCTGATCAATTCCACTTATGCCTTGTGTATGCTCCATAGTGGCAACCCCCATAAATGCTGGCTCTGCTTTAAAGCTGCAGCAGAACCACAGTTAGCTATAGAATTAGTTATGAAGCTCAGCTCTGCCTAGTCCAGAAAGTCCCCTTAGTTTCTTAGGCCCAGATCCTCAAAAATATTCAGGCGCCTAACTCCAACTGAAATCTATGGGAGTTAGACACCAAAATATATTTGAGTATTTGGGCCTTGGTTAACTCTTGAGGATCCTATCAAGTCATCAGGAGCCAGAAAACTCTTCCTAATTCCTTAGCTATAGGATTCACATTTGATCTAATGGTTTACCAGCTTTCACATCGCTAACTACATCAGTAGGAGCCAGGTAGTTAATCAGGATATTTTACAGTTCCCTAAGAGCCCTTCAGTCAGAGACAGTCAAGCCTGGTATTTTTAAACCCTGGATGCTTTATGTGGTACCCCGCCATAACACAGTAAAGCAAGAGACACCCTATTTACAAAACCGATCAAAAAGCAAGAGAGGAGCTACTCCAGGAGGTTCGATCTCTCCTTTGCAGCCCAGGCATTTCATTCAAAACTGCATCCCCCTAACACTTTCTTAGAGCTTGTCCCCACAAAGACAATAGGAAAAGTTGATCTGAATTAATTTTTAAAGTGGATTCTTTAAACTGGATTAAATCTCTGTGTGGATGCTCGTCTTCAGAAAGTGGTCTTAATTCAATTTTAACTCTGAAAGTAAATTAAACTAAACTGAATTAAGGCCATTTTAATTTAGAATAAGAGAGCCCACACAGGAGTTTAATGTACTTTAATAGTCCACTTTAAATTTAGGTAATTCAGATTAGTTTCCTTGAGTGTCACTGTGCATACAAACCTTTATACTTAAGGCTTTGGAGCCTGGTGCACTGTGCCAGGGTAAAGGGACAGTATGTGGCCTGGGTGGAGCTAGTCCCAATGTGTCCTGTCTCTGCTCTGTCAGGAACCTGAGTGGGAGACTTGCCCTTCCTCCAGGTCCTCACAAAGAACCAGATTGCCACCAGACCGGATCTGATGCAGGGGCACAGTGGGAGTGGCAAAAGGAGCCTCCCCCACTCACACTGCCCATTGCAATTGCAATCCCTGTACTGGGGGGAGGGGCAGAAACCGCTCACTGGAGTCACCCACAAGGGCATATGGCACCCCTAGAGTGATGGGAGGGAGGTCCATGAAGCATGGACCCTGGCTGTGCTCCCTCTTCACACTGGACCACAGATCAAGACAGACGCATCATTCCAAAGGGCCAGTTGGGAAGGGATTGTGCATGTCCTGATACACAGGCCCTCCCGGAGCTCTCCCTGGTAGCTGGCCCTTTACATTAAGTTGAGATCAGCTTTCCTGTTCCAGTCCAGGTGTGCCTAGTTTGGGGAATGCGGCGGGTGGGGCTGCCCCCTGGGAGTTATGAGTGAGAGCTCAGAACCCAGTAGTCCTGAGAGCAAAGCAAGCTCTGAAGGAGAGCGGAGCTGGGCTGAGAGCTTCCGGAGGCGATGCCCCTAAAGGAGGGAGTGGGGAGAGATCCCTGGGTGAGCCGTGGAGCCACGTGAGGCTGGTGAAAGCAAAAGGCAATCAGGGGGTCACTGCAGACTTGCCCAGGCCAGAGACATAGCCAGAGAGGGCAGAAGGCTGAAAGCGGCAGAGGGAGATGCCTGCTGCCAGCCCTCTGAAAGGGAGGCCCCGCGTGAACTGAAGGCTGGGGAACAGTGGAGGGATGAGCCCACTCAGCTGGTCTGGGCAAGAGCTGGAGCCCTGGTGAAAGATGCCCAGGAAGGACTATCCTGGGATGATTTTGCTTTATGGTAGCGGAACTTCAGTGCATGGAGTTACTTGGGGTTGGACTGTTGGGACAAATGTACTGGTTGGACTATCCTGGGATGATTTTGCTTTATGGTAGCGGAACTTCTGGCAATAACTTAACCCCACAAAAGGGCTTTCAAGACTCAAGAGGGAAACTGAGGTGCGGGGCCATGTGCAGGGCAGCCCTGAGGCCACTAGAGGGTGCCCAGGTGGAGGCCACGCATTTCCAACACCTTTGAGAAGAAGGAGGAAGGGTGGGTCATGGGTGGCGGAGTGACAGCAGTGCCTGGGGGAGGGCAGGAACTGGCACGGAGCCGAGATGATGGAGCTGAAGAGGCGGCTGGTGGAAAAGGCCAGGCCGGTAGGGAAACGTGAGGTTCATTGCCTGCTGAGATGAGCTGTGGAGCTAAGGACGGGTCAGAGAGGAGAACGGGGAGGGATACGGGAGGGAGGGGGAAAAGCAGGGAGGGTGTGGGGCCTGGTGTGAGGATGGGGGGAAAGAGAAGAGAGTGAGGAGCTAGGTATATTCAGCTCCCACCTACCATGTTCGAATCCACAGGACGAGTATTCTTCTCCCTGAGTTGTGAGGGTTAACCCTCATTCCCAGCCCCTCGGACACATGCTCTATGAACCCTGGCAAACACTGCACGAACACAAACACTGTAACTGGGGACTGGGTTATTCACAGAAGCACAAATGATGTTGACAGCGACAAGAATGCAACAAAACATCATATGTGTCTTATCATGTCGATATTCCTCCCATGTCTCTAAACACTTTACTGACACAATCACTTAATTATAGCAGTCATTCATGGCTAACAATTAAAGCGCTTATCAAATAACCACATTTTTAGCATATGCTCTGAATATTATTCCAGGAAAGTGGCAGGTCTAGGAGGCAATCCCAGAGAACTGGTGAAACATACATCCCCCCTTGTATAAATCTGAGGACAAAATAATTCAGCCATATCAGAGCACAAACACAGATGTGCACGCAGCATTAAACCTGATCTGTCACCTACTTCAGAACCAAATCGTAAAAGACTGTACATTCAGAAGAAGCCTCTGAAACTGGCCCTTCAAATGACAAGAGACAAGTGAGGACAGAGAAGGTATTTTGGACTCTAGTTAGCAAATCCTCACTTAAATGAGAATGAGAATTTAGAAGAATTGCAGATGACCTTCAACCTAGCTGGAGCAGAAGGTTGTTATTAAAAGAACCAGTGAAAGGAACATTGCAGTTATTCAATCTAATGGGTCACACCAGCCTACGTGTAGTTAAAAATAAATCTATTACACAGAGAAATCAGCTCAAATGAGTCTAGATCACTGCACTGCCTCTTTCTCAATTCTGCCGAATAATGTGCTATTTATCTTAGGTATTACCATACCTGCCCATCTCAGGTACCATTACTTCGTCGTAGCATCTGAGCACTTCACAATCTTTAATGTATTTATCCTCCTAGCACCCCTGCGAGGTAGGGAAGGGCTATTAACCTCATTTTACAGATGGGGAACTGAGACACAGAGCCTAAGGGCTTGGTTATGCTGTGCCGCAGTGCAGACTCCAGGGCTGTGCAAAACACAGAGCATGAAGTGTCGTGTTCTAACTGCCCCATGGGGATGCTCCTGGCCCAAGCGAAAAGGTACCTAATTCACATTAACGTAGTCTTCTTTCAAACAGGATTATGTTAACACAAACTAGGTATCTTGCAGTTCATGCCAGCAGTGTCCACCTGGGACAGTTACAGTGGAACACTTCGGTGCGCTCTGCAATTCACCCTCCCCTGCTAATCCACACTGCAGCACAGTGTAGATGTAGCCAAGTCTTTGAAGGATTTAGGCACCTAAAGATGCAGATAGACCCTCTAAAGGGATTTTCAGACATGCTGCAATGGGAGTTAGGAGCCTAACTTGAAAAACCCAACTGACTGTCTTTTTGTTCTGCTTGAGTACAGCACCTAGCACAATGGGTTCCTGGTCCATGCCTGGGGCTCCGGAGTACAATGCAAATACATATGATAATAATAACAAATAAGGACTAGTGAGATAAAATCTTGACAGAGGCTATATGAGAAGCACCTTGAAACACCATCACCTACACTTTCAAAAGCGACTAGTGATTTGCAGTGCCTCAATTTTCTGGTGTCCAAGTTGGGGCACCATAAAGGGGCTGATTTTCAAAGAGCAGATGCTCAGCACCTTCTGAAAAATCAGGTCTCTTCCAGGCACCTCAAACAGATCACCCAAACTCCCTAGTCACTTTTGAAAGTGTAGGGCCCCCTCATCTGGAAGGGTGCAGATTGTTCCAGGATGCAAAATAGGACAATCTTTTTTCTTTCACCTCAGGGAGCTGACATCACCTTAGATAAATGTTCAGGGTATTTCGTTTTAATAACAACTGCATAGTAGCAGGCTTAGCATTAAAAGCACAAATTTGCTATAGGCATAATTTAACACTTGCTGCTATCAAGAAGCTTCATGCAAACCTTCCGGTATTCAAGCTGGCCCAAGTTAAAGACAGCTCTTGCTAACTGGAGATCAGTTTCCTCCCAAGATACCCAGGATGAATATAGAGAGAAGAGTGTTTAAACAGCTTCTCTCACAGTCTTGCATTACTTCTGCTTCCAGATTTAGAGAGAACGAGGAGGTCAAAGTAAATGAAGTTAACTAAACTTTGCCACTGTTCAAAATAAAGCATTGTTTTGTGTTCAAATTTTAACTGAATGATCAAGAGTGGGTTTTTTTATCCTGACTAGTTCACTGATCCCTGTTCCTAGCTGCTGATCAGAGACGGTTGTATAACTGCAAAACACGTTTAGGGAAATCTCATTAATAAGTACTTTAACACTGATGTGATTTTTTTAAGATTCTTAATATTTTAAATCGTAGGAAGTGACTTGCAATCACAGCAAGGTGCTGTTGCATTTTCAAGGCCAGATCCTCAGCTGATGCAAATTTCTTACACTCAGTTGAAATCAGTAGATCTATTTATACCAGCTGAGAATCTGGCCTGAAGTTCCTGGCAATTTTATTTATTTGTATGATGTAAATTCTTACAGCTGTATAAAATAAGCCATTATTATAGCACATTTACTTTTTGAGGGGAAAGTTATTTTTTTGTACCTATGTCAATCTTTATAAAATCCCCCCATATGTTACTTGCAATACCATTGCAACACATTTTCTGGGCAAAAATGGACTAAATGTTATTCCCAATTACCTGATCCATACTTTTAATTCTTAAAAATAATTTGTAGGAAGAATGAATGGGTTTTTCTTAATTTCCTAAAGGTATTAATTACCAGGAGACAAGTGCAATCAAGAATGATCATATATTCAAACTCCCGCATGGTCTAGACATAAAGCCAGTGTTACCAACTCTTACGCTGTTATCACAAGTCTTACGATATTCTGTTCTTAAATCCTCAGCTGCTGGAGTCATGTGATTATCAGCTTTTTTTTTTTTTTTTTTTTTTTTTAAACAAAGTGAGTTTCTAATTCTCAGGCCCAAGAAATAAAACTTGAAAATAAGACCTATGTACATCCTAAAGGCCCAGCAAGCAGAAAGAAAGTAAAAAAAAACAAAAAAAACCCACCAAATATTATTTTTAAAAGTCCCATGATTCTTAAAAATCCCTGACTCATGATTTTATAATGCTTTTGGGTTTGCAATATTGTATCGTACTTTTCCTAGTAAGTAGCTGTGGCCTTAACATTTAGATCAAAAATTGTCAGGGCCAGATTCTCAGCTGCTATAAATCCATATAGCTCTTCTGAAGTCAGTGATTTTCATCATACTTAAATGTCAAACCCAGGAGTAAATACAATGTAACACTCTCTGAAACCCCATCTCTCTCTAACCTTACCACTATCTGTATGTTTAAAATACCAATGGTTTGATCTAGGATCATAGATGAATAATTGTGGATCAAAAGTTGCTAATAACTGATAACCCAAACTGTATAATATTCATAGGAGCCTCATCCTCCAAGATGCCTCTTACGAAATTCAGCTCCCATTGATTTCCAAGAGGTTGAGGATATTCAAACCCAGTTCATTAAGGGTATTTAGGCACCTATCTCTCACTGATTTCAGTGGGAGTTGGGCACATTAAGTACTTTTGAAGATCTGAATCTGAGTGGCTTCCAGCAGATGATCAGCAACTCCCATCACAAGGCTAGTGTTATCTCAAAAACATGCAAAAATAGCTTACCAAAAAAAAAAAAAAGAAGGAAAGAAAGAAAAAGCCTGAAGAAAATTCAGTGATGCATGCATTAAGATTTTGTATTTAGTAAAGTAACAATCTGAACACTTCCAGTCCAACAAACACTTGGAAGAATGCAACTCTTTTAGCCCACTGGCACAAATATGTGTGACGTGCTTACAATTAAAGTGTTGATTAAAATGATCCTCATGACGAATGGGGGAAAGTTTGAGGCTCTCCCCACGTGACCGGATCAAAATGTAACCAACTGCCAGGACATGGGGCTAAAGGCTTCCCTGACATATGGGATGGCATAATTTGCTTTGGCGGTAGAGAAGTTAGGCTCACCCTTGCACCAGAGAGAGGCTGGTTTGTTTATTTAGACCCGCTTTACATCTGCTCTTCTCTTTTCAT
The DNA here is from genome assembly GCF_026122565.2 of Emydura macquarii macquarii. Lineage (NCBI taxonomy): Eukaryota > Metazoa > Chordata > Testudines > Chelidae > Emydura > Emydura macquarii. The sequence goes on along the minus strand of NW_027131588.1, from coordinate 22,638,228 downwards.
CACTGTAATTCTGTCTTCTGCTGGCATCAGTGCAGAACAACCAGAAAGCACTTGGCTTTGCTTCTGTAAGACTGCTGTTTTTTTTTAAACTCACCAGGCACCATTCCTGTCAGTGCTGGAGCAGAGTAGCTGCCCTGTCCAGCAGGGGGGACGTGAGGAGGGTATCCTGGGAGGGTTGTGCTTGCCAATTCACGACCTGAAGAATCAAACCAACAAATCACCATGTGAGCATTCACAACCACTAGACATGTTTTTACATTTCCCTGAACACTCAGAATACAGGCCATGCATTTGTCATAACTGTACAGTGAATACCAAAGTGGGAGTTTTAGCTTGGCAGGGAGAGAAGAGACAATTCCTGTCTTTATAAGCTGCCATAAAGCTCTGATAAAGCGAGAGGCAGAGAGAGACGGCGCACACGGCTCTGTGCTGAGGCAGGCAAACCAGTGTGAACTCTGCTGGTCCTTCCTTATTCCCAGGTTTCTTTGAAGCTCAGATTTGTCAAAATAAACTTTGAGCATAAAAAATGGATCAGTCACAAAGTGGGAAGCTACAGCAATTTGAATGTCATTTGTCTAGCAAGCATTCTAGGGATAAGCCCTTCTGTTGACATAAGGATAGTCTGCAAAGGTCTTGCAAATTCATTCTGGGGAATATTTTGGTGTGGCCCACTTGTGGTGAGCCACTGTAGTTTAGTGGCTTACACCCTAGGCCAGGACTCAGAAGGGCTAGGTTCTACTGTTGGCTTGGACATGTGACTGCTCTGTGCTTCCATTTCCCTATCTGTAAAACAGCGATAATGACACTGACCTCTGCTAATGAGAAAAAACTGGGTGTTACTCTTAGTGCAGAAACATGTGCATACATGCCACTAAATTCAAGGCAATGCTTTGTAAATCAAAACTTGCTTGGACCTCAGCAAACCATTTTTTTTACTCTAGGCCTTGGGATTTAAGCACATGCTGATTAGGGCTTGTCTGTTTTTCTTTCTGATGGTCAGAGCTCTGACACCCCTAATGGTCACAGTTTATAAGGCTGCCTGCTACGCTAAGGCAAGAGATAGTCTTGTATTTCTATCAGCAATATCTGTATTTATTTGAGCATTAATTCTAAATTTTGCATCCAAGAGCAAGGCCAAAACTCTGCATTTCACAGTCCAAGTCCCCAAGTTACCCATTTTCACAAGTTGAAATAGACAAAGCAGGACATCTAGGTCTCACACAGATACATGGAATGGAGTTCCCTGGTTAACTTCAGAAATTTAGCAGTGAAAATTAAAGACCTTGCAGATGCCTCTGGTAAGAATTCAGTGTGCACTGTCTTGTGAATTCAGAGTGGATGCACTGGTGTGCTGGGTTTGATTCCTGGCTCGTCCGTAGATATCAGATGTCACCTGGGGCAAGTCTCAGAGGCCTACATTTTCAAAGACCTGAGAGATTCTGGGTGCTTCACTTCTTGATGCTGAACTTAAGACAATTTAGAAGGCCCTGATATTCAGAGGGCATATCCTGAAGTTGGGCATCCTTACTGCTTCTCATTAATAGTCCATATTAAACCCTGTATTAGTGACATCAGATCATCTCTCCTTGGGACCATGGAGCTCTGCTGGCCATGTTAGCCAGTCTGCAAGCCTAGCATGCACAAGAGGGGAAGGTGGGAACTGAGAGAGTCACTGCTCCTGCACTTTTAAAGGAACAACGGACCCCTCATCACACATCCTAATTAATCAGTTCAGGCAGCAAATTGTTATCTCAGATCAAAACGTCCTCCCCTGGTTGCTGTGTCTGTTTTCCTGACCTCCCACACAAGCTAAAAGTCTCGATACTGTAATTTGTAAGTGTTTTGTAGACATTGGAAACACACAGCTGTCTGTGATCTAGCTATGCTTGGTGGGTCTTGGATCATCCCCAGGAAATAAACAACACACTAATAAGGATTTCATCTGAAAGAAAAAGATTTCCTATGGTTTGACATTTGTTTTGATGCCTCTATTGGTGCAGAAAATGCAAGAATTCCTAAGACTAGTGTGTTCTCACAGTGATGATAATAAATTATTCCATGCAGACAAACCTAGGGTTTTGGAAACCCTCAGCAAGATTAGGCTTTAAATCAGCCCACCAATCAGAAATGACCTTCCTGCTAGGCATGTGCTGTCAGTAATGCCTGCCATGTTGCTAATGTGTTGACTGACTGTCTCTTCTGAAGGTCTAAGTGATCCAAAGGTGAGACAGAGATACTGCATACGTTCACAGTTGTAAAACGGTACGTGCCACAGTCCCTCACAGGTATGAGACATCTTGGTTTAGCAAAAGAACTACTGTCACTCAAAAATAAATTGAGCTTTAATTTCTAGAAACACACTGCTGGTTTTCCTGGGAAAGGGCTGGCTCTCAACACTAAATGACAATTCATAAGCACCACCACATCCCGTCTCTCAGGGAAAAGTCTAACATGTCAGACTCAGTCTAGCTATGTCCCTGTTTCATATTTTAAGGAGTCTGCTTTATTTTCATCATCATTATAAGTTCTTTTGTACAACAATATGCATAAGTGAAAGGTAGAATCTGAGATGGTTGAAAAATGAGAGGGATATGTGACAATTTCATCAAAATATTTTCCTTTTGGGGGGGTACAAAATTTTAAAAATTCAAAAACTTTAAAAATACCAGCCAGCTCTATAAGCTAAACCTTTCTCTACGGAAAGGTCATTGGGTATTGGAGAAGGAGAGGGTAAAGGCATAGGGGTGGGTGTATGAGTAAATACGTACATCTGATATTGACAGGTCATGATTTCTGTTGGAATGAAGATAAATGTGCTAATGAAACACTTCGATGGCAGAAACGAAGTACCTCTAACAAAGAAGAGTTACTTGGGAAAGGGCTCAGATAACTAGACTCTGCTGTAGAAATCTGTGTGTTTTCTAGCAGCTAATTGAAGGCCTGTCATTCTGCCTAGTGAAGTTAAATATCTCTTCTGCTTCACCATGGAATCCCAGGACAAAGTGAGAGAGCAAGTCACTGCAGTCAAATATCCACCACATGATTTATTTTGTACGCATGGGAGGCATTTGCGTCAGGAGACAATGTATGTAATAATCTGGAGCAGCTTCCTGTTTGGACCATGTGTTGGAGCAGATTTTAGCCTGAGATGTACCTGTCAGGTCAGATGGCAAGAGGCTCAGCTGTAGTAAATCGGCGTAGCTCCACTGGCTTCAAAGTCCTACTACAAATCTAGCAGCCGCAGAGTGATGCTGCCCTACGCGGGCCCTAGGTGCTCTGCAGTGTAAGTGTCCCATGACACTGACTTGGAAGTTGAAGCCATGAGTCTGAGGGCAGCTTTAAGTCTCCCTGATTCTATTGGGAATCTTGTTGCTGCTGATCTGGTGATCTCACATCAGCCCCTTCGATTAGAGAGAGGAGCACGGGGAAGCCTAACAAGCAAGGCGAGAGCTCCTCTTCGGCTCAGCAGACAGCCGAATCTGCAGGGGGTGGTGGGGTCCAAATACAGCTCTCAATCTGCATCCTACCAGCCTCCTGCCCCCTCCAGTGGAGCGGACATGGGGGGGTCCCTTCCCAGCGCTCTTTCCCTTCTCGGGGGGAAGGCAGAGAGAGATCCCAAGAGCCATCTCACATCGCATCTCTCCATGAACCCTCTGGGAAGTGTTCCACAGGAGAGCGCCGCCCACGTTTCTGTCCTTTTTACATCAGTCGAGAGCCTCCAGCCTGGCCAAACCTGAGTGATAGAGAGCAACAGAGTGGGAAGCCCAAGGGATGTGTCCCCCCATAAACCTCCCCTGGCTTAGCTGGCTTAATGGCCTGTTTGGAACACGAATGCCTCTTGGGGTACGTGCCTTCCTTTGTCCCCTTGCCGTGTCCCATCACCGTAAGATGAGATAATGCCACATCATCAAATGGCGTCACGACCTGTGAGGACAGCCACGAGAACTGAGGAGCTGCCCTTCCTATTTCGATCTGCGGTAACCCACTCTCCGCCCCAAATTCACCCATCTATCTCCTAGTTTACATGGATTCGGCTTTTAATTCACCTACAATCCACTTCACTTTCTCCAAAAGCCTGTGTCAAGTCCGGGATCGTTTCGGAGGTGCTGTGTGACTCCAGCGCCCTCAGGGGACAATGGCAGCTGCAGGTGCTCAGCTCCTCTTAAAATCAGGCCACTTTTATGCAGGGGCTGGAACGTGGATGTAAGCGACTAACTAGGCACCCGAGTTAGAAGATTTTCGCTCGGGCACGATGATAAGATTTGGCTTTTGTTGCATCCAACTTTCTATTCGTTGTCCTTCTGGAAGAGACAGAAGAACTGCTGTCTTTTCAATCACCAGCGTCTATGATCCAGCAGAGACTCCATAGGCAGGTCTCAGGGGCTGCCCCCAACCTCTACTACTCTCCCTCTCAGTCTGATCTCAGGTGCTCCTAAGGAACCAAGGATTGTCCCACAGACTGGATCACTCCTGTGGTCATGAAACTGCTTAACATTATTATGAAGACCAACTCCAGCTGAGATCAGAGCCCCATCATGCCAGGCACTGTGCAAACATATGGTAAGAGACAGCCCTGCCCCAAATTGTTTACAACCTAAGTAGACAAGACTCCCCAAGGAAGTACTGTTATCCCCATTTTACAGATGGGGAGCTGAGGCAGAGAGAGAATAAAGGCAGATTTGTAAAGGTATTTAGGGACTGAAGATGCAGGACAGGCACCTATCTGCATCTTTAGGTGCCTAAAGACCTTAAAAATCTGGCTTATGTAACACAAGAAACTGGCAGCCAAGCTGGGCCTAAAACCCACCACTGCCGCAACCACAGCACCAGCCTTTCTCCCTGCAAGCACCATCCCTTCTGAAAAGTTTCACTGGACTAGGGGAAAAGACTGAGCTTCGCCACTGAATTATTCTCCATTCACCACCAGCAATCGCCCCTGGACTGTGAGCGGAGGACAAGTGTTAGCTAGAAACGTTAGCATTTCTTTTTCATTAAAATCTAAAATGAGAGCGCGAGAGAGTGGAGCAGAACAAAGGAGAGCACTAGCCCTGGCGATTCAATAACAAAGGAATGTAAAACAGATTGTAGGAGCCTGTGGAGTTTGTAATACTACAGTTTAAAGCACCAGCAGACAGGCTGCACAGCTCCCCAACCAACCTCACTGGAGATGAAAAGATGACCTCACGTCAGCGCAAACGGGGCTGACTGATGGCACTGTCAGTGATGGAGGGAACCTATACAGCTCACTCCTCTCCACTGGAAAGAGGACCATTGTCTGCCGATAATGCTGAGCACTCCAGATAACTGATGAGCTGACAAATACCTGTTTACATTTTGCAGCTAACTAACTGCTTCCAACCTTCCTGGCAAAGGAAACAGTCCTGGTGGCAATAGAACAACTCTCTACATTATTATCTTTAGGGATGAATGTTCCTAAAAATATGTTTCATTCTAAGGATTGCTGCAGGATTGGGGGGTTTTCCCCCTATTTTGGTCCCAAGGAAACTTTATATCTTCATTGTTATAGTATCGTATGGTTAGAGACCAAGGGCAAAGATTTTACTGTATCTAGAAAGCTCGGTTAATGCTCTGGTTGACTTCAGGTAGATATACAGAGATAGAGAGTTTAAAAAATAATAACCACCGAAATGGCACGTGGAGAAAGGAGTATGAGGATAGGATCGTATGCATGCCCCTTCCCTGTACGGGTGTACAGTGTATTGGGGAGAAGTTAAATCACCCTATCTTTGAAAACAAGACCAACGCATGTGCATGTAAGACAGATGTTGAGAAACTCTAAAACTATGTTGTTACATGGGAAAGCCAGGAGGCTGGGACTCTATTCCCCATCTTGCTCCATCACTCCACTTCTGTGTGCCTTGTTTTCTCCATCTCTCATTTGGAGATAACAATCTTCCTTTGAGACGGATGGATCAAAAAGTGCTGTGTAAAAGGCAAAGCAGCATTATTTGTATCACGCCTTCCATCTCAGCATCTTTCACAAATGGAGACAGGAATCCCTTCACCTGCCCACCGAAATGTAGCTACTTCTGGGGTGAAAGGTAATGACTGTTTTATGCCACACATTGACAGTAGACAGCATTTTTGGACAGGACGTGGGAAATGCTGTTCAAAGGTAAACTGCAGAGGGAATGCAGGTCAGTTCAGAGGAAGGGTGGTGTAGATACCAGTCTAATAGGCAATACTGGTGGTAGAATGACTGTACCAAATCAGGTAAGGAACATGAGGGAAGCCAAACAGCAAAAATTAACATGTTTGGGTACCAATGCGAGGAGCCTGGGTAGCATTGAAGGCTCTACAGAAGAGGTGTGCTTGGAGGAATGATTTTAATGGCCTTCCCCTGCTATGCCTATACATCTTTCACCTTTTTCTAGGTAGCCAAGTGTGGAGTAGATGTTAATGCTGCTTCTAACAGTAGGCTTTAGCTGACCAACCTGGGACTGGTCCACCAGGTGAACAAGCCATGAAAAGCAACAGCTCTCTGGCCTTGCTTGCCCTACCCTCATAAACAAGGCAAGGAACATGTGAGTTCACGTCCCTGGAGAGCTTCCTTGGATTCCCAAGCAGTGGGAAATATGCTGTCACTGCTTCTTTTCACAGCTGTCAGGCCTTTCCATCACTTGGCACCTCATCTTGTGTTGGGGGTGGGTGGTGAGGGAGAAAGATGCTTCAATTATGTAGATTCACCTTGCCCAACATTTTCCCAAAGTGACTGCTTATTATGAGTGCCTCCATTTTGGAATGTCCAGTTTGAACACCCATCCTCGGAAAATCAGACCTCCCCCCTCCCCACAAAGATGTCTCACAGAGTAAGAATCTGCAAAACCGAGGCTCTCAAAATCATTCGTTAATTTTGAAAATTTAGGCCTTAAATTCCACTGTAGGAATAAAGTTCAGGTACTCATACAGTCCAGGACACACCTGTGTTGCTCTGGATAGACCATGCATGAAACTCAGAAATCTGTTCCAAGAAAATCAGAAGAAAAAAAAAAGATTAGAGCTGGTTGAAATTTTTCAGTCGAAAAATTATCATTCAAAAATGCAGTTTCATTAAATTCAAGATGCTTTGCAAAAACAGTTATTGGACAAAGTTTTCCAATTTTAGGACAAATTCCCCAAAACAACCTGAAATGAACATTTGTTTCCTTGCAGAATGCAAATCGGATTTCATTTCAGTTTTTGAAAACAAACAAAATTCAGTTTTTGATTTTCTGTTTTCAGATTTTGTTTTTTTCTCCTTTCTCTCTTTTTTGCTGCCCCCACTCCTTTTCTTTCCAGTCAAAAAGGGGGAAAAATAAAAAAGTGAAAAAGTGAGGGGGAAAAACAGTTTTCCTTCCCCCATTTTTTCCCCTCTATAATTTGTCTCCCACATTTTTGATTGGAAGAAAGGGGTCTGGGAGTAAAAAGAGAGAGAGAGCAAAAGGAGGGATAGGGACCGAAAATCTGAAAGCCAAAAATCAAAAAACTACATCTTAAAATTTTCAAAACCCAAAACAAAATGAAAATCCTGATTTGCAATCAAAATTTTCTTTTAGCTTCATTTCAAATTTTTTTCCACAGAAAAATTATCTTTTTCAGCAAAAATTTTCAAATGAGAGCTTTTTGTCCAAAAATTTCTGCCAGGGAAAAAATTCAGTTTTCCAACCAGTTCTAATTTTCCAACCAGCAATATTTTCTCCTCTGAACAGAGACTATAACTTACATGAAACCTTTTAACAAAGGTTCTAATCTCCCAAGGCGAACACCTCAGGTTGGTTTGTAAAATGGAATCAAACAGTCTACATGAAAGATAATTGTTGTATCAAAGCCAGGATAAAATAACCAAGGGCAGTATCTAGCACCATCTTGCCAGAGTGTAACTCTTTTTTTTTTTTTTTTAAATTTAAAGAGCATTTTGAGGTGCGTCTTTGTATACTAATGGGTGAAAATGTGAATCCAATTAACTTCAGATTTAACTCATAATGAACTTATCTCATTTTGCTACCAGCTCAGCTCTCATCTGTGGCAGTAATTAACCACTGGGGGTTGTCACTCCTAGACACATGACACAGAGATTTCCCCAAGCCCAGGCGCTTCAAACCCTTGCAGAATTCATTACCCTGACAGTGTGAAAAACCTTCACTTTTAATACCACAGGGCACCAACAAAATTCTCCCTTTTATCTACCTGATTGCCAGTTACAGTATGAAAGAAATGAATCCACAAGAGATGTAATTAATTATTGCAAAGGATACATTAGACAATGCACAGGGTGCAGGTGGTGGGAAGGATGGCTGCAAAGCCCTTTCACCAACATTGTTCTGCTATTTCACGATAGAGGGTCTTGTCATTCCATCTCTAGAAACACATTATAGGATGCACTAAAAGACATCTAAGCAACGCAGCGTATTATCGGCGCATATGAGCATTTATCTCCTAGTTCATGCTTAGGGAAATCGTGAAATTTCCATGCACTCAGGAACATGGTCAGGGGTGAGATAGTGCACTGGGTTAATAAACTAATCTTCCATCTCTAGAGAGCAGGGCTCAAATTTCAAACAGGTCACAAGTAAAAATGAGTTTGAGGCTCAGATAAATCCCTAGCGGACGTTTGTCCAAATCACAAAGTTGTCAGCTGGGGGGAAAGGACCAGGTCTGAAACAGCTGGATGCTTCATTGCAAGTGCACAGTTTACCCTACAACCGGAACAGACTATGCTGCACACATCGATGTAACAGAAACACATACACAATTCGACTCTGAAGCTACATCAAGTAAGGGCCCAGTCCTGCTTCCTTTGTGCCCCCAAACTCCCACTGAAATCAATGAATCATGATGCACAAGCTGTGCAGGATCAGGCCCTTAATCTGAATTTATCTTGCTCTAATTGCAAGCCAGTCTTAGCAGGGCTGAAGAGGAATAGGTATGCAATGAGATGCTCAGATGTGAAAGCTCATTTGGCAGTAGTTCGAAGAAAAGGGAGGACGCCTCCTTTGTGCTCTGCTGCCAGGGGTTTAGATTTCTGATCAGTCAAGTCTCCCAGACCCAGGAACTGCCCCCAACTATTTACAAATGCCTCCATGTGATGTTTCCACTCTTCAGGAAACAGCGTAAATCAGCATCTGTGGTTGGCTGCCAGCCACACCCAAAAGACGTTTGCAAGGCCACGCATAATGTTGTCTAGTATCTTCAGGGTGTGTCTTCCCATGTAGCACTTAGAGAAATCTTTGCTTGGGTGGAGTTCAAGATGGAGCTGAGCAATGGTGCCTTCTGCTCCCTGGGTCTTCCTGGAACATGGAACTTCAGGACCCCAAAGTCCATAGTTAGAAAACCTTGCAAGGCAGCCACACTCCTGATTGCACTGGTTCGTGCCCTCCCTTCCCCATGCACAGCAGAGACCAAAGGTCTCCCCACTTACTTAAGTCCCTGTCCCAGCCCTCCTGCTTTTACTGGAACTCCCCCAGTCCAGCTTTAGGTTTTCCTACTTGAGAAAGCTCCAGGCTTCCTGTCCCCTCCAGCGCCCCTCATCCCCCCTGCACAGCACCAGGGTTTTTGGTCTCCCAAACACTACTGAATGCATGGATCTACTCAGCCCCTCTGTGAGCTGGGGCAGTATCAATATCTCCGTGTTACAGAGGGGTAGCTGAGGCAGGGTGGGAAGGAAACCAAAATTAGTGTCACCACCAAAAAACATGTTTTAAGTGACTGGCTGTGGAGAGTCGGTGGCAGAAAGGGAGACCCATTCCTTCTGCTTCCTTTCCCATTCACTGCACAGAAATTTCATCGTGTCCACCTGATGAGGCAAATTCATCTCAATGCTTTGCAATGAGGCAGCAGGGATGAGTGGCTGAATGTTGTTCCTGCTACTCAAGGGACCCCCCACACATCCCCTCCCCTGTAGCACCCACATGAGTAAGCAGCTGGATTTGGATATGTTATTTTCAGAATCACCCCACATCCCATGATCATCTGAACGAATGCACGTCACAAGTAGATCGCACATCTGTTTGCTAGTCAGTGCTAGAATGCTGGGAAATCTGGTTCCGAAGGAAAGGTTGTATAATAGCTAGAGAAGTAGTTACAAGGACAACAGGCAAACCGATTGATCTGACAAGTTCATTTCAAAAGGCCGTGTGGTTGGAATGGACTAGACTTGGCTCTTTGCTACTAGGGAGGTAGGGTCTGTTCCCAACTCTAACTAAAGTGTCCTCATGCAACCTCAGTTATCTTTTGTGTAAATTACGAGAATGATGGTTGCCTGCCCATCTGGACATGGGATCTTGGACAATAATAACAGTTGTGAAGAACACAGAAATAATAATGGCAGTCATGGAAGAAGAGACTTGAATTTATGGTTTCCTGGTTTCTGGGCTACAGGATATTTTGTGGGAGAAAGAATCCCATTTTCTCCCCCCTGCCAGGAGGTCTACATACAATGCTGGTATTCCATGACAGGATCACAGCTGTTCAATACACCACTTCTGATTTCTGAGGATTTTGCAGCTTGTTCTTGGCAACAGATGCTAGATTTTAGTGGGGCAGTCCAGAGACCTTTTTCGTGTAGATATTGTCCATAGATTTTTTCCCCTAACTCCACACAAAAAAAAGTGTTATAAGAAAGTTTAAATTTTAAGAAGAGGTAATTGAGGAAGGCTGTATCTTGGGAACACCTTGATCAAATGGCCCCAAATTTACCCTGCTGCATTGAAAATGGACGTCATTTTCCGTGATATTTTACCCAACATCTTTATCAAAATAATTTTGGATGGTTTTCATTTACCAGAAAATGCAAATGTTTTGATAATGTCAATGATTTTTGCCAAAAGGTTTTGTCAAAAGGGCATATTTTGTAAATGAAAAAAAAAGTTGTGCTAAAAATTCTGACCAGCTCTGTAACAGAGTGACAGGATTGCTCCAGTTCCCCCCTACAGCCCTGACATGGAGCCTGTAATGTGGTTCCAAGTGCATATTTCCTGACTATGTATACCCACCTTTGTGTAGGCGGCAGCGATTGTGTGTCCATGACAGTGCTACCCGGTGACGGGCCACCCAAAACTAGAACTGGGTGTTTTCAAAAGAAATTCCCTAGCTTTATTATATACGAACTATTGCACTGCACTGGACACTGCTTCACAGCACTGCACAGCACATCATCTTGGGAATTCTGTTATCTCTAGAGTCCTTGCACAGCCCTGAGACAGATGTTGTTAATGGATCCAGCTGTGCCCTTCACAACAATTCTTTATCAAGTTAGACTCTCCAAAATGACATTAAAAACATTTACCTGTTCAATGTACCTGTGCCTGAGTTTGAAAAGTTTAGACATGGTTTTATTTATATATTTGTGTGCACACACACGGGTTATTTCCTTTAGTTGGTGGCAGGAAGCAAGCAGGATGACTTTGGGGAATTTGCTAGGCAGAAGCTCTAGAGTAATGCAGAGTGACACTCAGTGGCTTAAGGGATAAAGCTGTTTTTCTTATTCTAAAAAAGGTCCTTGTTCAGTGTTAGAAGAAAACAACTGTGTTCCTTCACCATCCTCTCATGACACTCCTCTGCACATCTGCCTTTCACAGAGGATGCTGGTTGCACAACTCTGCACTTGTGCAATCTGTTTGAAGTGGCCCCACATAACTAATAAGTTGCTCATCCTCCCAGCCATTTTTTCCTCTTTCCTCCCCCACACAAGCAGTTCCCTCCACCACTTCTGCCTTCATCATGCTCCTTGTTCCTGCAGGGCCACCTCTGTCCTCATCACTAAAACTCACCAACTAAAGTCCAAGGTGGTTGGTACATAATTTCCACTTCCTCCCGGAATGAAGCCCAGAATTTCATTTAAGTCACTGAAGTAATTTTAGCTACGAGCCCAATGTTTGTTTCCCGCAAACAACTGTATGAGCAAAACTTTGCTTGCACAATTGTTTCCTAAATGAAAACACAAATGGGGTGAGACTTGGGGGAATTGAAATTCAATTTCTAACTTGCCAAGACGTTCATTAATAATTCCCCCCCCCCCCCCCCCACACACACACTCTCTCTAAGCCCAGCTCTATTTATGGACATCAAACCTACTGTAGCAGGCTTACTGCCATCAGTTACTTCCCCTGCACCTAATTAGAGGCAGATAAAACAGTGGTAACACACAGATCAGCTGTAATGATTTTGTTAGCTCGATTATTCTTCTGACAATTAGGTCTGGCTGCCATGGCCTCACAGGAATGTCAAAGTCTACTTCCTACAAAGCAGGTAATGTCACAGGTGTGACCATGAAATCAATAACGAGGCATAGCGCTTTCAGAGGGCATCCAGGTCAGATGGAACAGCCCTTAAATTAAACATTGATAAGCAGAACACAATTATCCATCATGTTTAAGTGCCTGCGTGAAATTAGCAGCCAGGGAATGGGAGCGGGGGGGAAAGGTTAGTGGAGGAGGTATTGAAATGCACAATGTCCACCGTGACTGTTGCTGCACGGCTGTGACAGCAGCACTGTAATCTGTTATCTAAGCCATAAAATTTAGATTAAGCACACTGTACTGGAATGATAGCCCCAGATGTGGCTTCTTTTATTTTATTTCTCACCTGCAAAGGAGCAGATAGACAGAGCCCTCACATGGCGCGGGGGGAAAGGGTACACTTTACGAGGGTCCAGAGGCCCAGGCTGCAATCCCCATTACCATGAGGAAAAAAATCTTCATGGCTCATGAGATTGTATGTATGGGATGAGGGATTATGGTATGTGCGTGGGAGGGGACCCGTGTTACAAGTTTGTACTGGGCCCTAAAATGTTATGTTTGGGCCCTGCAGATATATAAGGGAATACAGACACGTCTTTAAGAGTAAATTTACACTTGTCAGAGACACAGCTATGCCCTCTCTAAATATGAGGTAAAGTTGGATAAAAATTGGAAAGCCAATTCCTCGTGGGAAGGAAAGATGAAATAATTTTTTTTAAGTCTTCTTTTCAATTGTTAAGCAACTCTGTGTAGTTACTTCCTACTAAAAAACCAATTCTATGAAGAACATTTTCTTTGTCACTCAATCTGACTTGGTTGGTTTCTCTTTTGACTGGTGTTGCATAAATTTCCTGTGGTATTTCCTCTAGAATCATTGAACTGATTTGCCCCATGACCCATCTGCCATGCTTCTGTACCAGGCATATTGGTTTTCTCAATATACAGAAGGGTTTGGAACATTGATATTAGAAGTTATGTGGAAAGGTATATCAGTGCCAAGTTTCCAGAGTCAAAGACCACAACATTACAGAGAGACCTTACTATCACATGGCTATGATGGATTAGGGAAAAAGATCAATCTTCCAGTTTGCATGTAGTTCAGTCTAAACAACAGATAAATGTAGTTTATATGAAATTCTAGATTCAGAGATTTTTTTTCAATGAAAAAAATAAAGCTATACAAGATAGTATACAACAGCAGGTAATCTATTCCCCTGAATACTTGCTTTCTCTGCTTCTCTTTTCTCTTGTATGTTTGACACTTGTGTTGATGTAAAATGCACCTGAGTCAATGTGGTGAGCATGACTCACAACGTAAAATACAGATCCTTGGTCAATCTACTTCTGAAGCCATAGTGGTACCATTAATTGATAATAGCATGTTAGTCTTCTCCTGGAGAAGGAAGTAATCGTCTACTGTGATTAGCTAGAGTGGCTAAAGCACTGGACTGGGAGTCAGGAGACATAGGTTCAATTACTGGATCTACCACTGGGCTGCTGAATGATCCTGACCAAATCAATTCCCTCTCTGTGCTTCAATTTTCCCATCTGTAAAATGGGGATAATGATGCTCATTTGCAATGCACTTTGATATCTGCTGAAGAGTTCTAGGTATTATTATTATTTTTCTAGAGTAGGATTTCATTACCTAACTCTCTTAGGCTCCTTTGAAAATCTCAGTCTTATTGCTTAACCACTGAAAACTTCTAGCCATAACTCTTTATTATGGTAACATAAATCTCTATATAATGAAGGATGAAGGGTGCTTTCCATCACAAACCCAATGTTTACCTTGCATATCACAACTTCACCAAAACTAAACCAATATGCCTGGTTATAATATATTTTGTAGAAAGCATGCCTTGTGCGATGTCATATGAAAACTCACAATCTGCTGATTACTATTATCCTGGTGAAATGTGTGTAACAAGACTGCATGTATAATTATGATATTTTGCTATACGATTATTATTAAAATATGTTGTAGTTCTGAGTAACGCCCACAAACCAATTTCTCAGAGACAGATACAATGTCATACCAGCAAGGTGCTAAGGGTCCATTGCCCACTTAACTGGCCAGCAGGGGGAGAAGGTGTAAACAAGAAATGTTCATTTCATCCACGAGACCACTCAGGTACACAGGGGACCCAGTGGGGGGTAATCCTCAAAAAGAGGAAGAGTCATAAAAATAAGAGACAGTGACCTCCACATCACCTTACTCTCCTCCTCCCATCTCTCTGCTCATGGTATCAACAAACACCTGAAGAACATTGAACTGGGGGAGGAGTCCTTGGCTGAAAAGGAAATCCAGCCTATGAACGGTTGCAATTTATGGCGAGAAAGACATTTGGCTTTTAAGTTCATTTGGGTGTTAGCTTGCGTTTTTATCTTTTTATTTCTTTTGTAACCAATTCTGACTTTTATGCCTTATCGCTTATAATCATTTAGACTCTGTCTGTAGTTAATAAACTTGTTTTATTTTTTTATCCAATCCAGTGTTTTTGGATTGAAGTGTTGGGGAACCTGTATTTGAGAATACAAGGCTGGTGCATAATCATTTCCCGGTGTTGGAATGACGGACGATCTATGAGCTTGCACTGTCCAGGAGAATACTGAGCAGTGTAAGATGCACATTTCTAAGGAACAAGGCTGGGACTTGGAATGTGGGGGTGTCACCCTGTATGCAGTTTATGAGTGGCTGGGAGAGCATTCATGTGTTCAGCCGGGAGTGAATTTACATGCTGAAGACTGTGTGAGCAGACCAGAATTGGCTGTTCTGGCAGTAAAACAGTGTAAAAGGTACCCCAGGCTAGAGAGTTCAGGGGACATCTCTGTTCAACAGTCCAGATTGGACCCTGAGGAATGTCACACAAGTTTAGAAGGTTTGAAACAAATGGAAAAGGGTTAAAAACCATTCAGTGATCACAACTGATTACGGTTCATATCTTCAAACCGGTTTGGGCTAGAAACTCCAAATATATTTTACAGCCTGTTGCTCTTGGGCTAGTGTCTTTGACTGCCTGGGAGGAACTGTTGGCAGTGATCACACTGTATATTAAGATGCCAATTGTCACTGTTTCATATACGGTTGTAGGTCTTACAAGCATGTTACAGACATGAGTAGTATGGGTTGTGAATAGTTGGAAGCATGTTGGTACAAGGCATTACAGACAGTTACATGCCATGGTTACAAGCAACCTAGGACTCAAACACCTTTAAAAATCTGACCCCTGCTAAGCTGTTGGACTCTACAACAACCAATAACACTTGATTAACCATTTATTAAAATGACTATTAAACACTTATTCACCCTTTACTAACTATTTATAAATGAAACCTTATTATAAAGTGTGACCTATTTAGTTATTAAACACACCGTCTTCATACATTGTGGACTCGCAAAGTTCTTGTCTCCCTGGGGCCTCGATGTGGACCTTGTAACCTCTGTAAGGTCCCACTGCGGGGGATGCTTTGGGAGGAGGAACGTTCCTCTCTGCACAGCTTCCATGCGCCATAGGTACTCCTGCCTCTAAGTGATTCTCAGATGTGCAAAAACCCTGGCAGAAACTGTCATCAAACTGGAATTTAAGGTATGTAAGGGGCAGAAGGGGCAGAAGCCTTAATAAAACAAGTATCATTTTCACATCCTACAAACATTTGAAAGCCTGGAAATTCCAACACAAATTTGCATTTTATAAAAAAAAATGGCCCAGACCCTCAGTTGTCTCACACCTTCGCAGGGCCAGCGGCTGAGTCAGGGGCATACAGACACTATAGCACAGGTCTGAATTTGGCCCCCAAATTGGAAAGTATGGTAATGCACAATTAAGGTCTCCCAAACCACCTTACCCCAGTATTGCCATTCACAGAACTACAGAAAACCAGTGCAAAGTGGTGCTGCCCAGTGCTTAATTTGTGTCTGGGCTGAGCCTGGGCATCTCTTGCTTGGCAGGTCATAGCCTCAGAACCGACTTACTCCTTTGGGTCTGTCACACACACACACATCCTGCGTGGGAAGGCTGCAGCTCCAATTGTCACCTCCCCCCGCCAAACACGGATGCCACCCCTAAGCAGCATTTCCACCAGCACCCCACTGCCTTCCTGGGGGGCTCCCACAATGAGGTTGCTGCCCCATGGGAAGCTCAGGAGAGGTAGAGACTCCCCACTGCTGGCAGCAAGGAGAGAAGTAAGGCCTCAGGGACTGGGAAGGTGACCTTGTGGCTGGGGTGCAGGGCAGGGCAGGAGGGGAGCTCTGGGAGGCAGCCCTGCTGTGGGAAAAGGGCTACTAGGATGATCTGTGGAATGGAAAACCTGCCTTATGAGAGGAGACTCAAAGAACTTGGCTTATTTATCCCAATCAAAAGAAGGCTGAGGGGAGATATGATTGCTCTCTATAAATACATCAAAGGGATAAATACCACAGAGGGAGAGGAATTAAACTAATGTTTATAAACTGGCCATCAGGAAGTTTAGACTTGAAATTAAACGAAGGTTTCTAACCATCAGAGAAGTGAAGTTCTGGAATAGCATTCCAAGGGGAGTACTGGGGGCAAAAAACCCACCTGGCTTCAAAACTGAGCTTGATACATTTATGGAGGGGATGGTATGATGGGACAGCCTAGTTTAGTTGATCTTTGACAACTGGTGGTGGTAGCTATGCCAATGGCCTGAGAAGGGATGTTAGGTGGAGCGGGTTCTGAGCTATTACAGAGAATTGTTTCTTGGGTGTCTGGCTGGTGAGTCTTACCCACATGCTCAGGGTTTAACTGATCACCATATTTGGAGTCGGGAAGGAATTTTCCCCCAGGGCAGATTGGCAAAGGCTCTGGGGGTTTTTCGCCTTCCTCTGTAGCATGGGGCACAGCTCACTTGCTGGTGGATTCTCTGTACCTTGAAGTCTTTAAACCATGATTTGAGGACTTTAATAACTCAGTCATAGGTTAGAGGTTTATTACAGGAGTGGGTGGGTGAGGTTCTGTGGCCTGCGTTGTGCAGGAGGTCAGACTAGATGATCATATTGGTCCCTTTTGACCTTAGAGTCTCTGAATCTATGAGACGGAGCAGGGCGTACAAGATGCATCCGGCAAGGGAGCGCTGACTCCCATGATGCCTGTGATCCTGCACAGGGACCCATACATGTTTCCCCTTACTAGTTTGATTACACTACTGGTCCCAATTACCCAAAGCTACAATTTCCATAATTTCAGAAGGGAATTTTTCACTGTACGGCAATGCTTTGCTTGGCAATCTATGTTAGTTTTGAAATGACATTGAGCGTTACAAGGAGCAACGGTCTCAAGGAGGGAGGGAGGGAGGGAGGGAGGCAGGGAGGGAGGTCTAGGTTGGACATTAGGAAAAAGTTTTTACTAGGAGGGTGGTGAAGCACTGGAATGGGTTACCTAGGGAGGTGGTGGAATCTCCATCCTTAGAGGTTTTTAAGCTGCGGCTTGACAAAGCCCTGGTTGGGATGATATAGCAGAGGTTAGTCCTGCTTTGAGCAGGGGGTTGGACTAGATGACCTCCTGAGGTCCCTTCCAACTCTAATATTCTATGATTCTATGATTCTATGTTACCTTCAAAAGCAAAAAAGGGTCAACTGACTTGTGAGACCAGTTAGCCTCCTCCTGTCAAGAAGACACATTTAAAGGGAAACAAAGGAAGTCTTAAAAATAAATAATGGGCTCACCGCTGTTGGTGAACTTAAAGCCCAGAAAATGTTTCTCGTTGGACAGAGAGTGTCATTGAGGGTATTTTATAAGCAGTAATGAAAGGAAATTTCTACCTAACAAAAGCCTCCAAACAGGCCAAAATATTAAATTAATAAGTGCGGAAAACTCCAGCTGCCAGGCTAAAAGTGCCAGTCTGGTTATTCTCTACTGTTGTGTAGCACGCTTATGCATTTCATAGCTACTCCTATCTAAGGCCTGAACTGCCCTGATGCACCTCACCACCACCGCCAAATTAAAGATGTTTTTTTTCTTTTTCATGCCATTATTTCTAAAACATACTGCAGCCAGTGTGCTGGATGCAATGAATGGAAGAACTAGGAGAATTAAAACCATGCAATCAAACAGCTTTTTGACGGATAAAGCTATGGAAATTTTAGGCTCCATTTACTTCTCAATCTAATTTTGCCCTCTGATGCACATTATGCCTGAAATGGGATCTCATGTGGCTTGATCAGTCCTCTTAACGCGTGCGGAAGCAACACATTCCCTCTGTTGTTGTTTCCTTTCTGTAGCACAGCAATACTTCTAATAACAGCAGCGCAGCGGGCACCAAGAGGCCATCTCCACGGTAATCACTCTGATGCTACGAAGCTGCAATACAACCACGGTGATCTACGGTTTGAAAACTTCACCGCCCCCTTGTAATACACAAAGGCAAGATTGCCAACTCAGTCATTCAAAAATCATCAGAGTGACTTAAAAAAATCATGAGGTTTTTTTTTTAAATAATACTTTTGGTGTCTTTTTTATTTGCCTTCTAGTGTTTGAACCTTTGATCGTGTCCTCAAGCTTTTCTCTGAAATCATAAACTTTCCTCTATTTTTTAATGAAAGCTGGGATTCTTACATAATCACATATGAATCCAGGAGCTGGGGCTTCAATAAAATCGTGAAAGGTGGCAGCTCTGGAAGGATCTTACTTTAAGGTTAGGGATCACTGAGAGAAAATCAGTCCTTGAGGAAAGCTAATGTCTATGGAAGAGAACTGGAAGGACTTGAGTTTTCACTTTCCTAGCAATAGAAACCAAGGACAGTTCCAGCTGGAATTCAGGAATCTCACATATAATCTGAAAGAGTTCAGGTGTTAACACAGGACTCAAAGCTAATCTTTCCTCTGGGCTTCCCAGTGCATCCTGCCTTCTCCATTTCATCATTCAGGGCCAGTGTGAAAAGCCCTTCATGCAAATAATCGCATAGAAGTCAAGTAAGACTTGACTCAGAGGAGTAAGAACAGGCCTTAGGCCCCAGTTCAGCAAGGCATTTAAACATATGCTTACGTCCACCCACCTTCAGGAAAGCGCTTGCTTGATTGTCAGCATATGCTTAAATCCTGTTTCAATGGGACTTAAGCATTTGCTGAAAGTCAAGCACATTCATATAATTGCCTTCCTGAATCTGGGCCTTAAGTGCAAGTCCTTCAGTCAAGATAGGCAGGACATTCGCCTGGGTTTAAACCGGACAGTCCTGTATCCTAAGGTCTGTTTCCCATCCAGTACAGAGAAAAAACCCAACGTGGTTTTGTCCCGTATCAGCCAGGGAATGCCATTCTGAAGAGTACACTGCTCTACCGCATGCTGGTGTGACCTCAGGGCCAAGGTCACATCGTGCCCAGAACCAAAATGTCCATTATTCCAGGGATACATAAGTTGCCACCCTAGCCCAAGGATTGTCTTCATTTTGTGTCTTGCACTGTATTAAGCATCTTGTTGTTGGTTAATTAAATAAAATAGTAAAAAATAATATATTAATAGTACTGTAGGGTATATACATTTTTCATTCTCTTTCCCTAAAATGATAGTAATGACTTAGTAAATGATTCTCAAAAGTGGCTGCTGCAATGATTACAAAAGACCTGCAGAAATCAGAACGCCCATATGGGTCCCACTCTTGCAATCATTACTTATGTAGACAGTCCTATTAGCGTCACTGTGACTCCTTACATGGGAAAACGTATCAAGGACTTCAGTATATTTTAGCAAGCAGTGTTTTCCTACTTGCCAATGGATTCAGAAATATGAACGGGGAAGCTACATTAGTAATCAATTATTAAAGTCACTGGATATGCACAGGGAACAGACCTTCAACTGGCTTGTGTCACAGCAGGATTAATCCCGTGCTACATTTTCCATTTCACAAGAACCAGTATTTATGATCTAGGTCTGGAATTAATTCGTAACAGAGACATATCAGATCTGAGGATCATTTCTAACGCAGTCAACGATTTTTATGTTGTGTTTCCTAAAGAAGAGATTCAAGCTTAAACATTTAATCGGAGCTGAGCAAAATTCTGACATTTCCACCCCACAGGAAATTCTGACATTTCCACATTTGTTTTCATCCCAAAATGGGATAAAAAGCTGAAATTTGAAAAGATTCCATGGATCAGAAATGCCAAAAAATTTTATTTGGAAATTTTTCAATCAAAACAAAACATTTAAACATTCCTGAAATTAAAATGCTTCATTTCAGAGTTTGTTGAAGTATCCTAAAATGCTCTGTTTCAAGTCATTTCAACATTAAACTGCATTTTCCCATTGCATTATGGGAGTTGTAGTTTAGGAGTCTAACACTCCCCTATGGGCTAGGCTCCCTGCCTGAACTACATCTCCCAGTATGCACCAAGAATCATGCGACTTCCATAAGGTGCCATTCAGCTCAGTTTTATCAGCCAGCCAGCCTAGTCTCAGGGCTTTCTTCCACATCACCCCTCAGATTTCAAACACCCACCAGAAATAGTCTCTAAAGCCATGACTCTCTCCTCCTTCCTACCCTTTTCAAGACTAGGGCTTCTGATTTTCAGTTTTAGCTGATAAACACCAATAAAACACTGGAAATGGTGTTGGACAGCTATGTAGAATTGAACAATTACTAAAAATAAACCCTGAAAAAATGAAATGATTAAACTCTGAAAAACAGAAGCCCTATTCAAGACACTTCTACCATAATTCCTGTGTGAAAATTGCCAGCTGGTAATAGCTATGTGGCTGGCCAATGGGGATTGCTGAGCTCTGTTGTGTTTATCTGTTTATATGACGGCCCCAACTTGGCTGACCATCAGGGGCTGAACCAGAGAACCTCCAGAGCTAAATTTATGAGCTAAAGAGTCAAGGCTCTGTAGGTGGGCGCTGTAGCCGCTCATAGCCCTGCGGATTGGCACAGAGGGGAGCTGTCACACACGCATCAGCAGGTACATTTACATTAGAGTAGGTCAAACACTGAAGAAAATTCTGACTGGTTCTAATTTATATTTTAAGACATTGATGGGAAAGAAGGGCAGGAGAGCATTTGACTCAGTACTAACAAGTTGTGCGGATAGTTTCATAGACTATGTGCCCCGTCTCACTTCTTCCTTCCCTTTCTTTGTTACACTGACTTGATTTATAACATTTGACTATCATGCATAACACTTGTCTAAAATATAAATAACTTCAGTTATAATTCCAGCTCTATAAATCAGAAATTAGGTCTGCCTATCCATTTGTACAGCACCTAGCACAATCGGGTTTGTTACTGAATATTGTCTCTAGGTGTTACGACAACAATGGATTTAGTTCAGGTCTGTTGCTTCTTATTTGCAGATTTTTCCCTCAAATGGTGGGTGTTAGAAGCTACACCATGTAATCCCGGCAAAGTTGGATCACTGCGTGGGCAGAGGGCCAGCGAGGAGGCTGAAGTTGTGTCTCCACTGCCAAAAATGGTATTTTTTAACACAGGATAACTCATACATGATAGCTATCCCTCGGTAAAGTCCAAATGGAGATGATGCACTGTGATTTTACTGAGAGAGAAATTAGGCAAGGTCAACCATTGACAGGAGAATGATCATTGGGCTCACCTGATTTACCCCCCAGTAAAATTACAGGTGCCTTGTCTACACTAGGTTTTTACAAAGGGATTGCTAATACTTTTGTTGTTTGGCTGGTTTGGTTTTGGGTGTTTTTAATGTCATTGGGTTTTTTAGACAAAGACAAAGGTGTCCTTTTCCTCACTTTCTCATAGTTCAGAAATGATTGAAGAGAATTTGTTTGCACCTTCAACACACAATTTGCCTTATGCAGTAAACCAAACTTGGAAAATGCCGTCACAAAGGGCTAATGTTTCAGAAAGTGATGAGCATGTGAAAACAGCGAGTTATAATGGAAACTGCTCTGTAACCTCCCCTATAGCGAATGCAGGGCTGGATCCCAGCTCAAGAGTGGGAGAGGGAATCACCTTTGCTCTCCCCTGAGCCAGCTGCCACCAGCAACCAGTCCGGTCCCTCAGTTTAATGTAGAGCTGCCTTTAGGCTGCTCTACATTACACCACCTACTCATAGCGCCCAAGGGCTGTTCCAGCAGCGGAGAATTGCTAAAGCCTTGCCACTCCCTCTTTCTCCAGGCCACACCCCTAAACTGGTGGGCCTGCTGCTTTACGGCAGGTTGTCCCCCTAAACCAGATTAAAGTCACTTTGAATCAAAGTGGTGCAAAGTAACTGCCGCAGGATGGAACATCTGGTTCCTCTACCTAGCATCTGGTTACTGTATGTTACTGGGCCACTTGCGTCTTCCTTAGACGAAATGTATGGACTCAGTCCCACTGTCCTGTCTCACATTAGTAGGAGGGGCAGCATTGACAGCAAAATGGCAGTGCCGGCCGTGTGACGTGGAAGTCCATTACAATCCCCCACTTGATTCGCTCTCCCCTGGAGCATGTGGCAGACATTTTGAACGGGGGGACCTCCCATGCTTTTAAATTACTTTCTGAATGTTACCTTCTGATGAGTGTAAGTGTGACAGTCACGCACAGAGCAATGAGAGGGAGAATCTATAAAAGTTAAACCGCGGGGGGTGGGGAGAGAAGGCGGCTGGACAGAGGAGTTCTCTCATTCACAGCGCCAGTCAGTGACGTCAGGATTTATAACTGTATTAAATGGGATGACAGGCAGCCATGATAAATCAGCTTCCTCCTTCTTCCCAAATCACAGACAATAAAAGCTTTGGCAGTGAAAGTCATTCGTCATCATAAAGACCCGAGACGTTCTAGTCGTCAATTCCGCGCACATCCTCAGCACACTGGAGAGGAGCGTTCGCGTTTTAGGGAAGAAAAAAAAATTGAAGAGGAATAATTACAAAGGTCAAAAGAAAGAAACCCTCCCGGAAGCAAGCTGTGATGATGGCAGACAGAGGCACTATGGACTTCGCCACATGCCAATGACACCAAAAAGTGCTGCCTTAAAGCCTTGTTATATATACAACGACAGAGCACTCCTTTGTGGGGGGAGCAGAGGGTACAGGGATAACACTTTAGAGCTGGAGTGTGCTTTCGGACTTCACACCCGTGCATGGAGATAGACACAGAGGGGAGAAACAGCCTCTCTCCATTGGCTACCCAAGCCTTGGGTCTTTGCACCTAGGAGTAAGAACAGGCAGGGATTTGCCGCCGCCCCTTCACTCCCAGTGATGCTGAGCCAGCATGCAGGATGTTGTAATTTAGTACTGGTAGCAGTCATATGGCCATAGCACCTGGGAGCCCGTCATGAACCAGGACCCCAGTGTGCTCGGCGCTGCACAAACACAGCCCAAAGAGACAGTCCACACCCTGGGGAGCCTGCAAGCTCAGTATAAGCCGAGCGACAACAGACAGGGGGGATCACAAGGACACAGTGAGACAAGGCTGCTCAGCACGATGGCCAGTGGGCTCGGCACACCAGCAGCCGAGCCATTGCCGAGTCTTTTGTAGTCGTCACGACACAGGAGAGTTTGGGGGAAGGATCCAGAGACGGATAAAGAGGGGGCTTTGCGGATGTTTACGGGGAGCGCCACCCACCCGGGAGAGGCAGTGCGGGAGGCAGCTCGAAGGCGCTTGGTTGAGAACTTAGCAAATGGGCTGACCGGAGGCGAGCACCGACAGCTTGGTAGCGAATGAGAGAGGCTTGGGATGGTGGGGACCGAGCGTGAAGGGCCTTGAAAGCGAAGAGCAGCAGCTTACGTTGGAGGTAACAGAGAAGGGGGAGCCAGAGGAGGGATTCTAAGTGAGGGGTGACCTGGTCAAAGCAACAGGCTAGGAAAAGGCTTGGGGCAGCAGCAGTCCGAATGGATATTTGTCACTGGCATAGATCAGCAGCAAATTACTGCCCTGTCCTTAGAGATGGAGGAAGCAGGTGTGTCTCAGAGCCTGCCTGGGCTGCTCCTGCACCAGTCTGTGCCTAGGGTTACAATCTAGTCCTGAGAGTTAACTCGAGCTTTCAACTGTTGCCATGCCAGGTCCTGAGTCTGCTTGGAGGAAGGAAGATGTGGGCTGTAGGATTGGAATTGCCCCATTAAAGCAATGTTTTTTACTGAGATTACAACATGGCCACGAGTGAGTGACACGAAGAGGGCTGCAGTTAGAAATGTGTTGTTGCAGTTTAAGCTGCCCCAAGGGAGTAACTAATTATCAGGAAGCCCAAGGTGACCACGTTCAGAGGAAAAGTCTCTGCAAAGATCAAGCACCCCACTGGAAAGGGTAGGGGGCGGCGACCACAGCGAGGGGCGTCAGGGCAGTATGGAATAGAGACCGGCATCAGAAACCTTCCAAGGGAAAAGTAAGCATGAGACTGTGCTGCACATAACACTTGGATTAAATCTGACTCACAGGAGACATGTCTAGGGCTTAAACTCTTTCCTGTTTTGCCCTACACAGATCACCAGGATGCGACATGTCACGAGGTGTAGTGTAACCCCCTTTTCACGACACAAGTAAGACTGCTGTGCCGACTGCTCTCCAGTCTGGGAGCAGCAAACCGAGAATCCAAGGAAGATATCCAATCTCTTGGCTGCGGTTTGCAACTCTGGTCAAGCCTTGGTAACGTGTAGCCGGGCTGTGTTGAGAAGGACTCTCCACCGGGAGCTCACAATTGATGTACAGTACCACCCCATGGCTCCCCATGCTTATTCTGCAGCCTGGGTGGCAGGGGCTTTACGGAAAAGCCACTGAATTAAAAAATATATTAGCAAAAATCACATTTCAGTACCAGTGAATCTGCAGTGCTGGGTCTAAACCATAGTTACGAGTGTTGCCACAGGGCCTTACTAACAGAATGGCAGTCGTGCCATTCGGTTCTCTTTGGAAAGAAACATTTGGGGCAGGTAGAAAAATGCCTCTCTTCCCCACCAGCCGCAGGGCTAAGGGTCTGGACTGCACTCACGCTTTGCCTCTCTTAATCTCTTGATGCCACAGTTCTTCTTCTGTAAAATTAACTCCTATAAGCTCTTTGGGGCAGAGATCGTCCCTTACTATGTGTGGGTACGTTGTTTAGCACTTCGAGGCCGTGATCTCAGTTGGGCCACAAGCGGCTAGAGGAATGCAAACAATAATGATAATAAACTGAGCACAGGAATACCTGCGAGATCTGCAGCTTAGACACAAGACTGCACATACCGTAGCAATGCAGGCTTCGCCATGCACATATCAGACAGAATTACAAACAGTCCAATGGCCCAGTAAAACTATAGGATGGTGTGTGAACTCTTTAAACCAGACTGAAATCCTTTATTAGGCCAAAAGTGAAAAAATCTCATTTGTCTAATATTATCTGTGTCCAAGGCACATACATGGCCCACAGAACAATAACATTCAAGCACCTCTTGGTCTTTAACGTTTAGCCTGAAAATACAGAGTGAAGTAGAGAAGGTCTGTTAGTCTCCTCTTACAGATGGAGAACCAAGGCACTGAGCAACTAAGTGACTTTCCCAAGGTCATCTGCCAAGACTGTAGCAGAGCTAGGATTTAGCCCATGTCTGAGTCCCAAGCTAGTATCTTAACCATTGAATCATCCTTCCTATGCTATGGCCACCGCTTCTAGTGCTTGTTAAACGCCAGTGGTAATGCTACTATTAATAGACAAGATTGTGCCCAGGCATGAGTGGGGGTGGGTAACCAAACCTGAGTATGAATACACAAGTGGGGGGACCCTTTGCCTTCTTGCTGACCTGTGCAAGAACTGGACATAGTGGCAGTCTTTCTGCTCCCCCAGGGAGCTCAGGGATTTTTCTGTCAACAGATCAGCACATCTGACCGTCACACACGTCACACTCTGGGGAAGTTATTTTGCCGTACCACTGGTGAGGTCGCTGTCTGGGTTTTGCCTTAGAGTGCAAGTTTGAGGAATATCTATTGCAGCTGGAAGTGAAAGACTTGGGGAGCAGCAGAGTAGGCTATCAACAGGGTTGTGGGCAATATGGGTGTGTCTATACTGCACCTAAAGATCAGCAGTGAGCCAAGTCAGCTGACACAGACCAGCCGTGGGTGTTTAATTGCTGTGTGGACACATCTCAAGAATGTAGAACACACAAGTCCTTCCCCTTAGCCTCTAACTTCTCTACTTTTAAGGTTTTGGTGGATTAGACAAGGTGTGTCCTGCTGTAACCTCGAGTGTCACTAAACATAGTGTTTGGTTGTTAATTTCCCAGGTTTTTATATCGCTTTGCTGTCCCTCAACCTCTGTTTCCCAGGAGCCAGGGAGAAAGGGAGCTGCATCTGCCAGGGAATCAGAGAGGAAACTACACAGCTGAACCCATTCCTCTCTATGTTGACTCTCACGGAGAACATGAGAGGCTGTGATGTGCCTCAGTCAAATCTCGCGTCTCACCTTTATCCCCATTGAATAGGGTGACCAGATAGCAAGTGTGGAAAACCGGGACAGGGAGTGGGGGGTAATAGGCATCTACAGTCGGGACAGCTGGTCACCCTACCATTTAAACATTACTGAACAGAAGGATAGCAGGAGCAGCCCTCCATGCTCTCCAGCAATGACATAACCTGTCTCACTTCCCACAGCCTCCCGTTCCCTTGCAAAAAATCAAACACACCAGTAGCAGCGCAGCAGTGGGTCTGTCTATCTTCCCTGCCAGAACAAAGCAACCCTCCCAACCTTCAAGGGGGCCAGGGTGAGACACCTGTAAGTGTGATTGCCACCCAGCTTGGCCAACACCAGGAACTGAGCCAATGACCTGCACAGCTAAAAGCATGAGTCTTTACAGCTGGTGAGAGTTGTTGGTGACTGACATTTCTACGCTGGACCCTATCACACACACACTGACCAGAGGCTTACACAAACAAAACGTCTGACAAACGAGTGAATGAGAGGAGTGTGTTTCTCTGGCACAATGGAACAGCCTACGGCAACAGTGAAACTTGTCCGCAGGAGACAGCACTTTCTCAGGGGCTCACCCCAGACTGCAGAACAAACTCCCCCAAGATCCAAGAACTATTTTCTGCTCCAAGTGCAAAGCAGCCTTCGTCCTGCCATCACTGATGTAAACACATTACGCAGCGTGCATTTAAAAAAAATCCGTGTGCAATTCAAGAAAGCAGGGAGAGGAAGAAAGAAAGAAACACATGACTGAAACTAATTAAGCTGCTTAATGCACTAGTCGAAGGTGCCAGGGTACCATTCTGATGGGAACAATATTAGAACCTGAACAAAACAGAAAAAGCAGACAGTCTCTATTGATTGTGCATAGCAGATGCCTCAATGCAAGGTGTTCATAAGGGACATTTATGCAATAGCTTACCTATAGGAAAGTTTCTTCCTAACCCACAGCTGGTAGTAGATCTCTAAGATCCTGAAGCTTCAGGGTTTCTAATCCATATACATTTTTATCCTATCTAATGTAACTTGTTATTCAGAGAAACTAATCCTGTTTTGTTTGAAATGCATTTTAAATTTCAAACTACTGTAAATGCAGTTTCAACTAAACAGAATTTTTTTGCAAGATCCTGTTGATATATAAGAAATTTTGTTCAGAATGGAAAGTTTCATTTTTTCATTTTGAAACAACTTTTTATTTTGAGATTTACTTTATTTTATATAAAAAAAATATTTTAAAATGAAAAATGATCAAAATCAAGATGAAATGTATTGACTTTATGGCAACAAAAACAAAACAGAAAATTGTTCGGAATTTTGTTTTACAAAAAAACGTTGAAATTTTGGCTTCGTCCCACTTGAGTGTTAATTTTTTAATTTAATTTTTAAAATCTTGGCATTTAGCAGGGGGTGGGAAAGTCCATTTTCCAAACAACTGCCCTTATTACTACAGATGGGACTAGTGGTGCAAGCAAATAGCAAGGAACAACTTCATAGCCCAAGGTCTTGCACTCTTAAATTGACAAGACACACAAAGGACATGTTGTTAGCCCATTTTTCAGATTGGAAATGAAGGCACAAAGACTTTGGGGGACTTGTTCACAGTCAGACCAGAAGCCTGTGATAAAGCTAGGAACCGAAGCCAGATTTCATCAGGTGTAACGAGTACCTTAACCACATGACCATCCTTCCTCTCTAAATGCTTCCAAAAATTCAAGCATCTGTAAATGTTCTTCACCGGCCAAATCTTGATCGCAAATGAAGTCAGTGGCAACACACTCATTGTCAATGAGACCAGGGCTTGGCCTGAAATTAACTACTATGAAAAAATGACCTTCAGAATTAACTAGATAAAATATTTTTAAACAATGATTTAAATAAAACACAAAACTAAAAGCAATGGGCATTTTTCCCAGTGATCAGATATTGCCGGTTCCACAATAATTTTCCCAGCATTATTAGGTCTGTTCCACTTTTGCACTTGACATTTATGAAATAGGCCTGTGCTCCTAAATTTTTTGTATACCTAAAACACTCATTGACGTCACTGGAAATTTTGAGGGTGCAAGGATGGCTGAAAAGTTCTATTTTATTAGGTATTATTAAAAAAATAAATGTGTTTTTTATTTTATTTTAGCTTTTATTTTCACATTAGATTTTCAATTTGACATGAAAGGTATTTAGCTGTCTCAGATCATCATCAAAAAATGCGTCATAAAAGGCAGGTCAAATAATGTGCTCTACCTAAAAGATAAATAGCCCTTTCTTAGCTACCTTGGCATCAATCCCAGAGGGTATATAAGGGTTGAAGAGAGCTGAGCTCTATCAGTTGGTTAAACTTTTTCTGTTTTCAGCATGACTAGAATAAAGAATAGGAAAACTTTTTAAAAAGGCAGTGATTCAGTTATGATATGCTTGCAGAGCCATTCAATCCATAACAAAGCAAGGCAGTATATACTCTAGAAACTCTGAGGACCTAAGAGTTTATTCCATGATAATTACCCTATCTCATGTCAATTACTTATTTTGTTTGTTTAGATATTTATACTTCATCCTGCACCACAGTATCTCAGCTCCTTATAAACATAGAAAAGACATTTATATTTCTCTAATTTATATTTAAAACATCTATTTTTAAAACCAATAATTATGAATGGGCCAGAATCCTGAGATAATGGAAATATCTTTGTTCTTGTTCTCAGTCATAATGACTGACAACTGGAAGAAAACACTGGTTTCATTAAAGCTCTTTTATGCACTCCCCTTCTCCTCCTAACACACATTCCCAAAAGATGTTTTGAGATACATTCACTATTTGCGACAGCAGCCTTTTGAGATCCTAACTCATAGGCGTTCTTATCCCTAGGGGCAGATATAAAATGTGTTATCTTCGTGTGGGGGGGTTAGAAAAGGAAGGGTTTCAAAAGTTACAAGGGGAAAACCCCAGACTGGTAAGTTTTATTTCATCCCTTAGGATTTCTAAGGAAAGGCCATTCATACATACATCATTAGGAGATGGAACTAGTAAAACAATGGATAACAAAGCTACCCCATCTGCATGCTCTACATTGCAGTACTTATAGTTCTTGTCAGGTGTACACGGTACTAGCTCCATGGACTTCAATGGAGCGATGACCATTTACACCTGCCATGGATCTGCCCCCAGGTATCATTTTTGGAACAATACCATGGGGGAGGTTAATGAAGCACCCAAGTACTTTCCCCCGGAAATGTGGCTAGAATAAAATCCTCTTT
This sequence comes from Emydura macquarii macquarii, assembly GCF_026122565.2. NCBI lineage: Eukaryota > Metazoa > Chordata > Testudines > Chelidae > Emydura > Emydura macquarii. The sequence continues at coordinate 22,608,401 of NW_027131588.1, read as the reverse complement.
GGATCAAGAACTTCTCAGATCTGTAACAAGCACAGAAGACATGAGTGATTTATGTCCTAAAGCAACATATAAGAATATACTAACAATATATAGCATGTATCCTAGAATGGTGCTTTTAAAAGCATCGTTCTGGGACAAGTACTAAATATTATTAGTACGTTCTTTAAAATATTTTATTTATTTATCACTAGGGTCAGGTTTTCAAAAAGTGGTCAGCAGTGGCCTAACTTCTCTCCCTTTAAAGTCAATGGGTTAGTGGGAACCCTTATATGTTTTTGAGCACCCGTCCTAGGCTCTGATAGCTTTACAATCCTTCAAACACAACCATATTTTGCACTCGATTGATCACCCTTACAAACATCACAAAAGCTAGTTTCAATAATAAAAATACCCATCAACCAGACCAGTGCATCGCCAGCGTATCAACCCACTTCCTATCCAAAGGCTTAAGAGAAAAGGCTAACGTTTCAACATGTCCAGAAAGTTAACCATCGTTAAGGCACAAGAGTGGGTTGCAAGAGACCTGTGTTTGATTCCAGCTCTGTATGATCTTGTGCAAGTTGCCTAAGTAGGGGGGACAGAGTCTAGCCTGTAATGATTTAAAAAATACAAGTGGCATGAGATCAGTTTGCGGGTTGTTTTCGACATCATTATCCGTTTTTAATGCTTTCCATCCGGTTTGATGGTTGGAAAGCTCTCCAGGCCAGCTACCTACGTACCATATTGCTCCCAGCATTCAAAATGATAAACAACCATTGTAATGTAACAAAGGCTTTGGCAAAACACCAGCACATAAATAGCAGCTACAGTATGACAGGATGAATAAGACATGAAGTAGGCTAGAGATTCAGGAGACAAAGTGATCGTCTACACTGAGGCATTGGTGGTGCGAGGAGACATTCTAGCGAGGGATCAGGTAACTAGAGTCTTCTGCCATGGATCTCAGGATAAATACATTGTTGTTTGCATTACATTCGTTTTGTTTCATTTTGCCAAGTTCTCTTCATATTAACATAAACCTGGCAACATATTTGGGAACATTGATTGTGAGAATATGTATAATATGTATGACAATATTATGAATATGTATATTAGCTTTGTACGGTTGGATCTATGGAGAAACAGCTACTTGGTATAAAATACTCTACTAAGACATCTACATAAACACAGAGAGCAGCGGTTACTAAAACGGGAGAAGTGGACTTAGCCACGTGCATTTTCCTTGCTAGCTCTTTTAGACGAATGTCCTGAATGAATTATGTTTGGCGGCCCAAGTCCCTCACTGCAAGTCCACAGCAAATAATTTAACGGGACTGCCATTCAGAGATTCCCTCCTCCCCTGCCCTGTGTGTGTGTCATCACGTTTTTCAAGGGGACTGTGCTTCTAGCTTTGTTCTAAAACACCTTTGCCATAGGTGTGTATAATACACAAGAAGGCTGACGTGGTTTTGTGATGGCTCTCCCTTTTAAGATGACTACACCACAGCTGGTATTTGGCCACGTGGAGGTTTCCAGCGTATGATTCTCTCCTGCCTCACTCCTCCTGCAGTTGAATACACTTGTGCACAGTGCATATAAAATGCTCCCATTCTGATCGGGTAGAACCTTATTCTCTGCACAAGGGTAAGTGACCACACAAGCTGATCAGGGCCAAAGCAGCCACTGTTCCAGTACCGCTATTACGATGCATAGAGAGAAAAGCTAAGTCCAACGTTTCTTGCATTGCCTTTGCAGCAACCTAGAGGGGAGGCTAAAGAAGGGTTAGTCTGTCTTGAATGCTTCTGGTGAGGTAAATGACAAAGTTCCTCTGTTCTGCTGAGAAAACAAAACTAAAATCTGCCTTTAATGTTTTGTTTTAAGCTTCCTCTTTTAACTGAATGACATAGTTTGTGTCAGCTCCCACTAAAATGAAATGTTCTTCTTTGGCCCCTTTGCTAGGCCAGTCGACAGTTTCATCCAGTCATGCCTGGGCACTGCTAATGCAAACTGACTCTCCAACCAGCTGCAGTCAGGACTGCCTGTGGATTTGTCAATCTGTCCTCTGTGCTGCATTGGAGAGCAGAGCAAAGGTGTCAGTTTCAGCACCACTTTGTCCTCTCAAAGTGATAGCGACCAAGCTGAAGTCAGCAAGCTGGAGTGGAGAAAATGCATCTGCGGGTAATTAGTAACAATCAGAAGCTGCTCTAAAACTGCTGACTACAGCAGTAATGAGCTAGGCACATGTCATTGGCTTGCAAATGGAGAGCGTGTTTATGAACCATGGCGGCAAGCAGTAAGAGAAGGAATTTTTTTAACTTAATATTTAATGTGGCATAAAAACGATGGAGAGAAATCAGGTGGTTCTCTAATCAGATGGTTAGTTGGCAGTCCATAACACAAGAGAGTCTGTGGATGAAGCAGTACTGAGAACTGTCATCAGAATTTCCTTTCACCATAACTTACACCTATTTTTAAAGACATGTGCTGGCATGAATGCCAATGTTGAAGCAGAGCTTTTTATTCAAATGATATCACTGCCGACTTGATCTAGGAACTGTGAACCTTACAGTTCACATCAACAATTGCGCGGCGGATCTTTCATCTCTCATTTCTCAGTGTTGTTTTGCTGTTCAAACCATCGTCTTGGAATAAGAACAATGAAAAATTGTGATCGTAATTCACTTATCCCCTTAGTCCTCAGCCTATTTTGCATTCAACTGCTTTATGAGATGGCTTAAAGACTCACAATACGAACTAGACCTTGGTCAGTTTGCAAATAGAAGCCAAGCACTGTCCCCAGACTTTCTCATAAAAACTGCTGAAGCTTGAACTACGGATCTCAGCCTATCAAAAGAACCAGATTAGTTTTCTTGGCCACAATAAAACCTATTTCTCAGACTCTCATGACTATATATTTCAAGATCTTCATCCTGGAATGTGGGGCTTTTTAAACACTCTGCACATTAATAGCCTACTATATGCTGAAACATGGGCCACTCGGTATTCATGGGTCTGCTTTACACAAAACAGAAAGACTCTATAAAAATAATGATGTCAATCAAAGTTTTCTGCCGGAGTTTACAATTCACTTGCAATTTTTTAAATATGAAACTGCCGTTGGGTCTCCCAACAATGAAGACGTTATAACTAGCATGTTTATTATGTAGTGACATATGCTGGAACTTCAAGTAAGCAGCAAAGGCCAGACTTTAAAAGTTCAGAGCTTTGGTACAGGTAAATGCCCCAAAGTTTGAACGCGTTGCTGACCTTTATCCAAACTACCCTAGACTCTTAGATGCGCAAAACTGAACTGCAAGTCTTTGAAGGACAAGCCCTCTTGTAAGATTTTCAGTACTGTAGGTCCTTGCTTTTGGTTAGGCCAGAAACATCACAAGACAGACTCTCTCATTTCATGCGGAACCAGGAAGCGCAGAAGTATGCAAAAAAATCAGCATAATTAAAATGTAGCCAGACTTCTTTGAACCTCAGAAGAGGCTGGAAGTTAGGTTGGTTCTTATTTAATTTGACCCAGTTTGCACATCCCTAAAACTACAAAATAATAATAATTATTATTATTATGATTGTCCAAAGAATGGTAGTTTGTGGTTCAGGTAGGACTCAGGAGATATGGATTTAATTCTTAGTTCTGCTAGAGACTTCCTCTGTGAGTCCGTTCCTCATCTGTAAAATAGGGATGGTAATATTGTCTTTCTCCCAGCTGTTGTCTGTCTTGTCTAGTTAGATTGTAAGATATTGGGACTGTCTCTTTCTAAGTGTATATACAGCACCGATCCCAGTGGGGCCCTGATCTTGTTTTAGGCTTCATGGTACCCCATAATACACATAGTGATATTACAAAAAAAAATTTATTATAACTCTCTTTAATTAGCATGTCAACCAATGCATGTGGTCCTGAAGTGGGACTCACTGGTCTGTAATTCTCAGGATCACACACACATCAACTATAATCACCCAAAAATATAAGGGCAAATGAGTTGCCAGGTGCAGCAAATTCCTTCCAGCTATTCCCCCAGTTTGCCAACAAACATATTCTTTTTCAACATCTCTCAATCTCCCACCATTTCTTACCTGTCACGATAGGGTATGACTGCGGCCCTGGAACACTGGCCCCTAATTCTGCTGAAGTAGGGCTTGTTAAATTGGCCTTCATATCATCTAATCCACCAGCTAACGATGCCATGGCTGAGTATTCTGTCGTCTGCAAAAGGAAGCAAGAGACACCTCAGCAATAATATATCTGATATTCAACAACCTATTTCTGATATATGCAATATAACACAATTACATACAATGCAAAAAATCCTAACCTTTTGTTCCATCAGATTGGCCATATTAAAGGCAAAGAACATATAAAGTGTGCTGCTAAATCTGTCATTAGTAACAAACATTAAGTATGTTTTGTCTTTGTCTTTGCTGCTTCAGTAGAACAAGAAAAAAATGGGTTTCTCTACTAAAAGGATGCCAGATTATTACTCTTAAGCAACAAAATCTTTCACTGTGTCAGCATCTTGTAGAACAAAGTTGGTGATTATAACTTGTTGAAAATAAGCCATTTGCCAGTTACAATTCAGTAATAGCTCACAGTAATACAATCAATACAGTTTCATTCCACTGATCGCACTTGTAGAGAAAGACATGCCTGAAGAGAAGATGGACGCAGAAATGTTTTGCATCCACGTCCCACACAGCAGTTCCTTTCAGGTCAAATTGTAAGCAAAATGCACACTTAGACCATCCGAGTTACTGCAAGCATAGACTCATGGACAGCTTCGGCACCACATCTCCCAAACCATTTCCAATGCCAAATTTGTTTTAAAATAAACAAGATGGAGTGTCACCTGAGTATATTAAAGATCCACCAATCTCTTATGGGAAACTTTAAACACCATAGGGCCGGCACCTCAGATGGTGTAAATCAGCATTGCTCTATTGAAGTCAGCTTGACAACATCCACTGACACCACTGAAGTCAATGGAGCTCAGACAGTCTACACCAGCCGGGGATCGGGCCCTATATTTAGAAACAATTCTGCGTATGTGGCAGAAAGTTTATCTGCATCTCTCTCTTCCTATAATTTTTATTTTCAGGGCCATTTACTCAAAACTAGAAACTCCTTTTTTATTTTCATTCATTTTCCCCCTCCAAGTCATACTCCCTTATTTGTGAGATTGTAATCATGGGCACAGCAGTTGAGGGTTGTGATTTCAATGAAAAATAAACAGTAGGAACAGATGATCTGGAGTAACGCAGTGGGGAATCAGGTCCCCGTATGTTTTCAAGGCACTCTACAAATTCCTTTTTAAATGTTAATAATGGAAGGAGAAATGCAGAAAATATCGTGTGTTAACATGATTGCCCCTAAGTACAAGATTCCTTCCAAGTTACCCAGGAGGCTTCAGGTGGTTTTCAGTGCATGGTCTGAGATCTGAGCTCTGTTTGTCGTTTGACATAAATATTAGGGTTTGTCTATGTTTGTGTCTCTGTATCCCAGTTAGTAAAGTGAGCAGAAATGCATATTGCTAACCCAGTAATGGCAGGTTCAGGGAAGCAGAGACAAGCTCCTCTTGAAGAGTTGGCTTCAGATGCAGTCTGCACAAGGCACCAGTCACCCATCATATTGATGGGCTGCCCCAGTGAGCGCTTGCAGAAAGGTGTGCCAAAGATTTTTTATCAAGTTTGTAACTGCTGGCGAGAGCATCGTGGTATCCTGCCACAGGAGCAATTGTGTGATACTCTCAGGGTTCAAGATTTTTCAAGGGAAAATGCTCAAGCATAAGCCCACATGCCCTGTATCCCGCCTCAATTCAGACCTTCAGAGCCCTCTTCTCCTTGAGTCTGACACACTCCTTGTCATAACACCTCTGTGTGTGTGCCTATCTACTCATCAACACTGCCTCAACAGCGGTGCGTACGCCACTGCTTCCACTCCACTGCATCCAGTCCTGCAACTTCTCTAGCCTTGATCATTACAACTCTAGCACATCCTCAAATCCTTCAGATGGTCCTGAATGCCACTGCAGACCTTCTTTGTGCACAAGCACAACCACAGTAGCTTCAGCTTTTGGCTTGTCATTTAAAAATTGCCCTCATTTTTTTAAAAAACCCACATGGCTCTGCTCAATACGCGTATGTTCCTGTGTTCCCCTGTCTGTTTACTTCAGCCATCTAGCCCTGGCCTTCTGTCTGCTGCTGCTGCTATGAGAGTCTTCTTTTCTTGACGCTCCTGTCCTGGGCACAACTCCCAGATATGTCACTAGTTGCTCAAGTCTCCATCTCATTTCAACGTTCCCATCTCAGGTGGACGTATGCCGTCTCCCACTCCCGCATCTCTTTATTTCACTCTCCCTGTGCTCTTTGTGGGGGTTTAACTCTCTAGTTGTGTGATTTAACACTATAGAGACCTGAAGGATACACTTGGTAGGAAAGAACACCATGCCACAGAGAGAGATGCTGTTGTCTTGTCAAGGCGTACGATGCCTCTGAAAGCAAATACGCCGGTGTAATACAGCGAGACTGTATGAGCTGTTTAACACAGGGAAACCCTGACTTCTTGAACCAGAGTAAAGCTGTGCTTTAGCACATTCTGAAAAGGAGGAGAGAGCGCACAAAATTTCCTATGGAAAAGTAGTATTTCTATGGTATAATACTGCTGTTACAGTTGAGCACAAAGATCTGCACTGTTCAGGGATTAGAAACCTTCACAGCTCTTTCTAGTGAGCGAAGGTCGTTATAATGTTGATGACAGTACACTTACGGATACAGCTTAATGTTTAGAGAGAGCACTTCAGGTATGTCTGCACTGCAAACATGGATCACATCCCTGAGCTAGTTTTACTTTAGCTAGCTCAGGTACCAATAGCACCACGGGTTTCAGCAGGGGATGAGCAAACCCAGCTGGGATCCAGTTCCTGGGTATGTATTTAGACAGCTGGCCCATGCTGAAGTCTGTATTGCATGGTATCCCTGTTATCAGGAGCCAAGTAAAGCATGTTCTGACAGCTCGAGCCCTGCTGCAATCACACCACCGACTCTAGCGTAGAGAAACCCTACGATGGCCTAACTAGCAACATTCACACTTGGGAGAGAGTGACAGTCTGAATCTGCCTGATGTACAACGTCAAGCTGTGCCACCATCCTGAGCCACATCCAGACCTAGTGTTAATGGATGCATTTCCACTGACCTGCTTAGAGCGGGTCTACATTTGGCCAACTCTCTCCAACAACACTAAAGATTTCTATGCTAGCAGCATGGATACCACTGCTATTACCACTAATATGTGCACAATCAGCAAAATGCAAATTTTATGCATTAGGGAACCATTTAAAATGCTTATAGTTTTTAACTTTCCTCTTCTTTCACTATATTGGACCTAAAACCTCCAGTAACTCGTTTTGGAACCAGGAATATCAAGATTAGACCTCACATCAACTATAATCACCCAAAAACATAAGGGCAAACAGGCTTGTCAAACTAGAAGACATTTTCTATACTCCCAGTAATAGAAGCCGTAAACTTTGTATAAGAGTCAGTACAGAGAACTACAATCTCTTACAATAGCTAAGATTTTCTGCACAGAACTCACTGCTTGGCCAACTCAAACAGCCTTAGAAAGTTGACAGTTTATTCCCCACTCGTTCACTTCACGTCTGCAAAGATGCACCTGGTGCCAGTGCTGGTCTCTATGACCATAGCATAGAAAGCTTATTGATAACTTCCTAACTGTAAGAAGAGTAGGACAATGGCACAGACTACCTAGGGAAGTCATGGAAGCTCCTTCACTGGAGGTTTTCAAAAGGAGGCTGAATAGCCATCTGTCTTGGATGTTTAGACACAACAAATCCTGCATCTTGGCAGGGGGTTAGACTAGATGACCCTTGCAGTCCCTTCTCACCCTGTGGATCTATGATTCTATGATGCTTATCTTAGCACAGAAAATAGGAGCTACAAAAGTTGCTGCACTATCCTGAATCTTGAGACACCTTCTGAAGGTTGGAACAACAGAAGCTACTCCTGACTGTAAGGGGAAAAAATGGGTGGAAACAGCCAAATTCATCACTGCAACTCAGCACAGGACGCCAGAACAAGGAAAGGGTGGCTTTAGATCACTTACGTGCCTTCCATATTCTGGGGCTGTCATAGTCCAAATTTGCACCTAGCCTATTGCCCAAGAGGCTCTTTCAGCAGAATATAGCCATGCTCCAGCCATGCCCCCATTCCCATAAGAATGCTCTTGAAACCCACCCTGCACTAGGGGCTGCGGGATGACACAGAGCCATGACACCACTTGGGGAGCCCCTCCCCTGACACCGTGGAAATTCCTCTGGGGCTGTGACCACCAACTTCACAGGCCTTTTGGCGTGGCCTGGCCTGGCCTGGCCTGGCCTGGCTTGCACGACGGCACTGAACTGAGCCTTGCCAGCGACACTGGCGAGAGCCACATTTGTTGGTACATGTTGGTTCTCCAGAGAACCGTGCAGGCAAAAGGAATATGGATAAAGCCTCGGTCATATGAAGCTCAGCCCTCTATCACATTACGAGTAACAGCTGACGAATGGTCAATGGCTTTTCCACCTACCCTTTCATAAAGCAACATGCCCACACCAGGGAGAAAAGGATGTTAACGACTGGCTGAGTTTCCCCCAACACAGCAGCTGTTAGTGGACTCTGGCTACTCTTGATCGGTTCCCTCTCTTGTGCCCAGAGCTCCTGTGTTTAAAGGCAGTGCACTCAGCGTGCGCATGCCTCGCATGTGCTGGTACCAAGCCAAGACATCTGTGATGCAATGAAAGATGCCATCTTGGGCCAGGTTGAGACTGGCACTCACCACTGTTGGCACGGCTCAGGTAATCCTGCAAAACGCAATTCACATGGCATGGCCGCAGGGTATTTTCACAAGCTGATTCATCAACAAAAGCCAGCGTTTGCTTCACTAGCAGCTGAGAACTTGGAGTAAGGTCCAGGAAGAGAACCCTTATTTTATAAGCCCAACAAGAGAGTCCAAACTTAAATTCCCCTCACTCCCGTCAGACCCCAGGTGTGTTAAGCTCTGGGGTGGATCATAATGATCACTACTTCATACAACCTCATTGTGTGTGCAGCGCTTCATAAACAAGTAGAACCAGAGGGTCTCCTGCCCCGCCAACAGACACACATGCAGAGCAGAGATACACACACACACACACTGTAAAGAGAGTGACGCAGAAATAACAGGCGGTCCTAATGGCACTGATTGTTCCACATCAGTCCCTAAAGAAAAGCTTCGTTTCTGTGGTTCTACCGTTGGTGGTGATGATGGACATTGGACGTGCACGTAACCACCACTGAACAAAACAAGGGCTTTGCCATTGACACACAAGGGGTGGAGCCTTTATTCTCTTTTCTTTTCTGCTCCCTCTTCTGCACAGCGTGTCCCTGCCCTACATCCCACCACGAAACCAAGAAGGGCAAAGCTTGCTAAACTAACAAAACTAACAACTCTTGGAAGGGCCTTTCCTCTCACCAACAAGAATGAAGCTCCTTCCTCCTCCTGAATCTTGTGACTGTCTCAGAAAATTCATCCCCACTCATCCTAATCATTGATCATTCATAATTAGTTGCCATAAAACCTTATTTACATTCTATAATTGCACTGCCGTGGGGACTGATTAGTAATCCAAGAATGTTACTTCTTTAGCTTTTTCTAGTTGCAACACAGCCCCAAGATCTTTGGAGTAGGAATAGCCAGGGAAAGAAAATACCCAACCTACCCGGGTACAACCAAAGAACCCCTCCATCATCGGGGAAACCCAACCAGCTTGATACCTGGGAAAGCATGAGTCGGGGGTTTGGTACCCTAAGAAATTACCTGAAAAATGACTGCCTGGGGTTGCACCAAGTATTGTCTCATCAGCATGGAACACCACTGCCATAGCATGAAGGAGAAAGAAAACACAGACATGTAAGAAGGCGAATATATAAAAGGAGAGCAGTGAGAAAAAAAAAAAAAGCTTCTGAACTATCATGTGTGATTTCTCTCTCTCTCTGCATCCTTCTCCCCCACCCCATCTACAGTCAGGAGGATGGGTTGTAGTATGCGTTGCAGATTGACTGACAGTAGCAAGCCTGCCCCAGTGCATCCAAGCCTCTCTAAATGGAAATGGCCAGGTTTGCAGGGAAGGGGGAGAGGGAAGGACCCACATTGTCCTTACAAAAAGAGACGACATGGTCCGTTCCGAATGAGGGCTGTCTGTCTGTAACAATGCCACCAACAGTACCAAAGAGACGTTCTTCATATCTGCAGGGAGTTATAGGGCAAGTGTTTGGATTTACATAGCATTACATTTGGCCTGAGGACACAGTCAGTGCACTTCATAAACACACTGTTAACTCTCACAATACCTGTTTGAGAAAAGTATTACTGGGCCTCTTTTACAGAAGGGGAAACTGAGGCACAAAGTGTCAAATTTACGGCTGGTGTAGGGGGGCCAATTCCATTGCCTTTAATGGAGTGGTACCATCTTATGCCTGTGGGCAACTGGGCTCAGAGTTTAAGTGACTTTCCCAAAGTCATACGAGTCAGGAGCAGAGATTGGAACAGTCCAGGTTTTTTGTCCTTGGGACAAGCACTAGACTACACCCTCACAAGAAAACAGCAGTTTTCCCTAGAGCTACTCTTCCAGTCCCCAAGGAGTAAAGGATTTTCCCTGACACCCACCAACTTCTTATTGTGGGAACACACTTTCACCCGGATGCAAACAGCTTTCATGTGTCTATGTAACCTTGCCCACTTTAGGATGAGAAGGAAATGCGCAAGCTTTCCACGTGCTCTATCTAGGTCTCTGGAAAAACCACAATCATTAGTCATTTTTGCTAGTGATACTCCCGCTGGCTTCAATTTTGCTGCTTGACTTTCAGGGTTAGATTCTCAACTGTAAACTGGCATAGCTTCACTGATGTCAACAGAGCCATGCTGATTAACACCAGATGAGAACACTCGTCCTGAGTCCCTCTTCCATTCTGTGGCATGCCCAGATGCTGTTTTGTGTCATGAGAAGCACCTGGTCTAGATGCTGGGTGGAGGAGGAAAAGAAGGCACAGGAGCAGGATAGTAAAGACACGACCAGCACTTTGGTTTTAAGAACATCCTTCCAGTGACATATGCCTGCTGGGGATGGAAGCGTGATGTGGATTCTGACCTTGGAGACACAGGTCATAGAGTCGTAGAAGATGAGGGTTGGAAGGGACCTCAGGAGGTATCTAGTCCAACCCTCTGCTCAAAGGTCAAATAATATTGTCAGCATCCTACATTCTAATCTTTCATTTAAAATAATCCTTTGATCCTAAAGAGTGAAGGCAGCTAAGAGGTTAGATTTTCTACCAGTACCTTCTCCACTGGTTTCAAATTCACTCCCCATTTTTTTCCAATGAGATAGAGAAGACCCAAAATTAGTGGCAATATGGATCTCATTATCACAACTGACTTTCTACGGCAACTGGCCAGTTCAGAATGGGTAAAGAATATTAACTCCGCTACATACACTACTGCAATGGATACAGGTAAGGATACTGTTTGCCTTTCTGAGTTGAGCTTTTACATAGACACTTTCTACAGAAGCCTTTGGCTTATATCAAACATGGAGTTCTACGGAGCTGAAGCTTCTTGGTTGATCCAAACTGCCTAGAGTTCAGCTGGGATTTTTCTGGCCATGGCAGAACTGGTATAACGTCCAAAGATTTCACATGCCGTTCTTAATATATTCTTATTGCACAGTTATCATCAATGAGAGGCTGACGATGAACCCGTGTCAGCAATGCTCAAAGCATGCTCAACTATAGCACTGCAATATTCTGTATATACAGACTATGGGACTTGGTTTTCATGTCCCAACTCTACTCCCTCTCCCAATTTTGGACCGTGACACCTCAATTTTCTTCTTTATGTACCTTGACTAATGTTCCTAGACTTCAAGAGAGTCAGCTTCCCTCAGTAATTTATTTCTACTTCCTTCCACTAGACAGGAAGGAAGGAGCCTTTACTTTTACTTTCCTCTTGTCTTTGAGTTACTTCTAATTCCTCTGTCCTTTTTTGCACCTATCAGGGGGATATTTTGGTTGGACTAACTGTAAGAGAGTACAGACGTTGTAATATGTGGTCAATTTCCACATTTAGCACCTATAGGGTTTTTGTTTTGTTTTTTTAAGCTCTCCTTAGTGCCACCCTGGGTGTCTTTTCCCTGTTTGTTTGTTGGCAAAAAGGGAAGGGAAACGAACTATGGCAGCCTTGATGCTATTGTTCTTCAAGAGTTAATCATTGAATGAGCAATACACTGGTGTCTTTGGACACAACAGCTGTAGCCGGGGTAATAATATAGACCCTTTGTGGGTTCAACATGAGTTGGTGAGAAAAAGAGTGACTGTGACCAACTTTCTCTTCAGCGATTTTCTTTTTGAGGCAGCACTGGATTTTTATTCCAGAATAGCAAACCAAGGTGGGACTCTAGGGAAAGGTGGCTTCCCTAAACTGTAGGAACACTGAACAAAGAGGTGAGAGAAAACTGGAATGGAAAGCTTGAAGGAGTGCCTTGAGCCTTGAGTCATACTGGTTGGGACTGTTGTGGTGTATTATTAATGATCCAGGTCTGGTAGGGAAAGAAAGTGCTAAAATTAAATGTTTTCCTTTTTTTCCTCCTAATTATTTTGCATTCTGAAAATATGTAACCTTGTCAGAAGACCAAGCGAGGGAGGAAAGGAAAGGGAAGGGATACCTAGTTTGCACTGCAAGTAACATTTAGAAGGTGCAACACAGGACTCAGCTGGATACACATGCTTTGCTTTTCTCATCTGCTCAGTATCCAAACCACAACTCTGAAAAATTAAACAAACCAACTGTGATATTTCTTCCCTCCTTTGTATTGTAGAGGTGACTTTTGGCCAGTAGTGCTGCTGGGGACGCAGCAGAATAAAAGGAAATCAGTGTACAACGTGCTAGCAGGTTGAACTGTCAAAATATAAAACTAATCCATGTGATTTGTTTTCTTTTTGTTGTCATTTTGCCCTCCCTTTAGACGAATGATGTTGCAGTAAGACGAAAGTGGTGCACACTGGGCCTTTCCTTCTAAAAAGCAACACAGCTGCTTCTTCTCTAGCTTTTAAAGGATACACGTTGACTTGGTGGTGTCATCACAGCGCGTCATGAATGGTGTCTGATATGAAAATTCTGTGCTCAATTCCACCCACTCATAGTTAACCTGGCCCCGTGGCTGGCGTATTTTGTACAAGAACCCAGTACTCAACTTAGATACATTTGATAAAAAGAACAAAAACACCATGACGAGAAGTGCTGAAACCAAAACACCTCTGACAATTCAGTGCTACTTGTTTCTGTCTTTCATCCAACCCATGCTCAAGGGTTCTTAGTGCACCTTCCACCGGGCAGCTGGCGAGCAGAAGTCATTGTCTTAAAAAAAGGGCTGTTTATCCCCAGACAGACACATGAAATGGAGACTGGGATTTGGTCAACAAGATCTGCCTCCATGTTCTTTTCCAAAACCAAAGGCCAACATCTCTAGCTGCCCACCACCACCCACTTATCACATACAGCCCTGGAGTTACCTTCCTTTTTATTAGAAGGGCTAGAACTTAACCTAGCCGTATCACAGTGTCATCATGCAGGAAACAAATAAATAAATAAAGGAGGAACTAGCAAGCACTGGGCAGGCTTTCCACTGAAACCCTATGTCAGGCTCACAAAGGGAAAAAAAAATGGTAACATTCGACATGCTTCGGAGACTTTAATCCAAAGCAGCTCTAATTATTCTGCCCAGCTTTTCAGAAACCCAGTGCCGCATACAGCTGCATGGGCACCAATGCAGTTCTGTCTTAAATGTTATGGGAATGGAAATTTCATTACAAAACCCTCCTCCCGACCTCCCCTAGATTTGAATTGGGAAGGAAGCTGAAGAGCTATATATCAAACCTATTTGCTCCCCCGCTGCCCCATCATTTTATTATTTACATCACATTTACTTCTCTCTCTAGCACTATCACTGAACCCAATTCTTCTTTGGGGTAAATCCTATTTACATAGTCAATCCCGGCAGAACTCCACTTTCCCTTTGTGTTAGGTAACGTTTGGCAGTTACTCCTTCGAAAGGGATGAAAGTTTGATTTCAGGCAATGGAATCCTTTTTATTTTTTCCTTTGAACAAAATATTTTATAAAGCTCCCTCTTATAAAAGAGGTTTTTTAAAAAAAAAATGAACAGCTGTGCTTCATTTGAACCCAAGCCCCGTTAGAATTGTGGCAATCCCCCGAGAGCTCCCCAAAAAAGTGGGAATTATTTAGTGCATCTTACCATGAACAACTTTATTCTGATACTTCAGAATAACTGACCTGTTTTTGACCTAAATCTTCAGATTATTTGCATGCTGGAAATATATGCTGCATTTTACTGTTCCATACTGAAATCCACAAACACATACACACTCAGCTTTTCTACCGGGACCCCCAAATCCAATCTAAATGCCTAGAAGTTACCTGTTGTTTTTCCTTTATACATATAAATAGCTGCATTTCCATTCTCTCTTTGTTTCTCATTTTCGTTTTGTTCTAATATCTGCATGTAAATGTCTGAAAATAGCATCTGTAATTGAGGATTATGAAGTATAGCCAGCTCCTGACAGGCTGCTAAGGAAGATGGATTATCCTCATTTTTCTGTAAATTTTGTCAATTTTGGAATTCATAAGCTATCAACACTGATCAAAATGTGACCGCACAGCTGTGTCAAAAAAAAAAAAAAAGTGACGACGTCGCTCCCTTGTTCTCAGAGAAGATTGGCTTCCCCCCTCCATCTCCCCACCAAATACGCAGAGAGAGAGTACTGGCTGTGAATCATTCCTGGCTACTTCTAACATTGACTCAAAAAGAAAAAAAATATATATATATATTCAAATAAAGAAATTGAAAGTACGCAAATGCACTGCTGCGCTGCTTCAAATCACAAAGTGTAATTTATTGCGTGTTCTCCCTTCTTTATTTATCCCTAAGTAGTAAACACAATTTCCATTCCGGGGGTTTGTTATGTTCCACTCCTACCAGACAATCACCGCACACTTGAGGCAATTGTTTAGCCTCTTCCTCTCAATTTTCCCATTACTGGGAGTAAGTACTGTTGGGACTCTTTAATAGCCCGACTGCAGCCCATATCAATAACAGATGAGGTTTAATCGTCCAACACAAAAATTATTTAGGCTCAGTAAGGACATTCAATGTCATTTGCATAATGGCATTTCTATCCTGCGCACCTAACCCATCGTGCATAAACAAGGCCCTGGGACCATAAATAATAATAAATCATGACGTCCATGCTCCTCTTGCTGTAATAGGAGCCACTCTTTGTAGAAATTATTTCAGCAGGAAATGGGCACTGTAATTTTAAAGACATGTGGCAAGCCACAGATCAGTAAATCACACACACACACACATGAACGAAGCTGCCTTAACTGAACAACAAAACCCCATGAAAGAGCTTGGAAAAATATTGGCACTTGTGGCTGAAACCACTCTTTATTTTTAAAGAGGGCAGGCAAATGAAATAAAACCAAGGCTGGAAGTATGTACGTTTGCATCTGGGCATGAATATGTGGGACTGAGTGATTTCATTTCAAATTTAAATTGTCCTCTGTCTTCAGCCTCAGAGATTACCTAGAGTAAAATTAACCACAGTGGGGAGCTGTTATTTCTAACTAAAATGAGAAGTGCTTAACCAGATATGCCCACGTGGATTTAAAGAGTGGGGGAAATGTGTGTATGTGTAGGGCAAATGGGACATTGAAGCACACACTGTGAACCAGCAGAAAATGCATCCCACAGAATAAACAAACAAAGCACAGCTAGCCTGTACCTGAAGAGAACTGAGAAGATCTAAGGTAAATGAGTTGCTGTGATTTGGGTAGATAATGGGAGTTTTCATCCATTGTCTAAAGAGCAAAAGGTTCAATCAGGGTAATGTTTTCTGGCTTGCAGTAGTCTGGTTAAATTATAGCAGAGCTGAAACTAACACTAGGAGCGGATTCTCTCCTCTCATCAATCTTACCCGGGTGGAACTCTGTGGGCTTTAAAGGTGTTGTTCTTGATTTGCACCACTGTAAGTGAGAGGGTAATCCAGTTCATATCCACAGTATCTGGATAGGAATCACGTCTATCACTTAGCATAAAAGGGGAAGGACTATAAGAACAGGCTGTTAACCAGCTATGCCATCAGCCCGCCGATAATCAATTCGAATTTGAAACTGTAAAATAAAACCCTCATCCATTCACCAAACCCACCAAGAGCGAATGGCCAGATCCACCTTCTTCGCTATGTAGCATCACTGAAGTGGTTTTCTATTTGGCAGTTCTCTCCCATGTGCATGTCTCAGGTCTCCTTGGCCTGGCACTTTGTGCAGTCATTTATAGCTGTGCAGAGTCAGGAGAGCACCATAGAATCATAGGACTGGAAGGGACCTTGTGAAATCATCCAGTCCAGTCCCCTGAATGCATGGAGGGACTGAGTATGGCCTAGACCAGGGGTTGGCATCTTTCAGCAAGGGCCATGCCAAATCTTCCCCCCCACCCCTCTCCCAGTGCCGGAGCGGCAGTGGGGGGGTCTGCAGGCCCGTTCCCAGTGGCAGCAGCCGGCAGGCCTGCATGCCCATTCCTGCCGGGTCGCACCGCTCCCGGCCAGGGGCGCCACTTGGCCCACGTGAAGAAGGAGCGGGTCAGCATCAGCAGGGGCGGGGGCGCGGCACTGCTTGGGGCCAGGAGTGGTGCAGCTCCGGCCAGGCACCGCGTGCTGCTCAAAGTCAGCGCATGCACCGCAGGTTGCCGACCATCCCTGACAGGTGTTTGTCTAACCCTGGTCTTAAAAATCTCCAGTGATGGGGATTCCACAACCTATGCCAGTGCTTAGCTACCCCCACAGTTAGGAAGTTTTTCCTAATGTCCAACCTAAACCACCCTTGCTGCAATTTAAGCCACCTGTCCTATCCTCAGAAGTTAAGGAGAACCAGTTTTATCCCTTCTCCTTGTAGCAACCTTTTATCCTAAGTTGGTAGCACTTTATACCCATGTTGCTTTTGCTCAGCGGGGTTCTGCAAGACTATACAACTTTATAAAGAGTGGAGAATCAATCCCTTTTCTTTCAGCTTTCTTTCACCCCCACAGTTTCTCCCCTATGTATTATCCTTATTGTAGTGAGCAAGAATAGAGAATACTGAAAACATTATAATGCCATCTTCTAAAACAGAAGACACACCCTCAGAAATAGAAACGTTCTGGAGCTGTACAGTGAATACCTAGACCATCCCTGACAGATCCAACCTGTTTGCAAAAACCCCAAAGATGGGGATTTCGTAACCTATTGCAGCACTAGGTTACCAAGGAAGATTATGGAATCCCCTTCATTGGGGTTTTTTTAAGAACAGGTTAGACAAACACCTGTCAGGGATGGTCTAGATAATACTTAGTCCTGCCATAAGTTCAGGGAACTGGAATAGAGGACTTCACGAGGTCCCTGTTAGCCCTACATTTCTATGATCCCATGAATGAAAACTACAGAGCATGAGTTCTATAGGTGAAAAAGATTTTTAAAAGAGTAGGGATTAGTTAGTTTAGAAAGAAAAGAAATGATGTGCTATAATCAAGATAGATGAGCTAGTGATTGACACAGAGGAGAGGTTCCTTTTTACCCTCTTTTACAATTGAAGCTGGATGAACACTGCAAGAAATTATTCATCGACATTTGTTTGAATAAAAACTATGTTTATTTTGACAGTATCCTAAGGTATTTATATGAAACCCCCGCCCATCACCATAGTATCTGAGCACTTCAATATTTAATGTATCTTCACAAAACCTCTGAGGCAGAGGAGGGCTATTATCCCCATTGTACAGATGGAGCACTGAGGCACAGAGAGGCCAAGTGACTTGCCCCAGGTCACACAGGAAGTTTGTGGCAGAGCAGGGACTTGAGTTTTAGCTAATTTTTTCCCAGTTTTTGACCAGCCCTAGCTGTGACTGGAGTTAGAAGGGTGACAATACAACAAGAAATATTCCCTCATAGTATATCTGCTCAGAATAATCCAGAAATGTCAGAAGGAGGCTTGTTCTTGCAAGACTTCCAACCTAATTTGCTATCACAAGAGCTTGTGATCCATGGTTGGAATAAGCTGCAGTCAGTGGAGCTGACGTCAGAACCGTTGGAGGGTCCCTCATGACCAGTGTTACATTTACACTGAGAAAGAGAAAGGAAGGTAACATCCTTGATGTATGTTTGTGATCTGCTAACTAGGCTGCACCACGCTACAAGTGAACTGTGTCACAGTAAAAGTAACGGCAAAGTGGTTTACAACAGTCACAGATCAGGTCACAGATCTTTTCACTTCACTGATACCATGTGCATGCCACAGTTACTAAATATATGACAGAAACCTTTTCTAGTAGGGACAGATTTTGGAATTATGTGGTGCAATAATGATCAACAATGACTAACTGGCCAAATTCACTCCATGGTTCAACACTACCGAGCCAAATTCTGCTCTCATTTTCCCAGTATACAATTTCCACAATCTCCTGCAGCACAGGCTCATATGACATGCAGCCGTCACAAATCTAGAGCATGGAATCACCAGAAGAAGCCCTATTTCCCAATGCCGTTGAGATAAATTAGCATTTCTGCCACTTACCTCAGACTTTCACCTGAAATGAGTGACTATCCTCCACTGCCTGGTACCCCTGGTCTCCAGAGAAGAAACTTCTTTCTTCCTTCTCCATCAGAAATTGCCAACTTATTTGTGTGTATAGTAAATGAAGATGGACCCAAACCCATGATAAATATATACATGGGCCCAGAACCTCAGCACGGGTAAGTCAGAACAAGTCCACTGAATTCAAGGGTGCTGCAGCGATTCATCCCTGCCGAGGATGTGGTTTATTAACTTTGGGGGCAGTGATAAGAGGATTTGAGTATCAGAGGTCAAATCCACTTTGAATCATCAGTGTTAGAAAGACCCCCCCACTGAAGCACTCTGGGTGCAGCAGAGCATAATTAAAAAACAAACAATCAAATACAATAAGACATTTAAAAAGCAGCCCAAAAATCTCAATGGAAAAAGAAATGATGTAGAAGTACCAAGTACCCCTTCGCAGAAGTACTTAGAAGTACAAGTGTGCTGTGGAGATAGCACTTATGCATTTATAAATTCAAGTACAAGTACTTTCAACTTCCATATCCCCTGCCATTGTCCATATATTGACCAGACAATCAGCTACGTAATAACAAGTACATAGTGGAAGAGAAAGAAAAAGAGATGCAGCTACCGGGTTTGTTTCTCTCACTGAAGGACATTGAGAGGTAACGCATCTGGTGGTTCTGCCCCCGCCCTCCCCCCCCCGCCCCACTGACTCACCACACTGCTGGGCTAGGCCTGAGAATGACTCACAAGTCTCCTCAGTTGCAGTGACCAATCAGAAGTGAAGGGGGCGGAGTTGCCACCCTCCCTGGCTGTTGCAACAACCGGGCCAACGGAAAAGAGCCGGAATCCTGGGAGCCAGAATTCAGGGCCTGAAGGTCCCAAGAAAGGATAGTGGGTTCTGGGGGCCAATCACAATCCGGGACAGTTGGGAGGGATGGGTTTGTTTCAAAAAACGATTTTGAAAAAGTATTTGCAGATAAGAAAACGTTACCTGTACTTTCAGTATCTTTAAAATGTACTTAAATACTAGCATGAGGTGCAGAATATTTAAAAGTACTTAAATACAAGTATGTAGAATACTTCAAAATCCTGATATACTTAAAAGCCTGGAAACACTGAATGAAATGTAAACGGTTCTATATGGTTTTCACATGAGCCTTCATCCATCCTGACAGCTGCCATTATGACATAAAAGTGAGTTGAAAACACAGTATCGGCAACACTCATATGTTCAAAATTCAGATGTCAGGCCCTCAAAGTTCATGAGTATGACTTAAACATTGTGGGATTGAAAACAAACAAACAAACCTTGGGTTCTTTTCCATTTACCTTCTGGTTTTGGAGCCTTAGAGTGCACTTGGATCACATTTTCAAGCTTTCTTCACAACCCCAAGGGCTAACAAGTCTTTGGTGAGGGGGGAGGGTTTAAAGAAAGCTGAGTTTCTCACCTAATCACGTGAATCTGGAAACTGGGACTTTAAAAGAAGCAGCAAATATTGTGAGATTTTTCAATAAAACCACAGGAGCTGGTCAGTGAACAATATTTGTCAAACACACACCATTCTGCCTTTTTCCATCACCTAATTTGATCGATGAATAATTTGTGTGTTGTTCAACTGGCTCTGTTTGGCTGGTCAAAAAACCGATGAATCAAATCCATTATTTGAAGAATATTTTTTCTGCCATTCAGCCAGCTCCAGTGACCCCCAAAATTTTGGCTACCTCTGAAAAATAAACAGCAAGTACTTTACAGACATCACCGCTGTAAAGAAGGCAAGTCTTAGTGTTCCCATTTTACAGCTAGGGCAACCAAGCCACAGAATGGTTAGACCCTCGTTCCCCATTGACTTCCAAGATCAGTTGAGTACCCATGAAAACCTCTCCCTAAGAGATACTCCCAGACTTCCCTTGGACAGACAGTGAGAGCTCAAAACTCAAGCAAGGAGAGTAAATGAAAGGTCTCTGGTTTTTTATTGGTGATTTAATGTCATCATGCATCACATTTCAAAGAGGAAATGGAGATGCTATCAGCTATGCTTGCTCAGCTCCCTCTATAACATAACATTTCAGACCCATTCTTCTTCCATTCCATACAAGTCTGTTGGTATTCTATTCGTAAGAATTCATTATTTACATGAGACATGAAGAATCATGTACCTGAAGTTCTTCTCAATGAGTTGGATCCATTTGGTTTTATTCTCCCTGTACAACTATTTTTCATGTGCCCCACATTCTCACATAGCAGCATGAGCAATACAATAGCCAGTGAGGAAGGAACAGCACGGTCAAAATGTTGCTATTACATACAGTAGTATCTGATACATAGTGTACAGGGAGAAACTGTTTTTCCAACTGACACCTTGTGAGTATTCCTGGCAGATTCTGACTTTAATGACAACCACTGTAAACCTGATCCAAAGACCACTGACTTCAGTGGGCTTTAAATTAGACCCCATTTGCTTACGTATTGCAAACATTCTCTGATGTAGCAAAGGGACTCTGACCTACTATAGATCTCAGCACCGCATCTAAAGATTCATATGTTAGAATTGTCCTTGGCCTGTGCAGAGTTGGAAAGAGCCCCTACATATTTGTATATTTCAGGAACGCCCTCTCACATCCAAACACACACATCAGCCTTTTCCCTTTCCAGTGCAACTGTACAATGTCTATACCGCTGTCACTCAGGAGAGCGGGAATGACAACCAAGAGCAAGCAGTACCTTTAAAATCATTTAGCACATTGAGATGTCCACAGTCTACAGGCTATATTGGGAATAGGAATATGCTTTAAAATATTTTCCTTTGGGTTGTTTAAATTGCCTCATAAATGTGGGAAATGCTTAAAAAATGAGCTTGAAAATAAGAAGTGGTTCCAATAAAAGATATCATCTCACCCACTTCGTCTCTTGAAAACGAGTAACTTAGGGTGGAAATTCTATTCTGTGCCATTCAAAACAGAGGCAGGATAATTACAAAGTTATATTCTGAAGTAATATTGTAGGATTCACCCATTAACTGAAGCTAAAAACAATATTTCTTGCCGTTCCTGTTACCCAAGTGCAAGGGAATGCAAGGGCTTTCAGTTTAAATTAGCAGGCCCCATATTAGCACTGCAGCCCATTAAACAAGTCAAAGGCAAGTTTATTTGCTTATAGATTTCTCTTTCACTCTCCTGTAGGTTTAACATAGACAGCAGGAAGTAGGTCAATATTACTATTACACAAACCTGTGATGAGTGACGCTACCATGCAACACTGTGTTATCCTCATAGAAAGCCAACTTTAGACAATTGTGTGTATTTTCTCAACACAAGTGGTGGATATCACATACATAGTGTAAATTGCATGGATGATCTCCTGACTGCTATTTTCAAAGGAACAGAGACTGCTTGAGCAATTCTATTGTACTTATCTTAGTCGTAGATTATGCTTTGACATGATATTGAAAATCTGACGACTGGTCAGTAAATCAGTGCTCTCCTTCAGTCCCTGGACAGAGTCCATTCTTTGCTTGATCACTGCTTATCACATGTTTTGGACTGATAGGCAGTTAATTGCAGCTCTACCAGTGATATTAAAGCCAGGAATGAAAAGCCCCACCGAGGCAATAAGCTATTTTTTATTTTAAAACTCATTTAACTCCCAGAATTTGGCCTTTGTCCCAAAAACCAAGAACTCCACCTTTCTCCGGTGAAATACATGAGGAACAGAAAGCGTAAATAAATTGCCAAAACTCACATCACCAAACCCCAGGGAAATTCAAATGTCTCCTGTGGAAACAGGAGCTAAGTCTTCCTAAAGTAACTCTGGGAAATATTATCATCAGTGCAGTTCCACTGGAGGTAACTATGAGAGCTTTAGCATAAGAAAGCTGTGCACCTGTGTTTTTACCATCATAGTGTCTAACCCTGCTAGAAGACATGGTTGTAGAACTGCCGATGACCACAAACACTGTGTCTATGTTATATCTCCCACCATTGGCACCATGAGTGAATCTAAACGGGCATAGTGCAACACTGGGCATGTTAAGCAACAGCTCAGGTGCAGCCACGGCCTGGGAATACAGCCTGGCTCACTAAACTGTGTTTAAACCAAATTGTTGGCAGGACTGCAGCATGGCTCTCTCCATTTTGCTCAAGGAAGACAGCGCTATACCTATGTTTCTGCTATCTTTAAACATAGTAGTAGCCAGCACAGACAGGGCCGTAAGAAGAGATCAATGCATCACAATCTCGTTGTCAATGAGACTTTTAGTCTTTGAAGTGTTTACAAGCCTACACCAAGCATGCTTGAACATCAGAAACCTTGTCCACACTATGCTCTTTAGGCCAGAAACGTTCGACAGTTGCTACCAGCGACTTCACTTTACTGGTGACAAGGTACTAGCAGCTGCTGACATATTAACACAGCACTCTCTAATCAGCTCTGAGCAGTTTTAGTCAACACGCTGGTTAGAACCCGTAGCAGCCTGAGAACCTGTCTACACTTGGGCCTGACTGATGCTGCCGCCAGTGGGGTAGGACTAGTGATAGCAACCGTGGGGAAATTTGGGCAAACAAGCAAAAACCCTTCGTGTAGAACACAGCCTGTGAAATAGAGAAAGTAAGGACAGGGGAAGTGTTGAGAGAGCACCAGCATAGAAACTGGTTTCCCTGTCAATGTATGTTTCCACACACAGGGATATCTGAGAGCATAAGGAAGGAAGGAAGCAGCAAAAAAACGAGTGGCATCACACTCGCTAAAAGAACTCCTTCAGGGCTTTCTGTGGTTCTCCCCACTAGTGCCTAGTATTTCATATTTTAAAAATGCAAGTGCACTCTTCCTTCTGCAGTGCACCATTAGCTGCTATGGAGAAAAGCAAAAACCTCTCCGGATTAAAAAAAAATGTCACCCACGCATGTCTCCGCCTGCCATGCATATATACCTGTCAAATTAACAACATACAAGCAGCAGAAAAACTCCTGGCAAATACAACGTAATAAAGCAAGAGGAAACTAGTTGATGGATAAATTAAGATTGCCTCTGTCACTGCAGCTGCTTCTACTAAGTAGCTGGTGCTGAAAGTTTTTTAAGTCTTGTTTATTCTAAAATAATGCAACTTGATCACTTGACAGCTTGTTCATGGGCAAGGGAAGGGACAGACTGCTAGTGTACTACAATATACTAGGTCCGATACTATGCCAATGACACAGTATAAGAACCTAGATAACTAGAGTCTGTACCCCTAGTTATCTTATTCAGCTGTCTGAGCAGCTCATGCTGGCCTCCACCACGGATGCTCTGCCTCCTTCACAGGCATAGGGTAGAGAAGCCGCAAAAACAGAGAGGTTTTGTTCTTTGAACAAGAAGAATTTGCACAACCCCAGGTGTCAAGAGCAGCGAGAAGTGGCAATAACCAACTTTCTCTTTTATTCCTTTACGCAGGATAGCTCAGAGTCTAAAGCCAGGAGATGGACTGTGACCCATCATAGTCTGGCTGAGATAAAGAATCAAAGAAAAATTGGAGATGAGGGCAGTGTTTTAAAAAAAGCTGGAGCTTGCTATTATAGTTACTGCAGCTGAGAAGCTGGGTAACCCGTTGTGAGATAGTGGAATTAAATCCAAGCCCCATGTACTTGGGAAGAACTAGTGCTGCTAGGATATTACAAAGCAGCCTCCTACAGTGTCGATCTAGCGCCCCCTCAGACGAGCTCAGCTGTGCTGTCCCTGCGTTTACGGAGTGGAGCCAGAGTGCAAAACCTCTCTCTGCTCGAGGGGGGGGGGGGGAAGATGCAGCCTGCTCTCCCCCCCCCCCCCCCCCCGCCCTGACTCATAATCTGGAGTGGCTGAGCATGAGGTGGGCTCTGGGATACTCACAATATTGGGGACCTTACAACAGAATCTCATCTATTACCCCCCTCTGCTGCAAGAGCTTGGGGGTATGACAGCCTTCCCTGTGACACCTGGGATTTTCTCCCCTTTGTATTGCAATCAGAGCTCGGGGAAATCTTTTCAGTGAAAAAGTTGAGTCAAAAAAAGCAGTTTGGGTCAACTACAATGGTTTGTGAATGTGGGTCAAATTCCGAGAATAGTTTCAGCTGTAAAAAATGGGGAGGAGGAATTCCCAAAAAGTAGAAGTGTTCCAGTGACATTTTTTAAACTGTTTCTACTTTTCATTTTTAAAGTTAAATTTTGGAACAGGAGGGGGTGAAAAAACAACCTGAAGACCAAACAGAACATTCTGTTTTGGGTCAAACAAAATGCTTAATTTACCCAAAATGAAATGGGGGGGAGAGATTGGGATTTTCATTTTGGAAAGGAAAAAACATTAATTTTGCATAATCCCAAAGCTAATATTTTTTTCAGATTTTTTGGTTCACATTCCAAATGCTGAATTATTTGCCCTGCTGTAGTTACAATTATAAAGTTAATTTAATATCCCTTATATTCTTCAACTTTTAATAAATTTCCCTTTTCCCCTGGAAGTTCAGAAATAGCCTTAGCTGCTTCTGATAACAAAGGACTTCCGTTGCACAGAGAGTGGCCATTCTTCAGAAATAAAGAAGTTGCTTCTGAAACCTGTTAGCAAGATACAAGGTTTCTGCAGCTGTAGTTACCATGAAATTTCTCAGCGACCACAATCAATTGTCATGCAAAACACTGGGCTGCATCAATCACACTGTTACGTTGCAACACATAACACAGCACAATGTGACTGACACCATCCAACGTGACATGTCGCAACAAGGTGCAACGCATGGAAATGGTTTATTTTCTGAAAAATGCACACACAAAAATCCACTAGTCAGAAGAGGAGGGGAGGGGGTGATTTTTTGTTTTTTAAAAAAGGTTCCTATATACAAAAGTTGTGCAGTTTGTCTTTAATAGGCAGAATTAGAAGCTAAAAAAACAATAATTGTTTTTGTTACAGCAACAATATCTGCTTTTCATCTCTCCCACTAAAAATGTCATGTCTTTAGGGTGCAAAATGGAGAAAGTGGCCAACATTCCTTTCACCCATAGAGTGGAAAGATGATCTTGTGGTTCAAGATACTGAACTGGGATTCTGGAAACCTGGGCTCTGTTCCTATCTCTGGCACAGACTCCCATTGTGACCTCTGCAAATCTATGCTTTAATCCCATCTGTAAAACTAGGCTAAGAAGACTTCCTTTCTCTCACCTGTTATCTGTCTTCTCTACTGAGACCGTAAGGTCATGAGGTCAGGGACTCTTTCATACAATGTGCATAGACATGTACATCACCTAGCACAATGGATCTCTGATGTTGGTTGGTTGAGCCCTCTAGACACTATTGTAATAAAAATAAATAATCAGAATAGTGCAAGTGAATAAGGATCCCTGACTATGGAGTTGAATCCAAGGTACTGAGTGCACTCAACTTCGCATGAAGTCCATGGAATTTCATAGCATTCAGCTCCTGGTAGGTTCAAAACTTGAGTTGGTCACGAACTGGAAGTTCCATTCTGCAGGAAATTTTGACAGATTGAAAATTGTTTTCTTTCCAGTTCAGAACGATTGAAATTATTGAACCAAAATGAGGAAGTTAAGCCCATTCATTTAGATATTTCCCCTGCTGAAAATTTAACTAAATTTGACACGTTCCCTAAAATGTTTCAATTTCTACAAAAAATGCATTTTCTGAGGGAAAACTGTCCCAATGAAAAAGAATTGACCCCCTCTATTTGAAACCTAAGAGCCCTTTTCTGATACACCTTGTACAGATAATGTCCATCACATAGTTCCATAACAATGATGACAAAACTTATTTTTGCTGACAACTGACATCATTTTGATCATGTAACACAATGGTGATAGAAGTATTGACTCACACTGTACTATAAGGAACAATGAAAACGTGGACAAAGGGGTGACAGTCTAGGTAGACGGCAGATACTTAGTCCTGGACATCCTATTTTTTGAAATTCTCAGGGTGAATTCAGCTATTTCATCCTTGGGGGGTGGGAAATCAATGGACAAAGCACTCACAGGATTCACTAACCTGGCCGGATGACGACACATAACCAAGGTAACACTTATAAGAAAACAAGGAACATCAATCTTAAAGTTCAAAATAATTGATCAAAATGTCTTGCTACAATCACTTTCCAGGCTCCCTCATTATAGGGCTACTACACCCTTCTCACACTCAGTAAAGCAACCTCAAACGGTGGTCATTCCATCTCACTTGAACTTCTACCAGTAGAGATTTATTTAGCCACTTTTTAGAATAGAGTCTTTGGCTTCACCCCAGCCATAACAATACATTTAAATTGTTTTGGGGTTTTTTTTCCCCCCAGGCGGGGAGCAGTGAGGAGAAATGCAAAAGAGAACTCTCACACTGGATGTTAGGCTTCTCCATTCTGGGAGGTCTTTATCCAAAGAGCAGTTTTTGAACAGCCAAGTTTTGCAAACAGCTGAAAGAGATGATAATGCAAATATTGTCCATCTTCCAAATAAATTATTTCCTCCTCCCCTGGTGAAATTCACTTTGAGTTGACCCACCACACTCTATTTCCTCCCCCCCACACACTGTAATTCTTGCCTATTTCTCCAAGCCACCATCTAGCCAGTCAAAGATCACTGGACAGGAATTCCTCCAGAGCATATCAAAACTGCTCTTTAACTAGCCTAATGGGTCCTTTTGAGTACTGCAAAGCAGAGCTGGCCACATCACCCTTCCTCAGAAGCCTAGGTAGATAGATATCATGAAAAGAATTCACACCTACCATAGAGCTCCTGTATGCAGTAGAATTGTACCAGTGGGCTGCTTCCCAGGCCATCCACCCTAACATAAACTAAAAGTCAAACCAGGCCTTGCCTTGTTAGTGGCTGCCTTTTGTTTTGCTGTGGAACAGCAGAGTCACAAATGTAAAGAGATTTAAATGGATGACTGAAATCCTTCTGAAGAGAGGCAGGGTCTGCACCATGTCTTATACATTGTAAGCAAAAGGAAAAGGAAGTATATTTTACCTCTCGTGTATATAGCTGGAGAGGCAAATTGAATTCCACTCTAGACAAGAGCCCAGCAGGTGCTGTCTCTAATATATACACGCACTCAGAAAGACTGCTGGATTAGTTCCCTGTAAGTAGCGACTGGACAGCAAAGCCACAGTAACAAAGGGAAAGGCGGAAGGGCAAGCTGTGAACTGCAAGGCTTCAATTGTCTCAACAAAATATTGCAAGTCCTGGGATAAATTTGTTCCTGGAAAGGAATGCATACCTTTAAAAAAGGCTGGGGTAAGACCCTTTGCATGGCTTAGCCTCCTGCGACCTTTGAACTTCGAGGGAGGTCACAGGCATGTCACTGTCCCCAGCTGCTGTCTTCTGCCTCTGCCCATGGCAGGCCCTTAGCCCTTTTCCATTTTGTCGTGGTATTGATCTGTTGGCAGCAATGGCCTGGGTAATTAGCCAGGAATTAGGGTTTCTATTACAGCCAGGAGGCTGCCCCAGCTGATTTATCACCTGAATAATTTACTGTGATTGAAAGGAAATTAAAATGAACTCCATTTGACAACTGTGCGCTTTATGGGCTTTAGTGAAGACTCAAAAGCCAAATTAATAGCCTGGTGTTGTTTAATAGTCTACTGAGAGTAAATATAGGAAGGGTTTTCTTTCCTGATGTGCTTTCTTGTGCCCAATTTAGAAGCTGCTTCCTCCCTCCCACATAAAGATACAGACAGAATCAAAGGTAGTTTTACTTGACAGAGAGAGAGAGAAACTGCTTTTTAAATCTATTTTCCTCCGATGTTATTTTTGTCCCTCTTATTCCGCCACCAATTTTCAGAGATCAGAACAATTGCAATGCACAAACAACAAAGACGAAATGAGACAGTATTTGCTCTCCATGAAAAAATATGTTAAGTCCTGCTGACTATTGTCTACTGGATGGCCATCTATTACGCTTTCCTTCCAAGTGTATAAAGATACAGCCAAGCAAAGGGTTCAGTATATTTTCTCGAGATGTAACTGCTTTTGTTTCCAGGAAGAGAGGAAAATAAACTATTCTCTGTAGCACAGGTAGGAGTTTATGGACTCACTGTGGTGATTGCATTCTTATAGCTACGCCCTGTTGGACAAAGTTTTGCCCCAACACCTTGTGTCCCCCATAGTTCAAATTTGGCTTTCAGTTACCATACCCAAATGGCAGGGCTTTTTGGTTGGCCCATTGGGCATTAGAAACCTGTATAAAGCTGCTGAAGAACTGCTGAATTATTGTGGTAAGTGTGGTATGTTAACTCCAAAAGGGATACAAAGAAGTTGGGAGTGGCTCTCTATGAGCTTGTCTACACTTACCTCGGAGATTCAGCAGCAGTCGACTGGAGTTATGCAAGCTACTCAAAAAATTTGCGTAACTCCCGTCGACTTCTCTGCTTCTGTTCTGCGTTCCCGTCGACGCAGCACTACGCCACTTGAGAAGGTGGTCTTAATACGTCAATTTCTGGATTGACTGAGCGGGTCTTCACTGACCGCTCAGTCAATGCAGATAAGTCGATCTGATGGCGGTGACTTTGCCGCCGTCAGTGTAGACGTAGAGAACTAGGAGCAAGGAGGTACAGCAGGGAAGTCTTAGGAGACAGAAGTTTAGGCTGCATGCAAATTTTGTTTTGATTCAATGCCTTTGCGCACTATTTAGGAGATACTGGGACGCAGTCAGCCCTCAGTTACACTTGTATAAACCCCCTGGACATCCGTGAGATTTGCAAGGAGAGCAGAATTTGGCCCACTGCCTTTATAAGTCGTGAATCAGTGAAAGATTTGGCCCAGAAGGTGTAACTACAGCTATGGATGATTTTAGCAGCATCCACTCTTATTAGACCACAGTAGGTTTGAATAAGGCTTTGATAAATATCGGATTTATATTTTTGTTTCACGATCCAATATGGTTAATTTCACTAGGGATGAATTTTGGAGAGTCAGGAAATTTTCACACTTAAATAATTTTTCCCCTTTAATATTCTAATAGGATTTGCAGAAGTCATCATTCATCAAAAGCTAGTTCCTAACAGGAAGCCAGGATGTGTTATTCACAGCCCAATGTCTGTGCACAGGTAGTGATCATACTGTCAGCTCCTCACCTTGTATTCATCTAATGATTGCACTTTACAAGTAGGTGAATCGGTTTAACCAGAAAAAAAAAGTATTTCATTATGTCATTGTCTCATGCATTATGTTCCATTTTCCCTTTTGTACCTGAAGCCCAAATTCAAATTGTATAAGGAGAATTTTACCATTCACTCTGTCCTCTTTCACTGATTTTATTCCTACAGAGGCTGCAGAGTCCTTTATGCAATGCAGATTCTTTAAGTGGCAAAAACAAGGTCTCAATTTGACACTGGTTCTTTTGAGATTATTATTCATAAAAGTGAACACTGAAAATGTTCAAATAGAATTAAGTCCCTCTTCCTCTCTAAGGATAGGTGCTGAGAGACACATGCTTGCTCCAGCCATTTTATCCTGATTCTTTCTAAAAACAAAGGAGATTTAAGAAGCAGTATTTCATTTTGAATAAAGTTTCATCTTTTTCCTTCCACCTGATTTATTTATTTGTCATCCAAATTTCAACTGCTCAGACTTGCATGACCTCCAAATATCAGATACATCTGAACTATGGGTCATTAATGGGCACATGAATTCAAGTTATTTAGCTAAATGAATTATTTTTTATAAGAAACTCATGAATGTTTATCCAAATCCAAAATATTCAAAATGTTATCCCAAACGGAATATGATGTCCAAAAGTCAGCTCAGCTCTAATTTAAAGGTAACAGGAAAATGACTGCATAGAGCTGGGAATTATCTGCTATTCATAACAAGTGGTTTTCTTTTAAGTCTTTGACTTACATAGTGTTTTATTTGGTCACATCAGGTTAAGCCTCATTATGGCTCTGATCTAAGCCCTGGTGAAATCAATGGAAATATTTCTGTTGGCTTCAGTGAGTATTGGATTGGACCCATGTGCGATGCTTGGAGTGCAACAGCAAATCCATTTAAGATGGAGACAGAAAGCCAGTTTAGATTATTCTTTTGTTTGTTTGTTTGTTTGTTTGTCTGGAGGAAATTCATGACCCAAATCCTCTAAATAGTTGCCTGATTCTGTTGCATATATTGGGCCAGATTTTGAGATAGTGTAAATGGGAGTAGCTCCATTAACTGCAGTGCAGCAACATTGCTTTATACCAGCTGAGGATCTGAGTCATTGCTGTTAAACACAGTGACTGTCATAGATAAGGCCCTACTTAACATGTGATATTGCGGATTCCACAATATAAGGCTTCCACTGCGATTTTGATGGCAAGGGCCCCTGACAGCAGAAAAATCACAGAAAAGTAAAAATGGACTTTATTACTGCAAACAACAAGGTCTCTTATTACTTTTCCACAATTTTCCATGGCTTGCCCACATCTCAGCTGCAATTTTTTGAGAGTCATCCCGCAATTCAAGTAGGGCCTTAGTCATAGATAAATAGGAGATTAGAGAACAGAGTGGATCAGAGATTAGACCTGAACAAAACACGATTGTTTTTATCTACAAAAGTACACGGAAAACTTCACCGCAGACCATTTAGTATGTTTTTCCACCATTGATTTTTCATTTCAGGTTCAAAAGAACATGAAAAATATTAAAGTGAAACTCAGATGCAATGTTTTGAAGCTACCAAGTTTCACATTGTTTGTATCCCAAATTATGATTTCAGATTTCCCTACCTACCCCACTGATCCCTCATTCCACAGACCCTGGAAATACCCTTTACCATTTGCTGTCCTTGGGATGGGAGAGGGGGTAGGTTACGTGTTTTTCCTCAAACCTCCAGTATCTCTGACCTGGTCAAAGTTTTCTGAATTTTGATTTTTCACTACAGTTTCAAATACGGACCACAAATGGGATGGATTTTTCACATTTGGGTGAAAAATGTGTCCCATTTTACAACCAGTGACAAATTTCATCAAAATATTGAATTTCAAGAGGAAGGGAAGGGGCGGGGTGAAACCAGGATGAGTTTTTCCATGAACGTTTTCTTGAAAAATTTCCCCATTTTTCGACCAACCCTTAGGTAAAGTTTTCAGAAGTGCCGGAGTGCTTCAGGAGTGTCTGTGCCGTTTTTAAAAGTGACGTAGACATTTAAGAGCCTGTTGGGCGAAGCAGATTCTTTGGGCGGTCTTTCCCCACTTAGATGAGGATCCTTGCCCCTTCAGCAAGCAATCTAAGAGTAAGTCTTCCCTTCTGAGTTAGGCCTGGGTAATGCTGGCCCAAGCGGAGTACCCAGGTTAGCCTAGCTCAGGTGTGGGCAGCCACACTGCAAAGCCAGTCCAGAGTCATGGGCTCCTCACAGCCGCTGCACTTTCTTGTGTGTCGCTGGGACTCCGGGGGGCACATCCTCTGGTTCTTGGTGTTGCCAGAAGCTGAGCCACTTTAAGGTTCTTTCCCAGTGAGTCATGGGAGAACTTGACTGTGCTTCTGGGCTCAAGGGCAGATTCATGGGAGGCAATGGAGGACTATCACCACAGAGTGGGACTAGTCTGTGTCCTCCATGGAAAGTGGGCAGGGCCAGCTGAGTAGAAGCAGCACCTGGACTTTATCCTAATGCCCCCAGAGAGGCCAACTAGGCCAGGTTAAAGCACCACCCTACACACAGGTGAGATGGTTTTGTGAGTGGAGGGGGCCGGGTTGGAGGCCACACGTTAGCAAAGCAGAGTTAACTTTGCAGTGAAGACACACCCTAAGGCATTGTCTAGACTGGAGACCGGCACTGATCACAGCTGTCTGTGGCCTGCCGTCAACATAGCATCACTGTTACAACCCTTAGTCCAGACAGTCTTTGCACTGGTGGAGTTTGCACCTGCTTGAAGCCCTGGGGTAAGTGCCTCCCATGCAAACAGTAGCTTTTCCTGTTGAAAGCAGTGATGGCACCATGCTATTACACGGATGGTGGTAATCAGGGCCAGCCACCCAGCCTATGTGAGACCTAATCCAATCAATATAAATTTGTGCTCATTAAACATCTCCTGGTTTTTGCCCAAGGCTGCTGGCAGGTACCGATGCAGTTCAGCTGCTGGTGGCAGTAGGAACAACAACAGGGTGTGGAGTCCTTCTGCGGCGGCAGAGTTATAGTCCCAGCCCCCAGAAGATAGAAGCTCTGGGGTGACCAATTGGCATGCCTCATGAAGCTCCATCCAGGGTTAGAGCAAGAGCTGACCCCACACCAAGAAGACACAAAAAAGAAAAGTAGGTTCTGATTCCAGTCTGGGGAACGGTGGTTTGAATGTCTTACTTTGCAGATGGATCAGAAATATTTGAAGCTCAAGCTGGGTTGCTTTGCTGTGATTGATCAGGAAGGTCAGATGGTATTGGGTGTTCCTTGATTAGAAGAATGCAATAGGGCTTCTGGTGCACATGCTTGTGTGAGAGAATTTAAAATTCAGTTTCCAGGAATACATGAAATCTGTGTTATGCCAACATTTTCTGCCAGTACAAACCAATCCCGGGATACTTGCAGAAAGTGAACACAAAAGGGCACAAACTGACAAAAGGAATTAATTTTAAATTGTGAATTCATATTTGCGGGACTGGTTCTTTTGCATTTTTCACCCAGAATGCATACATGCAAGGGCATCAAATTAATTTCACAGGAAACCTTAATACTGGCATTTCTTAACTTCTGAGTGCTTGACTTTACAACTTTAACACGCTTTTAACATTACAGTATATTCGTACGCATTTATGCATACAAAACCGTACA
This sequence comes from Emydura macquarii macquarii, assembly GCF_026122565.2. Classification (NCBI taxonomy): domain Eukaryota; kingdom Metazoa; phylum Chordata; order Testudines; family Chelidae; genus Emydura; species Emydura macquarii. The sequence goes on along the minus strand of NW_027131588.1, from coordinate 22,574,951 downwards.
TTGAAAGAACATTTAAATTGCCAAGTCAAGCATTCAAAAAAGTTAGGAATGCCAGGATCAAAGTTGTCTGCTGCAACCTTAATTCGGCCCCTTTGTCCATCTGCATTATGATACAGTCATTCACGATATCACATCCTGGTTTTTTCCACGGGACCCCGTCTCATTCAGTGCACAGACTGGATGGTGCTTACTAAATGAGCAACTAATCAACGTTTTGTTTCTTCCCACTGTTCAGGATGTGATAAGCCTGAAGCCTTATTTCCTGCACTCTATTCAAGCCCTGCTCTGAAGACAGAATTATTAACTTCCTCATGGGCTTTTCTATGGTGCTCATCACTAGTGTATCCCCACAAACACTAGTGAATTTATTTTCACAACACCTCAGTGAAAGGGGGGGGTGATTTTAGCTTCATTTTACAGATGTAGAACTGAGGCACAAAGATAGATTAAGGTTGAACGTATCCCTTAATTCTGGGTGCCCAAGGTAGACACATAGGACCTGATGGTTTTTCAGCATACTTAGCATTATATACCACTTTAGATGTTTTAAGTGCAGCTCCTACTTACTTCACTTGCAGCGGTGAGTGCGCCCAGCACTTCTGCAAATCAGAAGCCAGAGTTTCAAATCAGCCGCCAGCCAATCAGGCACGCACAATTAGTGACCAGCTGTGGAACGTTGATCCTCCCCCACAACCCCACCGATCAAATATATTGTGAATAGTACTGACAGATATGAAAAAGGAGATATTTTTAAATAAAAATATATATAAAAAACCTTTCAGCCTGAAGTCTCTCAGGTGCTCCAAATATTACATATAAACCACAATCTATCAGCATATCACCCCCAGCCCCGCTCTGCAGTCACCCAGCAGCTGTTTTGCAGATCAAATCAACACTACACAACAGTTTAGGGTGGAAGTGAAACCAAATGCCAAATAGAAATGAAACTACAGGTAAAATATAGTTACCCAAGCTGGAATTTATGCTATCACACCTACTTGTTGTGTAAAAAGTGTCATGAGAGCTTTAAAAATAAATAAATAAATAAAAAACCTCTCATGAAACACAGCATTTCCAGACACATGCCATGTTTCAGCACTGATTCGAAAGCAGCAGCAGCAGCCCCCAGGCAATCACCTGCACCACTGCCTCTTGTACCCTGGCATTCCTTTAGAAGTCCCCCATCCAAACACTGACAAAGCAAAATCTTGCTTAGCTTCTGAGGTCTGACAACTGCACGCTGTGAGATGGACTATGTCCACGCCAGAATAAAACAAAATTTAAAGAGTAAAATTAAATAGACTGGGAACAGACAGATGAGCATGTACATGACACATCAGCAGGACTGCTTGTGTGGGTAAGCGTTCCCCAGTGCAAATAAGCATCCCGCCCTAATTCAGGACCAAACACTGACACATACACAGAGCCATGTCCCAGCAAGAGCCCTTGGGAGGAATTCAGCCAATTCAGCCTGCATTCCTGCACTATGGGAGCACACAGGAGCAGGGGCACCGCCCACCGTGAGGCAAGACGTGCTTCTGGCACCACACTTAGACATAGTCCATGGGAAGCAAGCTTAAAACAAAATTCTCTTCTCCACCATGCACTGAAGACATTCAGACTCATCTACACGGGGAGCTTCCATTGCTATCAATGAGTGTCCCACAAGTGAAGAGGGAGGATTAGAAAGGAGATTTTTGCCATTAGTTTGTAGTGCTTAAATTTAGAGCAGACACCAAACTAACATGCTGCATCAAAACACCACAAAGTTTGAGGGTGCTCAAAAACCACACCAAGGTCCATATCTCAGTCTTTATGACGGGCTGAGCCAAAACCTGAGCACCAGTACCCCAAAGATCTCAAAACCTAGATCTGCATCTCGCAGCCCGAAAACATCTCTGCCTGCTACTGCTGTCTGAAAATGCCCCCAGCGGCTCCGAAGGATAGAACTGGGGGAGGCGCCTCGTTGTAATCGACAGAGGTTTGTAATTCAGCCAGGTGAATAGTAGCCCAAATCCTGGCGTTCCCACTCAAGCAAATCATGTACTGAAACCAAGAAAGGCTGGGCCTGAGTATAGTGAGTCTACCTGGGAGCACTGCAGATATTCACTGAGATTTATTTCAGTTAGGGAGGAGGCACTTGATTATCCCAATGGGCCAGCCCTGAGGGGCGAATGACTTGCATTAGCAATATTTTGGCGTCTCCTCATCAACAGTAACTAGTTATTCCTACACCCATTGCTGGTTTAGCGCTTGTTCCATAGTGCCCTGAACTCAATGGGATTCTTTCCATCAAATTCCGTGGGCTTTGGATCAGACTTTTAAAGTCACCGTGACTATATGCTGCAGGGATATTTCTGGTTTTCCCCCTTCTAGTAATTAGCATCTTAAACATTTGGTTTATAATTGATTTCTTTGGGTCCGAGCCTGGAGCCAGAGAGACTCTCCTTTTCAGGGGGTTGCATGTCTGCAGTGCTGGACTGGCCTCTCTTAGGAGGACGGACGTGGGCTCCATCTGCTGAGAGCAGATTGCCGCTCTAAGTTATGGAGCAGAGCTACTGTACATAGTGTCACTGTTAATTAGGATTGCTGCTGTTCTTCTAGCTGTGAAAGTAACCACAAGCCAGTCCTACAAACTGAAACCCTGGGTCCAAGCTTCGCCAGGAAGTGAATGCACTCAGGCCTCTGTACAACAATCAGGCTGCAAACTCCAGTTTTGCTTAAATATATCAAACCCTATGAAGCCCAGTTCTGCATAGTGCTGAGCACCCTCAGCTCCCTGTAACTTTGATGGGAGCTAAGGACATGCGGAGTTTCTCAGCAGATGCTCAGCATCTCGCAGCATCAAGTCCTTAGGCCCAGATCCTCCAAGGTATTGAGGTGCCTACTCTCATTGATTTCAGTGGGAGCTGGCACCCTACATACGTTGACGGATCTGGGCCTTAGTTATTAAATTAGTGGGCCCATTCCAACAACTGACTTCATGCCCAACTAGCACGACCAGCCACCCAAACGTACAAATAGAAAGGATCTGACGCGATCCATCTTCCCCACAGCCAGTGTGGTCAGGATCGTTCAACAGCAAACCTGGGCTGACCCCTTTGTTCTGGTTACAACAACAGGTCAGCCTCAGATTTTGGTAGCCTATAGCACTTCACTCGTCTCCGCTTGCTGCTATGCCATGTACTCGGACTGCGAACTCCAACTCTGAGTCATATTGGATGCTTCAGAATCTGGGAGATTCAGAAAGGTGGCAAAGTAACCTTTCCTCAGCCCAGAATTTTCTTCTGAATCATTTTCGACTTGCGAAAGTAAATAAACTAAGAGAACTGACAGATAAAGACATTCATGTAACAGTGTGGAAACAGTCGACCATGCGGACAAGTGCTGTGCTAGCATCTCCAAGTCACCACCGATGTTAGCGATGGAATAATCACCATCTAGTGGCACACATGGGCATTTCACTCTTCCAGTCTATCAGTGCTCACTTTCCTCTCACCCCAAACTGAGGATCTCTAAGTAGGAAGAAAACAAGCCCGTTATGATCTGAGTCCTGCTGGATAGGAGCTGTGAGCTAGTGGAAAGCAGCTTTGCAAGTTCAAATTTGCAACATTCATAAGCACAAACTGCAACAATCAAAAAACCAAGCAGAAGCTTCTTCTCCAATATTTAGAGATCACAGTGGTGATCGAAGGCTCATGGGATTTCCACCATAATGCATCATTGTCAGCACTGGATAGGACTTTCTCAAACAGGGGTGTTGGAACAATTTGTACAGGGGGCACGCTGAGAGCCACCAAACCAAACTGTAAAGCCTGTATGTGATGGAAATTACTTCAAGCCAGGGGTGCAGAGCACCCCTAGTTCCAGCACCTATGCTTTCAAAGAACTTACAGCCACACATTTCTCCATTCCTTGAGCTACTGCCAGAACCCCTGATTTATCCAGGATTTTCCCATCTTCTGGATAGCCCTCCATTGCTCTCATATGCACGTGTGCTAGAAAGGGAAATCAGTCCTTCCATCTTTACTTCCTGGAACCCAGGTTCAACAGTGGAAATGCAGGATATTAGCAATGATTAACTGGATATATTGCTAAATACAGAAGCAGTGGTAAGTGAACCCTGTACAGCAACAGTTTAATTTCTACATCACAACGAGGACAGCAAAGACACTTACTGCAACTGTGACTAAACAGAAGACAGTGGCCTAACAATAGCGAAAACCTGCTACTTAGCAAACAGACATAGTAAGTCTATAACTGTAAGTGCTTTATTCCCATATGTGAGAAATAGGAGTGGAAATAGAAGGTCTTTCCAAAAAACAGGGCCAGATTTTTCAGAACTACGCCACAGATCCGCACATACAAATCAGATATTTCTCTGAGCAAATGGCTGGTTAGATGACAGACTGGCCATTTACATGTGCAAAAATCCACTTTGTATGCACAATCACAGTAATTATGGACCCAAACTAGCTGCAAAACGCTGAAAATCTTGGCCTGGTTTGCAAATCCCTGCTATAAAGCTAACATCAGGTGCAACTTAACACCCCAAACACTTTGTATCCTTTAAGCAGCATCTTAATTTTTTTAAAACGCAAACTCTTTTCTGAATTTGATATGATGCCCATTCTCCAATGTTCTCCCAGTTAAAACTTGAGTACTAAGTGTTTGGTGATTTCCTGCAAGAATGTGTCTACAGCCAGAAAGTGTGCGTTTGGAAAGCCTGGTGGTTACCAGCCGTACCTGCTCTGGTTTGATGGGCTCAGTTGTTGTGAAGATGTCAGAATAATGTTGTCTCTCGAAGACTCGATCCAACACTTCTAACTGCTGCTGGGTGAAAAGATCTCCTCGCATCTGTTTCCGAAGGAAATCTCTACCCGGGAGGGAATGGCCATTTGGTACTGGAGATTCCTGAATACCTTTCAAAGATGACAAAATACACAGAAGAATAAATAGCTATTTCAACGATGGCCACAACACAGAGGCAGCTCACTATGTCCCACTCTGTCCTTTGATTACATGTGTCAGCATGTTAAAAAGACAAAGAAAAAGTGACACTTGTAGAAGAGATGCTATTGAACAGCTGCGTGATTTATAATAGCAAACCCTTCAAGCAATTACTAAGCACATTCCATTACTCTATGAGCACACGCAAAGCTAGTGTTGTGAAGGCTAGCTTTCACCCACAAAAGTATATACGGACATTTTCAAGCCCAAAGTGTTTTTATCCTAACACAATGATCTGGATCCACATCTACTGTTATGGCCAAAGAGAATCTCATCAGTAACCTTAAAAGGTCAGTTCTCCATGCTCACAAAAAAAAAGCCCATAAGATGCTCTGGGCATATTCCATTGTTACTGTACATGTAATTCCTGAGGGTTTATAGCATCAAGACACAGCAGCTGAGGGGCTACATAATTTGCTGCACTAAGCAAACTGCAAATGGGCAGATTTTCCTAGCCCCTCAGTCATAGCCACGCTGCCTGAGGAATGGAGGCGTGACTGCTGTTCTGCAAGCTCCATTTTTCATCAGTGAATTTCAGTGCTACACTAAACTTCGCCATCTACTCTATAGCAGTGGAGGGCAGAGCAAAACAAGGCCTGTTTGCAGCCAACTACACCTTTTGTAAGTAGCAGCCCACCAGCCAATCCCAGGGCTGGTCAGAAAAATTTGGACTGACCAATAGCAGCTCAACGACCAAAGATGGGCTGCTGCTCGCCAATCAGCATCATGACGATAGCCTAGAGCAGCAGTTCCCAACCTGTGGTCCGTGGACCCCTGGTGTTCCATGAGGCTACTACAGGGGGTCTGAGGAAAAGAAAAATAACAACATCCTTACCGAGGAAATGTACAATTTCAAATAAAAACGGAGTGTAAAAAACAACTAGTAGCATGCGGTGGTCCGCCAAATGTTTGGAGGTTGAAAAGGGGTCCACACACTTGAAAAGGTTGGGAACTGCTGCCCTAGAGGGTCTGGTCTGCTTTGCCCTCTGGTCTCCTGACTCACAATCCAGTGTGGGTTGTAACGGCCTCTTGTATGATTTTTAACGTTTTACAGTAGTGATGGGAAGCTTAGCTCCTGAAGATCAGTGGGTGATTTCTAGGCCCATTCATTTGGCACAGACTAGCAATATTCCTCAGCAGTGTCGCCAGCCCCAAAGGTTCAAAAATCACGAGATTAGCTTAAAAGTTAAGAAGTTTTTCAGAAAATAAAAGTAACCCAAATTTTATTTGCCTTTTGATTTCTGAGCCTTTAAGGTGGACTTTGTAGCATTTTCACGCCTTTCTCTGCAATCACATGACTCCAGGAGATTTAAATAAAAAACACCCAATACCACGTGACTTGCAATAAATTGTGAGAACTGGCAACACTAGCAACCAAAATGAGCACATTATAAAGACCAGGGCTGCTTTTAAAGACAGTTTTGAGTTGTATAACTCAGACACGCCATAAGAGAGAAAGTTTTATTTACAGTTAAGATGGCTTCCATCATGAATGGCCTGTGTATGCCAACAGCAGGTTCTGCATTATTTAAACTTGCAGATGGCATGTACCTAAAGAGATCTAACCAACAACTACTCTTCCTGTAGGGCCCAATCCTGCCCCTTTTGAAATCCATGCCAAATTCCCACTGATTTACAGCAATGCAGGATTAGGTCTCTATGTACAGCAGTTAAGATTTTCAAAAGCAATTCTGAGTGCCCAACGTGACCCAATTTAAAGTCCCCTTGTTTTCACAAAGTTCTAAGTGCCAACACTCAGAAAATCAGGACCCTTTACAGCGTATCAAATTGGACACCCAAAATCAAGGTACTTAAGATCATTAAATCACTTTGGAAAACTTTGACCAGCATCTTTAACATACTGGTGCCACAAAATGTGTGGTTGGTGTTAGGAAGACAAGCCAGGAAACATGGAAAGAGAAATCCTTCTGCTTTACAGGCAATGATCCAAGTCATAACAGCTTTTTATTTACCTGTTTTTAAATACAGTCATTCTGATTTAAGTCAGGAATATCACTGGTAGGTTTAAGTAACAGTTTTAGGGTCAATGTTTTAATCCATGGGGGAAAATCTGAATTTGTCCATTGAACAGAATGTCTAGACGTGTATATGCTAATGTGAAAAGGTACAAAGGTATATATGAGAGCAGTGTATCTTTAAATCTTTTTTTCTATTCCAAATCAAATAATATCTAATAGACCTAGTGCTGGGTTTAGTCAACCATGGCTTATAAAATTAAAATTCTGGTTGCTAGCTGCATGATAGCAAAAGGCCAGGGAGCCCCTGTCTACAGAGCATGGAAATGCTAGCTTTAAATTTCAGGTTAAACCAATGTTATTCACAATTTGGCTTTGAAGTTAAAGCTTTACACAATTTCAGTCTAGGAGGGGTGATGAAACGGAGCAAAATAATCCAAGATATAGTATGACCTGGAAAATGTTCCATGTGCTTGTTTGTATATCAAAAGAGAAGGTATATAGTTAGATCTGATTTTGTTTAAATAGGGTGCAATGGATTCATGTTTTACTAGAAACGACACCTCTAAGCACTTCCATGGATTGTTTTTGTAGGGTACATCTGAAGAAGATTAGAACTAGTTTTATTTTGGCTCAATCCATTTAGTTAAATCCCGGGATATTACTGATTGCCTGGATTACCAAAAATAAACTTCAGGAATTGTAAGTACGTACTCAGTAGTATTAGAGTTGCTCCCAGTCAAGATCAGGGCCTTACTGTGCTAGGTGCTGTGCAAACACATAGTATGACATGGCCCCTACAAACGCAACGGACAATCTAACACAAGAGACGTACGAAGGGCAGGGGACAGGACTCCAGCCCAATATGTACAATTTTGAAACACTTTTGATATATGTCACACACACCCCAATATTATCCACCCCTCACTGCCCCTGGACTCCATCAGCATTAGTGGGAGGACTCTGCGTACACCTTGCCACGAGGGCTGATTTAGATAATGGGGGGGTTGCCTTTGCAGACCTGTTCAGGAAGGACACTCAACACGTGGGGGCAGTGTGGAAGAAAGCATGGGGCTGGTTGTGAGAGAAGGAGACAAACAGGCCCTGAGCGCTGGAACCATTTGTAGAGTGGGCGTGCTAAGAGCCATTGGACTGAACAGTAAACCCTGTATATGATAGAAACCACTTCACGCCAGGGGGTGCAGTAGCCCCGCTAGTTGCAGCACTTATTAACAGCCCTCCAAAACTGGCATCAGGAACACAGGGCGACACGAGAGGAGTGGATAACTAGGGAGAGGCAAAGCTGGAAAGGCCCCTGAAGGTCAAGACCAGAATTTGATGTGGTGATGAAAGGGGAGCCAGCGTAGGATTCACTGAGGGCTGGGATATGGTTAGGGCAACAAGCAAGGAAAAAATGTCTCAGCAGATGCCTTCTACATGGCACATTATGCGCACACTCCTTTACCAACCCTTTTCCCCTCATTTGCATATGGCAGCCATTTTATTTCAGTCCCCAGAGTTACGCCAGATCTTTTGGCTATAGCTGATGGCACAGTCAGAAAAACAGTCAGAAGTGCTCTGGGATCAAAGCTGGGATGTTCTCCAACCCAAAAATGCCCATTCCAACCCCCGGCACCAGGGTGCTACCACAGGCTGACACAGCCATCTAGCTAGTTAATGTTGAAGTGCTTTGGGACAGGGGCCATCTGTAGTTCTCTAGACGTACAGCACCTAGCACAATGGGGCAGGAGCTCTACCTCGATACCACGAATAGTAAATAATAACGAATACACCAGTTTTAAACTCATTTAGGGTAGGAGTATTCAGCTGCTCATTTGAGGCACTTTTAAGGCCTCTTTGCGCCACGGGAGCAGTGCAGAAGAAACATACTTTGAGCAAGGATCTGTCCTTCTCTCCAAAGAGCATTTTACGGTACAACTTGGTTTGGTTCTCACTGGTTGATGTACAGTACATGGTACACTATCAGGACATAGAGACAGGCAAATATGATGTTGGGACTAATTCTTTTTTCATTACTTGTAACCATTAAAGAGTTCTCAGCCCGTTTTCTAAGAGGAGTGGTTTTGGCTCCACTCTCTGCCTACCTACATCCACCCCCAACACCCCTTCTGCACCTCCAAACACCTGAACTTTCCAGTGGGTATAGAATTTTTCTACTTCACTGTTCTGAACTGGTATTCAGTGTTGCTGTGCACTGAATTGCACTATGGACTGGTTTAATTTCACTGGAGGACAATGTGCTTCTTATACCCTGTTCATAGTGCATAATGTCAAAGAATAAAGTTCATAAAGGTCTTTGGGACACATGTGACTGTAAAGCATTATATAAATGCAAGATAAACAATGCATGATGCTAATGATAATTAAGTACATCAGAACATCTTCGATAAATAAAATACTGTTGGCAGGTTGAAACAGTTTGGGTTATAAACAGGCACGAGGGAGCGGTAAAGACATTTTTCTTTTAATCAATGCATCAACCTAGGAGGGTTATGTTTTGTTGATAGTAACAGAACGTTGTGTACCCACCTACTCTGCAAAACAATTAGTTCCCAGTCCAACGGCATCTTTCCAGAAATGCTAATAAAGGAGGCAAGCGCCGAATTTTCCTTGATTTGAAAGCGGATACTGTCCCAAAACAAACGCTTCATCTTTTACAGCCCAAAACATGTGCATGTGTGTCTATATATTAGATAAGCTTGTGCCTTTAGGCCCAGTCTTATGTAAGTATTGGCGCTGTTGCAGGCTGAGTTAAACCTCATCTAACGGTGGTGATCTCTTCCCCCTCATTTAAGATAGCTGTGAGAATCAGCTAACCAGCCCCACTGAAGAGAAAGAGGGTATGAGATCCCACCCAGTCATTTGGATTTTGTGGGCAGCAATACACCCAGGGACAGAGAGATAGAAGCCAAGAAAGAAAGCCAAGCAGACACCTGGAAGCACAGTCATGTGTCCCTCAGAAAAGTTAAGAGAAAAAGCTTCCTAGGTACAGAGTGCTGGCCGGACAGGCAGGCCTGGAACAGTGAATAAAGGAACTGTCTCATTTAATTCCTACTGTGCTCAGAGAAATGGGATTTTGTACATTCCTTGTAAATCAGCAAAACTGCATCAGAGAAATACCTGACTCACCAATTTCTCCTCCTAACTGGAACAACCTATGGGACCCTGATTTTTGGCTAGCTGCTCAGGGCAAAAGACGTAACAAAGCATAACATGGTACTCCAGAAGAAACCCCAGGAAGCATTGGTGCCTCCAAGGCACGTACTCACAATTCCCTCCTAGATTTTCCCCTGCTGCCTGGGGTTAGTAAGTTTCTGCTGACCTATCCCAGCAGCTGACTACAACACCCATACGTTCTAGCTTAGTTACACTGGTTAATGCCGGGCTGGGCCTCTCCCTGCACCGCCCACTGGATCTGGGGGAGGGGATACACCAGCTTAAACCTGCCTACCCAGACCCAACAACCAGGTAACTCATCAAAGTTTGTAAGGGGGGAGGATGTGTGAGTCTTACCCCTATGGAGCATGTAATCCAAGTCACAACCTAGCACACAGATTGCAAGGAAAGCACTCATTTTATCTGACATCACCCATGTATGTCGGGTGTTCAGTGCAGGTTGAAGGGTCCCACTGACACCCCAACAGGTTCCCAAAGACACACACACACACCCCTGTTCCATACTTACCACAGGCCATTTCTCAGTAAAAGAAAGGCCGTCACAGTTCTCTGCCCTACTCTCCTCAGATCAATAAGCAAAACTACAAACTCCTCCTGAGTATTTTTTCTTTTTAGACCTGAAAAGTGAGCTTCATTTGAACAAGAAATGTCGGCCACCGTCTGAATAAATCTGAATCAGGTTAGGCAGCTGTAGGCTAATATAATCAACACGCGTGCTAGTAAAGGAGTTCCAACAGTAAATAAAAGTCTGTCAATAACACAGGCACAGTCAGGCGTATAACAGGCCCACCTTCAGGAAGGTGTGTCATTTATGAATATTGCTGACAATCGACTACTTGAGCTGCCTGAATAATATCCGTGAGTATGAAGTCTTGGTTATTTCTCAAGGAATTACTCTGCAGGGGGAAGGGAGAAGAATGGAGATACTACCATAAAGGATTTGCTAAGCCGTGACCTTGTTTGTAGTAACATTGTATGCCCAAATAATTACCCGATACATTTCACAAAACAATAAGATGTGTAAGAATCTCAGAAATGCCCAAGTGACTTAGGAGCACAAATAAGACTTGACCTTTTAAGACCCTTAGGTGCTTTTAAAAATCCTGTGCAAAATTAGAACTACAGGGTTTTATTTTTTTAAAAAAACTGAAATAAAGAAAAAGTAAACTCCGCTCCATCTTTGCTTATCCAGAAAAGGCAATAGTGCTGTATAATGGTACTTGTAAATATTATTGTACAAGTGCAGAATATCACAGGCCAGATTTGCGACTGGTGTAAATCAGCATATGGAGCTAAGACAGTTTATACCAGCCGAGAAGCTGGGCTAATGTAAACATTCAACTAGAATAATTTTCCCCTGTGTTATTAACATTGATATATCTTAAAATATATGTCTGTGTGAAACACTTTGGTCTGAAGTTATGATGTTATTGTATAGGGCAAATATGCTGGGATTATTTATTTATTTTAAGTACCAACATGGCTTTAAAAGGTTAATCAAGAAGGCAGAGAACCAATAGCATTAACAGCTCATGCTAATAAAGGACATGGTTTTCGTCTCTACTTTGTATTGTCCAACTTCATTACCTAATATCATACCTAATTACTTCACCTTACAGGACAATGCAAGCTAATTAAGAAGGATGTTACCCACTACGTATAAAACATTATGAAGCAAATGAAATATTACCAGGGGCAAAAAAGGTGATTTGTTTCCTCATGCCTGTAAATTAGTCTAGAAAAGATGAAGACTTTGTTTAATTACCACTTGGAAAGCTTTGCTTAAAATGTAAACTGTATTTCCAGCCCATCTCCTCAGCATTTGGAGCAGACAGTTACTTGATCTCTGCCTATATCAAAGTAATGGTGTCAGAATAACATGCACAGAGATCTTTGCATTTACCGTCTGAGATTTCTAAACACTTATTTATTTTTGCAAGGGACAATATCACTAAAAAGAAGTTTTATATTTTGAAGAGTATATATCTGATCAGTGCAGAAGTGTTTTCTAGAGAAATCACTATATTTCTCCCAGATGGGTATGCTCTTTGCTGTAGATCAAAGTGAGAGGGTGGGAGAGGGGAAAAAGATAAATCAGAGATCCAAAAATACTTTTCATTTGGAGAAGATATCAGGCCATTTCGATGGCATTGATAGAGTCTCAGCTCTGTCTCCATTACCCACTGAAAGCAGCCGGAGTCAGGAGCTGACTACAGTAGATTATATTCCCTATAAGATGGTCACCGATATATATATATATATGATCT